>NC_045712.1:27160212-27764539 GCF_009834535.1 Camelus ferus
ATGCAGTGAAAGGAGAACTAAGAGGGAAATTTATAGCTGTATAAAGGACTCTGGACTCAATCTGGAGTGTATAAGGTGACTCAATTTAAAAAAAATAATGGAAGAGGTGCTTCACAAAGGAGGATATAGCCAAATGGCCAATAAGCATATGCAAGAACTTGCAGCATTATTTGTTGCACATTAAAACTATAGAGAGATACCACCACCTCCTCTTCTAAATGGTTAAAATTAATTGGACTGACTTGCTCAAGCAGTGGCAAAAATTTAGAGCTGTTGGAAGTCCCATCACACCGCTGATGTGAACACAAATTCAGACAGCTACTTTGAAAAACTGGTATTATCTACAAAGCCAAACATATGTATGCTCCACAGCCCAGAAGTTTCATTCTAGGAATATACCCAACAGAAATGAGTGCTTATGTAAAAATGAGTGTATATATAAAAATTACCATAATAGTTCTGTTCTTTTTTTTTTTAATTGAAATATAGTTGATTTGTCATATTGTGTTACTTTCAAGTGTACAAGAAAGCGACTCAGTTATATATACTTTTTTTCAGATTATTTTCCCTTATAGGTTATTATAAGATACTGAATATAGTTCCTTGTGCTATACAGAAAATCCTTGTTGCCTATTTTATGTGTAATAGTTTGTATCTTTTAATCCCATACTCCTAATTTATCTACCCCCCCTTCTCCTTTGGTGAGTGAACATAAGTTTGTTTTCTGTATCTGTGAGTCTGTTTCTATTTTGTGTATAGATTTATTTGTATTATTTTTTAGATTCTACATATAAGTGATACATAATAATTGTCTTTCTCTATCTGACTTATTTCATTTAGTATAATATTCTCTAGGTGCATACATGTTGCTGCAAATGCCAGTATTTCATTCTGTTTTATGACTGAGTAATAATGTGTATATATACCACATCATCTTAAACCAATCATCTGTTGATAGGCACTTGGGTTGTTTCCATGTCTTGACTGTTGTAAATAGTGCTGCTATGAACCTCAGGGTGCATGTCTCTTTCCAAGTTAGAGTTTTCATCTTTTTTGGAATACCCAAGAGTGGAATTGCTGGAGCATATGATAGCTCTATTTTTAGTTTTTTTAAGGAACCTCCAGACTGCTTTCCATAATGGCTGCATCAGTTTACATTCCCACCAACAGTGGAGGAGGGTTTGCTTTTCTCCACACCCTCTCCAGAATGTATTATTTGCAGAATTTTTGATGATGGCCACTCTTAAAACAGCTCTATTGTAATAGCTTGAACTGGAAACAGCCAAATGTTCCTCAACACTGGAATAGATAAATGCACTGTCATATATTCATTCAGTGGAATAGTACATATATGTGGAGAAGAATGATCTGTGTGTGCCAATGTGGATGAATCTAGTAGATATAATTCAAGTGAAAGCAGCCAGTCACAGTGGAATGGATGGTTTCATTTCTATGCTGTCAGAAACAGGCAAAACTAGTTTATATGATAGAAATTCCAATAGTGGTTTGTGGAGGAGGATGCTTTTCACTGAGTGGGGACACAAGGCCACCTTCAGAGGTTCTGGAGATGTTTTATAGCTTGATCTAGTTAGTGGTTACACAGTTGTAGGCGTATGTAAACATTTATCTCACTATATACTTAAAATTTGTGAATTGTAGTACATAAAAGTTAATTTTCAATTTTTAAAAAAGTTTTCAAAGAAGTGAGGCCTGAAACAAAAGCACATCCATTTGCCAACTTCTTGATGTAAGGCCAAGCATTTTCCTTTGTGTGTAGTCGATCTGTGGACTTGTATTCAGCCTGGTCTAGTGTAAACCTCGCCCTGAGTGTGTTGTGCACAGTTTTCATGGTCTGTCCCTTTAAATTAGAGTGACTTGCTCAGCAGTCTGAATCGGGATCCTTCTCGATTTTTGTTTCCCAAGTTTTTTATTGTTGTCTTACTTATGTCTAATTTGACCAGAAATTTTTTGGACTGTTTGGTTTTATTTTTTTTTTTAGCATCTTGCCTTTATTACATCTCTAAAAATATCCAACCAGTCTACTTTATGAATTGGGCTTCCTGTGACTAAAAAGAAGTTTGAAAAACTCTGATCTAGAGGCTTCTGAGTTTCCTCCTAGCGCTGAACTTATGACTCTAATGTTTTGTGCATTTGTGCAGTCCTTTCAGGAGGGAGAATTTAGTGCAACTGCAGTGGTTCCTGTGTCACTGTCTTCTCAGCACAGACTCTGCCTGGTGTCATGTCCTAACTCTTCTCTCCTTTTTGTTCATCCTAGCTACCCACTGCTGAAACTCCCCTTGCCCGGAACGGGACCCGTGGAATTCACCACTCCTGTCAAGGATTACTCGCCCCCACCTGTGGCCTCTGACCACAAGCCAGGAGAGCCTGCTGAGCAGCCAGAGTGGGTAGGTGCTCAGCGAGTGGCCAAAGCGAGCCCTGGGGGCTGGGCGCAGGTTGGCTGAGGCGGGGGTTCTGTGAGCGAGCGAAGGTGGTCAGCTTCTGATGGGCGGACATCTTTACAAAGGCACCAAAATATTTAGTCATACACTTAATATGTTTAGTTATACATTCCTGTTTTGAAAGGAACAGAAGATGTAGAAGCGTGACTGTCCTGCAGAAGCTGGGGGTTGTGGTTGCCGTACACTTGGCCAACTGGGTCTGGGTTCATACCGCAGGCTGCTCACACACGGGCGCTGGTGCCGGGCAGTGCCCTGGCAGACAGGCTGTCTTGCCTTGCACCAGGTAGTCATGGGAACCACTCAGCATCCCTCCCTGGAGAATGTTTATCATCAGAGTCCCAGCAACATTTAGTATTTACTGTGTGCACCTAATTTTTTCAAATCTGTTAGGTCCTACTTTATCCTCACAACCTAGTCAGGTAAAAAGTGCAGGTTTTGTTTGTCTTTTGCAGTTTGGGAAGCTGGGACTTAGAGTGATGAAGTGCCTCGATTTAAATTCAGTTTTTTTCCGGTCAACACTGGATTAGAACTCCAGGTCTCCTGATCCGAAGCACACTGCTTCTTCTGAATCACACTGTTCTCAGTTGACTCTCTGAGCTAAGCACTGATGTAAATGAAGAAATAGTCTCTCCAGCTGAGGGTCTCAGGTGCAGGACCTCACTCCCCAGAACTCTGGACTCATTATTTGGAAATCGTACATGATTGATTAGCTCGTCTCTAAACCTTTTGCTTGCCAGGGGTGGGTGAAATGTTCTTCCCTCACGTGTTGTGCTCTGGTCCCGTGGATTGGACTGGGCTTGCTGAGTCTCTTGTTGTGGAGCAGAACCAAAGCTCAGGGCACAGAGCTCTTCCTCTCCCACCTTTTCTCTGACAGTGATTGCACATTCCTTCCCGTTTCCTTTTTGGGTAACGTAGCAGCCGCGTAACTCGTCATAAACTTGACTCTAATGTTGCTGAAATAGAGACGTTACCTGGTGACGTGGGCATGTGCTACGGCTACGCATGGTGTCAAGAGGAAGTGCCCAGTCCAGGCTCAGTGTCCATGACGGTCAGGGAGCAGGGTCTGATGTGGAAGAAACCAGTTCTGTAACTTCATGTCCCAGCTTGACCCCCTACTCACTATGGGACATTTTTGGTTCATACCTTTTACCTTCGTTAACCTCTTGATGCAGTTTTTCCCCACAGTGGAACTGGTGGTTCCCAGTCACAGCAAGGCAGCCTGTGTTGGTGGGTGTTTTGTGGCTAGAAGAGTTCAGTGGCCTGATGGTGCAGGACAGTTGTTTCATGACACGGTTGTTGGGGGTTTACTTGTTTGTGAGCCCTTTAAACCTCCTTAGTGCCCTTCTTTGGTCTGGGGTGATGGTAGTAAGTGGGTGTACAAAACAACGTGAGGGCTCAGGAATCAGAGGATTGTCCCTTTTTTTTCTTTCTGGTTGGAGCCCCAGCCCCTGAAAGCTGGAGAAAGAGATCCATGCCCTTGGGGAGTCTCGTGTCAGCCTGCTGCTCAGTGGTCAGTTCTCTCACCTCCATTGACAGTCCATCATAAAAATAAAGGCCAGCAGTACTGGAGTTGTAAGGACAGCTTTTTAGTTACAAGGAGCAGAAAACTCAACCCAAACCAGAGTAAGTGAAAAGGGCATTTTTTTGCGGGGGTCATGTAACTCAGAGCTGTGGGCAGGGCTTATTCAAGGACAGCATGGTTTGGGCCTTGGAAGGAGTCTGTCTCTCAGCTCTGCCCTGTCTAGGTCAGCTCCCACAGATTCAGCCTCACATTCTTGGAACATCCAATCCAGTGGAGGACAAGAGCAGGCCTGCTTGGCTCTGATTGAGGTTACTTACCTGTCCCCACCTCAGATCTTGTGGCCGAGGGGGGTGCTTTGTTGATTGTCTTCATCCCCTGGTTGTCTTCATCACCAGGCTGAGGGTGAGAGAGGATGGTTTTCAAAGGAAATTAGGAAGCTCAGGCACAGGGCAGCCCACACCAAGGAACCAAAATGTCCTTCATTCCTCAGTTCCTTCCTTTAGTCAGCGCATGTTTACTGCACGTCTGCAGTGTGCCCGGCAGGATGATCTAGGGAACACATGGAGCCTCACTGCTCCCGAGGAGATCCCAGTCTGCTTGGGAAGAAAAGACAAAGAAGTCGGTTCAAAATAAATTCAGTATACATCAAAGGGACACAGGGGCCAACTGAAAGAGCTCCCAGTGGCCAGTGCTGGAAAATAAAATACATTTTGCAGCAGAATAAAGTAGTATTGGATTATAACCCAAGGTGTAAAATAAATATGAGTCAGTATGATTGAATAAATAAGTGGAGGAGAGTAGACAGATCTGGGCAAAAAATTCTAAATAATTTATGTAGATATTCCACCCTCAGGGAGGGGGAACATAACTCCTCTTCCTTAAATGTGGACTGTGCATAGTGACTTCCTTCTAAAGAGTATCATGTACAGAGGGGAGAAAAGAGTCACTTTACGGTGGAGAACCTGACAGCTCCTCAGCAAGGCGGTCAGGGTCACCGGCAGCAGTGATCAGGCAGGCTGATGGTGTAACCCCTGAAGCACCCTTGCTGTCTTCCTCCCAAAAACCCAGAAGCCCAGCCTAATCATGAGAAGAATGTCTGACAGATCCCACTTCTGGGATGTTCCATGCAGTTCCTGACTAATCCTCCTCTAGACTGTCAAGGTCATCAAAAACAAAGCCTGAGAAACTAACACAGCCACGAGAAGCCCCAGGAGACAGGACAGCTAAATGTGACATGCTGTCCTGGATGGGATCTTGGGAGAGAAAAAGCACATAGGTACAAACTAAGGAAATCCAGTTTTCTTACTGTTTTTTAGTGATAGTTTCTCAGACTTTTCTTGTTCTTGATGACCTTGACAGTTTTGAGTAGTGTCCCTCGAGCAGGATTTGTCTGTTTTTCCCTTGATTAGACTGGGTGTATGGGTTTTTGGAAGGAAGACTGCAGAGGTAAAGTGTCAATTCTTTTCATGTCCATCAGCCTCCTAAATTATTTTTAAATTTCCATACATTAAAGTTCAGTCTTTTTTTTTTTAATTGAAGTACAGTCAGTTGCAATATGTCAATTTCTGGTGTACAGCACAATCATGCACATACATACATACATTTGTTTTTATTTTTTTCATTAAACATTATTATAAAATATTGAACATAGTTCTCTGTGCTATACAACACTTTTTTTTAAAATCTGTTTTTATGTATAGTTGCTAACATTGGTAAATCTCAGACTCCCAAATTTATCCCTTTCCACCCCCTTTCTCCAGTAACCATAAGATTGTTTACTATGTCTGCGAGTCTGTTTCTGCTTTGTAGATGAGTTCATAGTAGACTTTTTCTTTTTTTTAGATTCCACATATGAGTGATTATCATATGGTATTTTTCTTTATATTTCTGGCTTACTTCACTTAGAAGGGCAATTTCCAGGTCCATCCATGTTGCTGCAAATGACATTATTTTATTATTTTTTATGGCTGAATAGTATTCTGTTGTATAAATATACCACAACTTCTTTATCCAGTTGTTTGTAGATGGACATTTAGGTTGTTTCCATGTCTTGGCTATTGTAAATAGTGCTGCTATGAACACTGGGGTGCGTGTGTCTTTTTGAATTAAGGTTCCCTTTGGATATATGCCCAGGAGTGGGATTGCTGGATCATATGGTAGGTCTATTTTGAGTTTTTTGAGGACTCTCCATACTGTTTTCCATAGTGACTGCACAAAGTTCAGTCTTTGCCATAAAGTTCTTGGTACTGTAGGTTTTTTAAAAGCCTTTCTGTTAGAAGTAAGGAGAAATTTCATTGTTGTTTTAGTTTGCATTTTCCAGATGACTTAATGTCAAGCACATATTGTATTGGCATATCTTCCTTTGTGAAGTATTTCAGTGTTTTGCCCATTTTGAATTGCTTGGATTTGTTTAAATTGAATTGTAGTTCTTTCTGTGTGCTGGAGGCATCTGTCTTTCTGTGTAGCCCTCCCTCTCCCCTTCTGCTGAAGTGATCCCCCCAGTGGGTTGTTGGCTGCACCCTGCAGTTGTGCCTTTGTGTGTCCTCTGGGGAGGACTCTAATCAACTCTGCCAGGTCCCTGTGCTCTGAATTAGGCCTGCCCTGTGTTGGAGTCACTGATCAGTGGCCTTGTGGGGTGGGAGAAGACAGTTCCCTCTGGGAAGAGGGATGTTTTTACCAGAGGAAGACCAGAGCAAAGCAAAAAGGTGAAGATTTTCCATTTTGCAGTGTGTGACCTTCGGCAAGTTATGTAACACCTCTGTGCCTTAGTTTCTTCACTCATAAAATGGGGGTAATAATTATACCCGCATTACACACTGTCATAGGGTTAAGTGAAAGAATGCAGAGGTTTAGTGCAGTGCCTGGCCCATCACTTTCACTTAGTAAATGTTTCTGGCTCTCACCGTTGTCATCATTGGCCTTGATTAGAACTGGCCAGAGCAGAGGGCAGGAGAACAGAGGTTCACATGCCTAGACTGGCCTCTGAGTGCACCAGGCATGCACTCCTTATCTTTTACCCCGCCATTGCACATGGCACTCTCTCCAGGAAGCCTCCCCCAGCTCTCCTGCAGATGTGTGCCCTGCTCCTCCTCTGCACCCTCACGTGGCCCACTTGAAGTCATGTTTCATTCAAATTGTACAGTCCAATGTTTTGCACATAGTATATGCTCAGAAAAGGTTTTTTGTTGAATGAAGAAGTAGCATGGCTTATTGAGGAGACAGGGAATCTGAAGTGAGGTACTTTTCTTGGAATGCAGGAGGTGATGAGGTAGGTGGGACAAAGTTGAACCCCGGGCTCCGGAGTTGGGACTAGTTCTGTAGGTCGTGGGAGCCATCCCCTTAGAGGCAACGACATGACGAAAGTGGTGGTAAGAAGGTCAGTCTTACTGAACTCAGAGAAACTTGGAGACTGAGATGACCGTGCCTAGGAAGAGCGTGGGGGGATATGAAGGGGGGAGGAGGGGTTGATTTTAAGGGGATCCCAAATCCACTTATCATAGTTTTAAGACATAATGATATAACTGGATATAACTAACATGTTTTTGGCCACACACCTTGCTAGATGGGATGGTGTGTTGTGTTGTTTCTGGTAACATCTGAGATTCTGTTCCTGGTTCCCTCAGTAAGGAACCGAGGCTTGGAGAGTGTGGAGACCCTTGTCCAAGGCTCACAGCTGAGGGTGGAGCTAGAAGTCAAGCCCTGGTGGGTCCCCTGAGCCTGCCCTTCCCACCACACCCCACCCCTCACCTGTCCAGGAGGACAAGGAGCAGGAGCCCTGTTTTCCAGAAGAGTGGAGTAACAGGAGTCTTCTGTATCACGTTCTAAAGGGAGCCCCGGGTGTGTCAGTGTGAAGATAACGTACCCGGAGCTCTAGGTTGCTTCATCTAAATGTGAAGGCAGGATTGTGTTTAAAACAGCAACAGCAACAACAACAAGCTTGAGATGTCCTGCGCTGGCCGGGCTCCCCTAGACCAGACCATCACGGAAGCCTGAACCCCACGCCAAGCTCTGCCTGCCAGGCCTGCAGAGGTGGCCAGGCTTCTGGGCCAGCACTGCAGTGTTTGTGGTGGCTGCCCGAGCCCGCACGCAGGGGTTCCAAGGAGCCCCGGTCAGGGGCCTCATGCTGTGAACGCTGGTGGCCAGAAACCTCAGGAGTGCCGGGCCTCAGCCCTCCTACTCTGCTTGTGCGGGGTCTGCCCATCCACGTCCTGTTCCCCGTGGAAACGCACGTTGTTCAGACCTACCCAGGCAGGTTGGCTGTGGAGAAAACACCAGCCTGAGGGTTAGGCAACCCTGGGCTTTCATCCTGGCTCTGCTGCTTGTCAGCTGTGCGTCCTTGGGCACATCCTTCTTATCTCTCTGAGCGTTGGTTTTCTTATCTGGGTGCTCTAGCTTAGGGTCTCCTACAGGCTGCAGTCAGAATGTCAGCCAAGGCTGCAGTTTCTCAGCCTGACTGGAGAGAATTCGCTTCCAGGCGTGCTCAGGCAGGGGGCTGGGTTGAGGGACCCGGTCCCTCACTGGCTGTCGGCTGGAAGTCCCTGCAATTCCTTGCCACGTGGACCTTTCTGGAGCAGCTCACGACTTCATCAGAGTGTTGGCTTCCAGAAGAGGGGGCGGAGGAGGGGTCACAGTCTTTTTTTTTTTTCCTCTTCTGTTTTTTCTTGAAGTGTGGCAGAATACACACAACATAAAATTTACTCTCTTAACCGTTTTTAAGTGCACAGTTCAGTGGTCTTAAACACATTTACATTACTGTGTGATCATTACCTCCATCTGTTTCTGTGAGTCCTCATCTTGTAAAACAGAACTCTGTGCCCATTAAACAGTAAGTCCCCATTGCCCCTTCCCCAGCCCTTGGGAGCCGCCGTTCTATGTTCTGTCGCTGTGAATTTGACTGATTTAGGTACCTCATACATGTGGAATCATACAGTGTTTGTCTTTTGGGGCCTGGTTTATTTCACTTAGCATAATGGCCTTAAGGGTCATAGTCTTTTATAACCTAATCTCAGAAATGAGATTTCATCACTGTTGCTGTATATTCTGTTTGTCAGAAGCAAATCACTAAGTCCAGCCCACTGCCAAGGGGAGTTGCACCCAAGGGGGCATGAGCACCAGGAGGCGGGGATTACTAGGGGCCATGTTGGAAGCCTCCATCTAGTGAGGACTCCTCCCCCTGTACCCAGGGGCGTCTGGACTCCACTGGCCCTTATGCTATCTCTGTCACCCCCTTAGGATACCATGTGTCATTGCCCTTTCCGTGTCTGTTTCTCACTTGAATATCAGGTAGGGATTACTATAGGGCCCAGCACAATGAGGGGTAGGCCCTGCCCACACCCCTGCTACCATTTAGTGCCTGCCCGCCTGCTTTCCAACCACCAGCATCTGCATCTCATTTGTCAAAGAATCTCTGGTAACCAAGGCCTGAGGTCCTGGAGAATTCATGCCCCCTAGGCAGCCCTCAGTCAGTAACTGCAGGAGTTGGTATGTAACCTTAGGTCTCTTCCCTGCAGTGGGATAACTCAGCTAAATACAGTCAGCCACGGGTCACTTGCTCAGTAACACACCCTTTGGTGGCAGCCTTCCCTTCCCTCCTCCTGTCCCTACTCTCCTTTCGGTGTTTCCTGTGCCTCCCGAGGAAACCACTAGTCTTAGGTTGAGGGTATAGATGTTGGATGATGAGTCTGATACAATCATATTAAATGAATGGACCAAGATCTTGAAGGAGTTGGAAAGATGTTGGAAAGCTGCTTGGAAAGTTCAGTTGGAAGCTGGTGAGGATGAATCAAGAGCCGGCCAGCAGAGGGCGGTGCAGCCAAGGCCAGATCATGGCTGCGCCGTTGGTGCACTTCTGCGTGGTGTTTGTCTGCTGAGGCAGCCAGCTGAGCAGTGGAAACAAATGAGCAGGGGATGATACCCAGGACTGGTAGAAGTCAAAGGAGAAAGAAGTACCTAGGACAAAGGGGTTATTACCTATTTCTGTGCAAATTTGATGAAACCTTTGTATCCTCTTCCCTAAAAATAATGATGGTGATAATAATAGGTGGGCTTCTGAGCAGAAATATAAATTAAGTGGAGCACTCATGGAACTCCTGGAGCCATCCCTACAGCCCAGAAAGAGAGCGCTGGTTCTAAAGTATGTTCACTGTTTCTTTGTTGAAATGGTGACCTGGATGGTCCTGGCTGGCGAGAAGGCACCTGAGTGGGAAGGGGGCTGGATTTGGACCAGAGGGCCGAGGAGCTGTCCTGCCTGGAAACCAAAAGGTTCAGTTGCATAGGCTCAGTGAGCCTGAAGGTGGGGGTGGAGGTCCGACAGGGGCGGTGGGCAGAGGAGGTGGTGTGTGCAAAGTCACAGACCCGGGTCTGGAGGTCCTAGCTGCCCCTGGGTGGCATGCTGTGTCCATCAGAGCCTGAGGATGATCTCCCTGGGAGTTGCTCTCCTTGTCGAGCTGCTGGTCTCTGGGCAGCTCCTGCCCTACTCAGACTCGTGTGGTGTGCTGAGTCAGTGAGCCGCTGTTCAGGTCAGAACCTGTGGTAGTCAGTTCTGTCCAGATGCCTCTGTACCTCCTGACAGTGTCTAGGGGGCTGAGTCTGGTGGAGAAGAGTGAGTGGGTGAGGCCCTCTGTCCCCAGAGTCTTTGTGACATGGGTTCATAAACATATACTTCACAGAGGCTCAGATGGTTGCCTGAGGTTGTTCTTTGTGCCCAGGAGCCCAGGCGGTGTTAACTTGCTCTGCGTGTTAAGCACCTTGACCCTTGCTTGTATGATCACCTGGAGTACTGCATCCTTGAGTGGCTAAATGGCCTTTTTTTTTCATCCTGATTGGGGCCCAGGCATCAAGACAGTCCCCTCATCCTCAGCCAGGCCCAGCTCCCCCAGCCTGCACCTCACAGTACGTGGCGTGCGCGCCGGGGCTGTGGCTGGTCGCTCCCTGTCTGCAGTTGGACTAACTCCGGGGGAATCTCCGGAGCTCCGCTTTGTCAGGTTGCCCCCCCTCTCGAAGACAGTCAGGGGCTTTTCTCTGTCAACTGGTTAAAATCCAGATGGCTCAGTCTGGCGTCATCCTGGTCTCCTCTCATTTTAGCTGTGAGTTCCGTTGTTACCCACGTCCCTTGCTCCTCAGAGGCCCTCCCTGCCCTTCCCTGCCCATCTCCCGCCAGTCCTTCCCCACCCCTGGCCTCCACTCAGCTCCTCCCCTGTGTACTGCTGCCATGGCACCTCGTTTGGAGAGTGCTCCTTGACAGGCCCATCACTGGGAGGCTTTCCCCGCCTCTTACACGTGTCACTTTGGCCACGTAAATGCATGTTAGCACTTTAAGGATAGATGGCAGGTTCTGTGAGAAGAGTGTGTGATGTTCAGTGAGGAAACCTGGGTTTGAATCCTCCTGCCACCCTGCTCGGGTCCTGAAGCCCTGGACAGTCTCCGTGCTTCCCATAAGACTGCCGTGGGGTCAGTGACACAATGTGCCACAGCTGTCGTCCATGAACGCTTCGTCTCTGCGGGCGCTGTTGATACGTGTGTGTGTGAGAGCCGGCCTTCATGATGCTGCAGGTGGATGTCATTATTCCCCCTTCACACTGAGGAAAGTGAAATCCAGAGAAGTCAAAGACCTTTCCCAGGCCGTACAGTTGGAGAGTGGGGATTTAAAACTGGGTCTGTTGAGCTTCAGAAACCACAGACCTGCAGCAAGTGGCAAAGCCAGGACCAGTAAGATAGGCTCCACCCCTGTGGGCACCTACAGCCCCAGGCGGGGTCAGCACATGTTTTCCATCAAGATTTAGATAGTAAATGTTTTATTTAGACTCTGTGGATCACGCCGTCTCTGTCATGAGCACTCGCCTCTGCCATTGTTGTGTGAAAGCAGCCGTGGCCGGTACAGAATGGGGTGGGTGTGGCTGTGTTCCGAGAGAACTTTATTTAGAAAAACAAGTGCCAGGCTTGATTTAGCCTGTGAGCCATAGTTTGGCAACCCCTGTTCTATTGGGAAATGTGTAGGAAAGTGGTTCTTAAGTGGTAAGAAGTCCCTGGTGGACGACTTCATTTTTGAAGGCCTGTCCTGTTGGCCCCACATTGCTTTGCCCTTAGTAAGATGCTCCTTAAATCCTTACTGAATATGGCTGTTCTTCTCCTGTGCTGAGCTGACCTTTCTGCCGCTCCCCCATTTCTTCTGCAGTACGTGGGTGCCCCAGTGGCTTACATCCAGCAGATATTTGTGAAGTCCTCAGTGTCTCCCTGGCACAAGAACCTCCTGGCAGTCGATGTGTTCCGCTCACCTCTGTCCCGGGCATTCCAGCTGGTGGAGGAGATCCGGAACCATGTGCTGAGAGACAGGTATCCCACTCTGGGGCCGCCGCCTGGGGAGTCCAGTTCTGTGCTGAAGGGAGGGTGCAGCCCTCAGTCTAAGTCCAGCCCACTCTGCAGAAAGCGTGCAAGTGAGCAGGCGGTGAGTGAGGCAGCTTTGTGTTTCTCAGCATGCCTGTGGGTCCACTGTGGCTGCGTTCCCCTGGGGCCTGTGCTGATGGTGCAGGTGGAGTCCTGAGCTTCAAGTGGACTGACTAGGTGTCCACTGGGCCAACCCTGTGACAAGCTAACTGAGGTCCAGTTGACTCGTGACTCAGAGGGCTCCCTGCCTAGGGTTGTGAGATGTGCGTGTAATGGTGGTGGCCATGCTGATGGGAAGCAGGCTCTACCTAGGGGTCCACTTCTGAAACCCCAGCCCACCAGGGATTCTCAGATGCGTGCTGGCTTTGCGAGCTGCCTCACTGCTGGGTTTTAGTTTGCTAAGGGCTCTGACGGGCATTTTGATGAATGAAAATGAAGTCCCTAATTTTTACCCTGTCCCCTCTGCCCGCTGAACTGGCCAAGGTATTCTAGTGAATGGGGCTGTGCACACTCCCACAGCCTGCCTCTCCTCAGACATACTGGGCTTTTGGGCTCCACAAGCAATCTGAAGGTCAGATAGCCACACGGTTTGGTTGTTGACCACCTGGAAGAACTTTCCTGGCTGCCCTCGTCCTCAGGGTCTTTGGATACTAGGCGTCCGGGAACCAGATGACGGAGGAGACCTCAAGTGCAGAGGGCTTGGCCTCTGCTGGCAGACACAGCAGGTGCCTTGTCCTGTCTCCCACACAGCTCCGGGACCAGGAGCCTGGAGGAGGTGTGCCTGCAGGTGACTGACCTGCTGCCGGGCCTCAGGAAGCTCCGGAACCTCCTGCCTGAGCATGGATGCCTGCTGCTGTCCCCTGGGAACTTCTGGCAGAATGACCGGGAACGTTTCCATGCCGATCCTGACATCATCAGGACCATCCACCAGCACGAGCCTAAAACCCTGCAGACCTCAGCAACGCTCAAAGGTACCCGCAGGGCAGATTCCTTGAGGACCTGCGAGGGAGCCTGTCGGTCACCATGTCCTCTTTGATGGCTGCTCTGGCCGATCGGGGGCTATCCCCTGTTTCCCAGGGTTGGGGTGGATCGGAGTCCTTGGTGGCTCTGCCTAGCTGCACTTGCTTCATCGGCACCTGCTGGTTTCTGCCTGCAGACTTGCTGTTTGGTGTTCCTGGGAAGTACAGCGGGGTGAGCCTCTACACCAGGAGGAGGATGGTCTCATACACCATTACCCTGGTCTTCCAGCACTACCATGCCAAGTAAGGCTTCCTGACGGGGCTGTGGACTGACGGGAGGCTTTGAGTAGTCCCTATTCTGGTCAGAGGGTCCAGAATGCCTCCTGGGAACTTGGAGTTTTCAGGCCTCCTGTTGAAATGTTTATATCCCTTAGGCTGAAGGAGGCTATCTCCTCACGCTTGAGTGGGGATGACCTGACAGCTGGTTAAGAATAAGGAACTAAGGCAGGGCTGGCAAATTCAATGTCCGTCGTCTCCACTGGTCTCTCTGGAGTCTAGGGCAGGGGTCCCCAACTGGTTACTACTGAGCCCTGTGTGGCCTCAGAACCCTTCCCAACAGAGCACTGCAGGCAGCTCCCGGTGAAGGTGAGGCACCCACGATGCCGCTGATTGGCCATCTTGGGCTTTGGCAGTAGGAGTGGTATGACAGCGTGGGAGGTGGGTGCTGAAGGGGGGCTCCTGAGACAGCTTTGCCAACTTTGTAATTCTTTCACGCCCTGCCCACCCGAGACTGCAGGGAAGGTTAGACACCACAGAGAAGCTCCCTCCAACACACAGGGAAGAGGGAAGCCCTGACAGACCCTCCTTCCAGGGATTGTCTTTGTCCCCTGGACCAGGGGGACAGTCCATCTACCACCTCCCGCTCCATGACCAGGTTTCTGGCCAGCCTGCGCGCCCGCCTGATGCTCCTGCACCCCAGCCCCAACTGCAGCCTTCGGGCAGAGAGCCTGGTCCACGTGCACTTCAAGGAGGAGATTGGCATCGCTGAGCTCATCCCCCTCGTGACCACCTACATCATCTTGTTTGCCTACATCTACTTCTCCACGCGTAGGTCTACGGCAAGGAGGCTGGGGCTTTCTCCAAGCTAAACAGGCATTTCCAGATCCCCCCTTCCCTGCCTCTAAAGGTGGCTCGGGCAGAGATGTCACAAAAGCCAGGGCTTCATCCCCCAGCAGAGCCTCAGGGGCTTGGGTGGGTCCAGGACTCCTCTTGCTGTTTATGAAAAGACCCTTCCTGGGTCCCCAAAGGACACACTATGCCCCTGAGACTAGGAAACATATGTGACTGTCCTTTGGTTAAACTGGGGCCTTCCCTTCCTCGACTGTCAGGGCACACTCACCTCCTAGGAGCCCAGTTAAGAAGGGCCTGTGTATGCCAGGCTCTGGGGAGATGCTGCCCTGATTTGCCCTCTCTGCCCTCCAGGCAAGATCGACATGGTCAAGTCCAAATGGGGGCTGGCTCTGGCCGCCGTGGTCACAGTGCTCAGCTCGCTGCTCATGTCTGTGGGGCTCTGCACACTCTTCGGCCTGACACCCACTCTCAACGGCGGGTAGGTCCCGAGCAGGCTCCACTGGGCCGCAGGGCGGACCCGCAGCCCGGAGCGCCTTGCACCTCTGGGCACTTGGCCTGCCCTGCGCTGGACGCTTGCTGTTACCCCATATCCTCACATGGTTATTTTGACATTTAAGAGGTACATTTTTTTCCTCTTTAAGTTACACGGCTTGTGTTCATACATATGTATATACGAAGTGTATCCATATTTACATGTAATACATATATAGATGTGTGTATATATGTACATTTATGTGTATACTTGTGTGTGTGTATGTGTGTTTATGCATGTGCGTATATGGTATGTGAGGCAAATGTGTGCGAAGGTAAGGGTACGTGGATGTGTATGTGTGTGTTTATATGTTAACTACACATGTGCATATTGCTCCTTGACGGCTTAAGCCATAGATGGGTGTGAGACAGAGAAGGTACATTTCTTTCTTTTTCACTATTGAAACATTTAAGTGACTAATAAAATAAATCATTTTAGAGTAGGCTTTTTAAAAGATCTAAGACATAAGCATACTCGAATTTGTCACTTTCTATTGTTTGCTTTCCCTGCCATTTCTCTCTGCAACATGGTCTCGAATCCCTGCCCTGGGTGTGTCCTCGGGCTTCGGTCTCCTCAGCTCTGGCTGGGCCCTGCCTGCCTTTCCATCGTGGTCACTGCCTGTTCCCTACCTTGGGGTGTCAGGCTGGTCCCGTGACAGGGATTTTGTGTTTCCTGTTACTTTCCTTGCTCGTAGAACATCTGCTTCCTTTCCTAGACCTGAAGGTGCTAAACGCCCTCCCCTTGCTAGCTGTCTGCTGGGCCCTCCTCAGAGCCCTCACCTCCACTCTTCCACAGCAGAGAGCCCGGTGAGGTTCCCCTCGGCTGGGGTTCCTTGTGCCTAGGTTTCCTTCACAGTCTGTTGCTAGTAGGAGCCCGTGGTCTCAGACAGCTAGTGGTTTTCTTTAGGAACAGTTGCTCTTCAAACACAGCTTCTTCACAGAGGTGAGTAGGGCTTTAGGCTGGTCTCATCCTCCTCCTATTTAGTCCTGATGGCTTGGCCTGGGGTGCTGTTGTGGGGTCTTGGCCGTGGTAGTTTCCTCTGGCCGCAGAGTCTGGTGTGAGAAGGCCCAGGGGAGCTGTGCTCTGGCAGCTGGGCAGCAGGGGGCTTCCCTCGGTCCTCTTTCTGCCAAGCTGGACGGGTGGAGACGGGGATGGTTGCTGGCTCCTTGGCAAGGCTTCCAAAGCCTACCTGAAAGCTGAGAGCTGAGAAGACGGAGGTCCTGTTGGGCATGGATGGGGAGGGTGCGGTTTCTGTCCTGTGCTGTGGGACTCGCACAGCAGCCCCCACTTTAGGCTGCAAACTTCATGGCCCCCCAGGACCCAAACTCATTGAGAACCAGCCGTGTGTTGAGGGCCCTCCTCAGCACTGTCCCCACCCTCACCCTCTCTGTCCGCAGTGAGATTTTCCCCTACCTTGTGGTGGTCATCGGGCTCGAGAATGTGCTGGTGCTCACCAAGTCAGTGGTCTCAACCCCAGTGGACCTGGAGGTGAAGCTGCGCATCGCCCAAGGTAACAGGTGGGGGGTGGGGAGTGCACTAGGGCAGGTCAGGGGCTGTGTACACCTCCTTTTGCCGAGGAAACGGAGCCCAGAACTCTCCCTTGCTCTGGCCTCCAGCATGAATGGCAGCTTGTTAGCATGTGCTCTGAGGGGCCGTGGACGGAGCTTTGTCCTGGTTCACATGTCAGTAAGAAAGCAAACCAGACTCTGCTGCGGGGCTTGCGTGTTTGGTGACCCTCTGCCCAGGCTGGCACCCAGTCTTTTCTGCTCCTGCTTCACTCCACCACAGGAGGCCGGGGCTCCTGGGGCTGCTCAACCCAGAGTCGCTGCCTCCACAGCTGCCAGAAAAGCCCCCTGTGGCCTCAGTGGCAGGAATTGGGGATCTGGGGTTTGGGGGAAAGTGAGAAAAGAGCCCAGGCCTGGAGGTCTGCACTCTTCGCCCCTCCTCCTCCTCACCTTGTATCTGTGGGAATGGGGCTGGGGGTAGGCTGTTTGTTCACTCGGCAAACCTTCGTGAGCTTCTGTGAGAGGCCAGACCCTGCACTAGATGTAGGTTCCAAGGAGGCAAGGGGAAATGGCCCCTACCCACCAGGCACTCAGAGCCTTACAGGTGCGACTGCGTGATGGCCGGGGCCCAGGGAGGGGCCTGAGGTCGAGCTAGCTCTTCTGGCCCTGGAGCCATTCTGCCACATGGCAGGCAGACCACATGTACCAGACAGAACAGCACGTGACACTGGATGTGCCAACGTGGGGGACCCTTGGCTCTCCTCTTGGGTTTGCTCAACTCAACACGCTGCTTCTCCCTTCCTCTGACAGGCTGTAGTTCTCCCCCGTGCCCTCCAAGCCCTCGGCTGCACCTTGGAGCCTGGGCACTGGCAGGGTCATGAGGGTTGGGGCACTTTGGGGGAACGGCTACCTCAGAAGGCTGGGCCCCTCCCTGTGCTTCTCCCCTCTGAGGACCATGCGGTTGTGTGCAGATGTGGACAGAGGTCATGTGCTGACCCCATGGCCCTCTTGTCCTCTACAGGCCTGAGCAGCGAGAGCTGGTCCATCATGAAGAACATGGCCACGGAGCTGGGCATCATCCTCATTGGCTACTTCACCCTAGTGCCTGCCATCCAGGTAAGGCCCCTCCAGGACTGCAGCTTAGGCCAGCGTGGAGCCAGCTGCTGAGGCCTCCCCCGCCCCCATGCAGGGCACACCCCTCTCCATGCTACTCCCCTCACCTATGAGGTAGGCCTTCTGCTGGTGAGACACTTGTCACCGTGCACAGGGTGCTCCTGGCATGCCTGGTTCAGGAGAAAGACTCAGGGAGCTGAGGGTGGGTTATGGGATTGCGCTCCCAGCCAGACAGCCTCTGCCTTTGACCCTGTCCTCTTACCCCTCCCTGCCTGTCTCTCATTCAGCCAAGTGGCAGGAGGGGGCTTGGTGGGCACAGCAGAGACCAGCTGCCCACGGTGCCGGCTGCCCACAGTTCTAGTCAGACCTCGTTTCCCAGTTCTCAGGCAGAACATGGTGGGGCCCCTAAACTGGGCCCCTCCTGTCTTTCCTGGCCAGAGCCCTGACCCTACCCCCTGCAGCCTCTAGCACACGGCCCGCACCACGGGAGGGCCACCGGCCACTGCCCAGAGCCCTGGCTCAGCTGCGGGGCTGTGAGCAGAGGTGGAGGTGGACCTGCTCTGAGTTGGAAGGCCAGATTGTCGTGTAGCCAATCCTTCATCTTACCCCATGTTTGAGTAGAAGCCGTGGTGGTGTGCCAGATACCTCAGACAAGGGCAGGGGAGCAGAACTTGTGTGAGAAAATTTCATCTAGCCACAGAACCTGGGGAGCAGAGAGACTACCCCTTCTCAGTTTTAAGGGCAGAATTCCCTCCTGCCCTCTCCCCATCCCTTCGTTGGTCCAGTGTGGTCACTGGCTGGGAACCTTTCAGAGCCCCAAAATCGGGCCAGGTCTGGCTCTTGGGTAGGTCCATGGCACATGAGCAGGGCCTGGGGCTCAGTCAGGAAGGGTTTTTTGAGTAGCAGGCTGGTGAGACTCAGAGCTTTTCAAGTTGGGTCCGGCCCTCCTCTCTAGGGGGAATCAGAGGTTTAGGGGGAGAGCACCCACCCTTAGCCCTCTCTGGGTAAATGTTCAAGTGCATCTCTGCTGCCCCCTTGTGGGGAGGGAAGGAGCCACCGTATTATCCTCCTTGACCCCTCCCAGCATCTCTTCTTTTTCTCTGCTGTGCCCTGCCGGAAACTGCCCTGCAGATTCTGAGGTGCCTGCAGGCAAGGAACTGCTTCTCTTGGTGCTGGTATCCTCTCATCTGCTTAATTCCAGGAGTTCTGTCTCTTTGCTGTCGTGGGCCTGGTGTCCGACTTCTTCCTTCAGATGCTGTTTTTCACCACCGTCCTATCCATTGATATTCGCAGGATGGAGGTAGGAATGGGCTGAATCTTGCCCCACCCACCTCCTCCTCAGCCCTGGTTTGCTCAGGGGATCCCTGGGTGAGAGGTGCAGACCTGGGGCAGTTGCAGGGCAGCATCAGGCCCTGACCACTGCTCCCCCAACAGCTAGCGGACCTGAACAAGCGGCTGCCCCCTGAGGCCTGCCTGCCCCCAGCTAAGCCAGTGGGGCGGCCAGCGCGCTTCGAGCGACAGCTGGCTGTGCGGCCGTCCACACCCCACACCATCACGCTGCAACCGTCCTCCTTCCGAAACCTGCGGCTCCCCAAGAGGCTGCGTGTCATCTACTTCCTGGCCCGCACACGCCTGGCACAGCGCCTCATCATGGTACCTGCCACCCCTCCCTGAAGGCCAGCGCTCAAGGCCCTCTTGCATTTTCACTTGCCTTGGAGGCGGGGTGGGGGTGTGTGCTCCTGAGGTCCTTGGGGCCCCTTGAAGCCTGGCTTTGGGAAGCTGCCCGCTCTGCCCTCCTGCCGACCCTGGTGTTTGCTGGGGTCGCCAGGGAGAGGAGTCATCGTCTCCCCAGAGTGACCCAGGACGGGGTGCTGTGGGATGGAACCATGATGGTTCCCTGCGTCAGGATTCCAGGGTTCACTGTGCAAGCGTCAGAAAATGCTGGGCAGAATAGTTCACCTGCCAGGCTGGGCAGAGGGGAGAAGGAGCAGGGCTGGCTGCTGGTCAGTGGGCCTCTCTCAAGGAGTTTAAGTGAGAGGGGAGTGAGGCTGAGGCCTTCTGAGGACGAGGGACCCGTGTTGTCTCTGGAGCAAGTCAGGCAGCCAGTCCTTCTGGGCAGCTGACCCT
The DNA here is from genome assembly GCF_009834535.1 of Camelus ferus. NCBI lineage: Eukaryota > Metazoa > Chordata > Mammalia > Artiodactyla > Camelidae > Camelus > Camelus ferus. The sequence goes on from NC_045712.1 coordinate 27,179,943, forward strand.
GGAATGGTAGCTCTCCGGCTCCAGCTGAGATGCGGGTTGCAGCGAGGGGAGGGGGGAGTTCTACATAAACCCAAGGGTGCTCCTCTGTATTTCCAGGCCAGGAATCCCAACCCTCCAGCTCAGTCCCTCCAGTGGGGCAGTTGGCCCCAGGTGGTAGTGGGAGGACTTGAGGAGGCAGAAGGGAAGGACAGGTTGGGCCTGTGTCCTCTCCCTACCCCCAGGCCCGCAGTGCCTCTGTTGTGGCTTTCCAGTCCAGTGTGCGGGCCCAGCGTGCTGGGGGTTGGGGCTGCCCAGAGGCCCTACTGAGCACCCAGTGCCCCACTGCAGGCTGGTACCGTTGTCTGGATTGGCATCCTGGTGTACACGGACCCAGCAGGGCTGCGCACCTACCTCGCTGCCCAAGTGACAGAACAGAGTCCACTGGGCGAGGGTGCCCTGGCTCCCATGCCTGTGCCTAGTGGTGTGCTGCCCGCCAGCCACCCGGACCCCGCCTTCTCCATCTTCCAACCTGATGCCCCTAAGTTACCCGAGAACCAGACTCTGCCAGAGGAGCCGCCTGAGCCTGGGGGTCCAGCAGAGGGAGTCCACGATAGCCCAGTTCCAGAGGTAACCTGGGGGCCTGAGGATGAGGAACTTTGGAGGAAATTGTCCTTCCGCCACTGGCCGACGCTCTTCAGCTACTATAACATCACACTGGCCAAGAGGTGAGTTGGGCTTTGCCAGGTGCCATCTCCCCACTAGGTAATATCAGCTCACTGTCCCCAGGGCAACCCTTGCCCCTCAGGTAGGAGATCCACTGGTTTGACTTCTGCAATTCCTTTCGAACAATTAAGCACCCATAAGGCTGTGAAGTAGGAACCAGTGCTCCAAGCAGCCCCAACCTAAGACACTGGCCCTGGGCCCTGCTCTGGGAAGTGAGGTCACTGCTCCTTGGCCAAAATGAGATCCACCCCACTTTCTGCCACCCACTCTGTTCCTGGTAGTGTGGCTGCTTAGGGGTTGGTGTCTGACAGCAAGGTTGGGGTACCAGAGCTGGGCTGGGGAGGTGCCTACTTCCCCCCCCCACCCCACGCTGGGAGGACTGTCCTCAGAGGGTTGTCATGGAGCTGGCAGGTTGAGCTGAGTCCTGTGTGAAGAGAGGGGACTGGGGCAGCAGCAGGAGGGACCTTTCCAAGGGCCTCCTCTGAGGATGTCCGCTGCCTGGTCCCAGGTACATCAGCCTGCTGCCTGTCATCCCAGTCACGCTCCGCCTGAACCCAAGGGAGGCCCTGGAGGGGCGGCACCCTCAGGATGGCCTCAGTGCCTGGCCCCCGCCGAAGCCCGGGCATGGTGGGCTGTGGGAGGCCGGCCCCAAGGGGCCAGGCGCGGCGCAGGTGCACAGAGACGTCACCCTGTACAAGTAAGGCCTACGGGGGGGGGGGGGGCTGGTGGTAGGGCCTGGGCTCGTCTAACCAGGCCCCGCCCTGTGCAGGGTGGCAGCACTTGGCCTGGCTGCGGGCATCGTCCTCGTGCTGCTGCTGCTTTGCCTGTACCGCGTGCTCTGCCCGCGCAACTACGGGCAGCCTGGAGCAGGGCCGGGCCGGCGGCGACGTGGGGAGCTGCCCTGTGACGACTATGGCTATGCGCCACCTGAGACTGAGATCGTGCCCCTGGTGCTGCGAGGGCACCTCATGGTGAGTGCTGGCGGGGGCCAGGGGTACCGGGGGCCCGGGCCGTGCAGACATCAGTGCCTGTGCCCATGGCTGTGCCGCACTCCCGCAGGACATCGAGTGTCTGGCCAGCGATGGCATGCTGCTGGTGAGCTGTTGCCTGGCGGGCCACGTGTGTGTGTGGGACGCGCAGACCGGGGACTGCCTCACTCGCATCCCGCGCCCGGGGTAGGTACCCCCATCCCTGCCCCCTGCCTGAGCCTTGCCCTACGTCTGTGCCCCGCTGTCCTCACCCCACTCTCCCTGCTCCCTGCAGGCAGCGCAGGGACAGTGGTGTTGGCAGCGTGTTGGAGGCTCAGGAGAGCTGGGAACGGCTGTCAGACGGCGGGAAGGGTGGCCCAGAGGAGCCTGGGGACAGTCCTCCATTACGGCACCATTCTCGGGGCCTTCCGCCATCTTCCCTCTTTGGGGACCAACCAGACCTCACTTGCTTGATCGACACCAACTTCTCAGCGCAGCCACAGCTCCCAGAGCCCGCTAACCCAGAGCCCCGGCACCGGGCAGGCTGCCGCCGCGCTCCAGAGTCCCCAGGCTACGACTTCAGCCGCCTGGTGCAGCGAGTGTACCAGGAGGAGAGAATGGCTCCTGTCCACACGCCAGCCCTGCGTCCACCCTCCCCTGGGCCTGTGCTGCCTCAGGCCCCCGAGGACGAGGGGGGCTTTCCTCCTGAGAAGGGCTCCCCTTCCCTCGCCTGGGCCCCCAGCGCAGACGGCTCCATCTGGAGCCTGGAGCTGCAGGGCAGCCTCATCGTGGTGGGGCGGAGCAGTGGCCGGCTCGAGGTGGGCAGGACTGGAGGTGGGCAGAGGCGCTGTCTGCGCAGGGGGTTCGTGGGCCCTCCCAGCCCACAGGTGCTCACAGCCTCTGCGCCTGCAGGTGTGGGACGCCATCGAGGGCACCCTGCGCTGCAGCAGTGAGGAGGTCTCCTCGGGCATCACGGCGCTCATCTTCCTGGACAAAAGGTGGGTGCAGTACGATGCCAGCCTCAACCCTAGACCCTCAGCCTTTCCTGTCCAGGCCACACTCTGAGATTTGAACCCTGCCTCCCGTCACTCGTGTGTGACTTGACTTCCCCACTTGGTACCAAGCCCTACACCTGTGACAGCAGGTAGTCCACCATGATGGGAGGGTGACAAGTAAAAGACTTAACAAGTAGGAAGCACTTGGACTAGGGCCTGGCATGTAGTGAGATCCCAGGTTCCTTCACTACGGTGACAATGGTATTTTTCTTTGTCACCCTTCTGAAGTCAAAGCTACTCTAGTTGGCCTGGGTTTCCTGGCTGCATTTTCAGTTACAGAAAAATGCATTTTCAGAACCATCTTATTAAAACTCTTCTTTCCTCTTGATGCTGGACATTATTCTCACCTCCCTCCTCAGCATGCCTCTTGGCTGGGTGCTCCCATGGCTCTGCCTGCACATGCTCCCAGAGGTGGGGGGTCCCCAGACACACACTCAGTCTTGGGTTTCTGCTTCTGGGCTGATAAACCCAAGTAGGTGCCTCTGCTTAACCCTTCACCTGCCTGTCTTGTGCTGGCTTATCTGGAGCCTTATCTTCTTGGGGAGGGGTTTTGGGGAGCAGGTTTCTGGTAGTGCTGCTGTCACTCCCGCCACTGCGAGGCTTCTTGCAGAGGCAAGACATCCAGCCTGGCCCAGTGCTGGTTTCCCCCATGCTTAGAAATTCTCCACTGCTGCTGAGTTTTTTGTTTTGAGTTTTTGGGAAAGCCCGCGTCTCAGCCCAGCCATCAAAGTTCCATGGTCTCTCCTCCCCTCCCTGCTGCCCCTTGCACTGTGCCTCCCCAGCTCCACTGTGGACCCTTCAGATTCGTGGGCCTGGAGATGCTTTGCCCTTTGCCAGAGTTAAGATTTTGAACCCTACTCACTTCAAAGCTTTGGGGCTATATGGCAAAAGTCCCCATCTCTGCCTGTCATCCTGTGCCTAGGAATCCCAGGCAGTGAAGGAAATCCTTATTTGGAGACAGCAGCACCAAAACACAGCCCCATTTCAGGCTCCTTCACAGAAGCCTTTCCTTTTAGCTCCAGGCTGTGGAGGGGGACTATCCCCATGCTTGTTCCTGTTTTTTATTTACAGTCTTACATGACGTTCCCCAGGTACCACTTCGCACGTATTAGCTCATTTACTCCTTATAACTGCCTTGTGAGGTGGGTACGGTTGTCCCCATTTCACAGATGAAGAAACTGTGGCACAGAGGTTAACAATTAGAGTTGTAGTCTCCAGCTCCAGTACCAGGGCCTCCCTTAGCCACGGTCCCTCATGTTTCTACTGTTCCAAGGCCCAGTGCTGCTGAGCCTGTCAAGGGCTGATGGTGCTCAGTCCCAAGGCTGGGGGCTTGGAGGAAGTCACCTGGCAGCTGTTCTTCTCTTCTAGGATTGTGGCTGCCAGGCTCAACGGTTCCCTCGATTTCTTCTCCTTGGAGACTCACACTGCCCTCAGTCCCCTGCAGTTCCGAGGTGAGAGGACCTGAACTGGGCAGGTGGGGCACCTGGTGGGTGGGGCATGGGCTGCCTACAGGGTGTCTTCTCAGGGATCCTCACTTGGCCTGTTGTCCCCAGGGGCCCCAGGGCGGGGCACTTCCCCCGCATCCCCCATATACAGCAGCAGTGACACAGTGGCTTGTCACCTGACGCACACAGTACCCTGTGCACACCAGAAACCCATCACAGCCTTGAAGGCCGCTGCCGGGCGCCTCGTGACTGGGAGCCAAGACCACACACTAAGAGTGAGTGTTGGCATCTCTCTTGTGCACTAGGGTGGCCCAGCACAGGGGGCGGGGAGCATTTGGTGTCAGTCAGGGAGAGGCTGGAGGTGTCCTGGATAAACTGTGGGAAGGGATTTCCTGGCCAGAGTGTCATTTGGAAAATCCCAGAGAGACCAAAATGTGATGCCTGTCCCTGTCTCAGGTGTTCCGTCTGGAGGATTCCTGCTGCCTCTTCACCCTGCAAGGCCACTCAGGGGCCATCACGACTGTGTACATTGACCAGGTGAGGGCCGTGGGTAGGGTGCAGGGGTACCAAGCCAGGCCCATGGCCCTTGTTTCTCCTGGAAGCTGGTCCTCAAGGGCCTGTGGGAAACCGAGTGAGAGCTCCTACCCACCCACCAGGGCACTAGGACACCCTTGTGGACAGAGGCGTTCCGCCAGTGAGCAGCTCCCCCGGGCCTGTTCCCTTAGACCATGGTGCTGGCCAGTGGAGGACAAGATGGGGCCATCTGCCTATGGGACGTGCTGACGGGCAGCCGGGTCAGCCACATGTTTGCTCACCGTGGGGACGTCACCTCCCTCACCTGTACCACCTCCTGCGTTATCAGCAGTGGCCTCGATGACCTCATCAGCATCTGGGACCGCAGCACAGGCATCAAGCTCTACTCCATTCAGCAGGTAGGCATGGTGGGGGCCATGGGATTCTTGGCCTTTCAGGGAAGGACTCAAGACACTGAGCCTATCCTGTCCTTGCCTCCAGGACCTGGGCTGTGGTGCAAGCTTGGGCGTCATCTCAGACAACCTGCTGGTGACCGGTGGCCAGGGCTGTGTCTCCTTTTGGGACCTAAACTATGGGGACCTGTTACAGACAGTCTACCTGGGGAAGAACAGCGAGGCCCAGCCTGCCCGCCAGATCCTGGTGCTGGACAATGCCGCTATTGTCTGCAACTTTGGCAGTGAGCTCAGCCTGGTGTATGTGCCCTCCGTGCTGGAGAAGCTGGACTGAGGGTGGGCAGCAGCTGTGGCCTCCTTGGTCTCCTTACTCATCAGGCTGGGGTGCTCTGTGGGGCAATGCACTGGACCTAGACTGGGGAGGAACAGCTGAGTCTTTGGGAAGCTGCCTCTGAACTGTCCTGTCCCGCCTCATGACCGTAATATTAAACTTTTTAAAAAATTCACATCAGCCAGGGGCCCTGTGAGCCACTTAGCAGAGCTCCTCTAGGGAGGACCTGTCGTTTACATGCTTCCCTCCCTGTGCCTAAACCTGAGCACTTAGGTAGACCTCTCTCAACTCAGCTGCTTGCGGCAGGAGCCACAGAAGTCACGGGGACAGACACAAGCCAGCGCTCGAGGCCTTCTTAGCTACGTCAGAGGTGGGGAAACCAAGGTGGCCTGAGGTTATCCCAACCCCCTCCCCACCCAAGTTTACCAGAGGCGGTGCTACTGGGGCTCAGGCTCCCCCGTCTCTGCAGCAATGGGCAGACATCGGCGATAGAACAGGTTGGTTTATTCAATAGCAAAGAGCTGAAAAATGTCAGGTCCCACAAAGGAGTAGAACCTGGCCCACGATGCATCTCCATCCCAGAGGTGCAGGCTGGGCCAGGTAGGGCTTGAAGGCAGCAGAAATGGGAGTAAGACTGGCCCCACCCCAAGAGGGCAGACAGGTGTGGGAGATGATGATGTGCAGTGTAAGGACCAAGCAGGCAAAGCCTGTTCACGTCTTGTTGAGTGTCCAGAGCGGATCCAGAAGGCTGAGGGGATCATCAGTGGGCCGGGCAGCCCGCAGACCCTGCCCATTGTGGGCCTGCAGAAAGTTCTGCTTGCTCATCCGCTGCTTTCCCCTCAGGGAGCTGTCCAGGGAGAAGGCCTCGGGAGTTAGGGAGGCTAGCAGCTCCAGGGAAGAGGAAGGGGGCCCCAGGCTGGGGACCTCAGGTACTGGCTGCTCCTCCTCAGGCTGCGGGGCCTCGGGCAGGGGTGAAGAGAGAGGGGGTGGGGAGGAGGACGGGAGCTGGGTGGATTCTGGGAGGCTGGCTGGGGGCAAGCCTGGGGGCTCTACAGGGCCTGGCAGGCTGGCAGCCGGAGACTCTAAGCCCCCAGGAGGCCGGATGCTGAGCTTGGCGATAGTGGCCTGGATGGAGCTGATGGGCACGTCCCCACCCAGGACCAGGTCCTGGGAGTCCTGAGGAACGTGATTCTGAGAAGACAAGAATGGGTGAGGACAGGGGTCCATGAGGCAGGGGCTGTCCCAACAGCCCCCACAGGTTCTCTCTCTTACCTTCTGGCTGATGCTTGTGCCGGCGGAGGGTCTGCATGGAGGGGGCATGCCGTGGCGCTGCAGGACCTGCTCCACGTGTCTCACCACCGCCTCATGGCAGAACCTGAGGTGCAGCTGCAGAGGCATGTACTGGCCTGGTTAGCCGGATGGAGCCCTTCCCCCAAGGCAGAGGGTCCATCCCAGCTCCCACCCGGCGGGCCTCACTTTTTCCTGCAGCATGTGTTTCCTCTGCTGCCGCATGCGCCGCACCAGCTGAGGCAGCTCAGGGATCCCATTTCCAGCCTCCACCTCCTGCACAGCCGCATAGAGCAGCGCGAAGGCTCCTGTGCGGCCCACCCCAGAGCTGTGGCAGGAAAGGGGTGTAAGGCCAGGCCAAGAGCCCCAAGAAGACCCCTCAGGTGCTGTCCACCCTTACCTGCAGTGCACGACAATGGGCGTGTGCAGGGGTCGCTGGTGCAGGTAATGAGCGTGCACCTCCTGTATGAAGCGTAGCAAGTTGCCGGGGCTGTCGGGCAGGCCTCTGCAGGGGTGGGCAGGGTCTCTGAGCTGGACCTGATCTGAGGCCCACACCACCCCTCCCAACCCTTCGACCACCATCCAGGGCAGCAGACGCACAACTCAGGCCAAGTGGGGAAATGGAGGTGCACGAGCGAGCGCTTGAGGCTCTGGTCTCGGAACTGCAGGCTTAGTACCCGCTCCACGTGGGTCTCGGTGGCGCGGACACTGCTCAGGGCCAGGCTCAGGGCACCGTGCACCATGGGCTGGCCCCTCTCAGTGGGGAAGTAGCGTGCCACCTTTTGCTGTGGGACAAACAGGGCAGTTAGGGCTGGTTTGCCAGGGTCCCTGCTGGGCACCCACCCAACCTCACCCTCTTACCTTCTCCATCTCGGCCTCGGACACCAGCATGACAATGACTGACACTTTCTGCTCGTGCACCATGAGCCAGAAGTCGGCAGCTGTGCCAGGCAGGGGGGCCTGGGTGGCCACCAAGGGTGGGCAGTAGGGCGAGAGCCCCTCCACGCGGCTGGCGTTGATGTAGTCATCCTTGCCGGAGCGCAGCACCACACGGTTGCTGTCATAGGGCATGACATCCTGATGCCGGTTCTTCAGTGAGTAGCAGCGGGCAATGGCGATGGAGCGGCCCCGGGCATCATGCTCTTGTGCCTCTTGCAGCTCCCGCCAGACAGCGTCCAGAGCCCCCACGTCGCCTAGCTGGCCCCGAAAGGCCTCCAGCTCTTGTTGCAACTGCTGTAGCCTCTCGGGGTGCTCATAGGGGTCCCGCTCGATCAGCCGCAGGGCCTGTGGCCGCCGGCCCTCAGCTGCATCCACCTTTGTAGGCTGCAGCAGGGGCTGCCCACCCCCAGGAGGCTGAGTGCCTCCATGCTGACTCTCGGGGCTGGAGGAGAGCAGATCTGCAGCTGCAGCTGCAGCGCCTCGGCGCAGGCATGGGGGCGGCTCTGCTGCAGGGGGCCGAGGAGTTACTGGGCCAGGCCCTGGTGATGGGGCAGGTGAAGGCACCAGGTGGGGAGTGGGGGTAGGCTGGCTGGCAGGCGGAGGGCCTCCAATAGAGAGGGGGGCTGCCTGGGGGCCCAGGGGCCTGGGGGAAGGAGCAGGACCATATGCCAGGGTGGGATGAGGAGGCTGAGGGGGCCCAGGGCTAGGGAAAGGCAGAGCCCCTGAGTTGGGGGGCAGAGGGTCCTGAGAGGGACCTGGGTAGAGCTGGGTGTGCACGGTAGGTGGTGGCTGTCCCAGGACACCAGGCTGAGGAGCAAAAGGGTAAGGGGGTTGGGAGGGTACCAGTCCTGGAGCCTGGGGTGGGAAGAGGTGTGGATGCTGGAGTGGAAGGGGTTGCTGGGGAGGCTGGGGCCCAAACGCCGCTTGTGTGGGATGAGGCTGGGGCCCAATCCTCGGGGCTGAAAAACCTGTGGGGATCCCAGGAGAAAAGTGGTGCTGGGCTGGTGGTGCGGTTAGGGGTTGCTTGGCCCCTATAGGGTAGGTATAGGGCATGGGCAGTGGCTGTGGTGGGGGCCCCGGGAAGCAAGGCGGGGGAGGAGCAGGGGTGGCGTTTGGCCGTGGTGCTGTGTGGCTGGAGATGGGGGCCTGGACGCTATCTACTGTGGTGGTGGCTGGCCGAACCCCCATGGCCAACTCGGGGCCAGAGAACTGGGGAGGTGGGGCTGAGGGCAAACCTGCAACTGGTTGGGGGGGACCTACCCCACCATAGGGACTGCTCACCACAGCATGCTGCGGTGAGGATCGGGGCACAAGGCCCAGGTCTGGTGTGTACGTCGGGGGTGTGTAGAGGGCAGGTCCAGGTGCCATGGCCACCGCAGGGTGCCCTGGGGCTTGGAGGACCCTAGGCTGCAATACCTGGGTGGGGCCTGAGTAGGTACCAGGGGGTAAGGGGCCTGACAGATAGTGGGGTCCTGGGCCCGCAGAACTGGGGAAGGGACTGGGAAGGAAGTGGAGCGGGGCAGCGGTTCCCAGGAAGGTGTCGGGGGGCAGACTGCGTAGCTCCTCAGGCAGGTCCCCTGTCTCCACTGCCTCACCCTCCTCCCTGCGGGGCAGCAGTGGCTTTGGGGCTGTGGGCCGTGGTGGTGGCTTCTTCTTCAGCTCCCTGTGGGACGAGGTGATGAAGTAATGGAGCCAGACTCCTACCTCAGCCATCCTGGGTCTGGGCTGCAGCCTCACCTTGGTCCTGGGGCCACACCTACCTGTCCAGGAGCTGCTGGCGGGCAGCCTCGCGGGCCTGGCAGGTGGACTGAGCCCGTTCCAAGAGAGCGGCCACCTTGCTCTCCAGGTCTGCATAGAAGTCCTTGCCCTCCTGGGACTTCTTCATCAGGTCCTCATAGGCTTCATAGGAGGCCACCAGGGTCTGAAGCGTAGAGGTCCACCTGGTGGACAGAAGGGCCAGCAAGGGTTGAGCAGCCGGAGCCCAGCTTGGGGTGAGACTAGGCAAGAACACAGGGCCAGACACTGACTTTTGGTCCAGTTCGCTGAGCACCCGCCGCACAGCCGCATACTGCACGTTGGCCTCTGTCAGTGCCCGGAGGACATTGTCCTGGGCAGCCAGGTTCTGCTCCAAGTACACCCTCAGCTGGTCGTACTTCTTCAGCTGCTCCTCGAACAGCTTCTGAGGGAATGTGTTGCGGGGTGAAGGACACTCAGGGCCTCACCACCTAAGGGTGGAGCCTAGAGTCAGCTCCTCCACGCTGCTCACCCAGCCCACCTTCATCTCTGAGTGCTCCGTAGTAACCAGTGAGGCAGTGATGTCATCCTTCTGGATAAGCTCACGCAGCTGCTGCTCCAGGGACACGCGCTGGTCCCGCATCTCCTGCACCTTGGCCAAGATGCGCTTCAGATTCTGCAGCACCGCTTTGTCCTCTGGGAGTAGCAGTGGTCAGTGAGGCCAGAGAAACCCCTAGCTCCATGCCTTTCCCCATGGGGACGGAGGGGGCCTCACCTGGGGTGAGGGCTGGCGTGGGCAGGGCAGCCCGGACCTGGTCCAGCGGCCCACTGAGCAGGCGCAGGTTGCCGACGTGCAGATTCATAGGCACGGTGCAGCTCACTGTTGGTGAAGGAGGCCTTCTCGTGGACCTCCATGTACTTGGCCCACTCTCGCCTCACCTCGGCCAGCTCGGCCTTGGAGACTGCTGTGCTGGCTCCCGCCTGGCCCACTGCCTCCTGCAACTTCTGTTCTAGCAGCGCATCCTCCTCCAGCAGATCCCTGATGTCCTTCAGGGAGGCCTCCACATCCGTGAACACACCTGACAGCACTGGGGGCGTGTTTAGGGGAAGAGGGTCAGCTCCTGAGGCAGGCAGACCAGGGACCCAGTCTGGCCCATTGCCCAGGAGACAGAACTGCCCCCGAGTCAGGCTTGTGTGCAGCCCAGCACCGAGGAAAAGCCTGGTGGCCCCTCAGAGCCTGAGAACAAGGAGCAAGCCTGGCGGGGCCAAGGGGTGTCCTGACACTGGCAGACACAGGGAGCACAGGGTATGGTGGTCATGGAAGTGGTGGGTGCTGTGCCAGATGCTGGGAGAGGTGCAAACCTGCATCCTTGTTCAGCAAGGGACAGAGAAGGCTGCAGCAGACGACTTCCACATTCCCGCCCTCCACCTGCTTGCTCTCCCCCTTACTCACCTTGCATGGACTGGACGAGGTTCCTGACAGTGTCAGGCCGGACGCTGAGAGCCGCACACTTCTCCATGAGCTGAGGGGGGATGTGACTGTATGTGTCAAGGTTGTCCACTGTCTCGGGATCCAGCTGCAGTGAATCCATGAACTGGCTGTGGGAGGCAACAGCTCCAGGTGGGTGCTGGGTGCCGATAACCCCTCACACGTGAAAGCAACCCTCTAGGGTGAGACTCCCACCACTGAAGCGAGGTCCGAGGTCCTAGCAGACGGCATATCAGCACCCCAACCCCCACCACAGAACATGTCCAGGGCACTACTGGTAATGGGATGTCCTCTTCTGAAGATGCACGAGTGACTCGCCTTACAAATCTAGCATACCAGACCCCTGAGCAGGGAGGGCAGAGTCGGGAAACCTGGTGGTACGAGACCACATTTCACTACTCTTCTTGTTACAGGCAGCTTGGGGAAACAGAGGCCTGGTGGGTACTCCCCCACGCCAGCCCTGCACTCACTCCAGGACCTCATTCTTCTCCTCAATCTTGGCCATCATCTCCCGAAGCAGCTTGGCCTTCTCCTCACTGCAGGAGAAGTGACAGAGCAGTTACTGGAAGCCTATGTCTCTTAAGACATCCCAACCCCACCTGTGCTACGAATAGGGCCTGCCCCTCCCACCCACCTGTACAGCGATGAGGCTTCGTGGGCAGCCATGGGTACCAGTTTGGCAAAGATGTCAGGGCCTGTAACAGCGGGGTCTGTGGGGTTCACTGGTAAGGGCTTCACCAAGGGGGCACCTGGGAGGCGGAAGAAGAATTGTGGAGACCAGGCCCACCCACACAAACGAGCCTGCCTCTGTTCTGTCCCATCTTCATCCCCTACTCCAATCCTGGGCCTTCCCTCAGTTTCAGACCTTTTACAGGCTGAAGGGTGTCCAGTGCTGGGACAGCCTCGTGGTAGATGAAATCATTGTCCTTCTTGGCAGAATTGTACCTGAGGGTCAGGAGAAGGGGGAGTGGTGATTCTTCAGCCATCACTAGGGATCCAGGACCTAACCTCCCATGTGGGCCACTGCTCTCCGGCCCTGCTGGCTTCCTCCCAACGATGCAGGCAGAGCACCAAGCCCCTTCCTAACAAGAAGGAACCAAAAGCCACCCCAAGTCCCAGAGACTCACTTTCCCCCGATGACATCCATGGCAAAGCGAAGTGCATCTTGCACAGTGTCAGGCTGGCCCTGTGGGGAGGGATGGGGGTGCTCAGCACCAACTGCAGCCAGTGCCAGGACACCCCTCGGCCCTGCCAGGCTTGCTCCTTATCCTCCCAGGCTCTGAGGGGCAGCCAGGCTCTTCCTCAGCTTTACCTTGGCCAGCTTGATGGCTTCATTGAGCTTGTCCAGGGCACTCTGGAAGTAGGCGACCTGTGATGGGGCAGCAGGCAAAGCCCAGTCCATCTTTCCCTGCTGGGACCCATACCTGCCACCCCACCAAGCCTGCCTGGCCACCAGGTGACCCATTAGAAGACAAGAAGCTGAGGAGGTAGGCAGGTGCCAGCCCAGCCAACAGCACCAAGGTTAGGGTCTATCTTACAGCTTCACCCTGCTCTGCCTCCCAGGTGACACCTCCAACCAGCCATCCCCTCTGAGGGATGAGAGCTGCACAGATGGGACAACACAAGAAACACCAGGCCTACAGCAGGGGGTGGTCAGGGACATGAGAGTTAAAGGCAGACAAGAGTGCCTTTCTGTAAGGGAAGGGACCTCACGAGGACTTCACTAACAAAGCTGGATCCAGTCCTGAGTCCCCTCCTCGCCTAGGGCTCACTCACCCGCTCCCCAAACTTCTGTTGCTCCTCAGCCTGCTTGCCCATATGTAACTAAGAAAGAAGAGACATCATTATTTCCTGAGCTGTGGCAACTCAACGCAGCCCAGCCCAGCCCCAGTGGCCACGGTGCCCTCACATGAGCCACAGCCGCAAAGTAGTAGATCTTCATCTGTACGAGCTTCTTCCAGTCCTTCTGGATCCGGCCCAGCAGCGAGGCAGTGTCAGGGTTCTCCAAGGCCCGGCATGCCTCCTTGTAGTAATCCACCACCTGGGAGCCGGGAAGTCGGGGACTGAGAGTGAACCAGAGGCCTGCCATCAGTCCCTTGAGAGCCACCGTCTACCCCCATTCCTACCTGTGCACTGATGCGGGCCACCAGAAAGCTCTTCCTGTTGTCCAACATGGACTTCTCCAGAAGGCACTCTTGAGCCTGGCCCTGGAACAGCAGGTGCAGATGCACTCCTCTCACCTGGAGGCCCCGCCCTGCCCCAGGGCAGACCACACGGATCCCCTCTTCATCCCGCCTCCCCTGCTCCAAGGAGCACAGCCCTGCTCCTGATCCACCTGGGGCTCAAAGCCTACACCCCTGCTTGTCCCTCACAGCCCTGTGCAGAGCCTGGCCTAGGATCCAGCCCTAACTATCTCCTCCCCTGGATTCAACTCAGCCCACCAAGGGCACCACCTCACCAGCATGAGGTTGACATTGAGAGTGAGGATCTGACGGCTCATGTCAACGCTGTAGGCGTGAGGGAAGTGCTCACGTAGGTAGGCGAAGGCACCTGCCGCACACTGGAAATGAGTGCAGGAGACCTTCATCCCCTGGGAGAGAAGAGGGGAGGCTGGCTAAAGGAAGAGCCTGTGCCCACTCCCACAGGGCAGGATTCACCCTCTGGAGGCACTCAGCACCCTTCCCTGGTTCTGTCCTGTGTCCCACCCACTGCCACTGTCCTCCTCACCTCCTCAGATACCCGCTTGTCCATGGCTCCCAGCATGGAGTGCAGCGCCCCTGGAGAGGCAGAGGAGGTGGGGTCAGCGCTAGCCCTGGGCTGCTCCCCAGGCTGCCCACACCTGTGTCCAGTGTAAGGCAGAGGGGTCAGTGTTGTCACCCATGATCAGGAAAACGGGTCCGAGGACTGGGACAGTTGGTCCAAGGACACCAAAGCTGGAGTAAACGGAGAAACTCAGAAGTCCAGTCAAGCCCCTCAGTCTCTTGCTCTGCACCAGGCACAGGTTGGGTGAAAGATGTCTATAGCCCCAGCCTACAGGTCCAGTCTCAGAGCCTCAGGGATGCCTACACAGGACTTGGGGCTCCTCAGGCTGAGGCTGAGCCCTCAGGGTTGATGGCAGGGCTGGTCTAGGCCAGCCTTGCTCTCCTGCCTGAAGCAGCCCAAAGCCACAAAGGGGGTCGGGGGGCTGTCCAGTCAAAGACAGGCCACCTATGAGGCAGCAACACTATGTGGCAGCTGGCCTAGCAGAGCGTTTCCCTAGCAGGGTGGCTCCCTGTGGCCCCGAAAAGAGGCATCAGCAGAGCCGTGGGGAGGGCAGTGGGAGGGTCAGAATCCAAGTGTCTTCCCTCCATCAGGCCCACTGCCTTCGTGGCCTCCTGCTGAGCTGAAATGGGGTTGAGAGGGCTGGGAGGTAGGACCATGGGGAAGGGGTTAGGCAGCTCACCAAGGTTATAGAGAATACAGGCTTGCTCGTACTTGATGTCCTCATGGGCCACAGACTTGCCTGAGAAGATCTCAGTCCTGTAGACAAGCCACTCCAGTTATCTTGAGGGAAGGAACTAGTGAAAGGACCTGCCTCTCCAGTGTGGGGTCAGAGGTAGGGAGGCCTGGGGAGGCCACACCAAGCTGCTCCCCATCCTAGGCAGCAAGGAAAAGGGGAGAGGCATCCCCACTACCCAGACACCCCTGGGCTGTCACAGGCATCCTCCAGGCTCCCCATAGCCCTGCCTACCAGCTCTTACCAAGTGACAGGAACAGCAGCCTCCTGGCCCGAGCCCATGGGGACCCGACTCTGCAGGTAGTGGAGCTGGCCCAGGTACTTGCGGAGGACGCTGCAGCCCTCAAAGTCCCTAGGGACACGAACAGCATTCTGGGAGACAGATGGGAAAAGCAGGCCTGTCATCAGCTGCGGTAGAGGACAGGCAGACCTGTCCAGCCACGTGCCCAGGAAATATGCATCAGAGCTGAGAGGCTGCACTCTTCAAGGGATCCAAAGAAAGCCCACAGCTACCTGCAGTCATTCAGCAATCATCCTACCAGCCAGGACTACTGGCCTGAATCAGTTCTACTTTTCTGGAAGATAGCTTAAAAAATGCTTTAAAGTTGGATGTACTTCATGTTTCACCCACAGTTCTGTTATCCAAAAATATATAGTAAGAGAGACCCAGCAAAGCAAATGCTTAGGATGAACATGCAAGGATGTTTCTCAACAGCATTATTAACAGGGCCAAATACTGGATGCCACCAAAGCTTCCATTAAAGAGGATTGTTTAAATAAATTATGTCAAGGCTATCCACAAAAAAGAATACTTTGCAGCCACAAAAACTGAAGACAGGGATCTCTACTGATATGCTGAGATGTCCAAAACAGATTTATTGCTTGGGGGGGGGTCATGTAACAGATGAGCAGCATAATTTCATTTTTGTAAGGTCATATGGATATTGCTATCCAGCCAGGTATACAGACAAGAGGAAAAAATCTAGACAGTTATATACCAAAAAGTTAAGTGATTATGCCTGGCTAGTAGGGTTTTAAATTTATCTTATTCTATACATACATACAGAGACATATTTGATTCTTTATAGTGTTATATATTCTTTATATGAAACATTTCCAATTTTTACAATAACCGGTAAAGCTAGCCCCACTTTGGAAAAAAATAAATCAAAGCAAATGAACTCTCTGCTCAAACAGAACAGACAATATACCTTACAAGAAGCAGGTGCACAAAAAGTAGATGGGCTAGAAGCACTGTACAGACCGTCACCCCACCTGCTGGAGCACACCAGAGCCCCACACCAGGACTCCAGCAGCCGAGGGGCTCAGCAGAGAGCTGGCTGGCACAGGCTAGAAGAAATCCTTTAGGACAAGACACTGCAGAGCTGGGCTCTGAGCCTTCTGCCCCAGATGCTCTGAGAAGGGACACACATGCCCCTGGGGACCCAGAGCAGGAAGAGTCCAGCACTAGTTCCACTCAACACCACTTCCCGGCAGCATCTTGGGAAACTATCTCCTCTGTGGGCCTCAGTCTCCTGTTCCTGTGAACAGAAATTCTAAGCTCCCTTGTGGTGAGGCCTCTGGAATGCCCAGTGCAATGATACGGCATGTCACAGCCACACTGCTGCAGTGCCACCTCAAGGGGCCTGTCCCATATGCTGAGGCTTCTCAAATCTAGTCATTCTTATCACTGCCCTCCCCATCATACCTCCACCAAAATGAAACAACATAACACTTTCCATTTTTTAAAGTGGAGCCACATCCTAAGCAGTTACATGCCTGAAATAGCAGGCTTGATGTCCTAGCTACACATTTTAAAAATACTTACTAAAGCATATACAAAAAGATTAAAATAAAAAATGTTTGTTTTAACGAATATATGTATATTCATGTATGACTGAAGCATTGTGCTGTACACTAGAAATTGACACAACACTGTAAACTGACTGTACTTCAATTAAAAAAAAAAAGTTTGTTTTGTACTTCCTAAAACCAATCTTTGGGAAACAAGAGAAGCAACCCCCTCAACACCCCCCCCCCAACCCCCTCAGGTCATGGAGATCCACCTGCACCCTTTACTCCAACCAAGAATGCAGCCCCCTCTTGTTCCGCCCTGGCCTGTGACACTCTGTGATGAGCTGCATATGGCAGGAACAGAGCAGAACAGGAGAGGCTGAAAGAAAGCTCTGACCCACCACACCCTCTCCCTGACGCCTCCAACAACCCCTTACCCGACCTGTCAGTTTTATTCCCTATAATCACACAGCCAAAAATTTACTCCAGAGTACAAATGAAAAGTCTTCTCAGAGAACTATTCCAGGCCCAGTTTTACAGATGAGGAAACTGAGACCCAGAATCAGAAAAAAAGAATTGCCTACAGTTTCCCCAATTATATCCACCTTCAATTTCCACTGCAAAGAACTGAGTTATGGTAAAAAGTTAACTTCGCTTATGCTGTCTCTGCTTTCTATGTCTCTGTGCTTTGATTAATTTTCTGCAATTCACTGAAAACTAGACCACTGTTAGTTCTAAAATTGCTATAATAGTTCATTTAGTTATTCTATTTTATTTTCACTATTATACTGCTGAGTCTGGAAGCTTTCCTGGTCTGGTAATTTTTTTTTTCTTGAAATAATTATTATCAGTGTTCTATGTAAAAAGTTTGTCCTGTGGTTTCACTGAAGAAACACTGATCTAGCCCAATTCTCACACTGTTTCAATGAGTTGAGTTATTCAATGACTTGAGAGGAAAAGTGGCCATCCTACTGTCCTCCTATGAGCTCCATCTGTGCTGGGAACAGTCTCAGGTCTGGAGCTCTCTTGGGGGTGGCTCTCTCCAGACCGCTGCTCTGTGCAGGCTGCCTGCCCTAGGCCATAAACCATCTGCCTCAGAAGGGATGGAAGACAATGCTCTGGAGGGTGTTTTGTGTGCATGTGCACTTGTGTGTGCAAAACAGCAGTAGTCTTACGGGTTAGGAACATCTCACTAGTCCTCAAACTGTTCAAATAAAATCTTTCTTTAAAAATTTTATGAGTATGAGGAGTATTCTGAGAAGGTGGTAGAGTAGGAAGCACCAGGAAATCCATCTACCCACCTAGATAACAACTGCACTGGCAGAACTATCTTGGAACTCTTAGAGTCTACTGAGGACTTGCAAACTTGCAGAGGAAGGTAGAGAGAATAAATTAGGTGGATTTCAGCCCTTAGCACAGAGGCAGCTACCCAGCACCCAGCCCTGTGCAGGCAGCCTTGCATATGTTCCTGCTGCAGCTTGCACACAGCCTTTGGAAGCCAGGGTGGGCAGTAAGGACTCTGTCCTCCAAATATCAGGGATCTCTGCTCTGAGTCAAAGGCAGATTTGAGCACATATATTAAAGAATTAGTGAAACTGAAGATAGGGCAACTGAAATTATCAAGTCTAAGGAAGAGAAAGAAAAAATACTGAAGTGAACAGAGCCTAAGGGACCTATGAGACACCGTCAAGTAGATCAACATACACATTGTGCAAGTCCCAGAAGAAGAGAAAGAAAAAGGGGCAGAGAGAGTATCTGAAGAAATAATGGCCAAAAACTTCCCAAATTTGATTAAAGAATATAAACATCCAAGAAGCTTAAAGAACTCCAAGTAGAATGAACTCAGAAACCCACACCAACACACATTATATTCAAACTGATGAAAGACAGAATCTGGAAAACAACATAAGAGCAGTACTCATCAAATACAAGGGATCCTCAATGAGATTATCCACAGATTTCTCATCAGAAACTATGGAGACCAGAAGGCAGTAGGCTGATATATTAAAAGTGTTAAAAGAAAAACACTGTCAACCAAAAATCCCGTATCTGACAAAACTAAGGAGAAATCAAGACATTCTCAGATAAACAAAAGCTGGGGGAATTCATCACCACTAGATCTGCTCTGCAGGAAATGCTAAAAGGAGTCCTTTAGACTGAAATGAAAGGACACTTGACAGTAACTTAAAGGCCATATGAAGAAATAAAGATCTTAGTAAAAGTACATCATACCTGGGCAATTATAAAAGCTTATATTATAACAATGGTGTATTACTCCGTTTTTTAAAGAATATCTTTTTAGTATATATAAACATGCCAATTAATTATCCCTGCTTTAGGGGAAAGATACAATCTCCTACAATTTGACACTGTAAATAAAAATTTTACTTAAACCCTCTTTTGTTATTCAAGCAGATAAAGTTATTTTTAACTACTTTAAAACAGGGTGGCAAGTGAGATAATTCACCTTTTTTTGACAATTTTCTCCTCCTAAGAAGAGTGTCATCTTTAAAAGTCAGGTAAGTTCCTCTACTTCAACATGATAAAGGCTAACTATGAAAACCCTTAGCTAACATCATACTAAATAGGTAAAAGACTGAAAACTTTTCCTCTAACACCAGGAACAAGACAAGGATGCCCATTTCCACCACTACAAGTATCACAGGACTAGAAGTCCCAACCCCAACCAGAGCACTCAGGAAAGAAGGAGAAATGTATCCAAATTAGAAAGGAAGAAGCAAAATTATCTTTGTTCACAGACACGAACTCATATGTAAAAAAACCCTAGAGACTACACAAAAAAAGTTAGAATTAATAAACAAATTCAGCAAAGCTGTAGGATATAGAATCAGTACACAAAAATCAGTTGTTTGTACACAATCATAATTAAAGAAAATTAAAATTTTTTCCATTTACAATAGCATCAAAAAGAATACATTACTTAGAAATAAATTTAACCAAAAAGGTGAAAGACTTGTATAGAGAAAACTACAAAACTACGCTGAAAGAAATTAAAGACATAAACAAAAGGAAAGACATCCTATATTCATGTATTAAGACTTAATATTGTTAAGGTGGCAAGCCTCCCAAAAGAAGAGAGACTTTTTTGGATTTAATGGGATTTAATGCAATCCGTATCAAAACCCCAATGGCAACTTGTTGCAGAAATAGAAAAATCCATCCTAAAAATTCATATGGAATCTCAAGGGGCCAGCACCCAAATAGCCAAAACAATCTTGAAAAAGAACAAAATTGGACATCCCACAATTCCTGATTTGAAAACCTATTACAAAGCCACAATAATCAAAATAGTGTGGTACTGGCATAAAGGCAGACATATAAACCAAAGGAGGATAGACAGCCCAGAAATAAACCCTCAAATATGTGGTGTTATGGGCTGAATGGTGCTCCCTCATCAGTTCATATGTTGAAGTCCTAACCCCCGTATATCTCAGAATGTGACTGTACTAGGAGACAGAGCCTTAAAGAGGTAACTACAGTGAAATGAGGTCATACAGGTGAGCCCTAATGCCAATGACTGCATGCACAGAGGGACAATCATGTGAAAATATAGGGAGAAGATAGCCAAAAGGAGAAGTCAACCCTGCCAACACCTTGATCTTGGACTTCTGGTCTCCACAACTGTGAGAAAACTTCTGTTGTTTAAGCCAGTAGCCCATGGTACTTGGTTATGGCAGCCATGGCAAACTAATACACACGGTGAGATGATTTTTGACAAGGATGCCAAGACCATTCAATGTGGGACAGTCTTTTCAATATACGGTGCTGGGAAAACTAAATGTCCACACACGAAAGAATGAAGTTGGACCCTTATGTTATACCATTTACAAAAATAAACTAAAGATGGACAAAGACCTAAATATAAGAGCTAAAACTATAAAGTTCTTACAAGAAACAAGGGGAAAATCTTCATGACATTAAATTTAGCAATGATTTCTTGGATATAACTCAAAAAGCACAACAACAAAAGAAAAACTAGTAAATTGGACTACATCAAAATTTAAAACTTCAGAGCATCAAAAGGACGCAATCAACAAAGTGAAAAGGCAACGCATGGAATGGAAGAAAATGTTTGAAAATCATGTATCTGATAAGGGGTTAATACCCAGAAAATATAAACTCCTACATCTTAACAACAGAAACGTGATTCAGAAATGGATAAAGAACTTGAATTAACATTTCTCCAAAGAAGATTAACAAATGAACTATAAGCACATGAAAAGATACTCAACAACAATCATTAGAGAAATGCAACATCTAAACTACAGAGAGATACCACCTCACATTCATTAGGATGGCACCATCAAAAAAAAATATATCAGAAAATAACAAGTGCTAGCAAGGGTGTGGAGAAATTGGAACATTTGTGCACTGTTGGTAGGAATATAAAATGGTACAACTGTTGAAGAAACACGATGGTGGTTCCTTAAAAATTAAAAATATAACTGCCAGGGAGTTCTGGTCAAGATGGCGGAGCCGTAGGACCACGAGCTTGCCTCTCCTCACAACTACAATGAAACCACAACTGAATGCTAAACAACTATCGAAAAAAAGACTGGAACCTAGCAAAAGAGATCTTCTGCAACTCGAAACATAACAAGGGAACCACAGCAGGATGGTAGGAGGGCGTGCTCGCGATATAATTGGACCCCATACCCCCCTGGGTGGGCGACCCACAAGCTAAAGATTTGTTAAGTCACAGAGGCCCTCCCACAGGAGTGAGAGCTCTAAGCCCCACATGAGGCTCCCCAGCTTGGTTCCCAACATTGGGAAGAGGAGACCTCAGGACATCTGGTTTTGAAGATTAGGGGGGCTTGGCTCTGGGAGCCTCACAGGACTGGGGAAAACGGAGATTCCATTTGCTTGAGAAGCGTACACGGAAACTGACATGCACCAACTCCAAGGGCAGTGGCAATGATTTCATAGGAACCTGGGCCAGACCTGCCTGCTGGATTTGGAGGGTCTCCTGGGGACATAGGGGACAGGATGCAGCTCACTCAGGGGTCATAAAAGCTGGTGGCGGACATTCTGGGAGTGTCCATCTACATGAGCTTTCCTGGAGGCTCATATCTTGATTGGATCATTAGCACCAAGACCTTGCCCCACCCAACAGCCTGTAGGGAAGCCTCAGGCCAAACAACACGTACAGGGTGGGAACACAGCCACACCCATCTCAGACTTCCAAAGCCACAAAGGCCTCTAGACACAGCCATACCCACTAGAGGTCCAGGACCAAGCTTCACCTAGCAGTGGGCAAGCAATGGCTCCTGCTGCCAGGAAACCTGCATAAGCCTCTAGTTCAGCCTCATCCACCAGGGGCAGATACTAGAAATAAAAAAAACAATAATCTCAAAGCCTGTGGAAGGAATCCACAAACACATAGAAAGATAGGTGGCAAAGGAATATTTCCCAGGCCAAAGCACAAGATAAAATCCCAGAAGATGATATAAGTGATGAGGAGGTAGGTAATTTACATGAGAAAGAGTTTAAAGTAATGATGGCCAAGATGTTTAGAGAACTCAAGATGAATATAGATGCACACAGTCGAGTTTTTAGTAAAGAATTGTAAAATATAAAGAATACCCAGAGTTGAAGAATAAAATCACTGAAATGAACAATACACTAGAAGGAACCAAGAATGTATTAAATGAGGCAGAAGAATGATCAGTGAGCTAGAAGACATATCAGTGGAAATCACTACTTCAGAACAGAAAACAGAAAAAAGAATAAAAAGGAATGAGGATAGTTTAAGAGAATTCTGGGGTAATAATGAAGTGCTCTAATATTCACATTATAGGGGTCCCAGAAAGAGGAGAGAGAGAAAAGACCTGAGAAAATTTTGGGAGAGATAATCACCGAAAACTTTCCCAACTCGGGAAAGGAAAAAGTCACCCAAGTCCTAGAAGTGCAGAGAGTACCACAGAGAATTAACCTAAAGAGAAACACACTGAGGCACACAGTCATCAAACTGACAACAATTAAGGATAAGGAGAAAATATTAAAATTAGCAAGAGAAAAGCAACGAATAACATACAAGGGAACTCCCATAAGGTTATCAGCTGATTTTTCGGCAGAAATTCTATAGGCCAGAAGGGAGCGGCATGATATATTTAAAGTGATGCAAGGGGGAAACTTACAACCAAGAATATTCTATCCAGCAAGGCTCTCGTTCAGACTTGATGGAAAAATCAAAAGCTTCACAGATAAACAAAAGCTAAAAGATTTCAGCATGACCAAACCAGCTTTACAACAAATGTTAAAGGAACTTCTCTAGTCAACAAACCAGAAAAAAAAAAAAAAGAGAGAGAGAGAGACGTACAAAAGATTGCTTTGGTTGTTTGGGGTCTTTTGTGGTTCCTTCTAAATTTTGAAATTGTTTGTTCTGGTTCTGTGAGGAATGTCACGATATTTTGACGGGGGCTGCAATGATCTGTGGATTGACTTGGGTAGTGTGGCCATTTTGATAGTGTTGATTCTTCCAATCCAAGAGCACAAGAAATCTTTCCATTTCTTTGTGTCATTTCAGTTTTTAGAGTATAGGTAACCTCCTTGGTTAAGTGTTGTTTTTGATGTAATGGAAATGTCTTGCCAGTTATAAAATTCTGGGTTTTGAAGTGAAAAAAATAAAAGTGAATGAAGGGCTACAAATGGCAAAATATCCTTCTTTTTCATGGGTGAGTTATATTCCGTTACATATATGTATATGCTGCATCTCCATTATCTATTCAACTATTGATGTGCACTTAGGATGCTTCCGTATCTTTGCAATGATAAATAATGTTGCTGTTAATAGCAGGGTATATGTATCTGTAAGTTAATTCTTATTTTGTGGTTGGCTTTAGTCCTTTGATAACTATGTAAGTTTAAAAAGCTAAAAGCTCTAAACATTCTTAGAAACAATGAACAGTATATATATGTAAACTAAAAAATATATGTGCAGTAAAAAAAAAAATTTATCAAGCCATGAAAGACACAGAAGAAACTTAAAAGACGTATTACTAAATCAAAGAAGCCAGTCTGAAAAGGCTACAAACTGTACGATTCCAACCAAATGACATTCTGGAAAAGGCACAGCTACAGAAACAATAAAAAGATCATAGTTTCCAGGAGCTGGGGAAAAGGGAAGGAGGGAGGAATGAATAGATTGAGCACAAGGGATTTTTAGGGTGATGAAATTACTCTGTATGATACTATAGTGGTGGCTACATGTCATCATGCATTTGTCAAAACCCATAACTGTACAACATCAAGAGTGAACCCTAATGTAAACTATGGACTTTGGCTGATAATAATGTGCCCATGTTGGTTCATTGACTGTACCAAACATGCCACACTACTGAGGGATGTTGAGGGTAGGGGAGTATATATGTGTGGGTGGCGAGGGCCACGTGCGAACTCTGTATTTTCTGCTCAATTCTGTTGTGAACCTGAAACTGCTCTAAAAGAATAAAGTCTATTAAATAAAAAATAAAACTGCCATGTGAGCCAACAATTCCATTTCTGAGTATATACTTAAAAGAATCAAAAGCTGGATCTTAAAGAGCTATCTGTACACCCACAGGCTCAATTAAATGTACACCATAGTGACATTATTAACAACAGGCAAAAGGTGAAGGCAACCCAAGTATCCCCGGATAAACAAACTGAGTGCATACTTACAATGGGATATTATTCAGCCTGAAAAAAAAAGAAGGAAGTTCGGACATGTCCTAAAACATGGATGAACCTTGAGAACATTATGCTGAGTGAAACAAGCCAGTCTGAGAAAGATAAATATTGTATGAGTCCACTTATATGAATTAAAGTAGCCAAATTCAGAGAGACAGAACATAGAATGGTGGTTGCCAGGGTCTGGGGGGAAAGGAAAATGGGGGTTTATTGTTTCATGGGTATAGAGTTTCAGTTTTGCAAGATGAAAGATTCTGGAGATTGGTTCCACAACAATGTAAATATACTTAACACTACTGAACTGTACACTTAAAAATGGTTAGGATGGCAATTTTTTTATCTGTATTTCGCCACAATGAAAAAAATTTTTTTTAATATTTCTACAAAGTCAGGTAAGTTCCCTGTAATAAGGCATCTAATGAATTACAAATACGTAACACATTTTTAATGTATTTATTTTCTGCACTGTTGTAAGCAACATGTTTCCTCTCGTGTTTTCATTAGAAGTCTGAGGGCCTGAAGTCTCTGCACTTGTTGGCTGAGCTTGGGTCCAAGTGATGTAAATATGTGCTGTAGAAATCAATAGCTGTTAGTATTTTGTTGTCTATCACTGACTGTACACCAATGCAGCCACCCCTGCAATAAATCAGTAGTATCGGTGACTGTTTTTAGTATATAACCGACCTGTTAGTTTTGGATACATTTTCAATTAAGCTATCGACATTTTCTATGTCAGTTATTCAGGAGTTAGTACCAGTAGTAACTGGTAACTTCAACCAAACCCAGAAATATATGAATAATATATCCATTCAGAGGATCTGTGATGGACTCATATGCTGCTCCATTAATCGGAGCCTTCTACTGCTCAAACTCTTGGGCAAAGTTTTCAAAAGTGAAAAAAGCAAACTGGCACTTGACCTTGATAAAACTGTTTCCAACTCTTTTACAACACTGTAGGCAGCAGAATAGGTTCTTGCTTGAGAACTAAGTCTACATCGTATCTCCTAGATCAGATTTGCAAACCTGTTACTCCAGTAACAGTGTCTCTATGAAAAACCATGGCACAGATGATTGGGGCAGGACCATAACTGCCTCAGGAGGCTGAGACACGTGGAAATGGAAGAATGAAGGCCTCACTCAATACACTGCCAAACAGAACCACTACTCCAGCAACACAATCTCTGCATCCCACACGAAGTCACGCATCCTGTTTTCAGGATTTGGCTCCCCAGACCTCTTCTGTGTCACTGGAGACTCAGCTTAATGCCACTGGTGTCACACCACTGCCTTTCTGATCAAGGAGTCTTATTTAAAATCCCACAGAACTCCACAGGAACTTTGTGGGTGTTTGCTGCTGAATCTACAGTGCCTAGAATAGTACTTGAGATTAAGAAAGAATTCAGTATAACACCCTATACAAAAATGAACTAAAAATGGATTAAAGACTTAAATGTAAGACCAGATACTATAAAACGCCTAGAAAAAAACACAGGCAAAACACTCTTGGACATAAATCAAAGCAGTATGTTTTTTGAACCAGCTTCTGGAAAAATACAAATAAAAGCAAAAGTAAACAAATGGGATCTAATAAAACTTAAAAGCTTCTGCAAGCTAAGGACACCATCAACAAAATGAAAAGACAATCTACAAAATGAGAGAAAATATTTGCACATGATGCGAACAACAAGGAAATAATTTTAAAAGTATACAAAGAGTTCATACACCTTAATATAAAAAAACAAAGTAACCCAATCAAAAAATGGGCAGAAGACCTAAACAAACATCTCTCCAAAGAGGACAAACACATGGCCATCAAGTGAGAAAAGATGCTCGATAATTGTTGGAGAAAGGCAAATCAAAATTACAATGCGTTACCACCTGAAACAAGTCAGAATGGCCATGACTGAAGAGTCTACAAACAATAAATGCAGGAGAGAGTGTGGAGAAGAGGGAACCCTCCTACACTGTTGGTGAGCATGTAGTTTGGTTGCAGCCATTACGGAAAACAGTATGGAGATTCTTCAAGAAACTCAAAATAGACTTACCATATGATTTAGCAATCCCACTTCTGGATACATATCTGGAGGGAACTCTAAATTCCAAAAGATACATACACCTCAATGTTCATAGCAGCAAAATATACAATAGCCAAGATATGGAAGCAATCTCAACGTCCATGGACAGATGCCTGGATAAAGACGTTGTGGTGTATTTATACAATGGAATAGTACTCAGTCTTAAAAAAGAATAAAACAATGCCATTTGCAGCAGCATGGATGGCCCTAGAGATCGTCATTCTAAGTGAAGGAAGCCAGAAAGAGAAAAATACCATATGGTATCACTCATACGTGGAGTATTAAAAAAAAAAAAGAAAAAAAAAGGGGAAAAAAAGGACACTATGAACTCATCTACAAAACAGGAGCAGTCTTGCAGACATAGTAAACAATCTTATGGTTACTGGGGAAAGGTGGTGGGAGGGGATAAATCTGGGAGTTTGAGATTTACAAATGTTAGACACTATATATAAAAATAGATTAAAAAAAGTTTCTTCTGGATAGCACAGGTAATCATGTTCAACATATGGTAATAACCTTGAATGAAAAAAAACCCAGGAAAACAAATATATGTATGTATATGTATGACTGAGACATTGTGCTGTACACCAGAAACTGACACATTGTAATTGACTGTACTTCAATGTAAAAAAGAAAAAAGAAAAAGAAAAAGAAATAAAAGGGATCCAAATTGGAAAATGAGATAAAACTGTCACTATATGCAGATGACATGATACTGTATACAGAAAACCCTAGAAGCTCCACACAAAAACTACTAGAGCTGATAAAACAATTCGGCAAGGTAGCAGGATACAAGATTAACATACAAAAATCAGTTGCATTTTCTTTACACTAACAGTGAATTAGCAGGGAAAGAAAATACAGAAACAATCCCTTTTAAAATTGCATCCCAAACAATAAAATACTCAGGAAGAAATCTGACCAAGGAGGTGAAAGACTTACACATGGAGAACTACAAAACACTGCTTAAGGAAATCAAAGATGACATAAAGAAATGGAAAGATATCCCATGCTCTTGCACTGGAAGAATCAAATTATTGTTAAAATGGCCATAGTGCCCAAGGCAATCTACAGATTTAATGCGATCCCTATCAAATTACCAGAACATTTTTCACAGAACTAGAACAAACAATCCTAAAATTTATATGGAATCACAAAAGACCTGGAATTGCCAAAGCAATACTGAAGAAAAAGAAGGAAGCTGGAGGAATAACCTTCCCAGACTTCAGACAATACTACAGAGATACAGTGATCGAAACAGCAGGGTACTGGCATAAAAACAGACATATGGACCAATGGAACAGAACAGAGAGCCCAAAATTAAATCCACAGACCTATGGTCACTTAATCAAAGGAGGCAACAATATACAATGGAGAAAAAAGAGTCTCTTCAACAAGTGGTGTTGGGAAAACTGGATCACAGCATGTAAATCAATGAAGGGAGAACACACCCTCACTCCATACACAAAAATAAATTCAATATGGCTTAACGACTTAAATAGAAGGCAAGACATGATAAATCTCCTAGAAGAAAACATAGGCAAAACATTCTCTGACATAAATCGTAGCAATGCTCTCCTAGAGCACTCTCTACCCAGGCAACCAGGCAACAGAAATAAAGGCAAAAATTAACCAATGGGACCTAATGAAACTTACGAGCTTTTGCACAGCAAAGGAAACCGTAAGCAAAACAACAACCTACGGAATGTCACAAAATACCTGCAAATGATGAGACTGACAAAGGCTTCATTTCCAGAACCTATAAACAGCTCATACAACTTAACAACAACAACAACAACAACAACAACAACCCCAAACAACCCAATCCAAAAAATGGGCAGAGGACCTAAACAAGCAATTCTCCAGTGAAGACATACAAACAGCCAAGAGGCACATGAAAAAATGCTCAATATCACTAATTATCAGAGAAACTAAATTAAAACAATAATCTGATAACACTTCACACCACTCAGAATGGCCATCATTCAAAAATCCATGAACTCAAAAAACTAAAAATTCACTTACCATATGATCCAGCAATTCCACTCGTGGGCATATGCCCAGAAGGAACCTTGATTCAAAAACACACCTGCACCCCAATGTTCATAGCAGCACTATTTACAATAGCCAAGATATGGAAACAACCTCGATGCCCATCAACAGATGACTGGATAAAGAAGTTCTGGTATGTATGTATGTATATGTGTACACACACACACACACACACACAATGGAATACTGCTTAGTCACAAAAAAGGATAAAATAACTTCATTTGCAGCAACCTGATGTCCCTGGAGAATGTCATTCTAAGTGAAGTAAGCCAGAAAGAAAGAAAAATACTATGTGAGGTCACTCATATGTGGAATCTAAAAAAAAAAAAAAAAAGAAAGAAAAAGAAAAGAAAAAGACAAATGAACATAAATACAAAACAAAAACAGATTCATAGACATGGAATACAAACTTGTGGTTGTCAGGGGGAGGGGGGTGGGAAGGGATGCACTAGGAGTTCAAAATTTGTAGATACTGACAGGTATATATAGAATAGGTAAACAAGATTATACTGTATAGCACAGGGAAATATATATAAGATCTTGTGGTAGCTCATGGTGAAAAAGAATGTGACAATGAATATATGTATGTTCATGTATAACTAAAAATTGTGCTCTACACTGGAAATTGACACAATATTGTAAGCTAACTATAACTCAATAAAATAAAATTTAAAAAAAGAAAAAAAAGAAGTTGTGGTATATTTATACAATGGAATACTACTCAGCCATAAAAAAGAATAAAATAATGCCATTTGCAGCAACATGGATGCTCCTGGAGAATGTCATTCTAAGTGAAGTAACCCAGAAAGAGAAAGAAAAATAGCATACAATATCCCTCACAGCTAGAATCTAAAAAGACAAATGAACTTATATATAAAACAGAAATAGACTCAAAGATGTAGAATACAGACTTGCGGTTGCCAGGGGGGAGGGAGGTGGGAAGGCATAAACTGGGAGTTCGAAGACTTAAATATACTAATATACATAAAATAGATAGACAGGTTCATACTATATAGCACA
This sequence comes from Camelus ferus, assembly GCF_009834535.1. Classification (NCBI taxonomy): domain Eukaryota; kingdom Metazoa; phylum Chordata; class Mammalia; order Artiodactyla; family Camelidae; genus Camelus; species Camelus ferus. Next base: position 27,208,945 of record NC_045712.1, read on the forward strand.
GGGAAATGTATTCAGTATCTTGTAGTAGCTGACGGTGAAAAAGAATGGGAGAATGAATATGTGTATGTTTGTGTGTGGCTGAGGAATTGTGCTGTACACCAGGAGGTGACACAGCATTGTAAACTGACTACAAATCAATTAAAAAAAAGGGGGGGGGGGAGTTTCCTCTGTATAGCCAGGGAATCATGTTCAATATCTGGTAATAAATGAAAAAATTGAGAAAAATGAAAAAAAAAGGAAAACAAATATATGTATGTATATGCATGACTGGGACATTGGGCTGTACACCAGAAATTGATAACATAACTGACTGTATTTCAATTAAAAATAAAAAAAAAAGGAAAACTATACTGAGAAGCCTGGGCGGGGGGACTGTAGAAATGCAGAAGAAAGCAACCTCACAAAGATGTTAACTCTATCTAATCAATATATAAATTTTATGAGCTCACCAAATTCCCAACATAATTTTGTGAAACTTGACAAAAAGATTCTAAGTCCTTTTGAGAAATATTCATGTGAGAATAAATATGGAAAAGTTGAAAAAAAAGTGATTTTCAGGAATTAGTCTTATCATATAGTAAAATATATAATAGATTCAATACTTCAAATATCATGGGCCTGGCAGAAGAAGATGGGTGATGGCAGAGAACAGGACATTCTGAACAGATCTAAAATACACATAAGAATTCAGCACAAGAGTGTTCTGAAACAATAGAAAAACATACAGAGAAAAAGTATAAACCTTCCCTTACATATCATACACTTAAATAAATGTGATATAAAGATTTAAGTAACAACCAGAACCATGTAAATACCAGAGGGAGAATATCAGTAGCTGTTCACACCTTATTTGGGTGACAAAGTTTCTTAACTGCATATAAAAAGGCAGATACAGTAAAAGGAAAGATGAGATGGATCTGATTCATAAACACTTGAAATATGTATATGTAAAATCTGAAAGTCTGCATTAAAAATACAATAAACAAAAACAATTGTTTGAGAAAAATACTTGAATCATGTGAGACAAAGGACAAATCACGTGAGTCATTAATGTATGACTGAGTCTTATAAATTAGTGAGAAAACAGGTGTAACACCCTGACAAAAAAATGGACAAAGGACATTAACAGACAATCCCCTAAAAGAAGATACTTAAACACATTAACAACTACTGTGAAAACTTAACTATTAGCCAAATAACCAAAAATTAAAATTAACCATACTTTCCACCTATCAGACTAACAGAACTGAAAGTAACAGCAGAAGCCGGTGCTTACCCTGCTGGGGGTGTAAACCAAAACAAGCATCTTGTTCACCCACTAATTCCTACAGAAATAATCCTATCGATGTGCAAGGGTGCACAGACTTGGATAATATTTTAAATGGTGACAAAATGAAATACCTTAATGATCTCCAAGATGAGACTGATTAAATTATAGTGCAATATAATGACTGTGGGCCATTAAAAATACTGTTGTATGCTCATTGATACAGAAACAAATCCACAATGCTAAGTGAATAAGGCAGGCTACAGAAGCAGTATAGGTGATGTATGATCCTACTATGGTTTTATGTAGTATACATAAATACAATTTTAAAATATGTGAACAAAAAATTATGAAAAGGGTTTTTCTTTTTGCTTTTTATTTTAGTATTTTCATTTTTTTCTGTCATTAATTTTGCTAATTTTATGGAGGAGCACTAAATTAAAATGAGAACACAGGTCCAGGTGGTTTCTTTACTTCCCTATCAAACCTATTCTGCTTATGCCTGCAAATCAATACTATCCTCCTACCTGTCTGAGCAACTCCAGCTTCTTCAGTTCCTCATTGTAGGCTTCTGGATTCTCGCCATAATTCTTCAGGACAAACTAGGGAGAGAGAGAAGATGGTAAACCAGGGATAGAGAAGACTCCCCTGCTCCCACCCCTGCCCTGAGTCCTTGGCAATCACCAGTCAGGGCTCACGACTGAGTCCAGACCCACAACCACAAGCCCATCTCCTGGACCACCAGGAACTCGACCTCAATAATGGGGCAGTGCCAAGATTATGACCAGAGAACCTCCTCCTTTGAGCAAAGTGGAAAATAAGACTGGACAACCTGACTGATGTTCATCATGCTGCAGCCCTCTCTGCAAAGACCCAGACTCTGCCAGCTCAGGAAGCCGGGGAACTTAACTAACTGAAAGGGGATCCTACTGAGCATCCCAAAGTGGGCCACAAATTCAAGCCTCCCTGAAGCACTGGGCCCTGCTGTGTTCTGGGGATCACAACCATAACCCTGACCCAAGAGCAGATGTAGGAAGAGACACCAAAGAAGAGGCAGAGTGTGAGGCCTCCTTCACTGGCCCACCCTCCCAGCTGGGAAAGGGTACCACAGAAACAAGTGACCCACAGCGTCCTCACAGGTGAGGAAAGGTCTGTGGACGTATGATGGCAATGACCCAGACGGGAGAACAGGAGGAGGGAAGGTCAGTGCCCACCTCAGAGTGGGGACTGGCATGCTTGCCCACGACAGCACTCACTACCTTGGGAGCTGACTATCTTGGACAGCGAGGATACTCACCAGCCTGGAAGCATGGCCTGGATCAAAGGGTCCCTTGTTGGCCTAAAAGATCAACAGACTAAGGCCGCAGCAACTACTCCTGTGGCAGTACCTGCTGCCTGGTGTCTGGGTTAGCAATGTAGGGGGGCCAGATCCACTCCTTCCACAAACACTAAGGGCACCAATGCCCAACTCACAAGGTCCCTGAAGGCCCTATCCAGTTTGTGAGATGGCGAAGGAAAGCAGCTGCACAGGCTGAGAACAGGTGACCTGCTCTGTTCAGTAGCACACTTACACCATGTCTACGGCCTACCCACCTTTCCTAGGACCTAGGACACATGGCTAGGCTGTGTGCCAACTCCTACCTGCCTGGCAGGGAAAGGGAGAAGGGGGACAAAACGGATGCTACTGATGAATTTATTTCAGCACCATCTGGCCACGTTCCAAACCTATGACCCTAAACCCTCTTCTGTTGGTTTTACCTTCTGAAAGTTCCCTATCCACCTGACCACCCGACCACCCGCCTGGACATTCCATCCCTTCAAATCCACCCCTTACCTAGTGACCAGATTTGTCTTTCTAACACAACTCTGATGTCACCTCTAACTTTAAATCCTTCTGAAACACACAACCCCTTGGGGAAAAAATAAACTAAAACCTGCTCTTCTCAGTGGGAAATGACTTGTAATTTAAAAACAAAAATTGTAATCTGAAAAAGCTATGCAACAGTGGCTCCCCCAAACCTCCAGGACCAAATCTAATCTCCCCAGCACAGAGTTCATGGCCCTTCACAACCTGTTCCCAACAGCCTTCAGCTCCCAGGGACACTCAGCGAACAGTACTTTGGAATTACTGCTCTCAGGTCTCAATGCTTATCCATATGTTCTCCCTGTCTTCTCAAGTTTCAGCTGAAACGTCACTTCCTTGAATGTTAGCTGCTGCCCAACCCACATTCTGAACATGCCTCCACCAGACCGTGTGCCTCACAGCAGGGTCATACCAGTGACCACTCCCACTGCAAACAGTAAGTGTATCAGGAACAGCAGGGACCTGATTAGGTGTGTTGGATACTCAGCAAATGGTTGCCTTTACAGGAAATGCAGAGGATGGATGAACAAATTGAATCAATACTGAAGGAGACACTCAGAAAAACTGAGAAGATGGGACATTTTACCCAAAAATTAACTCAGTCTCTTTGAAAAAACAGTATCATTAAGGGGGCTGGTAGGGAGAAGACTATTCTGGATTAAAAGAGATGAAAAAAACAAGAACAACCAAAACCATACTGGGACCCTGACTGGAACTGAGTTTGAGGGAAAAAAAATGATAAAAAAAAAGGTACTGGGTGGAATCTAAAAAAAAAAAAACAAAAAAACAAAGCATAAATACAAAACAGAAATAGATTCACAGACATAGAAAAGAAACTTGTGGTTGCCAAGGGGGCAGAGAGTGGGAAGAGAGACTGGGATTTCAAAATTGTAAAATAGATAAACAAGATTATACTGTATAGCACAGGGAAATATATACAAGATCTTCTGGTAGCTCACAGAGAAAAAAATGTGACAATGAATATATACATGTTCATGCATAACTGAAAAATTGTGCTCTACACTGGAATTTGACACAACATTGTAAAAGGATTATAAATCAATAAAAAATGTTTAAAAAAATGTACTGGGGACAATAGGTAAAATTTAAATACAAATCACACTAGAAAATTTTTGTGGATTTCCTTTGGTATGATGATAATATTGTGGTTATATAAGAGAATATCCTCTTAGGATGTGCCAAGATGTGTACGACTTACTTGCAAAGGTTCATGGGACGTATACACACTCATATGTATGCATGTGTATATACAAGTGTGTGTATATATACAGACAAAGAGAGAGAGAAAACACAATGGTGCAATGTAACTATCAAAATTAGGAAAAGAGAATTTGGGTGAGCACTGCGTTATTCTTTCAACTTTTCTGTTGTGTCTGAAATCTGGAAAACAAATGTTTTAAGAGTTGCTGAGTAATGATAAATGCTGGAGAGGCTGTGGAGAAAAGGGAACCCTCCTACACTGCTGGTGGGAACGTAGTTTGGTGCAGCCATTGTGGAAAACAGTATGGAGATTCCTCAAAAGACTAAAACTAGACTTACCATATGACCCAGTAATCCCTCTCCTGGGCATATATCCAGAAGGAACCCTAATTCAAAAAGACACCTGCACCCCACTGTTCATAGCAGCACTATTTACAATAGCCAAGTCATGGAAACAGCCTAAATGTCCATCAACAGATAACTGGATAAAGAAGATGTGGTATATTTATACAATGGAATACTATTCACCCATAAAAACGACAACATGCCATTTGCAGCAACCTGGATGTCCCAGGAGAATGTCCTTCTAAGTCAAGTAAGCCAGAAAGAGAAACAAAAATACCATGAGATCACTCATATGTGGAATCTTAAAAAAAAAAAAAAAAGGCGACAAATTAACTTAAATATAAAACAGAAACAGACTCATAGACATAGAATACAAGCTTGTGGTTGTCACGGGGGAAGAGGATGGGAAGGGACAGACTGACAGTTCAAAATCTGCAGATACTGACAGGTATATACAGAACAGATAAACAAGTTTATACTGTATAGCACAGGGAAATATATACAAGATCTTGTGGTAGCTCATGGTGAAAAAGAATGTGAAAATGAATATATGTATATTCATTTATGACTGAAAAATTGTGCTCTCTATCGGAAATGGACACAACATTGTAAACTGACCATAACTCAATAAAATAAAAACAATTTTTAAATTAAAAACAATTAAAAAGAAAAAAAAAAAGAGTTGCTGAGCTAAATGGTACCTAAAAAACACTTTCCCCTACATCAGCAGTTCTTAACCTCCTGCAGGGCCTTTGATAATATGATAAAAGCCATAAAAAAAAAATCTCCCTACAAGTATTCAACTATGCATAAACACAAAGATTTGCCAACAAGTTTAGGGGGTTCACAGATACTATGAATTCCATTCACAGGCTCTTGGTTTACAATCCTCACTCTGATCTAGCCAACCTCCACCCCCATCCAATCCACAAATACAAAATGTGGCCTGAGGTATAGGGTAAAACTTGACTATCTAAATGGGAACATGTTCTTTCTTTGATTAAATCCCTTTTAGTAAGAGATTTCCGTTTGTTCACTCTGAGGCTAGAGAGAAGTAAAAGCAGAGCCTAGAGGCCCTGTGGGATAGAGGCCAAAGGGATTAGAAGAATATGAGAGTCCTACAAACAAGGCTTCACCTGACATCGCTAATAACATCTGTTCCTGCTGGTCACACAATGGTGAAGGAGAAAGAGACGCTGTCTCCACCCCCAGCAAACTGCCCCTAGAGGAAACCTTCTACCTGCCACATTCCTCCTCCAAGTACAGCAGAAAACACTTACTGAACTCCTACACACAGGCCAGGCACTGTGCCTAGTGCCTAATTAAGTCACTCAATCCTAACAACAACCCAAAGAGATAGACAGACATCATCATCACCATTTTACAGATGAGGAAATGAGGAAACTGAAGCAAGGAAGTGAGGGCATTTGCTGAGGTCAAAGCACTAGTAACTGATGGGGGAAATGACTGAGTCCAGGCATTTAGGCTCCAGAGCCCATGTTCTTAACCACACATTAGACCAATCCATTTCTATTTTTAAAATATGGTTTTCATAAATAACTAAAAAGTGGGAAGAGAAAATGAATCTCTGGCCACACACAGTGAGTCAGTGGAGCAGACAGATTATTTTTTAAACTCGAATGAAATTTCTATGACTTGATCACTCCCCCTACTGAACAGAGGAAAGAGGCAGCTGAAGGTTCTGGGATAAAGGATAGAGACCATCTCTCAGTCTCTCTGTAGTAGAGCTCAGAACAAGGTCTGGCCAGGATCTGAGAAGGAAGGCCCAGCAGCAGGTAGAGTCTGGGCCTTGGCACCAAGGATCAAGAAAAAGAAACTAGAAGACACTGACAAGACCTCAGCACACCCACACAACTACCAGTCGGTTGTGATTGGGAGGACCATGGAACATCCAGAGCCCAGCCAGGCTTCAGATTTACTGAGGGAACAATGAGACCTATGAACAAGTCTATGTTCATTTAGAGTATGTCCAGGGTTCAGAACCACTGTGGGAGCCAGGGTGGAGGGAAGGAAGGGAGTTACAATGAAACAGCATGGAAAGACCATTTCCAGAGAGACATACCAAGACAGAGTATGTCCTGACTTCTGCCCCTGGGCTGCTGTGAGATCTAAGCTTGGTTTTTCTTCTGTAAAATGGGTTCACATTATTTGTATTACCCCTACGTCTAACAGAGCTGTCATGGGACTCAATCTATTTCCTCAACAGAGAAAGAAGATGCTAAGATGAAAATACAGTTACTGTATGTCAAGATCTGTACTAGCAACTCACATAACGTGAACTCTTGATTCCCACAAGCTTATGAAGTAGTCGTTCCATGTTACAGGTGAGAAAAGTGAGGACCAGATTAGTGATGTAATCATTTGTAGCAGCTGGAAGTCACCCAGCTCTTAAGTCCAAGAGGTGGGACCTAAACCAAAGTCTGTCTGACTCCAGTGTCTATATTATTTCCATGATGCTACTCTGCTCTTTTACTGAACAACACATAGCACAGAATTCTGTAGGTAGATGCAATCGTTGGAAATATCCATCCTGGGTCCTGCCACTCTTCTGCAGATTAGAAAAATAGGAACCAGAGATGAGCAATGGCAGTGCTAGAATTTCAAGCCAGACTTCCTGACTCTTGGCCCAGGTATATTCCTTTTGTGTCACTTTCTCTGTGTCACTTTCTCTGGTACTAGCATGTTCTCATTCTTCTGTGTATGTTTTTTTTTTTCTGGATGATGAGTGTGTTTAGCTTTTGCTCTTAATTTGATATAACATCTTGGAATTTCATGGTGCTAATTAAAGCAACAACTCAAGAAGAAAAGGCAATAAAAGGCATCACAAGTGTAAGTATTACATTTATTCACCATATGCATTATATTTCTTTTTTCTCCACTTGAAGGACTGACTGAAATATAGGGAATTCCTTGGGCTGGTCTACATAAAATTGAGTCCCACATACAGTATTGTTAATTAATGCAATGTATGTTCTGCTACTGAATTTCAAATGAGATTAATTTTATTCAGAGAAAGGAGTATTACTACCAAGAGAAATCTTTATCTCCTTGGTATCAGCAAGCCTAAAACCAAATTACAGGCCAAGAGCATCAGGAATGAGAAGAGACCTTCATCCTCACCTAATCTAAACCCTACATAACACTCAAGGCCTCTCTCCTACATCTCTTCTGAACGGCCCCTCGACCTGTCTGAACAACACTAGTGAGGACGACCCAAGTTATATCCTCTGGAGGGTACTAGAATTAGACTAGGTCATTCAACGAACACTTGTTAAGCACTCCCTACACACAAGTATTCATTACTCCCCAAGTAAAGAAAAGAATCTGGTGTGAAATGGGATATAGGGCTTTTGTGTATGAGATTAAAGTCAGAGGAATGAACTAAACAATCCAGGTCACCTGGACCTGGGGCCATTCTGCTGTAAACTCAAGGGGGCAGACAGCCTCAAGCAGCCTGGCTCTGTGACTCCAAACCTGTGATAAGAGGTATGTGAGGTCACCACCACAGGCAACGTCCTGTGCTCCTCACTGCCAAGGAGCCAGGCATTTTTAGGCTCTGATCGTCTCATTTTCCCATATATGTGTGGGACAAGTTTTTCAAAAGTCAGCTGTTCCATGGGAAATCTGGAAGGGGGAGATGGAGTCCACAAACCTGAAAACGAGGCTCTACCTAAGTGTGAATAAAATGAACAGTAAGAAGCAATAAGAGCGTACACTCTGTGGTGCAGGTCAACTGAACGAGAGGAGCAGTAAGACCGGTCAGAATTTGGAGGAGGGTGGTGCAACTGCCAGGCAGCTAAAGGGACCCTGAATAGGTATGGTTCAATCTGGGTGATGAACAGGAGGAAAGGAACTCCAGTAAGGATCAGAACAAAGACAATGACCAGATATGGAAGGAAAGAGGCTGAAAGTTCCTATGGGAGAGGCCTAGTGAGACTGAAGTTAGAGAAGCAGGCTGAAGTAAAGTGGTGACAGGCTTTGAACAGCAGACAGTTTCTCTGGAGGAACCTGGTGGGAAAGTGGAGATTTAGAGAGATCAAGACAGCCAGAGAAGGACAAGAAGCCACTTGGTCGGCAGGATGGCTACCTATGGTATATCTGCCCTTGAGGATGGTTTACTACATGGATCACTAGAAGATAAGCTCTGTGAGGGCAGGGATTTCTGTCATCACATACAGCCTGGAATTCCCAGGGCTGGCACATAAGAGTCACTCAATCACTATTAGTCCAATGAATAAATCAGGGATGGACAGTAACACCTCAGTCCAAGTGAGCTTGACCTGAGCTCAACTGCAGTTGGTTAAGGGCAGGTGTTTGGGACCGGAAGAGCGCAAGAGTCATCCCTCATCAGTTTCCAGTGAGTCAGCACTCTGCGCTCCAAAGCACATGTAAGAAGGTGCAGGGCTAGCAGCATTTCCCCACTAAAAAATTATGTGGATCCAGGTATCCCAACCTAAAATTTCGCACTGCAGTTCAAAACCATCTTGTTCTCCTGGCTCTTATTTCACGTTATTCCTTAACTGAAGGCATATCCACCAGGAATGAAAACCAATACTAACCACTCTGAAAGGTTTTTTTCAAAAGCCGAGCTCTCACAAAGAAAGAAACCCTTTACCTTCCTGGGAAACTCCTATTCATTCTTCAAAACCCACCTCTTTAGCAAGTCTTCCCTGATGGCCCCTCCTTAGGCTGGTACTTCTGTACACTGCATATACTTCTGCTCTTCCACTGATGTCACAATCTAATTTTTAAATATCCTCTACCAGACTATGAATTACAGGGAAAAAAGGGACTGTTTCTTATTCATCTGTATTTCAGGGCTCAGCATGCTGCTTGACAGACTGACCTCAAAAGAAACCAATTTTCATCCTACTATTCTAAGTTAAATTCTACCCCTCAGCTCCAAGTCATTGGCAAAGGTTCCCGCAGCTCAGAGCAAGAGTAAAAAAGGACTAGGTTACTGCTGGCAGAAGGCAGTGGGGGCTCTAGGCTTGGGGAGAGGAGTCCAGGTCAGGAAGAGTTCCCAGCTGCAGTGGGTACTGCAGTCTCCTCTACAGAAGAGAGTTCCAGAATACCTGAGGGAGCTGGCAGTTCTAGAGCCCAGCCCACCCATAACAGACTGCTATTCCTCTTCAGTGGGTTCATGTAAACATATGGCACAATTTTAACCTATCAAATAAATGGTGGTATCTTTCTCCATCCCTCCTAAAAGGAAACAAAGAAAAAGAGCTGATGTCTAGGAAGTGAATTTTTTCCTCAGTATCTGATACCACTGTAGTAAATGGCTAACGAGCAACTCCTCTCATGGAGGCCCAGGGGTTCCCAGGGAGATCAATGCTCACATAATACCTTGTGGGCTGAGTGTAAGGGACAAGAGTATCAAGGCTAAGTTCAAACAAAAAGATTTCCTAGGAGTTCTTGGGCTAAGATTTTATCTACTGGACTTCCATAAACGTATGGTCATTATCTTTTAATTCCCCCTCAACTGTCATTCAGTTGACAACATTCAGTTTGACAAACATTTTCTTGAGTGTCAACTATGCAGAGGGGAACTTGCTAAGTTGTGAGGAGCACGGAGATACCTCTCAGGTCACTTACAACTGATGAGAGGGGTTAAAACATAGTGCACATAATTGTCACCAGGAAAAGGATAAAAAGGGATTCAGAAGGGTAAGATTAATCCAGATGAAAGAAGTCTTGTGGGTGAGACAAAGCTTAGACTGGACCTTGAAAGATGGACAGAATCAATAAATAGAGATTAAATCAAGGCCCCATCCCCACCCAACCCAAAGATGAGAGCTCTTCTTGGTGGAAAGAATTCCACAACCAAAGGCACAGAAGAGCAAACACAGAACGTTAAGGGAACAGCAAGTGGCTGTGAACAGAATTTGAGATACTTGTATCAGAAGCACATAGATCAAGCACATACCGAGCCTGGAAAAAATGTTGAAAGAACTGGGATAGGTGAGGGAGAAGTCTAAATGGGTTATGGTCGAACTAGACAACAACAGAGTTTTCTTGTGTTTTAGAAAAGTTCAGCTAATTGTACTTACATAAAAGAGCAAATGGAAGAGACCAAAGTCTGGGGAAGACGTAATAAAACTTTGGAATTTTAGATCAATTAATCTAATTTCTTGACTTTACAAATGAGTTAAAAGATGCCCAAAGAGGTTAAATGATGGACTGAAAGGAATACAAACTGTTAGTGTCTGAACTAAGACAGTGGTGGTGTAAAGAGAGTATAGGACAGCTTCTTGAGAAACTATTTCCCTACTCATTTTCTTTCTCCTATTTTTTTTCTCAAGCACCTTACTGAGTGGTGCACCATCTATATTATCTGGGACGTATTTTGACAGCTACTGTGCTAAAACCACAAGGATGTCAACATGCAAAAGCCTCCTGGTTGTTTCTTTTCACTTTTCATTGAGGGTTCTGACCCTCAATGCTACCAGGTAGCCATTCCCAAAGCAGCAGATTTCTCAGAACATAGCTGAAGCCCAATTAACACACCTGGCCCCACTTTGTATCAACGATGCCGAATCTCGCCATAGCGGTCCCTTGCCTCTGTTAATGCCAAACCTGCCTGTTCCCTCTGTCCAACTGAAGGTTCAACAAATAACCGCTAAGGTCTCTCCGAGAGCTACAACACTGTTATCCTCTCTGGACAGTCGTGAAAAGCTGTAACCCTTCCCCCAAATGACATGGAACTGTATCTTTTGGTCCAAAGGGGCTCCAAATTAGGGTTCTTTTTCTGAGGAGACTAGACATAACTGTAACAAGTGTCAAGAGACTCCAATTGCAGAGGTCAGGCATTCCTGAGGGTCCTCGGGGCTTCCGTCTTAAAGCATATATCCTGAACCATTCTCAGCGTCCGTCCCAGTCCGGTTGCGGACCGAAAGCGCACCGAGGGCCGGGCACAGCCGACCCACAGCCAAGGTGGCGGTCCTGGCGTGCTGAAGGGGCAGAGAACTAGGTCCAGAGCGTCACACCTAGTAAGTGAGGAGCCTCGGTAGGAACCGTGGATAGCCCTGGGCAGAAGTTGGGAAGCGGGTCTCGACGAAACAGCGAGTGCTAGCCCGGAGCGAGGAGGGGAGATGGTCTGCAGGCGCGGGGTAGGGTGGGAGTATGCTAGGCTAAGGAAAGCCAGCGGAGACCTCTCCTGGCCTCACCAGACCCCGCAACAGGGCCCCGGGAGAAGATGGACGCGCGGGGGGGGGGGGGGCGTCACGCGCTGGCAGATGAGGGAGATACAAGGCGCACTCACCTTCTTCACGGCTGGCTGAAAGTGGAAGTCACCGGCCTCTTTCAGGTCCAGCCAGATCATGGGCATGCGGGGAACGGCCTCCATGGCGGCTGGCACCCGCCGGCCAGCCGGCCGCTCCCCTACCTTTCCCAGCTGCTGCCTCAGACGCGCGCCGCACTCCGCCCCTCCGCGCCGGAAGTCACTGATCACGCGGGGTTAAAAAAAATGCCCCTACGGCCTGCTGGGAGATGCAGTCCCCACCCACGCAGCCTTTTGCGCAGGCTCAACTTCTATTGCGCATACTCAGTCTCCTCCGCTGGGAGGGCGTAGAGGGCAAATCTCCAGCTCGAGACGAAAGGGTTTCTGGGAATAGTAGTCTTCCTATACTTAACGCCCGGCAGTGCACTAACTAGTTTCCTCCTCCTAGGCAAAGTTGACCTACCGGTTTTGGTTCCGGCCTGCGGCCATTCCCACTCACGGGAAGGGTATTAGAGAATCTTGCCTCAGACTTGTAGACCCAAGTAGTGTCGAGGGCTATGGATGACGGGGGCAGGTGCTATGGTAGAGATAACGTGGCCGGCGGGCCGCCCAGAAAAGGTGATATAAAGACAGAGTCCCTGACGTAGGGGCCAGCCTGGCCAAGACAGAGATAGGACTAAGAAGAGAGAAAGGGGTTTTGTCCCATGTGTTGAGCTGTGGAACAGAGGAGTGACTAGTCGGAGACTGGCACACTGGGTCCAACCTGTTCGGCCGGGCACTGCCTAAGAGACTGACTGGCACGTCCATTTGTGATGATGGGGAAAGAACGCCTAGGTAGAATGTAAGGTGAAAAAAAGAGGCCCAGAGCAATGTGGATAGATGGAGTGGGAATGAATATATACTGCCACGTGAGTACCTTGGAGGCTGTCTGGAAGAGGACCACGGAACAGAGAACAGTTACTGCCTCTGGAAAGGTGACCTGTAGAGCAGAGATTTTTAAATCATGTATATACTACCTAGCTGTAGAAGTAAATAAGATGGAGAATGGTTTGTTAGACAGGAAGGCAAAAGTGGAAGCAAGGAAACCAGTGTGGAGCCTTTTTTTTTTTTTTTTTTTTTTGGTAGTCTTCCAGGAGACATGTGATGTCGAGTTGGCACGGAGAGGGGGGCGGGGGAGGTAAAATGTGGGCAGATTTGAGAAATGTTTTGGGGAAAAAAGTGTCCAGATGTCAAATATGATTTACAGGTTTCTAGCTGGTATAGCTAGGTGGCTGCATGGCTGTTTACTGATATGGAAAACAAGGGGAGGAACAGGTTTGGAAGGGAAGAGCGAAGGTTCAGGACTGTGTTAAGCTGCATATAGATGCCTTTGAGGCATTCAGGAGCAGACGTGGAGGAGATCATGGGATGTGGGATCTGGGCTCAGAAGAGAGTGTTCACCCACAACCAAGGACCTAGCTTCCCTTCACACCTGCCTTCATGCCAGTTTAAGTTAGAGCAGAAGAAAATGCAAGTGCACCAACGTTTGTAGTAGCATTATTTACCGTAACCCGAAGGTGGAAATAAACTATCCATCAACAGATGAATGGATAAACAAAATTTAGTATAACATACACTGGACTATTACTCAGCCTTAAAAGGGAAGGAAATTTGATACATGCTACAACAAAAATGAACCTTGAAGACATGATGCTAAGTGAAATAAGTGAGACACAGAAGGACAAATATTGTGTGATTCCACTTAAATGCAGTAACTAAGAGTAGTTAAATTTATAAAAATAAAAAGTAGAGTGGTGATTGCTCAGAGGCTGAGAGGAGGAGGAATGGGGAATTAGTATTTGATGGGTACAGATGAAAAAGTTCTAGAGGTGAAGGGTGGTGATGGTTGCACAAAAATGTGAATGTACTTAATGCCACTGAACTGGACACTTTAAAATGGGTAAAATGGTAAACTTTACGTTGGGTATATTTACCACAATAAAAAAATTTTTAAGAAAATGCAAGACCCTGTAGATGACTTTTTAAGGAAAAAAAAATTATCAGCATCTTAAAAGAGCTTGTTTCAGGAGGACCATCTTAGGGTCACCTGCTCAGAGGTGGAAGAATTGAGGATAAGACCACAAGTCTGAGATCAAAGTGTCAGCAGGGTTGCTTTCTTCTGAGACCTTACTTCTTGGTTTGTAGATAGTTGCCTTCTACCTGTGTCTTCAGAAGGTCTTCTGTGCGTGTCTGTGTCCTAATCTCCTCTTATAAGGACACCAGTCATATTGGATTAGGGCCTACCCTCATGACCTCATGTTAACTCAATTATCTCTTTAAAGACTCCATCTCCAAATACAGTCACATTCTGAGGTACTGGGGGTTAGTACTTCAACATATGAAATTTGGCCCCTAACACACAGTCTCAGTGACATGAGGGCAATTGGTGTGTGAGGCATCGAAGACCAAGAGCCCCTGTGAGGAGCCCTAGAATGTGAAGGCAATGAGTGAGGATGGGTCAGCGGAGGTAAAACAGCAGAAAGAATATCTCTGGGGCAACAGGTGCCCTCCTAACGCATCTGTTTCCTCACAGAGGCAGAGTTGGGAGTTTGGGGAAGTCTAAGACTCAACAGTACTGGAGAAGGGTAGGCCCCGTCACAAGGGGGAAGCAAACACCGCATTCAGCTGGGTCAGTTCATCTGTCTCTCAAGACTACTCACTCTCCTGTCAGAATTGGAAGGGCCTCAGAGACACAAAGACATCCTCCTCCATTTTACGATGTAGGAACTGACGCCTGAATTGGGGAGTGGACCACTTAAGTCTCCCAGCAAGTGAATGGAAGAGTCCGGGCTAGGCCTGGGTCTCCTCCCTTCCAGTTCATTTATTCAGCTACTATTTATTCAGCACCCACTGTGCTGTATGCACTGTTTTAGACGCTACTGAGTAAAACAGGCGAAGATCTCTGCCCTCATGAGGTCACAATCTAGTGAGGGGAGACAGACAGGAACACAACAAAGACTATACAGTATATAAGATGGCAGTAACTGCTGTGGTAAGAAGAAAAAGAGAAAGGAGGTGAGAGTATGAGGAGGGGGACTTTTACAATGTTTTCCCTTTTATATTGGGTGATCCCTGAAGGCTTCACTGAGAAGATACTATTTGAGCAGAGATCTGAAGGACGTGAGGGAGCAAGCCAGGGACGCAGCTAGGGGAAGAGTGTTCTAGAAAAAGAGACTAACAGATGCAAAGGCCCTGAGCCAAGACTGTGCCTGGCATGCCTGAAGGTCAGCAAGGAGGCCAGAGTGGCTGAGGCTGAGCAAGCGTGGAAAAGAGCAGGAAAGGGTCAGAGAGGCAGTGGGTCAGGGTTGCAGATGGAGTAGGGCCTCAAAGACTGTAATGAGGATTCAAGCTTTTCCTTGAATGACCGGGGGAACCATGGGAGGATTTGGAACAGAGGAGGAATATTATCTGATGTAAGTTTAAGGGTTATACTGGTTGCTGTGGGATGGACTGTGGAGGTGGGTGGTGACTAGGAGGAAGGGCCCACAGCCAGGTTTGTGGATTCCCAGGACGCTGTTCTGGACGCTACAGAGAGGAGGGTGGAGACAAGAGAACTACACCACTCAGATCCTCCTTCAGGGTCTTCTTAGGGCGTCTGGGATATGGACACACACAGGAAACATGTGAGGGGGGCTTGAAAAAATAATATACCACAGGGGCAGAATCAGAGCGGGGTTTGGTGGGATTAGGCCAGCCAAAGAGGCCAAATCATCTCTATAGAACGGGATGGGGAGAGTGTGAACCAGACGGGATTTACTGCCTAATGGGATTGGTGAGGAGAGAAGGTTTCCTGGAAGAACAGAGGTGACCCATAGACTCAGTGCAGTTCCCGACAAATTCCCAATTTTGTGTGTGTGGAAGTTGACAAGGTGTTTCTCAAATTTATATGGGAAACCAAAGGCCTTAGAAGTCTTAAAGAAGAGAAACAAAATGAGAAGCCCTGTTCCCCCAGATGTCTAGTCCTATTAGAAAGCTGAATAATTCAAACAATGTAGGTATTTGCTCAAGAACACAACATTAGCCATCAGAACCAAACAGAGAACCCGGAAACAGACTCAAGACTTTCACATCCACTGAATGGACTCTAGAGGTAGTGTTGCAGGCCACTGAGGAAAGGGGCTACTAGGGAATACATGATGCAGGTCAGCTGGTCATCCAGATGAAAAAAATTAAACTGAAGTCTGTTATGGGTTGAACTGTATCCCCCAAAAGATACATTAAAGTCCTACCTCCGCCCCTCCCCCGGGGTATCTGTGAACATGACCTTATTTGGAAACAGGGTCTTTGCAGATATAATTAAATTAAGATGAGGTCCTCCTGAATTAGGGTGTCCTTAAAAGAAGAAATTCTGCCTCGGGGTGGCAACATTTACTCATGCCTGAGTCTCTGGCCTGCCAGCCTGCCCTACAGACTTAGGACTTGCCAAACCCCACAATCACATGAGCCAGTTCCTTAAAATAATTCTGTCTATCTATGTGTTTGTCTATCTATCAACTATCTGTCTGACTCCTCTGTTTCTCTGGAAAACCCTGACTGATACAGAGCCTACTCCACACCTTGTCTCCAGGAGTGTTTGAAGTCAGGAAAGTGGTCATCCTTGTGGGTTGGGGGAGAGAAGTGGTTGGAAGTGGGGGACAGAGGAAGAGCTTGGATTTGATAAAAATTCTGTCTCTTGATCAATCAGGCTGCTGGTTATAGGAGTTGGTTTACTTCCTCCTGTAAGAGGTAAACAAACCAAGCTGTATACTTCTCTTTTGAGCATTTTTTGGTATATATGTTACAGTTTAATAAAAAAGTTAACATAAAAAGTTAACTCCACAAGCTTTGCACAGTGGCAGTATCATAGTCAGTGAGGTTTATCCAAGGCACAATTATTGCTAATTGAAAACTTCCCAATACCCTGCCATGACGACTTGAAATATAGCCGGCATTGAAAGTTAATTCCAGGTATATTAAGGAGTGAAATGAGAAATGCAAATATATATAACTTTTAAAAAGCAGATACAGGAGAATATCTTTACAAAGTTGAGTAGAGGAGGATTTCTTAAACTATAAAAAGCACTAGCTGTAAAGGAAGATCAATTAAGTTAAACTTCATTTGAGTTAAGAAATTCTATTGCATAAAAGACATCATAAAACACAGGAAGCAACTTAAAAGGCTTCACTTGCCAAATCTGGGACAATTTGAGCATCAAAATAAAATAAGGACAGTAAGAGATTATAACCCATCAAAAGAATGTATGAGTTTACACAGATTTAAGTAAATAATTGGGGGAGGAGGAGAAAAGCTCTTCTCTACAGTAGAAAGCCTTGTACTAGATGTAAAAGGAAGGATGAAATTAGAAAACCAATAGTCAGCAACTATCATATTAATAATTCAGGGAAAGCTGTCAATGGACATAAAACTAATGGACTTGAGAAGTAAAGTAGCAGGGTAATTACATAGTCCCATAGTATCTCCCCACATATACTTCTTAATTACAAAGGGAAAAATAGTAACTTTATATGGAGAAATTTGAAAGACCCCACTTCAATCAAGTGATGAAATTTACTATCACCAGCAATGGACTAAATCTACATCATGTGCCTCCTGGTACAAAGCACTGAGAAGGACACAGCATCAAAAAATGCTTTACCTTAATATAATCGTGAATAAACACTAGGCAAACCTAAGCTGAGGGAAATTCTATGAAACAGCTGGTCTGTAATCTCTAAAAATGTCAGTGTTATGAAACACAAAGAAATACTGTTCCAGAATAACGGACACTAAAGAGACACAACAACTGAAAATAACACATGATAAGGGATTTTCTTTTGCTGTAAAGGACATTATTAGCACAGCTGGTGAAATCTGAATAGGGTTTGTCAGTCAGACTGTGGTAGTGTATCAGTATTAATTTCCTAATTTTGAGGCTTGTTCATTGGTTATGTTTACATATAGGAGAATGTTCTTATTTTTAGGAAACATACACTGAAGTATCTAGGCATAAAAAGGCATCATTCTGCCCCTGCCCTTTACCCTTAAGTGTCTTGTGGGGACAGGAGGGGAGAAGGGAAAATAAGTGTGTGTACATGTATTTGTATATAATATATGTAATATAACATTCTATAAATATAAAAATGTAACATTTAAAAAATATAAATATAAAATATGCACATGTGGTAAAATATTAACATTCGGGGAATTTAAGTAAAGGATATGAAGGAATCCTTTGCACTACTTTTGCAACTCTTCTGTGTAAGTCTGAAATTATGCCAAAAGAAAACACTTAAAAGAATAATAGGACACCATAAAGAAAGTGGAAAGACAAGACCAAAGTGGGAGAAGATATTTGTGAGACATAAGCAACAAAGGATTACCACCTAGGATACATAAAAACTCTCATGAGTTCTCAAGAAAGATAAACAATCCGATAGAGAAATGGGCACACAACCTACATGGAACTTACAGGAACAGCCAATAACATATGGAAAGATGTCAAACCTCATCAGTAATTAGGGAAATGCAAACCCAAACCACAAGGAGGGCCACTTGGTACTCACAGGACGAGTGAGTATATATCTGTCAAAAATAAGCGTTGGTGAGGATGTGGAACAACAAGAACTCTCACCTACTGCAGATGGGGTTGTAAATTGGTGCCACCACTTTGGAAAACTGGCCGTTATCTAGTCCGGTTGACACTGGACAAAGAATTCTTCGCCTGCCATTTCAGTAAACAAAGGATGTTGTGGTTATAAAGCCATCAGCCACTGCAGCCCCCTTGACCATGGGCCCTGAGGGGATTCAAGATGGAGGAAAATAGGACACTGGCCCTGGATAACTAAAGTGCATGTCAAAGGAATGATTTCAACAAGCCCAGACTCTTGCATATTCCCATACACAGAAAAGTGCTAAAATCATTAACTTGACATATCTGTTTTTGTGATTAGAAGTAATCTTTAGATGTTCTACATGTTGTTTTGTTTTTTCTCTCTCTCAGCAGAAATTTCTATATATCCTGGCTCCTTCCTTACCTCTTTGGAACACTCTCTCAGGGCTTAAGTCCTCAGTTAAGTCTGGTGAATAAATCATAATTCTCAACTTTTAGGTTGTGGGTTTTTTTTTTTTTCAGTTTACAACCCCATATGTCCCTTGTGCCCCAGGAATTCCATTGCTGGGTGTTTGTATACCCTGGAAAGACTCCTACCACAGGCACCAGGAGGTGTGTCCAGAAAGAATGATCATAGATACCCAAACAGGAAACATGGAGCCCTCCCCGGCTATCACCTTCCCTGGATGAGAATCCAGAGTCACTGCATGACAGAAAGAGGCTGCCCAAAGCACCATGTGGCCTCTAAGGGACAGTCAGTGAGAAGTCTGGTGTGGCAAGGGAAGGGTTGGGAGGGGAGAGTAGAGGGGAAGAGGGAAGCTCTCTTGGTCTCAGACCTGGCTGACTGGAGGCCAGAGCCAAGGATCCCAGGGTATCCCTTCCCTTCCAGCCAACGTCCGGGGTCCTGGGACTTGGTGAGGGAACTCTGAGGCAGCCCTCCTCCCTTGATTCAGAAAGAGGCTCCTATGGGAGCAGCAAAGGGTAAGCTGCTCATTGAGGCAGTGCTCCTCCCTCCAGAAGGTCCTGGGCCATCCAGGAACACTCAGATCCCTGGCTACTTTCTCCCTAGAAAAGGCTCCAACAAGACAAGTTGGCAAATATGAAGACTGGGGATCTCTGAGGCCCAGCCACATAACCACAACCCTTTCCTAGCTCCCAAAAGTCACTTGGCCAGCAGATGGCACCAAGGCCACAGTGTTGTGACAACATAGCTGCAATCCTGGGGGTCACTGGCTGCACAAATGCCCAGCAGATTTGAAATCATGTTTTTCTGTTGCTCAGAACTAGGTTTACTTCGTGGGGCGATGTGGGGTGGGGGGGGGCCCTCCTGTCCCAGTGTCTGTGAGTGGAAAGGGAGCAACAGGGGATTTGTTTGTTCGTCCCTGCCTAGGACACATTCCCTGATTCAGGCCATTGATAGGGAGGGCCTCCAGGACAGATGGGGCCTTCAAGATTGCCCAGATACACCCTCCTGATTGCGTGGTGCCAGGCACTGAGCGGTAGCACAGCCAAATGTGGCAGAATTTTGAGACATCCTGACCTTGCAGTGAAAGCCTGGAGGCTGGGCAGCACCCCCCAGAACAAATCTGCTGGGTAAGGGCTGAGGTCAACCTGTGGGACTCTCAGATGCCAGGGTCTTCCTAGTCAAAGTCTCTGTGTCTGTGGGGCAACTTGTGTCCACATTGCTGGTTTTAGAACATCAGGTGTGTGTCCTCATAGGACAGGTGTGGCCAGAGCCACTTTCTCCACCCCACTTGACTTGCACAGGCCATTTGGGCAAGGGCTAAGGGTTTCCGGAATCTGTGCCCCACTCCTGACCACCCCATTACAGCAAGGAGGAAGCTGAGACCCAAGAAGGGCAGAGCTTGCCCAAGGGCCCACCAGGCTCCTTTCTTCATCATTCTCCACACATTGTGAAAGCTTTTTGTTCCAACCATCTTTTCAAAAACAAAAACAAAAACTTTTGATTTAATTCAATGGAAGTCTTTAAAATTAAAAAAAAAAATCTTTTAAAGGAGGCACGGCAGCTGTGGGGACATTCAGGAGGAGTCACAGATCCCAGCTGCCTGTGGTGCTGGCTGAGTAGATAATTGTGGTGCAGAACTGCTCACTTAAATGGGATCTCTTGTCTCCCAAAGGTGGAAGATTTTCCCCTGGAGTGTCTATTTCCAGCTCCCTGCATCCTTCAGCTGCCCTCCAGAGCCTTACCTACTCTCTGCTCCAACCTTAGGCCCAAGGATCGAGTTACACACTGGGTGGGTCTTGGAGAAACCTCCTGCTGGACACCTGGAATTCTGCCCTCACCCTCTGCAGTTCAGCCCTCAACAGCCAGAGACCAGACCCACAGTCCCCATGCTGAAAGCAGAGCAGTGTGGTGGATGACACTACCTTGGGTTGGAATCCCAGTACCTCCACTTACCAGCTCTGTGCCTGGGCCCAGTTCTTAACATCCCAGTGCCTGAGTTTTCTCATCTGCAAAATCGGGTCCCCTCATCAGAGCCTAGAGGGGTAAGAGCTCTGTGCTTGCTAACTGTCTTAGCTGCATCTCTGAGCTATCACTGCCCTAAAAGATACCACACCTGAGACCTCGTGCACTGGTCCAGGTCCTTCACCCACATTAGCTTTACTCTTATCACCAGGAATACAAAGTAAGAGTTATCTCTGCTTTACAGATGAGGCACACTGAATCCCAGAAACTTTGGCTAAGAACCAGTGGGAAATTGGCGGAGGTGGGATTTGAACCCAGGACCCTGAGATGGGGCTCACATGGCTGTACCCCTGCTCTGGGTCACTTAGCAAGCACAAGTTATTGAAGTATTTTTATGTAGCTATAACAAACTTATACTTTGTAAAGTCTACCTGTCAAAAAAAAAGTCCCACTTTCTTCTACCTGAGAGACCCCAACCTGAGTTCCCGGGCTTGACTACTGCCTTCCAACCTCAAAGCTTCAGACATGTTGCAGAGTCTTAGTTTGATGGGATTATAAAGGTAACATAGTCTCTCCCCACCCATTTCCATTGGATGCCTGACCATTACATTTGTTGCAACGTCATGTTGTAAGTAAAAGAAAAGCCCACTCAAACTAGCTCAAACAGTAAACTCCAGAGGCCCTCCACCTTCAGGCAAGGTGTGACCCAGAAGCTCGTGATGTCATAAAAATCTGTTTTTCTCTTTCTCTTCTTTGCCTTCTGTGGTCCTGATCTCATCTTAAGGGACACACCTCACATCCCAAAATGTCTTCTTTGTCACATCTAGTCACACTTTCTTGTTTATTTCCAGGAGGAAGGAAAGTGCCTTGTATTCCCACCAAAAGTTCTGAGATGTATTCTAGGCGGATGAGCTTAATCACATGTGCACCATGAACCAATCACCAGTGGTGGTGGGGAGATGGGCAGCACTGCTTGACTTAGACTAAGAGGCTAAGTCCATTGTTCCTCTCCCAGAACTATGCAGCTCCTCAAAGGGAAACTGGGGACTGATTGGGAGGGAGAAGGGGTAGGGAAAATGGATGCAGGAGAGGGAGAGGGTATAGCTCAAGTGGTAGAGCACATGCTTAGCATGCAAGAGGTCCTGGGTTCAATCTCCAGTAACTCCATCTAAAAAAATAATAAATAAAATAAAATCAATAAACCTAATTACCTCCCCCCTCAAAAAAAAAAAAGAGAGAGAGAGAGTGGGCTCTGAAGTTAGATCACCTGGATTTAAAAAAAAAAATAAGAAAAAAAATAAGAAAATGGATGCTCGAGAGGCCAGGCATCGAATGGTCTTTACAATCCCCTGCTAAGAGGCTGTCCAGACTCAATTCAATGTATCCCAGGCCACCTCCGCCATGCTGGACTCCAACTATTGTCAGGAGATCTTTCTTATTGACATATCTCCCCCTGGGAAGCCAATCTTTGGTCCTGTCTCCACCCTCTGAGTTGACAAGAACAACCTGTCCTCTTGTTTGGGGCAGCCTTGCAGAGACGGAATAGGAAATTGTGTCCTCTCCTCGAGGTAAAGCTTCCCAGTTTCCCATCTTTCTACATAGGACTCAGCTGTGTAACTTGGGCAAGTTTCCTAACTTTTCCAGGCCTCATTTTCCTCATCTATCAATGTTGGGGACAACCTGAGTTTCTCAGACTTGTAGCAACCATGTAATGGGGGGCTTCAAAGTCCCTGAAAAAATATTCTACACATCTAAAGCCTTGATTTTGCTGGAGGCTTCTTTCCCTAATGAAAATTTAAAACATTTTAATGTTAAAACAGTTGGGGACAACTCAACAATACAAGGACAAATAACCCAATTAAAAATTGTACAAAGAACTTGAATAGACATTTCTCCAAAGAAGATACATAAATGGACAATAAGCACATGAAAAGATGCTCAACATCATTAGCTATTAGGGAAATAAAAATTAAAACCACAGTGGAATACCACTTCATACACACTAGGATGGCTGTAATAATAATAAAAAAGACAATAACAATTATTAGCAAGGATGTGGAAACAGTGAAACCCTCACAGATTGACTGATGGGAATGTAAAATGGTCCAGGCTCTTTGGAAAACAGTTTGGCAATTCCTCACAAAGTTAAACACAGAGTTACCATATGACCTAGAAATTCCATTCCTAGGTATATATACCCAAGGTAACTGAAAACATATGTCCACATAAAAACTTGTTTGTGAATAGAAGTGACATTATTCATAATAGCAAAAACGTGGAAGCAACCCAAATGTCTACCAACTGATGAATGGCTAAACAAATATGGTATATGCATATGATGAAATATTATTCAATTGTAAAAAGGAATGAATCCACAACATGAATGAACCTTGAAAACATGATGCTAAGTGAATGAAGCCAGACACAAATGACCACATATCGTATGATTCCATTTATATGAGGTTTTTGCATAGAGACAGAAGGTAGATTAGTGGTTGCCAGGGGCAGGGGGAGAGAAAAATGGGAGTGATAGCGGAAGGGCACAAGGTTTTTTGGGGGCAATGATGAGAATGTTATGAATTGTACACTTTGAAAGGGTAAATTTTATATGTGAATTTTATCTCAATAATTTCATTGATATTAAAAAAAACAGTTGCAGATGTAGAATAAAATGTAGACTCCATGTGGATATTTTAAAAATACTTAAAAAAAATCTTTTCCTTAAATTATTTTTTACTTTTAAAAAACTTTTGGGGGGAGGTAATTAAGTTTATTTATTTATTATCATTTTTCAAATAGAGGTACTGGGGATTGAACCCAGGACCTTGCACATGCTAGGCATCCACTCTACCAGTGAGCTATATCACTCCCCAAAAAAATACTTCTATTGCCCATAGCCATAGAAAAAAATGCTCAATATCCTTAATTATCAGAGAAATGCAAATCAAAACAATAAAGAAGTATCACTTCATGCTAGTAAGAATGGTCATCATTCAAAAGTCCACAAATGATAAATGCTAGAGAGGGTGTGTGATAAAAGGGAACCTTCCTAGTTTGGTTGGGGGAATGTAGTTTGGTACAACTGTTATGGAAAACAGTATGGAGATTCCTCAAAAAATTAAAAATATGATATGATCCAGCAATCCCACTCCTGGGCATATATCCAGAGGGAATTCTAATTCAAAAAGGTACGTGCACCCCAATGTTCACAGCAGCACTATACACAATAGCCAAGACATGGAAGCAACCTAAACATCCATCGACAGATGACTGGATAAAAAAAAAGTGACAGTGAATATATGTATGTTCATATATAACTGAAAAATTGTGCTCTGCACTGGAATTTGACACAACATTGTAAAGTGACTATAACTCAATAAAAAATGTTAAAAAAAAAAAGATGTTGTGGTATATTTATACAATGGAATACTACGCAGCCATAAAAAAGAATAAAATAATGCCATTTGCAGCAACATGGATGGACCTAGAGATCGTCATTCTAAGTGAAGTAAGCCAGAAAGAGAAAAAAAAAATCATATGGTATCACTCATATGTGAAATCTAAGAAAAGAAAAAAGAGGACACTAATGAACTCATCTACAGAACAGAAACAGACTTGCAGACATAGTAAATAATCTTATGGTTATCAGGGGAAAGGGAGTGGGAAGGAATAAATTTGGGAGTTTGAGATTTATAAATGTTAGACACTATATATAAAAATAGATTTAAAAAAGTTTCTGCTGTATAGCACAGGGAACTATATTCAATATCTTGTAATAACCTTTAATGAAAAAGAATATGAAAACAAATATATGTATGTATGTATATGCATGACTGGGACATTATGCTGTACACCAGAAATTGCCACATTATAACTGACTATACTTCAATAAATATTTTTAAATTAAAAAAATACTTCTACTATTTTTCTAAAACAAAGTTGTTTACTGTAAAAAAAATTTTTTTTCAAGAGATAAAAGTCAGAAGACCAAAGTCAAAATCCTTTGCCACCTCCATACAGAGAAAAACAGGGATAATCATTATTAACATTTTAGTGAACATCTTTTCAGGCACCTTGCTAGTGATATTGTTATGGATATTGATTCGTGCACAATTTTCTGTACAAGGAATCACACCTTAAACTGGGGGCTGCATTGGCACATTATCTTCCTTGGTCTGTGCAAGCTCTCTCTCTGCTTTTATTTTTTTTCCCATCCCATTTCCTACCCTCTCAACCATCAGTCATTCTTACCTGTACTTTGGGGGTGTAAATGTTTATCAGTTTGAAGGATGTATTCTAATACATACATATATATACACACATACACACATAGAGAGAGAGGGAGAGGGAGTGAGAGTGTGAGTGAGTTAAGTTACGTATCTCATTCTGTTGCTTCTCTTTGTTACGAAGCACCATGTGTTTAAGATTGATCCATCTGGTTGCTGTATGTTCATCTGGTCTGTTGCTCTATCTCAGGATTTCTCAACCCCAGCACTATTGACATTTGGGGCTAGACCATTCTTTTATTTTTTTTTAAATTGCAGTGTAGTTGATTTACAATGTTAGTTTCAGGCGTACAGCAAAATGATATATGCATACATATCTATATATACATTTTTGGGGGCTGGGCCATTCTTTGTTGTGGGGGCTGTCCTGTGCATCGTAGTGTGTTTAGCAGCACCCCTGGCCTCTATCCATGAGATACCAGTTGCGCCCTCTCCCATGTTGTGACAATCAAAACTGTCTCCAGACACTGAGAATTGTCCTGGGGGTCAAGTGGCAAAATCTCCCCAGTTGAGAATCTTTGCTTAACTGCTACATAGAACTCCACAGGGAGCACCCCACCATCTTTCCTTATTCGCGCTCCTTATGATGGACACAGACCAGCTCCCGCAAGACCAGCTGCACCAGAACCCTCATTCTTCAGCTAAGAACCTATAATGAACATAATCACCCACCAATAAATGGACCTGTATTCCGGTAAGCAGTGGTATTCCATGCGGGGACATACCACAACTGCTCTAACAATCCCCTCTTGAAGCATACTTACGTTGTTTCCAATTTTTCACCATTATACACCATGCCTGACTGGCTTTAAAGATGAGACAGGCCTTGAGAGGAGGGTATAGCTCAAGTGGTAGAGAGCATGCTTTGCATGCATGAGGTCCTGGGTTCAATCCCCAGTACCTCCTCTAAAAATAAATAAATGAATAAACCTAATTAACTGCCCCCCCCAAAAAAAAAGACGAGATGGGGCTTCAAGGCCCGGTTGGGCCTATGGAGGACTGTTCTTGCTCTGCCCCTTCTCCCCACTTCTGGCTCTGACTTGCTCAGCTTCACCCTTACATTTTGGAGGAAGTATCCTGAGCTGCTCTGTGCCTTGATTTCCCCACTGGTGGGCTTCAGTGGGAACACCTGGTATTTGCTGTCCTTTCCCCCCAGTTTCTGAGTCTCCTTCAGGAGAACAGGAGCCCCATAGCCAAGGGTGAGCTGGGACCTTAACAGGCAGCTCTCCCGTAACTGATGGTGCCAAGGAAAATGGGAGCCCTTGGAGGAAGGTGAGGCCCTTGTTGGTCCCCTTCTGAGCTGCTGCCTAGGGCTGCCTGTCCCAGCTGCCTGGAATCCTTGCCTGGATCCTGTCAGGGACAGCCTCCCAGCGTTGCGGGCAGGGAGCTTCCCGGGGGGGAAGCAGACAGTGAGTCTCTTCCTGGAGAGGCTGCTGCCATGAGGGGCTGTAAGCTGTGGACTATCAGATCTGGTGATTTTTCAAAGTCAGTCAGGCATCCAGATTATTAAAGGTTAACAACCAGTTTTTAAAAATGTATGCGACCTGGTGGATGTTAGCCTGAGCACAGCCTCAAATTGGACTACTTCTTTGTGCATTCCGCTGAGGAACTGTCACATAGAGTTCATGGATCCTGGGCAGTTGTTTTGGAATCAAACCAGAACAGCCAGGCAGAGATGGCCCAGAGTCCTGGGCTGTCAGAGCTGGAGGCGGCCTCCTCATGGCACAGGTAGGGATGCTGAGACCAGAGTGAAGGGCCTTGCCCAGCATCACACAGGTCTCTTGCCTCTAGGTCAGGGCTCTCACTTCACTCCTAGGCCCTGGCCAGTTGCCTAATCTTACTTGCCTCTTAGCCAGTGATATTTTGGAGTGTTGGTCAACAATGGGTTTCCAGCACAGGAAAGGAGAGGCCCCTTTCAGGAAGGCACCAGCCCTGCATGTCGCCAGAAGCCCTTGGGCAAGGTGGTTGGAGTAGCACCTAAAAGGGGCTGCAAGTCACAGTGGAGCAGAGAGGGGACGATGGCAGGGGCTTGGAGGGCACTGGTGCTGGTGGTAGGCTTGGCAGCCATGGCCTGTGTGGCCCAGCGCAGTCTGAGCTATGAAGAGATTGTAAACCACGCTTTGCGGTTCTTCAATTACGGGCGGCGAGGACAGCGCCTCTTTGGCCTGCTGGAAGCCATTCCGCCGCCGCTTACTTTGGTGAGTGTCAGAAGCTGGGGAAGTGGTAACACCTGCCTGTGAGGGCAGCAGGCAGGGGAGAATGCTTGGCACAGGCATAAAGTGCTTGGTTAACGTTACCTGTTGTTGTTATTACAATGTTTCTCCATTGGAAAGTAAGACAAGGGTAAGAAAGATTGTAATCTCTCTCGGGCCAGACAGCTGGCTAGCTGGTCAATTCAGGGCTTCGCCCAAGGATGAAATATGGGGTCTAGTAGTCCAGCCTGCACTGAGGCCCTGGGCTTGAAGGAATAAGCAGAGCTGTTTCAAAGGACAGACTGGAACTGAACTGGTCTCACCAGTGCCTCAACAGAGCTTTCCAGTGTCTCCTTCCCACCCCATTACCTCTCTCCTGGCAGCTGAGCATGCAAGGGTGTATTCCTGTTCGTTTGTCACAGAAGAGGAAATTGATGGGCAAAGATGGAAAGGCGATACAGCCATGAAGTGATGTCCTCCGACTAGTTTCCAAAAGCACACCTTAATCTCTGCTGAGGCTGCTTGAAGAGGCTTCCTTTGTTAGGTGCAAAGTGCTGACCTCAGCTAAGCCCCTTCCAACTTGCAATTGTGACCTCTCTCCTCTGTAAAAGGGAGATAATCATGAGTTTTCTCTTGTTTCTTTAGAACACGACCACAACTATCCCGCTTAACTTCAGGATTAAAGAGACCGTGTGCTTTTCAACCTGGCTCCGCAGACAGCCCCGAGGATGTGCCTTCAGGGAGGGCGGGGTGAGTCTCCGATCCCTTGGGTCCCAGTTCCCCTGTCCTGCCTCCCTGAGGCTGTGTTTACCTCCACTCGCCACATCTGACACAGTGACGTTTGACTGTGGGAGCCTTTTTGAAAAGCAGGTTTTTCCTTATTGTTTTTTCTCACTACAAATTATTATCAATCCTTTTAAAAAAGCTAAAAAAAATGACTAAATAAAGTGAAAGAAAAAAGGGGAACCATAATCCACCTAGAGATAGCTTTTCTAAAATTAGGAAAATAACATTTTATTATAGCAAATTAACAAAATGTGGAGAAAATAAAACAAAACGTGGAGAAAATAAAACAAAAATCTGCAACCCCGCTACTCAGGAAGAGACAACAGTAACCGTTGGTGTATCATCTTCCGTATCTTTTTAATGCACACATATACGCCTTCAACAGACATAGCTTCCTCTGAGGCTAATTTATGGAGGCCTTTTCCCATTTGGTAACTTGCATGAACGTCCTTTATTTTCCTGGGCGCGCACGGAGCCCGGCCGGGTCCTCCCAGTGATCGCCGCCCCCGAGGGACTGGTGGCGGGAGATGAGGGACCGCAACGGGCTTGGAGCCGGAGCCCGGAGACCTGGGCGAGGGCGCCGGGCCGCTGCAGCCCCTGTGCTCGCTGCCCCGCAGGAGGAGCGAAACTGCACCGGCAACTACTTCAGGCTGCGTCACGTCCGCCTCCTGTCGGTCGACTGCCCCCAGGACAGCGAGCGCGAGCGCGAGCGCGAGCCCGGGCCGGCGGTACAGGTGAGCCCCTGCGCCCGCCGAGCCCGCCCACATTGTCCCCGTCTGTTCCCATCGTGGGCGGCGCTCTGCCCGGTGACCACCGATGACCGAGAGGCCACCATCCGGGGCGCCTCGGTTTCCTCATCTGAGAAACCAGGCCGATTGAGCCCTTCTCAACGCAAGTCGTCAGGAATGGGGAGGCTTTGGGGTGTGAGGCGGGATTGGACCTTGATAACTGACTGCTAGACATTTGGCGGGAGGGGAAGGGAGAAAAGACTGGTGGTCGGGGCTGAGGGGCATCCAGTGGGTGGGCTAGGGGTACTCAGCCTTCTCAGGACACTAGCTCTACTCTGGGCCCTGAGCGACTTCTGGAAACGGACCCTCCTTCCCACCTCACATTCGGGAAAACTGAAGCCAGAGGTGGAGCTTCCTGGCGAGTGAGTTTAACAGCCGGGGTGGAAATGAGTGGCAGAGCCCAGGCCTGCCCAGACCCTCAGGACCCTTGAGGGGAAGGGCTTGACTGGGACCACCTCCAGCCCCATCTCCAAGGTCACTGCCTGTGTCTCAGTCTGGTCCCCACCTGGAGAGAGAGGCCACAGGCAGAACAGGAAAGGGGGCCAATCGATGACGGTGATGGGAGTGACTATCCAGCATCACTTCTCTAGGTCCCCGGGGTGAGGCGTCCTGCTGAGGTGCCTGAAGAAGCCACTCTGGAGAGTGACAGCTACAAATTGCCACCGGTGGTCAGGGACCAGTAAGAGAGGGCCAAGTATGACATCATCGCCAACATCCTGAGGAGTTTCTAGGGCTGGAGAAGGACCGGAGACCCTGCATTCTCACCACGACCTCCTCTTCCCGCCTGTCCCCTTCCTCTGCTGCCCTCAGCACCCCCTCTCCTGCAGAGGCAGAGCCCATTTGTACACCTTGCCTGGAATTCCTGCCTATCTTGTGTCTGTAAATCCTACTCATCCTTCAAGGCGCAGCTGCAAAGTCACCTCCTCTAGGAAGCCTCTCTGCTCTTCCCTGGGCAGAACTGTCCTTCCCTCATCTGTGCACTCACAATCCTCAAACCACGGTGGCAATACCTGCTGTGTCCCCTGCTACACAGCACTGTGTCTACTCAATAGCTGGGCCCTCCTGAGCCAGCTGAAGGTGGCTGGTGAATGAGTTTCTCAGCAAGGTGCTCCCAGAATGCTGGGAAGGCAGTTCCTTCTGTGCAGGATACTGAGCTCCCCTGTTCCCTGCCTACTGTGACAACTAAATTCATATATCCAGGCACCTCTAAGGGGGGGGGGGTCATTTCACCCTCTGGTGAGAGCCACAGGAGAGAAATTCAATAAAATGTTTCTGAAGTAAATGATTAGGTCAGTATGTGAATGAATAAAGGGTTAGAGCTGGACCGGCTGGACATGGGGTGAGGAGACCAATGAGGCAGGCCCTGGGGACAGTTCCACTGTACTTCCTAGGACCCAGACTCCTTGAGGTCAGGGCAGGATGATGGAGAGAAACAGGGGGTTGGGGGGGCATCTGAAGGCTCAATAAGACAGAGTAATCTGCCCCCGGCCTCCTCGACCACCTTTCATTCCTTTATGTATCCTCCAGCCAGAACCCTAGACTTGCATATCAGATTGCCTCCTGGACACCTCCTCATGGATGTCCAAAGGGTGTCATACACTGAGTATCTTCCCTCCAAACCCTGCCCTTCCTACAGCCCACCCTAGCCCAGCTGTTGGCAGCTTCATCCATACAAATGCCCGAGTGTTTGGCTCCCTGCTGTCTCTCACAACCGCATCTGGTCCATCAGTAAACTCTGGTCTTTGTCATGGATACATCCAGCCCTGAGGACAGACCCTGGCACACTGTAGTTGCTCAGTAAATAATTGTTGAGTGGATGATGCCCTTTTTTCCCTCACTGGTATGCTCCTACTAGTCTTTGCTCTAGAAATATCTGAAGGAAACTCTCTCATTTGAGGGACCATGGTGTAGAGCCCTTGGGGGAAATGGGCTTTTTAGTAATAGTCCCAGGAACTCCTCTCTATTACTGACAATAATAGCCATCACTTATGAATGCCACGTCCCACACAGCCTCTCAGTTCTCAGAACTGCCTTGCAAGATGCACGCATCACCTGCAACTTTTAGTGAGAAAACAAAGTCTCAAGAAAGTTGGCTGACTTGCCTACAGTCCACACCAACTCCCTTGCCACCTAAATCCTGAGTAGCACCCACTGGTAGGCAAGATGGTAGGGGGATGCTGCAGGGAGGACCCTGGGGTGGGGTTGGAAAAGGGGCAGGTTTGGGCTGAGCAGGATAAATTGAGAACCTAGATCCTCCCCCCATGGTGAGGAAATGATGTTCAGCTGGAGAAGGCCACTTTAAACCCTTGCAGCCCCACAGAAGCTACCAGCACCACAAGCCCACCACCACATACCACTCCTCTGCCAGACCCCTACCCCAAAGAGTTCTTCCAGGCCTCATCCAGGTCTTCTGGGGGATGCCAGGCCCAGCTGCCTGGGCCCTGGACTATGAGACTGGGCTGAGCACCCTCTCCGAGGAAGCTCAAAGCTCACCTATGGGGGTCAATACCACATCCCAGAAGGTCTGGGGAAACTGGCCCATTGTGCGGCACCGTGCAAAAGAGGTGGGCCTATAGGACCCAGCTCTGTGGGGACCATACTGCTGCATACTCTCACAGTCCCGACACTGTCACTCCCGGAGATAGCGCCAAGGCTCCAAATATGGCTCAGCCTCTTGACTGACTACTTACAACTCTACCACAGAGAATGTGAAAACCTGGAGGAAATGAGTGATTTCCTAGCTAAACATGACTTATCTGCACTGACCCAGGACCAGAAAGGGAACACATGAAAAGACCAATTTTCTCAGGTGAGTCTGGAGCAGTGATTAGAGTCCCAGGACCAGATGGTCCACAGCTGAGATTTACCTAGTGTTTTGAGTGGGGTTTCTCAAGGTACACAACAGTCATCTGAAGAGTCTTATTAAAATACAGATTCCAGTTCAGTAGGCCTGGGTTGGGCCCCAGGAATCTGTTTTTGTAACTGGCTTCCAGGTGATGCTGACACCACTGGTCCATGAACCACACTTGGAGTAGCAAGGCTTTAAAGGATATATAATTCCAAAGTTATTTAAATTTTGTAGTTTATATAAAATTTACATAAAATTATATATTTATGTTTAATAGTTATTGAATTCAAAATTAAGGAAAAATATGGAAAGTGCATCAATTCATTTTC
This sequence comes from Camelus ferus, assembly GCF_009834535.1. Taxonomy (NCBI): domain Eukaryota; kingdom Metazoa; phylum Chordata; class Mammalia; order Artiodactyla; family Camelidae; genus Camelus; species Camelus ferus. The sequence continues at coordinate 27,241,171 of NC_045712.1, forward strand.
TTAGTCTCAGAATACACTTAATAGTAAAACTTAAAGATAGAACACAGGTGTGGCTAAGATGGTGGTGTAAGAGAACCCTGATGTCACCTCCTCCCATGGGCACACCAAAATTACAGCTATTTACAGAACAACTGTCTATGAGAATGACCTGAAGACTGGCAGAAAAGATTTTCCACACTAAACATACAAATAAGGAACCACAACGAGATGGGTAGGAGGGCTGCAGATGTGGCATTAAGTCAAGACCGACACCCTTGGGTACGCAACCCACAAATAGGGGGATAACCACAATTGCAAAGATTCCCCAAGAAGCAAGGGGTCTGAGCCTAACAACAGGCTTGTGAATCTGGGGGTCCTACACTGGAAAGGCAACTGACCCAAAACATCTGGCTTCGAAGGCCAGCAGGGCTTGCATTCAGGAGAGCTGGAGGGCTGTAGGGAACAGAGACTCTGTTTTTAAGGGGCACATGCAAAATCTCACATGCTTCGAGCTCCAGTGCAGAGACAGGAATCTGAAAGGAGACTGAGTCAGACCTACTTGCTGATCTTGGACAGTCTCCTGGAGAGGCAGGAGGCAACTGGGACTCCCTCTGGAGACAAAGATGCTGGCTGGAACCATTCTGGAGAGCTTGTTCTACCATGAGGACACTGGTACTGGAAAGTACCATTTTAGAGCCCTCCCTCTAGCCTATTAGTGCCAGGGCTAACCTGTCCACCAGTGGGCTGGCACCAGCCCCAAGACCCCTTGGGCCATGCAGCCAGCCATGCTAGGACCAGCAGACTGGTAGCCACCACACAAGGCAGGGCCTGGCAGCCAATGGGAGCAGAGGCCAGCCCCACCTACCAGCAGAGCCACGGCAGTCATGTCAACCACAACAGAAAAGCCCACATAGCCCACATAGGGGGCACCCCTGGAGCATACAGCTCTGGTGACCAGAGGGGAGTGTGCTGCTGGGCCCCAGAGGATGTCTCCTACATAAGGCCACTTCTTCAAGATCAGGAAACGTAACCAACCTAACTAATAAATAGAAATGACAAAAAATTAGGCAAAATGAGGAGACAGAGGAATATGTTCCAAATGAAGGATCAAGACAAAATGCCAGTAGAAGAACAAAGTGAAGTGAAGATAAGCAATCTACCCAATGAACAGTTCAAGGTAATGATCATAAAGGTGCTCAATGAACTTAAGAGAAGAATGGATGAACACAGTGAGAAGTTTAACAAAGAGTTAGAAAATACAGAGAAGGGCCAAACAGAGCAGAAGACTACAATAACTGAAATAAAAAAATACACTGGAAGGAATCAACAGTAGATTAGATGATACAGAGGGATGAATCAGTGAACTGGAAGACAGAGTAGGATAAATCACCCAAGCCAGACAGAAAAAAGGAAAACAGAATTTTAAAATACGACAATAGTTTAAGAGATTCCTGGGACAACACCAAGCATACTAACATTTACATTATAGGAGTCCAGAAGGAGAAAAGGGAAAGAAAGGGTCAGAGAACTTACTTGAAGAAATAATAGCTGAAAACTTCCCTAACCAGGGAAAGGAAGCAGACATCCAGGTCAAGAAAGCACAGAGATTTCCAGACAAGATGAACTCAAAGAGGTCCACACTAAGACACATAATTAAAATGGCAAAAATTAAAGACAGAGAATTTTAAAAGCTGCAAGGGAAAAGCAACTAGTTACACACAAGGGAACTTCCAAGTGACTATGAGCTGACTTTTCAGCAGAAACTTTGTAGGCCAGAAGGAGTGGCATGATATGTTCAAAGTGATGAAAGAAAACAACCTACAACCATGCTACTCAGCAAGGCTATCATTCAGATATGAAGGCGAGATAAAGAGTTTTATAGAGAAGCAAAAGCCAAAAGAATTCAGCACCACTAAATAGGCTTTATAAGAAATGTTAAAAGGACTTCTCTAAGTGGAAAAGACCACAACAAGAAATATGAAAATTAGGAAAGGAAAAATCTCATTAGTAAAGGCAAATATACAGTATAGGTAGTAGATCAACCACTCATAATGCTAGTGGGAAGGTTAAAAGATAAAAGTAGTAAAATCATGTATATATGCCAGGTAGTTAAAGGACACACACAAAAAATGTAAAATATGATGTAAAAAACATTAAATGTGTAGGGGTGGGTAGTAAAAATTGCATTTCTAGGTTGTTAGAATGCATTTGAACTTTAGAGATCATCACCGTAGACTAACCATACATGTATGTTGTTACATATGAACCTCATGGTAATCACAAAACAAAATTTATAATAGGTAAACACATACAAAAGAGAAAGGAATCCAAACATAACACTCAAGATAGTCATCAAATCACAAGGGAAGATATCAAAGGAGGAAAAGAACCAAAGAGAACTACAAAATAACCAGAAAACAATGAATTAAATGCATTAAGTACAAACCTCTCAATAATTACTTTTAATGTAAATGGACTAAATGCTCCAATCAAAAAACACAGAGTGGCTGAACAGATAAAAAAACAAGACCTACAAGAGAACATGTGAATGTGTGCCGGCCACAGATAAGAATCCAGATGCCTTCCTCACGTATGGGAAAGGGCAGCAACAGCTAGGGAGAGTTCATTCTGAGCTCTGAGGCCTCTTTATATTTGGAAGTTAGAAAGAGGTGAAGGTAGGCAGTACCAGATTGGAGAAAAGAGATAATCTTTGAAACAAGGAGAAGTGAGCATCTCCAGACAAGGGAGAGAAGGAAAGTGAAGGGCTTGCAAGGATACAGCCCAGGCCCACTCCGGTAGTATCAATCCCTGTTGATGGGGCAAGAATTTCCCCAATAACAAGGATCCAATCTCCTGAATCTCCTATGGGTGCCTGTCCTCAGGGGGCCCCCCAAGCAAATTAAAAAACTGAATTAGAAATTTAAAATCTTCCTTCAAATAAAAGGCCCAGATGGCTTCACTGGTGAATTCAATCAAATATTTTAAAAATAACACCAATCCTTCACAAGCTCTTACAGAAATAGAGAAGAAACACCTCACTCATTCTGTGAAACCAGTATCACCAGCCAAAGATAGCACAAGAAAAGAAAACAAAATAGTTCTTGTGAACACAGATGCAAAAATTACTTAACAAAATATCAGTAAACCAACCAGCAACATGAAAAGGATTCTACACCATGACAGTGGGATTTATCACAGGAATGCAATGTTGGATCAACATCTTGAAAATCAATTGTTATTTATATGACATATTAACAGGTTAAAGGACAAAAACCACATAATCATCTCGATAGAATTCAGGAAAAGCATTTGATGAAATCTAATACCCAGTCACGACAAAAATTCAACAAAGTAAGAACAGAATGAAACTTCCTCAACTTGAAAAAGGGTCACTGATGAAAAACCCACAGCTTAACATATTTAATGGTTAAGGACTAAATGTCTTCTTCCCTAAGACTGAGAAGAAGGCAAGAATGTCCACTTTTGCCACGTCTATACAACACTGTACTGGAGGTTCTAGCTAGTGCAATAAAGCAGGAAAAAATTAAAGGCATCCAGATTGGAAAGAAAAAAGTAAACTGTCTTTATTCACAGATGACATATTATGTACGCAGAAAATCCCAAGTAATACATATACGGGAAAATTTTTTTAAAAGATACAATAAATGAATTTAGTAAGGTCACAGAATACAAGATCAAAATGCCAAAAATCAATGGCATTTCTATATACTAACACCCCAAAAAACCCAAAGATAAAGTTAAGCAAGTATTTCCATCCACAACAGCATACAGAATAAAAATACTTAAGGATTATTTTTAACAAAAAAGTGCATGACTTACACAACAAAAATGGCAAAATACTGCTGAGAGAAATCAAGGAAGATCTAAACAAATGACAGACATTCTATATTCATTGGATTGGAAGACTCTGTATTGTCAGGATGGTAATTCTCCCCAAACTGATCTATAAATTCAAAACAGTATCTATTAAAAACTCAGAAAACTTTTTGAAGAAATTGACAAGCTAATCTATAAAAGTTATATAGGAATGCAAAGTACCTAAAATATTCAAAATAATTTTTATAAAGAACCAAGTTGGAGGACTTAGATTATTCAATTTTAAGACTTAACTCTAAAGCTGAAGAACTCAATACCATACAATCAGTGTCGTATTGGTTCATGGACAGGCATATATAGATCAGTGGAATAGAACTGAGTGTCTAGAAATAAACCCTTATATTTATGGTCAACTGATGTCAACAAAGATACCAAAGCAATTCAATGCAGGAAGAGATAGTCTTTACAACAAATGGATATCCACGCACACAAAAAAAGATGAATTAAAAAAAAATTAACTCAGAATGGATCATACACCTATACAAGAGCTAAATCCATACAATTTTTAGACCAATTTCTTCATGACCTTGGCTTTAGTAAAGTTTTTAAGATATGACATCAAAAGTACAATTCATAAAAGAAATAATTCTAGAGAATGTTCCATGAGCTCTTAAAAAGAATGTGTATTCTATTTTGGGGGGATGTAATGTCATAAAAATATCAACCAAGTCCAACTGTTCTATTGTGTCATTTAGAATCTCTGTTGCCTTATTGATTTTCTGTCTGGAAGACCTGTCCAATGATGTTAGTGGGGTGTTAAATAGTGGAGTGTTAAAGTCTCCTACTATTATTGTAGTCCCATCAGTTTCTCCTTGTATGTGTGTTAGTGTTTGTTTTACATATTTAGGTGCTCCTATATTGGGTGCTGTACACCAGACATTGACAGAACATTGTAAACTGACTATATTTCAATAAATAAATAAATACATATATACATAAATACATATATATACATTAAAGAAATAATTAATATAACTAAACTTAATCAAAATTAAAAACTTCTAAAACACTATTAAGATGCAATTAAGGAAAAAAAAGATGCTATTAAGAAAATGAAAAGACAAGCCAAAGACTGGGAGAAAATATTGCAAATTGTATCTGATAAAGGATTTGTATCCAGAATATGTAAAGGATTCTTATAACTCAGACGTATGACACAATTTAAAAATGGGCAAGATTTGAGTAGATATTTCACTACAGATATACAAATGGCTAACAAGCTCATGAAGATGCTCAAAAATCATATAACATGATGTAACATGCATTTCATGTTACAGAAATGCAAACTGTCAGTTTCTTAAAAGGTTAAACATAAACTTACCATATGACCCATCAATTCCACTCCTTGGAATCTATCCAAGAATGAAAATACATATCCATAAAAACTTGTGTATCATAGCAGTACTATTCATAATAGTCCCAAATTGGAAACAATCTAAATATTCATCAATTGATGGAAAAAAGTGGATAAACAAAAGTATCCATACAGTGGAATACTATGCAGGAACAATAAAATAAAAGGAGCATACTACTGATACATTCTACAACATGAATGAATTTCAAAAACAAGAAGTTGGACACAAAAGATCACATATTGTATGGTTCCATTTATACAAAATGTCCAGAACAGGCAAATCTATAGAGGCAGAAGGCAAAACAGTGGTTGCCCAAAGATGGGGGTAAGAATGGGGATTAACTGCATATAGGCATGAGGGAACTTTATGGACATAGTGGTGAAAATATTCTAAAATGGGATAGTGGTCACGGTTGCACAAATTCCCACATTTACTATAAAGCACTGAATTGCACACTTATAACGGGTGAATGTTAAGATATGTAAATTATACCTCAATAAAATTATTTTAGAAACAGTGATGCAAAACAGAGGGAGACTAGGAAGCAGATTAGGAGACCTTTGAATTTGGACGTACCTGACTGTCCTCAAGGTCTTCAAGAAACGTTAAGTGTTGAGTCTCTTCTATGTGCCTGGTGCTGGTACACCAATAATGGAGATTGTCAAGGAGCTCACCATTTAGCCAGTAAGACAAGCAAACAGGCCACTGCCCTGGTGGGATAGTCAGGGACAAGCACGGAGGAGGGTTACCAGGCCGACCAGAGATGCCAGACCACAGCAGCTTTCTATGCCATGCTATGTAGTTTGGGTTCTTATCCTGAACTGCAAATCCAGAAAAAGAGAATTAAACAGGGAACTGAGCTCCATTAAAGAGAAAAAGATTTGTGTATCACTAGAGATGAAATAGGGAACTATAAGCCTGGGATAATTTCTGTGAGAACAGTGAGATTACCTTGCCATTTTTTGGGGGGGGGTGGGTAATGCTATTGTGAGCAGCAGTAAAAACCAGTAGTGCTCATCTATGGGGTGAAGAGGAGTGGGCTCTGCTGCTAGTTGTGAGGGGAGAGGCATCCAAAGAACAACAACAAAGAGATGGAAAGTCAAGCAGATGAGCCCAGCTAAAACTCACCAGTCCACTCTCCACCCATGGGCTATTTGGTTCTGAGTAAGAGTGTATAGGTTACATGCAAAGGGCTGTTATTACTTTATAGGCATCTGACCTTTCTCCCATAGCACAGGGCCTGCAGATAATCTGACTTCCTCTGTTTCAACACAAAGGGGCTTATTTCCATAATCCAAAAATGGTTCCTTCTCTCCCTCACTGCCCAGTCTGCTTCTCCAAGACCCATCACAGTACTGGGCAGTAGACCTCCACATTGTGAGGCTGGCTGGGAGGCTGGATGGATTAACTGCTTCGGAGGATGAAGACACTGCTCCCCTCAGGCAAACTGGATTGTGAGAGTAGAGATCTTATCTCAATTCTTGATACTACTACCAGTTGATGAAGCAGATCAGTTAGCCCTTCTGAGGCAATTTCTTTATGCTCAAATGAGCTATGCTACCTACTCCGGGGAGGTTACTGAGAATACCAAGAGAGACTCAACAGAGTGTTCATGTGTGAAACCTGTGCTGGTGGGTATTTGCCCAAAAACTTTTTTAAAAAGTTGCCATCCAAGAGTGTAACCATTACCCATTGGATGAGGCCAACCATAAGGTGACTTTTGGAAAAGTATGAATGAAGAGTTTCCTAACATCTGCTACCATGGTAAACAGGGTACAATCGCAGGAAGGCAGATCTGGAATGTGGCTGTATCTGAGGAAGTGGAAACTAAACACAGGAGCCCGGTTCTTACACCTGGATGAGCATTATGAACCACCATGGAAACTTGCCCACATCAGGGCCTGAGCTACACTCCAGCCCTGGGAAATCAGTCTCTGGGGAGGGGTCTACAAGTGTTATCTGTGGTTTAAAAAAATTTCCAGTGACTTATGCACACCAAAGTTAAACAGATCTAGCTTGCGATACAAAAAAGGAGCTGAGGGTTTCGGTTCCAGGCAGTCACAGGCCAGCTACATTCCACTGGGGAACAATGGAGGTTTACAGCAGTGACTGAAGAAAGGGGGAAATCTAAGAGAAGCGGTAATCTGGACAGTAGCAAATATGCAAGCTTCTCATGAATTCTTCTGCGTATTTTTCACCAGAATCCATTCTTTTTTTGTATGTTTTTTGTGGGGAGGTAATTAGGTTTATTTATTAAAAAAAAATTTTTTTTAATGGAGGTACTGGAGATTGAACTCAGGACCCTGTGCATGCTAGGCATGCATTCTACTACCAAGCTACACCCCTCCCCCGACCAGAACCCATTCTTATAAAATAAAATACTCACGTCTCCTCAAAGACAACTTTTGCTAACCAGCTGGGCTCTTCTCTTATTTTCACGGTAATCTTTCCATATTGTCCAGGTTTTTTCTCACTGACTTATATTAAAAATATTATTTACCTCTAATAATAAAAAAAATCAGTAAAGGGCAAGGAGATATTAGGAGTGTACTCTTTATTTCTCTTTGGTTTCTTAACACAAAAGACATGCGTTCTATAAATAAAAGGAATTAAGGTTTTCTGGGGAACAATAAATTGGAGGGGAGGATCAGAATTCCCACCTACTCACATCTCTGTGGCCACATCAAAAAGCTGGTCTTCAGCTCCCATCCTGGCTTTGTTCTCAGATGAAACCCAGAAGAGAAGGCTCCCTGTGTTACCCAAGAAGGGGAAACACCCAAGGACAGCAAATGCCACAGTCCCCTGCTCAGAGCTGGGCTGGACCGAGGCCCACTGTCCACAATGTCTGTCCTACACCCGTTTCACAATATCCTTGGCTGATGTCTCTTCTTTTCATGCTGATATTGGAAAGGCTCCACCATCAGAGGGCCAGACCAGCCATTTGTAAACAGTTACCACCATCAGACGGAAGAACCAAATGCAGAGTGTGAACATGCTGGTGTTTGCTCACTTGTGCTCAGAGCCCAGATCAAATCACTGGCTTCACCTTACTTGGAAACACTGACCTCAGGTGCAGCAGAGTAACTTCTACACCAGGAGGTGGGAGTGGACTTAGGAAGGCCACTACAAGAGCAGCAGATCATGGGAAAATGATCTCTCAACCCCAATGGTGAAATCGGGGTCAGCATCCTAAGGACCTGGCGAGGCCCACTTGCTGATTCTTAACACATTCACAACCTTGGCTCCTTGGTGCTGTTTCAAATTCACAAGAGAAAGGGGCTTATGATAAGACGAGGAGCACTGATAACTCCTAACACGAAACGTGGGCCTCATCCTCCTTCCAAGTCTACCACTGCAGGCAAACTGAGAGGGAGGGAGAAGTGGCGGAGCGCCAGCACAAGCCGGGGCTAAATTCTATCAGATTGCTAAGTCTTTTAAAATAAAAATACCATTTTCAAGTGCTTGCAGCAGAGACCCAGCTCCTAAGTGGCAGGTAATAAAGGTACTTTCCTCTGGAAACATGGCGATTGCACACACTGGGAAACCTCCTGGTCCCAGGATGGGAGAGACGTCTCAGGTGCCATGTGGTGCCTTTCTGGACAGCCTTCCAGGACATGCAGGCAGGCAGCAACTGGCAGGAGACCAACCAAGTGGAGACGGGGACCCTAAGACCCAATCTTGCGTTGGAATCAAATCCTTTTTCAGTCTCTACTGGAAGAACTTGAGAAAACCAGATTTTGGCAGCAGCAGTTGAAGGACAGCCCCTCTGCCCAGTGCACTGGTAACAGAAGTGTCCTACTGTTCAGATCCTGCTGTGCTTCACCAAGGTCCCATCCAGGGAGGAGGAAGGAGGAGCATGGAGTCCCTTTAAGAGGTCATTTGCTAAGATCACAGGAAGAAATATAAAATCTGTTCGTTGCAGCAGCAAGAGATTCTTTCGGCTTTTAGTTCTTTATGTCATAAAGCCAGCTTTGCTAGAACGTAAAGGTCCACCTTGCTGGTCGGTCTGCCAAGGGCTGGAGGGGAAGCCAGACCCCTGGAATTGGCGAGTAGATACAGGAATAGTGGACTGGCAGGGTAGATGAGGTTACTGGACCAAGCCAGCCCATGGCTGGTGGAAGGACCAAGTCCCTGGTTAGGTTCTAGAGGTACAAATGGTCAATGTGCCTCAGAAGCATCACGATGAGGAAAACTATCTAAGAATGATAAATGGGCAAATGAGAATCTGGCCAGACCTGCTGTTTCCTGCTGGTCAAATACAGAAGGAAGGAAAGCAGGGGGTGGAAATCTGAGTGAGCGCTATGGTGAGGTGGCAGAGGGAGTAACCACAGGGGCATCTGGAACCTCCAGCGACAAGCTGGGAGCTCCCACCTAGAAGAGCGGCAATAATTTAGCCAACTCGCTAAGACTACGATTAAAAAAGTCCTCTGATAGTGGGTGTGAAGACAAACCCCACAAGCACCTTGCTACAGGACTAGTCTAGAGTGCACTGATTCCAGACACGCGGGGTCTCAGAGGGAACCCTGAGTGCCATGCGGGAGCTCAGGACCCTGGGATCCGAATATGGGAGCGGATACCGCCCTTCATGGGTTGGGTGCTTTTCCATTTAAACACACATTTGCCTTTAGTGTCTTTTATGTTTTCTTCTTGCAAAAAAAAAAAAAAAAGCTCACTTTAAAAAACAGTATTTTTCTTTCCAGTTTCTTTCAAGTGTTTCCTCATTTAACTTTCCTTCAGTTTCTTTCAAGTATCTTTTTTCTTTCCCTCTGTTTCTCCTGAACAAGATGAAAAAGTCCTCATTGAAATCCCAAAATTAGAAACAGGAAAAGCTTCTGTTCTCCCTGCTTACTCAGCGATGTGGACAAAATCCTCAGTGCCCTCGGAGGGAAGGAGGTGCCATGTGCAGCCATCACTGTGGTGGCTGCAGCCTCACAGGCAGTGAGGACGCCTGGACCGTGGCCCTCCTTTCCCAGCCACACCCCACACATTCCAACAGGCTTGGCCACTGCAGCCATCCCATCGCAAACTGGCCACAACACAGCTGGTGAGCAGCAGGTGAGGAGTGTCAGATGGAAGGTCTTCTGCAGGTGGGTGGCCTACAGAGCTGTGGCGGGTGGGAGCTGGGCTTGGGTGGAGCCTGTGGACGCGTGGACCAGCAAAGCAGTCCTGTGTCACCGGCTGTGGGACCCAGAGGGGCTTCTGTCCCACTCTGTACATCTTGGTGACCTAGGCCTGGAGGCCACAAGGGCCGCACAGTGAGGGAGGACTTAAGCACCTGGAAAAACTGTACCTCTGGCGAGCTCACATTTCACCCCGTCTTCTGGTCCACCACCTCTCCCGAGGGGGACTGCCCCTAGAAGGAAGTGCCTGGTTTGTACCAGATCCCTACCCCACCACATCCCACCTTCTGCCTTAGATGGTGAGGAGAGGGATGCAGCCCACACCGACCCCTCCCTCGTGACAGGCCATGGGGGCCATAAACGTCCAGCGGTCCGTGTCTGGGTCATACATCTCCACTGAGCTCAGGTTTGACTGTCCATCGTAGCCTCCCACGGCGTAGAGGCGCCCACAGCTGGCCACCAGGGAGACCCGGCTCCGGCGCGTGAGCATGGGGACTATCAGGCACCACTGGTCCGCCACAGAGCTGTACACCTCAGCGATGCTGAGGAAGCCCGAGCCATCATAGCCCCCACAGACGAACATCTTGCTTCCCAGGGACGCGGCTCCGTGCCGGCAGCGCTTGTTGAGCATGCCAGCCACGGGGTGCCAGGTGGCCGTGTGGTGGTTGTAGTGCTCCACCTGCAGCAGGGAGAGAGGCAAGGGTTCAGGACGGTCAGAGCCAAAGCTCGGTCCCCGGCGGCCCACATGGTGTCAGGCCCCAGGAGAGGCCTGGGGACCATGAGCTCTGCCAGTCTGCATTTTTGCCCTGATGCCCGGTTTCTTCAGTTGCACACCGGCTCATAGGCTTACAGGGACAGGTGAGAGATGGCCTAACCTGACTAGTTCTGTTTACCACTGAGGAAACAAATTAAGGGGCTGCCCTAGGATGTACTGCTATGTAGTGACAGAGCCAAGATGACAGTGGGGGTCTCCTGAGATCTGTGCACTGTGTTCCCCTACAGCACTGACTGACTCTGGAATGACCACTAAGTGGCTGCTGAGGTTTTGTTTAAAGAATAAATCCAATTTCAAACAAGTTATCCAGAAGAATGCAACTGTTTGCAAATTCACACTCCATATACAATTGGGCTTACTTGGGGCAGGAATTTTATCAGGTCTCATGAAGCATTTGATGGGGAATTGAACAGGGTGAGGCTGGGGGTGACATGGACACACTCTACCCACTTCCTTTCTGCACACTGGCTCCCATTAGAAGAATTTCGGAGCACGTGGCAGGTGGCCAGAGACCTCTAGGTGATGCTTTGCCTAAGCAATGGCAAGGCTGAGGTTTTTTTCCCAAAGAGCTGCCTTTCAAAATAACTCTCAAAGACGAAAGGGGTAGGTGCCCTTAGCCCAGGAGGAGCCTAGACTCACACTGTTGAAGATCTGCAAACCATCGTGGCCGCCGGACACGTAAATCCTGCCCTCGAAGACTGTAACCCCCGCAGCACTGCGATTCGAGCTCATCGGGGTCACCACTGTCCATCTTCAGGAAAGAGGCAAAGCAGAAGGGGAGCTGTGAGATTCCATGTTCCTGTCCCCCCGAGACAGCTTAGAATGGTTCAGGCGAACTATGCCATGCTCTGTCTCACCCTGGACAATCTCCCCACTTATCAACTCTCCCACCACCTCTGCAGATGGCTCACTCTGGCTGCCTCTTGCCTAAGCTTCAGGCCCACAGCCAATCATCTCTGCTGGCACTCAAAACCAGCACGTTCCAAACAAGCTCTCTCTTATAGATCTGTTCCTCCCTCACACTCCCTGGTCTTGTTAATGGGACCACCAGCTAGCCACTTGCTATACTTAGAATTCCGGTGGTTTTATGGCCTCTTCTCCAACATCCTCAACATTCTTGTGGTCACCAAGTTCCCTCTTGTTTGCCTCGTAGTCACTGCTTGTCCTCATCCCACTACCACTGCCCTGGCTCTGGCCTCTCACCTGGACACCTCAATAGCCCCCTCACAGGTGGCATGGCTTTCAGATCATTCCCATCTCAACCCTGCACAGCACGTCCTCCAGTGCCTCCTCACTGTTTCCTCTCAGGCAGACTTCCAAGTTCCTTAATGTGGTTCTTTACCACGTGGTCCTCATCTACCTTCCAGCTTCACCTCCTGCCACACGCCACCCACGCCTGCTCCTCAGCCACACCGAGCACATTCTCATCTCCAACCCTCTCTTTCTGCTGTCTCCCGCCTGGGATGGGCATCTCCCACTACCCAGGACAGGTCTCCCCTCAGAAGACTTCTCTGCAACCTGACTCTCCCTCCAGCTACGAGGAAGATGAAAGCCCTCCCCACTCTGTGCCCAAGAGCTCCAGACACAGGCCTCCTGGGGGGGACGCTCACAATGTGCCATGGTCCCAGCAGACTGGGTGCTACTTAAGGATCTTAAGACACCCTGCTTGCTGCCTGATACATAATAAATTGGTTAAGTGAGTGGAATATTGGATTGGCTTAAAAGCATAATGATGAATCCATTCTACTAGTGTGCTTACATTGTTAAATAGCAGAGAAGATTCAAATGCTGAAATGAAAAACTTGGGCTCACCTTGCCAGTGTTTTCGAAAGGGTGTTTGCAAAATAATTCCACAAGACAGTGATAGATGTTAGTAAAATGAAGTTAAAAAGGTTTCTTCACTGCAGAATATTTTAGTCTTTAAAATGTTAATATGTATTATGAAAAGGTGAGGTTTCTGGTGTTACAGACATCAGTGATTCCCAAACCTCTATGACAATCTGCCAGTTAACTTTTTTCCCCCAAAATCATATCCTACTCACTTTGGAAAGTGCTGATCATCTATTTCTCATCCCCTTTCACCTGCATTTCCATTAAAATGGGCTGATTTAGTTAAGAGGTACAAGCATTAATAAATGCTTCCAAGTATCTACGCAGTCTATTTGTTTTTAAAATTTATTTAATCATTCACTCACTGAGCCAAAGGTTATTAAATGTAGTACCTACTATATGCAAGGTACCATAGGAGCTAAATAGGTGAGATAGGCCCTACCCTGGAGCAGAGTGATTAAGACTGCAGTTCTGAATTTTTATACTCTATTTAGCAAGCTCCAGTTGCCCCGGGGGAGCTGGCATCCTTACTTGTCTGTCTCAGGTGAGTAGGTCTCCACGGAGTTGAGGGAAGAGTTGCCATCATAGCCCCCGCAGACGTAGATCTGCCCGTCCAGCACGACCGTCCCCATGGCACTGGAACAGACAGGGCTGTCAACCCCATGGGCCTCAGACCTCCCAGGGCAACTGCTCATGCTCACTGAGAAGTAAACCTAACCCCCAACTGCCTCTTTCTAGTACACATCTAAATCCCAGGTGTACGACTAAGCAGCGTGTAAAATTGAGGGGAAAGGAGTTGCCTTGCGGTTCCTCTGGCCTCCTACCCCTCCCGCCTCAGTCCCAGATCTGTCTCACATGCTCATCTTCCACCCTGCTGAGATCAGGGTCTGATTTACCCTTATGGCCCAGGTCAAATTCTCCTCTCTCCTCCTTCAAAATTCATGGTGGATGCCCCAGCAAGAATCACTCTCCCAACCCCACACTTCTGGAGCCGCTCCTTTACTGCAGCCCCTGGCAGTCATCCATTTGTTCAGCAGATTTTCATCAGGCCCTCCAAAGGCATGCTGGCCCAGGCACCAGGTTTAGAGAGCTGAGCTAGCCAAGGCTCCTGCCCATGGGGTACTGAGAATCGACCCACCACCTCTTAACAAATGGAGACCTCCCCAAAGACAGGGGTCTCCATCAGTGTGACCCTGACGGTGTTCAGAGTGGTGCTTTGTATGTAAGAAGCCCTCAACATATGTTTGTGTTACCCGATGATCTTCCCTCTCATCTCACTATAAAGTCTGATAGACATCTTTTTATTATACACTTGGCCCTGCATGTCCCTTAATTTGTCTCAGAAGGCGAGGCAACAGCTTCTGCTTGCTGCGCAATTACTACACACATCAGGCGCTCTATATGTGCCATTTTCCACCCTCTCCACATCCTGCAGGAAGCATTACCACATCTCTGTACCAGTGAGTAGCTGTGGCTCAGGGAGGCTGGGCTCTCTTTTCAGGGTGGCCCAGAGAGGTGAATGCCTTGGATTTCAGTGAGACAGGCCCAACCCCTAGGCTGTTTGCCATGCCAAGCTTTCCTAGCATCAAAGACTCAGGGGTCTGGTGTAATCATGCCATCTTCTGTTCTACCCAAGGCCTCATAAAATATTAAACATAAGTGCCAAGCTGCCCAACTCACTTTTTTCAAACCTGATACTGGAGAAGATTAAAATGAATCTGGGTGTCTAGCAAACAGGAAAATAAAAATATACCAGGCTTTACTGCCCTTTTTCGAATGTATAGAGCAAATCAAAGTGGTCCACATCATGTCCCTGAATCAGCCTGAAAGAGGAAAAGGACTTGCCTTGGGAGAGGGCTGTGGGAAGGTCACAGATCACTAGACATGTCACTATCCTTCCAGAGGTGGACACAAGTAACAATTGAGGAGTTCAACAAAGATGTGAGAAAGAACTGAGAGGTGCCAGTGAACAGTGTGAGATTAACTGTGAATGAAACAGGGAAGACGGTGTGAAGAGATAAGGGCTCATCAGTGAGGACTGGGGACGGCCCAGCAGGGATGCTCCACAGAAGCATCCTGGAAGACTGGAGGAGGGGAGGGGACAATGGCGGAAAGGAGGCTGTCACCAACTGGCAGGACGGCATGTGGGACATCAGGACAGAAGTGACTAAGAACATGTCAAGGTAGCTGGTAATTTAAAGTGGATGAAATGGAGCTGGGTCCACTCTATTAGTAACAGGGCATTAACCACAGTGAGGGGGAGGGATACCCAGAGCCTCCACCCAGACAAACCTCCAAACCCTGTGACATCACAGCGAGCAAGTGGCCCAGAGCAGACATGCCAGGAAAAACAAATGACTGCTGTCAAAGCAAAAAAAGCCCTGCTGGTGGGGAATATGGAGCAACGAGTCATTCGAGGCCACAGAAAACTGCAAAGTATCCAAGGAGCAAGAAGGGGAAGCTTGGAGGTGGACGTGGTGGGAAGAAGGAACCATGAGAACGTTTGTTTACGGCTTCGGGAGGAGCAGATCTTATATACTATTTTTTTCTTTCAAAACGAACCTACTCTGCCTCTTTGTCAATCTTACTGGTACAAAGGTGGATTCCTCCCAGTTCAAAGCCACCCACAAACCCTACTGAACACGGACCATGTGTAGCATGGCCGTAACACTTTTGTGTGGCAAAGGACGTCCACACTGAAACAGGACTCTTCTTCCTCACCAAGTGCAGCTACTTGATCTTGTCTTAAATGGTGGTCACGTGATCTTACAAGTAGAAAATCCAAAGCATGGCCAGACAAATGGGTCTGTAAGGCAAATACTCAGATCACAGGATTACAAAGCAGAAAGGCTCTTAAAGAGCAACTGGTCCAGTGGTTTTTTTAACTTTTCCCCCCTAAAGTTTGGCATGTGTCAAAGAAGCTCAATACGTAAAAGGGATAAATGCAGAGATATTCTGGTCAAAGGGGTAGGGGGCCCAAGGCTGCTTTCCTCTCCTCCGTCAGTCTTGGAAGAGAAATGTCAGAGGCATCTGAAACCACTGATGCGCCCCGAGGGCAGAACAGAGCAACTTGTCCAGTTAAACGCCCTCTCTTCAAAGCTCTCATCACCCAACCATGTCAATACTCCACACCCGGCGGATGGAAGGGAGGACGCCATGTCACTTGAGCACTAAGAAGGCTAAACAGCAGCACTATGTGTACATTCTCTAGTCTCACAACTTATTCGGGAACGTGAGCAGGCAAGCGATGGAGGAGTCAGGCGGCTGGAAGGTGTTAAGAGACATAAACTTGGTCTACCTCACAGACAGCTGTGTGCTTAGGCCTGGGCAGTGTGTGGTGCACTGCGCTGTTGCACATACTCCCTGGCAGCGAAAGCACATGTGGGGCAGGGATCCTGGGGGAAAGAAAGTATAAAGAGAAACATCTTGCATTTCCCTTTGTGACTAATAAAGTTAAATCCTTCTTATGCTTCAAGTTTCAACTTTGATCCTACCACTTCCTGAAATCTCCCAGATGTTCTGGTCCAGTTTCTCTCCCTCCTCGCATCTTCCACAAAACATTCTTTCCTTCTTTATCTGGCACTTAAATAACAGTACAACTTCCACATGTCTGTGTCTCATCTCCCCAAGTTCTTCAAATGACAAGGCAGGGGTTTTACTCTTAAGCAGATGGGGGCCGGCTCCCGGGATGCACTGGCGGTGGTCAGCCCGGCTGCAGGAAACTCCCAGGCCAGAGCTTGTGTCTACTTTATTATGTGTCCTGCTTGTCTAGCATAGCGCTCCCCAGATGCCAGTGTGTGTGCGTCCAGAATACCTTCTCTTGCTATTCATGCTCCCCACTCTGGTCCACGTGTCCGTCTCTGGGTTGTAGACCTCCACAGTGCTCAGCCGTAGCTGGCCGTCATACCCGCCGATGGCATAAAGGAGCCCATTCACCACGGCCACACCGACACGGCTGCGGGCTGTGGTCATAGGGTGGCACTTCTCCCAGCGATTGGCGATGGGGTCAAACACTTCCACCACATTCAGGGAATCACCTGCATAAAAATTTGCTACTCAAATTAAAACAAATGAGACCGCTCGTTTAGATCACAGCTCTTGGGCAGTGATTATATGGAACGTTTGACATGATCCTATCAGCTCTTCCCACAGAATTAACTCAAGCCAGGATGGCCCACTAAGAAACTGCAGCCATGATAATCTCAAACCTTTAAGGAAAATAAGAATCAGACAGGAGGCATTTATTTACTTTCTAGAGAGGGCAAGGAAGCACTTCACCAGCTTAAAGGCAAAGGTGAAGGCGACTGGATCCACTACTTCCCCGAGGCAGGGGCAGACCCACAGAGCAGAGCATGGCTTCCAGGGCGACTTTCACTTACTAGTGGGTGACCCTGGGCAAGCTGCTGTGTATCCCCAGCTTCTGTTCTCACACGTGAACTGGAGATAATCTCTATGGCAGAGCTCCCATGAGGATTAAATGACATAACAGGTAAAACACCTAGCATAGTCCTACTAGTACTTACCAGTGGGGGGGGGGGTGAGATGGAGGTGGAGGATTAAGAGGTACAGACTATCAGGTATAAACTAAGCTACAAGGAGGTACTGTACCACATGGGGAAATATAGCCAACAGTTTATAATAACTATAAACGGAAAACAACATTTAAAAATCATGAATCACTACACTGTATACCTGTAACATATAATATTGTATTTCAACTATACTTCAATTTTTAAAATATGATTATTGTAAAATAAATACATAAATTAAAAAAAATTTAAAAAAAACACCTAGCATAATTCTAGAACAATATATAGCAGTCACAGTAGCAAGGCATGTTAATTCCAACCCTTCTGTTTTCATCAGTTTTTTTTAGGATCAAATAAAATTACCCCCTGCCTGTTTTATTCTCCTTTGGGACACTTACCACATGCCAGCCTCTAGCATTTCCTAGTTGAGGACTTAACCTTTCCCAGGTCATATGGTTAACAGGCAGCAGAGATGTACCCCACTCTCTCATTAACTTTCAGTTAAAAATAAAACTTCCCAGGACTGCCCACTGACTGCACCTCCCGCAAACCTGGGTTGACTCTGTGAAAAGGCCTTTACATCTGAGGTGACAACTCCCTGTGCCACTGCACTGTAAAAACTCAGATGTCCACACTGCCCTCTCCTAGATCACTACTGGCCTGCAATGGTGTCTGGGGTGGGCAGGAGGGACAAGGGCCCCTTGGAGCTTTCCTGAAAACTTGACTATATGATACAAGAGCTGCCAATAACACACGGACTGTAAGGCGTGTGTGTTTCATCAGAGGTAAGAGGTGAAGAGTAAAAAGTATTGATAGTGCCGACCCTGTGTATTTGGAGAATTTCCTTCTTATGGTGACACTCTCACAGTATAAGCCCAAGCTCCACGTGACCGAATGTCATTAGCCTGCTAAAAGAATTGGGGCTCTGATTAGATCCTATCCAGGGCTGAGTAAATCCCACAGCTGACGTGTTATCAGGGAAGGAGTGCAGGCTCAGGAACCAGGACCCAAGTTCTAGTCCTTGTTCAGCCAAAACAACTTATGTGACTGTAGCTAAAGATCTCTGGGCCTCAATTTCCCCATCTGTGAAGTAGGTGGGGGTAGGTCTCCAGGATTTTTAAAGGCCTCTTTTGCTCTGATATTCTGCTTCAAGGTATTAATATCTGACATGCTTTAACTGCAGAACAGTTGTATAAAATCAAGAGGGACATGAGTGGTAACACAGGAGAGGAAGCAGAGGGCCAGGTTAGGTTGTTTGGTGCCTCCTCAACCAGGAAGTCCAAGACAGGGCTCTACAAAGGGGAGTTGCAAGATACCTGCTGAGTTGAGGCCCCCTACAGCATAGATGAGCCCGGCGATGGACGTGCAGCAGCGAGGCCGAGTTCTGAAAGCTGGCAGGTGGGGCCGCCGCTCTGGCATGAGGTGATAATCCTTTGCTTCATCTACCAGGTCCCTGGAATGAGGTACAAGATGTGAGAACGGGCAGTATTCTCCACATTTGGAGTTGCTAGCCTGGTCCCCTACCTGCAACTGCAGGGGAAAACTGGGAGGAGAAGCCTTCTGGAAGGTTCGGTCTCAAAGAACCCAGGTGAGTCCAGGGCAAACCAGACAGAGCTACTGAGACATCCTCAAAACCGGAGTGGCAAGAGGAGCAGAGCCCACCTCCACTAGTGTAATCCAGATGAGTAACTTCTAACAGGCACATACCTGGCAGAGGGAAAACAGGGTGGTTCCTAGAATAGCTGGCCTTGGGGAGGTTCAACAAGCTGCCTGCATCCTCAGACCCAGCTTTTCCTTTCCATCCATATGGCTCACACCCTGCAATTAACCATCTCTCACCTGGGCTATGGCAGCAGAAGCCAACTGCTCCTGACACATCTCCCTGTCTCCAGCCCCATCCCTCTAACCCCCTCTCCACACTGGAGTCCAAGCTGGTTTTCTAAGAACCTTTGATAACTACCCACTGCCTACAGAACAAAGCTCAAACTCCCCAAAGCATCCTTGAGACTGCTCATCACAGGGTCTCAGCCACCTCCAGCCACACTTCCACCCCCACCTGACACACACCTTCACATCGCTGGCACCAAGCCGCTGACTTCCTCCTGAGCCAGCTGTGACTGTGATAAGCAATTTGGAGGAGGATGAACATTTCCCTCTGCTGCTCTACTCTTATAACAACCCTCCTTCAGGGCTGCCAGCTCCTCTGCTGCATCAGGTTGTTGTTGATTTACTCTGGAGAACATGCTCCACCCCAGCCCATTGCTGTAGCTGGGCCAACCCCCCTGAGGCCAGCACATTGACTAATGTTTACTGAAGAGGATGAAGAGCCCCTGGAGTCACCACTAAGTCAGCTGCTGGTGTGCCCTGGGGTCAGGGCAGGCAGTCCAAACAGCTGTAGGCCATAAACAGCTCAATGGATGGAGATGCCAAAAAATTACCAGATAACGTAGGGGAGGGAGCCCCTTCTATCCTGATGCTCCCACGCAGCACATTTCTCTGCCCAAGGCGTGAGACTTGGGCTCTTCCGGGTTGGAGACAGAAGGCAGATCAACCTGTGTGCCATGAGTTAAGAACTACCACTCCAAACCCTTTCTCCCCTGAGCTGAGTGGCCAGGTTCTCCTCTCCGCCCAGACCCTCGGCAGTGTTCCATGCAGGCCCACCTCTGCTCACCTGCATTTGTGGCAGCAACGCACCAGGTCATCCTGCTGCACTCGGTCGGACAGGAACTGGGGCCGGCAGAGGGGCAGGCGGATATTGGACAGCAGTTCAGGCAGGCAGGGCCCCCTCTGCTCTCGGTCGTATCTGACCCAGGCCAACGCGGCCTCAAAGACCTACCATGAGAGAGAGAGGAAGCTCTGGCAGCAACTCCTCCATCCAGAGGCCACGTCCCTGTACCCTAATCACAAACCCTCTGCTCCTTATACTGAGGTAGTCCCTTGGGCCCAGCAATCTTTCCTTCTACTTTTCTCCTGAATCCACTGTTTTCTTTCCACTTCCCCAGCTATCCCATTGGGTCCAGTCTCTTGAAAGGCAAGCCTAGGTTACTGTAACATCTTCTTGGCTTATGACTTCCTCACCAAAACCTGTCAAAGGTTCCTTCTTCCTTTCTATATTGCAAGCAAGTGCTTGCTGACCTTCTCTCCTGCTGCTCTTGCACCCTCTTCCTAAATTCCTTCCACTACTCTAGCCAAGCTGGCTGCCCCCTTCACCTAGAATGCCCCCATCTCTTCCTTTTCATCTAAACCTCCTGCCCTTTCTTTAAGGCTTGGTTACAGATCCATGCTCTCCAAGAAGCCTGCCCTAATGACTCCAGTCACAAGGGTATCTTCCTCTAAAGCCCCGCAGCCCTTGCAGAATATGTCACTCGAATAAATGTGAGCTGCCCTAGGTCATGTGAACTAGTGGCAGAGCCAGGGACAGAACTCCTTGCCCTTGGGATGGGGCTCTTTTCCCCAAATCTCAGCACCCACGCTGCTGAGCTCAGGATCCACTTTTCTAATGGTCACTAATACGCAGAAGTGAGGACTCTTCAGACATTAAGGAAATGAGCTGAGTTGGGACTAACATCCCAAGGGCTTGCCTCCTGGAGCCTAGGACTGCCCAGGCACAGCCTCATGATAGGCCAGGACTCTTGATCAACTGGCCTAACAGGCAGAGACCTTGCTGTGGTGGTGCTCTGGGTGCCTGCAGGGCCAGGTCCGATTCATCCCCACATCCAACACCATCCACTGCTCAGCCATTTCCAGTTCACAGAAACATTTCTAATAATAAATTTTGGAACTAACCCAAACATTGAAGAATGAGGGACACGGGATTGATAATATCAGCTGAATATTACTTAAAGACACTAAAATGTATTTTAAAATGTTAATGAAAAACGCATATGGTATAATAAAACAAACCCGAAACAGACAACAGTTGCACACACACCAGGATCTACATTTTGAAAAGAGTGAAACAGGAAACGAAGACCAGGAAGAGCAGCAGCCCTGGTGTCACCTGTGGATTGCGCCATGCTCTACAGACCTGCTCCTCTGATTTCACATTCAACTCGTCCCGAGACACCAGCTCCAGTACATCTTCCAAGGGCAGGGCCAGGAATTCCTCTGACATGGACACCTCCACAAAGTGCTGGTGGATGAAGCTGTTGGCCGCGTCATACAGCACGGCGCACATCATTGTCTCAGCAAACTGGCGGACACCCAGGCAGTTTTTGGGGTGAAGCCTTTTGGCAGGAGAGGATATGAAAAGAAAATTCAGAAGAAGAATGTTTTCTCCCATCATTCTCAAGCTGGTTCTGAGCAGGGCTGCAGAATGGAAAAAAACAAGCTTGGCCCTCAGCTTTGTTTGACATCCACTGTGTGACATCAGGTGAGCCTCTGTGGACTCAACTCGTAAAGGTATAAAATTAAGACACATTATCCTCAAGGGTCCCAACCTCTTGGACCTAGTGCTCTGTGTGTCTAGGTGAAGTGAACTCTCTGGGAAGTCCCGGCAAGCAGCTCTCAGGAGAGAAGACTAGAGCACATACTAGAAAACCGTTTGCTTTTTTTCAGCTGTAAACATTCTTGGTTGAGTGTCCACCTCTGGTCACCAGGAAGGCCCTGAAGTTGTAGAATGAGAGTTTAAACCACCTGGAGAGATGACTTCTTTAACACTGGGACCCTTACACTCTTTCCTGTTTCCATTCAAGCCGAACTCAGATAGAGAAACAGCAGCAGCTATCGCGTACGTGGCACCATCAGGGAGTAAAGTACTTTGCCAGGCCCTTTATACACATTTCCTAGAATCTTTTTAACAGCACTCCAAAGTAGTAATTGCTCTTATTTTTAGATCAAAAACTGAGGCTCAGAGAAACTAAGAAACGTGCTCACAGTCTCTCTAAAAGCAGGTGGTGCTGCTGAGACTGAACCTGGGTCTTCTGTACATGGTCCCACAGCCCCAGGGCAGACCTGCACTCATCAGGGCCAGGGAACCCTTGGGTAAATCCTGGCCCTGCCGCCCTGGGCGACTTGGGTGGATTCCTTGGGCTCCTCAAGTTTCAGTAAAAGCCTCACCTGGAAAAAGATGATGACAATAGTTACCCAACTCCTAGGGCTGTAGCCATGATTAAGTAGGAATGCAGAAAATGCACTCAGCACGGTGCCTGGTATGAAGTTAGCTGCTGTTTTAATTTTTATTATGGTTGTTTTCCTTACTACTATTGCATCTGAGAACATCTCAAATGAATCCTATGTAGTTCAGAAATCTTGGTGACAGCAGACCCTTGGTGACAGCAGTAGACCCTCATTTTGATTTTGTGACTGACAATCTTGCAATGGGAGATAGTATGTATCAGATTTAAACTGCCCGGGTTTACTTTTCTTTGCAAGAATGCTTTCTCTCTCCTCCCCAACCCCGTATTGATTTAAGGCTTAAAGTAAGTTATACTTATTAATCAATATTTGCCAATGCCCCCAGCAGCAGACCTGGCAGGGAGAGAAAGGGCAGAGCATCTCAGGAGCCTAGCTTTATGACTACTTTAAATTCTACACAGCTGTTGTTTCAGTCCAGCCTCAACTGGCTCTGTTCATTGCTTTGAAAACCTAAGTGCATTTCCAAAGGCCAAGGAAACAGGAGCACTGAGCACACGTAGGCAAGCAGCATGGCCAGTGAGGAACACGAGTCTCAAGTCAGAACATTAGCTCGGTTATCCGTCAAATAACGTCAGCCTTTCTCCTGGATGAGACTTGTTAAAAGCGCTTTACATGTGTATGGCAGGTCAGATATGAGGACAACCCCCCCCGGGCCTCTACAGCAAGTGTGTCATTCATCCCCAGGATGCTCTGACATCAAGTTAAGAGGACGGTTCAAATGCCATGGACAGGGAACTGCAAGAGGCCAAAGACATGGGAAAGGATGATCAATATTGCTGACTGGCACATTTCCATCCTCTCCCTCTCAGGTTAGGATTCCTGTGCTTCACCTCTGGTTGTCTCTGACTGCCTTAGCATAATACAGATCGCAGAATACACCTTCCACTTAACTAGGCTTTCCCATCTCAGAGGACGGGATGTGGGGAGCCTGTTTGTAAGCCAACCAGTCAGGAAGGAGGAGGGAGAGCTGCCATGCAGGAGAGGGGACCATCAGGAGAAGCAGGGAGACAAGAGAGAAAATAAACCTAGGGGGGCAGGTAGAGACCCACATCATTCAAGAGCCCCTTCACAACCTTCTTCCTTGCTGACATAGCTTGACTTGGTAAGGAGAACTTGATAAGAGGTAATGGTTCCCAAGGCACACAGTAATCAAACTGACGAAAATTAAGGATAAGGAGAAAATATTAAAATCAGCAAATAACATACAAGGGAACTCCCATAAGTTTATGAGCTGATTTTTCAGCACAAACTCTATAAGCCAGAAAGGAGTGGCACGATCTATTTGGAGATGGAAGGGGAAAACTTACAACCAAGAATACTCAATCCAGCAAGGCTCTCATTCAGATTTGATGGAGAAATCAAACGCTTCACAGATAAACAAAAGCTAAAAGAATTCAGCACCATCAAACCAGCTTTACAACAAACGTTAAAGGAATTTCTCTAGGCATCAAGCCATAAGAAAAGAGAACAAAAAGAAGAGAAAAAAAACCTGCAAAAGATTGCTTTGGCAGTTCGGGGTCTTTTATGGTTCCATATAAATTTTGGAATTGTTTGTTCTAGTTCTGTGAAAAATGCTGTGGGTATTTTGACAGGGGATGCA
The DNA here is from genome assembly GCF_009834535.1 of Camelus ferus. Taxonomy (NCBI): domain Eukaryota; kingdom Metazoa; phylum Chordata; class Mammalia; order Artiodactyla; family Camelidae; genus Camelus; species Camelus ferus. The sequence goes on from NC_045712.1 coordinate 27,265,392, forward strand.
TTGGATATGTAGATTGCTTTGGGTAGTATGGCCATTTTGATAAGGTTGATTCTTCCAATCCAAGAGCACAAGATATCTTTCCATTTCTTTGTATCATCTTCATTTTCCTTCATCAATGTTTTATAGTTTTCAGAGTATAGGTAACCTCCATAGTTAAGTTTATTTCTAGGTATTTCGTTGTTTTTGATGCAATGGAAATGTTTATGCCAGTTATAAAATTCTGGTTTTTGAAGTGAAAAAAAGTGAATGAAGGGCTACAAATAGCAAAATATCCTTCTTTTTAAGGGTGAGTTATATTCCATTACAAATACATGCTGCGTCTTCTTTATCCATTCATCTATTGATAATGCACTTACGATGCTTCCTTATCTCGGCAATTATAAACAATATTGCTCTTAATAGTACGGTATATGTATCTTTTTGAGTTAATGTTTTTGTTTTTCTCAAACACATCCCCAGCAGTGGAGTTTTGGGCCATGTGGTGGTTCTATTTTTGGGTTTTTGAGAAACCTCCATATTGTTTTCCATAGTGGCTGCACCAATTTGCATTCCCACCAACAGCGTACAAAGGTTCCCTTTTCTCCACATTCTTGCCAACATTTGTTATTTATGTTCTTTTTGATGACGGCCATTCTGACAGGTGTGAGATGATATCTCATTGTGGTTTTGATTTGCATTTCCCTGATATTAGTGATGTTGAGCAACTTTTCATGTTCCTGTGGGCTATATGCATTTCCTCTTTTGGAAAAATGTCTGTTCAGTTCTTCTGCTCATATTTTAAATGGGTTGGTTGTTTGGTTGTTTGCTTTTTAACTGAAGTACATCTGATTTAAAATGTATTAGTTTCTCGTGTACAGCATGGATGACTTGGAGGGCATTATGCTAAGTGAAATAAGTCAGTCTAAGAAAGACAAATACTGTAAGATATCACATGCGGAATCTGAAAAATACAACAAACTAGTGAATATAGCAGAAAAGAAACAGACTCTCAGATGTAGAGAAGGAACTAGTGGTTACCAGTGAGGAGAGGGAAGAAGGGAGGGGCAAGATGGAGGTGGAGGATTAAGAGGTACAAACTATCAGGTATAAAATAAACTACAAGGATGTACTGTACAACATGGGGAATACAGCCAACATTTTATAATAACTATAAATGGAGTAAAACTTTTAAAAATTGTCTATCACTATACTGTATATCTATAACATATATTGTATATCAACTATACTTCAATTACAAAAATATGATATTGTAAAAACTCTTCAGCAAGTGGTTTTGGGAAAACTGGATAGCAGTATATAAATCAATGAAGTCAGAATACTCCCACTCCATACACAAAAATAAACCCCAAATGGCTTAAGGACTTAAATATAAGACAAGATACGATAAATCTCCTAGAAGAAAACATAGGTAAAACATTCTCTGACATAAATCTTAACAATGTTCTCCTAGGGCAGTCTACCCAGGCAATAGAAATAAGAGCAAAAATTAACAAATGGGACCTATTTAAACTTAAAAGCTTTTGCACAGCAAAGGAAACCATAAGCAAAACAAAGACAACCTATGGAGAAAATAGTTGCAAATGATGCGACTGACAAAGGCTTAATCTCCAGAATATATAGACAGCTCACACAACTTAACAACAAAAAAAACAAACAACCCAATCCAAAAATGGGCAGAAGACCTAAACAAGCAATTCTCCACTGAAGACATATAAATGGCCAATAGGCGCATGAAATAATGCTCCATATTGCTAACTATAAGAGAAAGGCAAATCACAACTACAAAGAGGTATCACCTCACACCAGTCAGAACTGCCATTATTCAAAAGTGTACAAACGATAAGTGCTGGAGAGGGTGTGGGGAAAAGGGAACCCTCTTAGACTATTGGTGGGAATGTAGTCCAGTGCAGCCATTATGGAAAACAGTATGGAGATTCCTCAAAAAACTAACTGTATTCAGTATCTTGTAATAACTATAACGAAAAACGATGTAAAAATGAATATATGTATGTATATGCATGACTGGGACATTGTGCTGTACACCAGAAACTGACACAGTATAATCGACAGTACTTCAATTAAAAAAAAAAAGATATTGTAAAACAAATAAATAAACAAATATAAACAGATAAAGTCATTTACTAAAGTAAAAAAAAAAGATGTAATGCAACATCAGAGGCAGGAAGCAGTGACCTGAATTAAATAAGTTATTGGCTTGTTTCACTGATGCATTTGATGTTCCAATCCAGTTCTGAGAGAAGAGTTTTTTGCACACTACAGTGCTCACCTAAAACAGAGGAGGCCCATTCACCTGAAGGCTAGGGAAAGGGCCACAAGAAAAATCAACCCCAACCTTAAGGGAAAAAGAAAATCAGCCGGCTAAAGACCTAACAGGCAGAGTGGCCTCAGGAACTGCTCTAAGAATTCTGAAGGCTTTGCAGCGTCTCTGTGCTCCGTCACTCCCGGTCCTTCCCACTACTGCTTGGGATGGCTTCCCTCAAGTTATTAGTGAGCAAACCCTGAAACGGAAGGGCTCTCTTCAAGAGCACACAGGAAGGGAGCAGCTGGGAGTCCCCATAACATTCTGCAGTCGGACTCAGGGAGAACCAACCCAGGGAACAGAAGTAGTGATGGTACCTGCTGGAAGGAAAGAGAAAGCAGCCACGCCTCTGGAGCCTGTGACAGGGAATAAAAATAGGAATAAGGTGTGAGTTTAGGCTTCAGAAGGGGACTTGCAGGGATGAACAGAAAAATGTCAAGAATGAACTCAAAATATCAGCCTTTGTGTTTAAGTACCTTTGCCTAATATAGCATTGGTGCATGTAAAAACTGCAATGGTCTAAAAAAATCACTTTTCTAAGCATCTTTGAGGTGACACTTCTTTATAACAGAGCCTGGATCCAGTGTGGACAGTGAGGACCTCAAAAGCCCCTAGGTGGAGCTGTTGTCCCCTTGTGAGAGTGGCCAACTTCACCCTTTCCAGAGGGCATCCCTTAGTCATTCTCCAAGCTCTGTGGGAACACAGGGATGAACCAAGTCCAGTCAGCATCTAAGAAGCTCACAATGTTTGCCCCCTCTCCCCATTCAGCCCTCCAGCCCAACCAGAAGGCATCCCAGGGCAGGTCAAGCCAGACTCTGGGGTTACGTTCTCACTACGTGGCCTCCAGATACAAAACCGAATAGGACCACCTAACTCACAATGAAACCACTCACCCTGAGCCCAGCACAGCGTGCCCTGTGTGGTAGCATCGTTACCATGGTTGTTACGACCAGCCACACACACAGCAGTGCTCACTGATGCCCCTGAGCACCACACGGCCAGGACGTTGACAGTGGGCAGGGTCCACAGAGCTTCCCAGTGAGCTGGGCTGCTGAAGCAGGAAAGGGAGAGGGAGAGCCTGGCTCTCAGAACGGATGAGGCTCAGGAGGGCAGATGTGAGGAGAGAGGAATGCTGGTCTTCAGGCCAGGGGCCTTGTGTTCAGAGAAGCACAGGAGAAGCCAGGCCTTGGAGAGCACCAACGACACGGGGTGCTGTTCTGGTTTCTCCCTGCCTGTGTGCAGCCCAGCATTGACCTTCACTCCCAAGCCTCAAGGGGTTAAAGGCGGCTTCTACCTTGTGACTAAGAGCTGTCTCTTGAAAGAGAGGAAGAGCCTTCTTGCCTGCTCAGTCCTCAAAATGTCATAGCCAAGTGTTGGAACATACATAGGTAGGGGTATAATCCACGGTCCTTCTCTACAAGAACATACTGTGATTGCTTCCAGGGGACTGAGGGGGACAGAGACTTCCAGGAAGTGAAACTGGGGTGGGCTCTTACAGAGCAGAAGGAAAAAGGAAGATCAAGAAATTCAAGGAAGAGCAAGGACCTAAACAAACATGGAGACAGCTGTGGAACAGTGAATACCTTGGGTGGTGGCTGGTCGGACTGGAGAGAGGACAGGAGAAGAGGTACATGTTGGACCAAGGCGGAGTGCAGGAGGGGTTCTATAAATCATGTTCCTCAAAGGTTCATCCCAAAGAACTGGGTACCACTTGATACTAATTTCAAGAAATGTCATTTTTGCAGTTAACTTCCCAGCTCACTCCCTTCCTAAGACCCTCTATGCCTCGAAGACTCAGCAAATTGGCAGGGGATTCCAGCAATGAAATGGTCTGCTCCCTGCCACGGGCCAGGCCCATCACATCACCTCACCGTTCTCGGAGGAACGTGCAGCAGGCGTCTTTGATGCTCTGCAGCTGCAGGAAACTCGCCCCCATCAGCAACGACTGGACATTTTGTTGGTCAATGGCTAGGTGGCCGTTGTAGGCAAAGTTGATCAGAGCTTCCAGGGCGCTAGAGGAAAGAGGAAAGAGGAAAGAGGAAAGAGGAAAGATGCTCTTATGTTCTTCAGAGATGGGTCTGGGCCCACAGGAGACTCAGGGCCTAAATGGACATTGTTACCTGAGGAATGGATGGACCCTGCTCTCAAATACATTTAGTCCATGTCCTTTGAGAATCTACCTAAATGGAATAGTTACTTCACCACACATCTACTTCTACTTCTTAGGTTGTCTCTACTGTCCAAATAATTTTATTACAGAAAGTTCTGAAAAGAGAAAGCAATGACCCACAATCTCACTACTGAATGGGTCCTAGGTTCACTTTCAGTTCCTGTTTGCCTGCATTCATAAACTGTATGGATAGAATCATGTCATACTTAGGAAGTCCTTTCCCATGTTGCTACACTGTCTTCAGGTTTAACATTTTTAGTGGCTGCTATACAGTAATTCAACATGTAAATATGCTATAATTTACTTCCTTTATTGGTAGGTATAATAGCCATTACCATCTTTTTGCCATTATAAATAATGTTTTTGTATTATTTCTTTGGGATAAACTTCCAGAATGAGGTTTCCAACATTTTTTCCTGCCTTCCAATTCACACCAAGAATGAAATCCAAATTCTGCTTATAGGGTTGTATGTGTTCTGGCCCCTCTACATCTCTCTGACCTCACCTCCTTCCACTCTTCCCTCCTCAATCTATTCCAACATGGTGAACACACACTCACCTCAGGGCCTTTTCACTGGCTGCTCCCTCTGTTTGGAGGGCTCCTCCCCCAGATGGTTCCCTCCCTCCCTTCAATTAAGGTCTTGGCTCAAGCTGTCACATCATCACAGAAGGCTTCCCTGATCACCCTGAAAGAGCACAGACCTCTACCATCATTTGCTAGTCTTTACTCTGCTACATGAGCTAGTGGCTACCATTTTGGAGATTACAAACAGAACATCTTCACTCATGCAGAAAGTTCTAATGAACAACACTGTTCTAGACTGATGAGAAGGGTATAGAATGAAGACACTTATTTAAAAACCTATTTTGCCAGCAAAAGGGCTAGCACAGAAAAGTAGAAAGAATAATACACCATGAACTTTGTACCGAGTCCTAGTTTAAAAAAAAAAATCCTGGACTTTAGTTCCTGTGAGATGCGTTACACTTTAATATAATAAAAACACATCAAAATTCTCTTCATCTTAACCCTGTCTCAGGCCAACTGAAGTTCTAGCTTGTTTACTGGTCACCTACTATGTGTATGGAGCTGTGTGAGATACTGGGTCCTGCTGGGAGGCTGTCAAATGGCACCAAATGCAAGGCTGAAGCTGCACCTAGAAAGCAGATCGTGGAACCTAATGGAGGAAGTTAGTACCTTGGGTCCATTCCTTGCATTACGATCTCATCCTGCTTGCACTCCATCATGTCATTTGTAAACATAGCGTGGAAGTACGGGATTGAAGCTGCTAAGACGATCCGGTGAGCACTGAATTTGTGGTCCCCAATCTGTGGGCAAAGTAAAATACAAAGACAGGTACTGAGGAATGCAAATACAAAAACCCACCCTGCCCCCTCCTTCCACAGCTTAACCCTCTGTCCGCTGGAGTGGTACTGAAGGCATCCCAGGACATGACAGCCAAGGCTTTTCACGGAGACCCTGAGGTATTTTAAACTCAGCATACTCAGTTACAGTAGGGGAATGCAGACAACACATTTTAATGAGGTATTAAAATGGTTAAAAAATTATAAGCCTGAATGCTTTAAGTGGCAGTTTTTATTTACACGGAAGTCTTTACTGCACCCCTCCAAATTCCCCCCACCAACTCAAAGACCTGATTTCTCTAACACTTTATCCCAATCTGAGTTTTATTAAATGGCAGATGGAAGAGACAACCTGGCCAAGAGCCCTGAAGCACCTACAGTAGGCTCCTTAAGAAGAGTATAAACATGTAGTGACAGGAAGAGATGAGGAGAAACAAGATCAGGCTTAAACAGGGGATCAAGGGGATCAAGGGCAGAGCAGGCATTGTAGGCACAGGTGTTGGGGGTCCCTGGGCACCAATCAGGCCATAGTAGACCACAAGGGGCCCAGAGTTCTCTTAGGAACATGACCCTGGAGGCAGCCAGCCAGAAGGACTGGGGCTGTGGACTGGCCAGTGCTCTGCACAGCTCACAGAGCTCACGGGGACAGAGGCAGACGAATTTGTACCAAATCCTCGTGGACACATCCTTAGTCTGGGGAGTTCTCTAAAGTGCTTTCCAACTACCTGCCAAAAGGATATTCCCTTTAACAAGCTTTGCCGTTTATAGCTCCAAGACATACAAACATTTCCACTTAAGAACTTTCTACTCTTCAGAAAGAGCAAAAGAATTTTTTTCCCCACCCCCTCACCCAAGTTCCACATTAGTGAAATGCCAGAGCCATCTCACTACCTGAGGCTCATCAATTTTTTGCGTCACATTTACTGAAGGATTCTAGTTCAGGTTCTGTCACTATGTCCTCTTTCTCACTAAACTTTAAGTTTACTATCTGTAAACTGTCCTTCAAGATCACATACACACAATCTTCCAAATACCAAAGGATCCTTAGCAGATTCAGATTCTATGAGCTCATATAATCCATGTGTTGTTCTACTACCAGTGCTGGGGACATTAAATGGCTGCATGCTTTGAGGGTTGTTCATAATTTAAAAAAAAAAATCACAGTAATACACACAAATATTTCTTAAAGTTGTTCTATGAGGCCTATAATGAAAAACCAAAGTTTCTGGCTCCCTGATTCCTGCTCCCAAGGGCAACCTTTTCCCTCTGGTATTTATCTCCACCTTTCTAAGTAATATGCCTATAATATTACTTCTTGAATTTTCACTTTTAGTTATTACTTGTGGTAGTCAGTCTCCAAACAGCTCCCAACAGACCCCTGGCATTGATGTCCCTGTGCATGCCCCTCCCACAGTGTCTCAGGGTTGGTCTGTGTGAACGTAGAAGTGATGGTGGTATGTTACTTTCAAGGCTAGGTCATAAAAGACACTGCAAATTCTTCTTATTGTCTCTCCTGGATCACTTGCTCTCAGGGAAGCCAGATAATAACATATCTTGAGGGGAGGCCCAGAGGACTGTGGCCCAAGGTGACACCTGGACTGCAACCTCAGGAGAGATCTTTAAGCTGCTTCTCAACTCCTGATGCACAGAAACTGTGAGATAATAAATATCTGTTAAGTCATTAAGTTTTTGTTTGTTTTTGGTGGGGGGGCGGGTAATTAGGTTTATTTATTTATTTTTGGAGGCAGTAGTGAGGACTGAACCCAGGATCTTGTGCAAGCTAAGCATGCTCTCTACCACTTGAACTATACCCTCCCCCTTAAGTTATTAAGTTTTGGGGTAATCTGTTATGCAGCAAAATATAACTATTATATTATCTATTTAATTCTTATGGTGGAAGATTAGGATTTTGTTCTGACACACTCTTCACAAACTACTCAACTTACTCTCTCCATCTTTCTACAGAATTATGACAAATTTTGGTTAAATCAGTATTAAGAGTTGCATTTTTAGGTCTACATGAATACTATTTGTAGCCAAGCCATGATGTACACACTATGATTACATTTCTTTGTCGGTATAATTTTTATCTTTCCTTAAGACAAAGTTCCCTGGTGGTCTAGTGGTTAGGATTCGGCACTCTCTCTCTCCTTAAGACAAGTAATATATAAAACTCCCTTTAGTATGTTCCACCAGGTACCCTGTCAGTTTGTTCTTGGGACACCCGTACTGGAACTCCATCCTTCTGGGAATTCCTTTCCCCTCATCCATGTTGGAATCCCTGTTTCCTGGATCCCATTTAGTCCTCTTCCTCATTAATTCCCTTGTTCTGGTGGAAAGTGTCTCCTAGTAAAGCTTCCTAAGAAAGGATGTACTAGAAACTGTTTTCATTCACAGCAAACGTGTAGGTTTTGTTCTCACACCAACCAGTTTTCCAACTCTCCAGACACCAACTAGTATCTCACAATTTAATTTAAATTCGACACTAACTACCTAGAATTAGTGCAGACCCCACAGGTTAAGGACTCAGTCCCACCAGACTCTGTCCCCCTGTTCCAGATGCCAGTTTCATGTCTGGGCCACTCGTACTTCTGACCCATCAAGCTGTAAGGCTGGGGTCGGGGGGTTTCCCACAACCCCTTCCTCAGCTTTGATAATCTGCTAGAATGGGATTTTTATGGAGGCTCCATTAAGTAGGCAGGACTGATTAAATCATTGGTCACTGGTGACTGGCTCAATCTCCAGCCCCTCTCACCGCCCCAGAGGTAGGGCTGAAAGTTCCAACCACATGGTTGGTTCCTCCAGCAACCAGCCCCAACCTGCCACTATCTAGGGGCTCATCAGGAGTTACCGCATTAGCACAAACTCAGGTGTGGCTGACAGCATCTCCTCTCACCCTTATCACTCAGGGAATTCCAAGGGTTTTAGAAGCTCTTGTGTCAGCAACTAGGAACAAAGAGCAAATATTACAACCACAAATGCTTTTTTCACCCTTACTACTCAGGAAACTATAAGGATTTTAGAATCTCTGTGCCAGGAACCAGGGACAAAGGCCAAATATATATTTATTACACCACTCAACCAGAGGGCAGATGCACAATATGTCTAGAAATGTCTCTATTATCCTAAGTTCAGGTGATAAGTTTACCCGGCTATAAAATTCTAAGTTGAGGATTTTTTTCTGCCAGAATTTTAATAGTATTGTTCCAATGTCTTCTGGTTTGTTGCCTTTGAGAAAGCTAATGCCGTTCTGAATAATAACCCTCTGTATGTGCCTGTTCTCTCTAGAAGCTGTTAGGACTTCCTCTGTATTCTCAGAGAGCTGAAATCTCACAGGGCTGGAACTTGGGAGTTTTCTTTTATTCACTGTGCTGTATCAATCAATAGACATTATTTTAGTTCTGAGAATATCTTTTCATACCACTTCTTTGATAATTTCCTCTTCTCCACTGTCTGTTTTTCCTCTTCTTTAATTTCCATCAGTCAGGTGTTAGAACTCTTGGAATGATCCTTTATAATTTATTTTATCTGTTCTCCCCAGCTTTCCACCTCTTTCATTTGGTCTGTCTCCTGGGAACCTTATTCAATTTTACATTTCAGTATTCCTGTGTTGTATTCTTCATACTTGCTATGATACTTTTAGTTTCCAAGAGATCTTTGTTGTGTTCTGGAGGTTCCTTTTTTTTTTTTTTTTTTTAAAGAATCTAGTTCATCTTTCATGAATGCAGTATTTTTTCTCTACTCTCTCTCAAGATAGCATCGTTAAAATTTTTCCTTCTCCTCCTCTCTTCTTTTACTGTCTCTCTGAGTTCTTTTCTCTCCCATTTATTTGTTCTGGTCCCTGTCTTTTATGTTCTTTAAACATCTCATGACACTTGGCTAATGCTCACACTTTCAAAAGTTGTTTCAAAGCTGAGTATGGGGGCTAAAAGCTTGTCAACTGTTGGACTTCACCTCAGGGTGAAGAATCTGCCATTTTATGGAGGACCCTGAGAAGTAGACAGTATCTTTAGGACTTCTTCTCTGGGACTAAATTTATCAGAGAATGATCTTCCAATCTCTTGCATGGGAGCACCTTCCTGCAGATATTCTGAAAACTGCGTGAGAGAGGGGAATGGTCCTACTAATCACTATTGACAACTTTGTCTTAAAGCCCTTATTTTCAGTTTTGCTCCATATTCCATTCCATCATCTGTGCTTGCTGTGCCTCTGGTTCAATATCTAAGACTAATACTTTGTCTCCTGAGAGAGCAGGGGAGAGGCTGCAGGCATCTGCTTGCTTTTCACACAGACTTTCAACTAATCTTCCTGTTTTCAGTCTGTGGTTTCTCAGACTCAAGCTATCTCAGGGTCCTGCATTACAAATCCTCTTTCTTAGTTTCTCCCACATAGCAGGCACTTTCAGTTCCTCTGGCCACCAAGTTCATCACACTTGCTTTCTGGTTTCAACATTCCATTAACCTCTCATTTGCTGATCTCTCTTCTCCCTCTTCTTCCTCTTACTATTCATTGTAGAATTACAGCAGGGAATGGAGGTTGAAATGTGTATTCAATTTGCTGTGTTAAGCTGCTGTGTATTTATTTTTCATCTAGAAAGTAAACAGGAGACAAAACAAGCCATATGTGCATGAACTAGGTGACCTGATTTCCCAAAAAAGCTCAGCTAAAGAGAAGACAGGCCTATCTTGGGATATGCTGGCCAGATTACATCTGAATTCTATGTTCAGTTAAGGGGAACAACAAATTTGTCTTCCTCTAGAAGAGGGGGACCAAGATGGGGAAGGGTCTGGAAGCTACATCTTATGCGAGGGAAAGCTAAAGGATAGTTTGGAAAAGGTAATTTAGCAGGGACTATAGCTGTCCTCAGAGACTAGAAGGGCTATCACAAGGATGAGGCAGATCTAGAAGTTACAGGGAGGCAGATTTTGGTTTATCATAAAGAATAACAGCTTATCACCTAAAAATGTTTAGGGAAAGTCCTTGACTGGTTCTAAAACTATTAAGGGACCTTCTAATTCTATAGTCCTGGGATAATACACTTTGTGAAAAGCTTTAAAAAACACCCCAAATACTCTCATTTGTAATCTCAGTTAAAAAAAAAAATTAGATGATCATTTATGGAGTTCCTTTTGCAAAGTACCCCCCTTTACACATATTTTTCTCATTTTACTCCTCACAGCCACCCTGGTCTAGAGATTAAAATTCTCAGTGTCAGGGCCAGCTCTACTATAGATGTAAGCAAATTGCTTAATGTTAGCATGGCTCAGGTTTCCAGGTTGGAATGTAGGATTATTACTTACGGGGGCATGGCAAGGAATATACTAGTAAAAAAAATTTGAGATTCTCAAAAGAGCACTATAAATACTGGAAAATATATCACAACCAACCACTCTATTAGACAGTATTAGAAAGTTCAGCATGGCATTAAAGGTTAAAATACTTGCCAGTCTCTACCCGTGTCCATCCCAGGGGAGGCAGACAGCACAAGCCAGAGTACATATACACTGCAAGTGTCTAAGGCCAGCTATTCCCTTTCTGCATGACTCTTCCTTTCACCTCTGAGCCTCAGTTTCTTCATCTGTAAATAAGGAGCTTTAACTGGATCAGATTTCTCAAAAGGTAGTAGTTGGGTTAGTAACAGTAGCCTAACATGAATTCAGTAAAGCTTTTCTTTAATCATGTTGGCATCTACATGCATTCGAAAAATAACTGTACATACACCTAAAACATATCAATTATCTGGACCACAGATTGGTGCACACGCAGATTTGAGGGCCCCTTGCAATAACTCTTCAAAATCCCTGTAGCATGGGAACCCCTGCATCACAGGTTCTCAGAGGTCCCTCCTGGTTAGTAGAGTCTGAGACCATGACTAAGCAAAAGGAACTAGAAGTCCTAAGCACCTCATGTCTACCTGAGTTTTGATTTGCCTTAATATACACACACACACACACCCTTCCCATTTTCTTTCTTGAAAAGACTGGGAAATTTTCCATTCCCGGCTCTGCCCTGGTGGTATCTTTGGATCAACAGGGAGAATGTAGCATGACACCACAAATTCTGCTCCCCATCACAGGCAGCTGGGGCTCAAGATTCAACCAGTTGCTTATTCAAGAAGGAAAAGCAGCAGGGCAAAATCTGAGTTGGGAGTAATCTGAGACAGGTGTTCCCAAAGAAAGCAAAAGAGATACCTAGAATAGATTCCTCTTTGATGGAAAACATTTTGATACTACTGCTTCAAGGAGCCCACAATGAACATAAATTAAACAATAAGTGAACGGTTAAGTGCTCTGCCTGTGCAGACAGAATACCTTTGGGATCAGGGGATTTAAGACTAAGCTTTTAGGCAGTCACAAGAGATGCTGAAAGTGCATGATAAGTAATAATTCATAATTTTACTAAGGCATATATTTGAATCATTAAGACCATGAATCTGGTGTGTAAGGAAGAGTCTATAAGAGTAAGTAGGGATGGATTAATCTCGAAAATTCCTTTAGGGTAGAAACTCAACAATTCCAAGTTCTTTAAGAGAGATAGCACATTATCATAGATAAGAACAGGTACCCGGGAATTAAAGTACCTGGGTTCAAATCTAGATTCTGCCATTTACAAGCTGTGTAACTCTGGGCTAGTAACTTAACTTCTCTGTGCCTAAATATATGAATTTGCAAAAATGGGGTAAACAGTACCTCCCTCGTGGGGTTATTGTGTGGATTAAATTAGCATTTAAAATAAGGCGTTTAAAACAGTGCATGGCACATATTAAGTGCTATATATTAAGTGCTTATTAGATAAATAAGTAAAATGTCCTTACATTCAGAACTTTGTAGAAGTTATTTTTAAGGCACTTATAGAAGGGGTCAGCAAACTATGGCCTATGAGACAAAATCTGACTTGCTCCTTCTTGTTTTTGTGCGGCCCATGAGCTAAGTGTAGTTTTTACATCTTTAAATGGTTGAAAAAAATCAAGATAAATATTTCATGACATGTGAAAACTATATAAAATCCAAATTTCAGTGTCCATAGACAAAGTTTTACTGGAACACAGACATGCTCATACAATGGCAAAGTTGAGTAGCTGTGGTAGTGACCAATGGCCTGCAAAGCCAAAAATATTTACTGTCTGCTTCTTTATAGAAAAAGATAACTGACTTTCACTCTAGAGTCACAGGGAACAAATATTATGAAAAAGGATGTGAACACATTCTCTAGAAAGGAGAAGATGCTGATCACTTATTCAAGACCCTCCATTCTCTGCCCACATCACATCTGATTTGCTGCTGGTATTCACAGACTCCCCTGCTGAACTAGTGTGAACTGCCAGCACTCTGTGAACTCCTGATATAAACAGTGTCTTATACAAAACGCTTGCTCCTTTTAAAAAGGAAGTGAGCTAAGCCTGAAATAGAGGCATTCACACTGGAGCCATTAATGGCCTATATGGGCCTGCCACCACCAACTGCCTTTTTTTTTTTTTTTTTACAACTTCACTTTCTTAACCATAGTTACACAATTATTCTTTCTCCAATGCCCCATGGAGTTTCAACGCTAATTAGCCTCAGGGAATAATGCAGCCTTGTCCATCAGAAATGTAGGAGGTGGACTGCATGGAGATGACTGGAAGCATCTGCCTTCCAACTTCAGGTACCAACCAATCCTCCACGTTATTCAGTTACCACCCAGTACAAAGCCAGCTTAGCCCAGCTCTCTATCCCCAACCAAAATCTTATCCACATGTTAGACCAGTAAGACTATGCCATGTTGGAGATGTGAAGCCTCGAGTATTGCACTTTTCTGTTTTTACCTACCCTGGCGGGCTTCAAACTCCCTGAGGTAGTAAGGGTCTTGTATATCCCCTAAGTAGTTCAGTAAATATTTATTGAAATGAAAATACCAACTCTACCATTAATAGCAGCCCAGAAAATCAATAATTCCCTGGGAAAATAAATTAACCCCATAGAAAAGGTGGCAGTTTCATTAAAGGTTATAGTTAAAATGGACTGCAGGTTCTCTCAGTTAAATTTAGAAAAGGATATGGAAGACTGAGCAGGCGGCATTGTGATTTTCCACTCATTTTTCCCAAAATTTTCTTACATGTATAAATAGGTATAATAAATCTGCAAATAACCACAACATTTGAGGGCTATTACAACAACAATCTATTATTATTTACTAAACTAGATATAATATGGTTTCTATGTATCTTTATAATTAAATATAGCTATTAACTATATATTAATAATGTTATACTAGTATATTAACTGTGAATCATCTATAACATGATGATGATGATCTAGGAATGACTTTAGGCTACTTGAAGGTCAACAGAAAACACTTGTGGCTTCAATACATGCCACTAAAAAACCTCCCAAAACATGACTAGCTAGTTTAGCTCCATCCAGCATAACTTCCCTCCTGGGAATGCCTCCTATCTTCATTCCCACCACACTGTAAAACATACGACCTAGGCCCTACCAATTAGACCCTTCCTCAGGATTCTTCAAATGAGAAAGAAGGAAGAGGGACAATCCCCAGGCAGCAAGGAGCCATTAGGCACTCCATCACCTTCTGTATGTGATGAACCCAGTCTGCAGGGTGGGGAGGATGCTGACCAAAGAGGGAGAGTCTTGGCAGTATTTTAGTCCCCCAGGACCGTCATCACCCCTGTCTTTTCTCCTGTTTGACTACATAAGCCAATAAATGACTGCTCTAGACTACTGAGGCTAGTTTTGCCATTAAGAGCCAACATTCTGAACACTGTGGTCTGCAGAAAGCCCTGGGGGAGTGCAGGAAAGGGGGATCCCTCCTTCCTGGCCTTAATAGATGAGCTCTAACTAAAGGAGGTTTCAGCTGTGCCTGGGCCCTGGTGATGCTTCAAGGCCCCCAGTCTGATCCCTAGTTAAGTCTTAAAGGACCTCATGTGTAAAAATACCACGGTGACGGCATCTGCTACAGGCATCAAAGGCATAAAGCAAACAATGTTTCATTGACTGGGAACACTGCAGGGGATACGGAAGTGGTCAACAGATATCTGCTGCATGGATGACTCATTTTTTGAATTCCTAGCAGTTTATTTTCTGGGAAAAGTTACCATAACTTTGGATAGAGGATAACCAAACCCAGTATCTGATTCTCCATCATAACTGGGGTCTGTGACGTGTCTGAGGTCAGACAGACAAGAACTAGGGCCATTTAGTGTCCTCTTCTGTAAGTGTGAACAGTAGATTCTCAAGAAAGTTACTCCTTCCTCACAACTCCACTTTCCCCTTCCCCCACCGTAACGATACCCTGATAATTTTAATAGCCCTATAGCTAATAAGGAAATTGATTTTGTAATTTTAAAACTTCCAAAAAGGAGATCTCCAGGCTCAGGTGATTTCATTAGAGAATTCCACCAAACATTTAAAAAAGAATTAACACCAATTTTAAACAATCTCTTCTAGAAAATAAGAGGGGGCAACTCAAATATATTTTATGAAGCTAGTACAGTACAAAAAAAGAGATAATTACAGACCAATATCCCTCATGAATATAGATGCAGAAATCCTACCCAAAAACCCACAAAAAATGCCAAACCCTGTCCAGAACTAACCTGAATATCTGAGTTCAGTAAGGTCAGTACAGAAGGTCACAGGATACAATATCAACATAGAAAATCAACTGTATTTCTATATACTATCAACTAACGTGTAAACCAAAATTTATAATTATATAATTGCTTAAAAAATTAAATATTTTAGTATAAATCTAACAAGCTGATTTACAGGACTTATCTGCTACAAAATGTTGATAAAAGACATTAAAGGTCTAGATAAATGGAGAGACATACTGCGTCCAAGGATTACAAGACTCAACACAATAAAGACATCAATTCTCCCCTAAATTGGAGTACAAATTTGATGCAATTTCTGGAATCAAAATTCCAGCAAGATTATTTTTATAGATATGGACAATATTATCCTAAATTTTATATGGAAAGGCAAAGGAACTAAAATGGCTAAAACAATTTTGAACAAGAATTCAGTGCAAATGGCCAAGAAGCACATGAAAAGATGTTTAACATCGTTAGTCATCAGGGAAATGCAAATCAAAATCACAATGAGATACCACTTCACACTCATGAAGATAGCTATTATCAAAAAAACAAAAACAAACAACAAACAAAAAAACCAACCCAGAAAACAATAGGCATTGGTGAAGATGTGGAGATACTGGATCCCTTGTGCATTGCTGGTGAGATGCAAAATGATGTAACCATTATGGAAAAGAGTTTGGTGGTTTCTCAAAAAGTTAAACATAGAATAACAGTATGACACAGCAATTCCACTCCTAGGTAAATATCCCAAAGTAGTGAAAGCAGTCTCAGAGAGGTATTTGTACTACACTCATATTCATAGCACCATTATTCACAGTAGCCAAAAGGTGGAAATAACACAAGTGCTCATCAATAGCTAAATGGATAAAATGTAGTATAGAATATTATATACATAAAGCAGAATATTATTCAGCTTTAAAAAGAACGAAATCAAGAGAAAGATAAGCCACAGATTGGACGAAAGCATTTGAAAAACACATGTCTGATAAAGGACTGTTACTCAAAATATACAAAAACCTCTTAAAACCCAACAGTAAGAAAACGAACGGCTGAATTTAAAAATGGGCAAAAGATTTTAACAGATATCTCACCAAAGAAGATATATAGATGGTAAATAAGCATATTAAAAGATGCTCCACACCATGTCATCAGGGAAATGCAAATTAAAACAACAAAGAGAGAATACACATCTACCAAAATGGCCAAAACCCAGAACACTGACAACACCAAATGCTAGCAAGGATGCGGATCAATAGAAACTCTCATTCATTGCTGGTGGGAATGTAAAGTGGTACAGCCACTTTGGAAGACAGTTTGGTACCTTCTGACAGAACTAAACGTATTCTTACTGTATGATCCAGCAATCACGCTCCCTGTGTTTTCCCAAAGGAGTGAAAATGTATGTCCACATAAAAATCTGCACATGAACATTTACAGCAACTTTAGTCATAATTGCCAAAACCTGGAATCAATCAAGATGTCTTTCAGTAGGTGAGTGGATAAATAAACTGTGGTACATCCAGTCAGAGTATTTTTCAGCACTAAAAAGAAATGAGCTATCAGGCCATGAAAAGACATGGAGGAATCCTAAACGCATATTTAAGTGAAAGAAGCCAATCTGAAAAGGCTACATGCTGGATGATTCCAACCACATGACATTCTGGAAAAGGCAAAACTATGGCAATATAGTACAAGGATCAGTGGTTGCCAGGGGTTGGGGAGGATGATCAGGTGGAGCACAAATGATTTTTAGGGCAGTGGAACTACTCTATGTGAATATTATAAAGGTGGATACGTGTCATACACACATCTCAAAAATCATAGAACATACAACATCAAGAATGAACTCTAATGTAAATTAGGGATGTTGGGTGATAATGATGTGCTGGTGTAGGTTTATTGATTACCCTCTGGTGCAGGATATGATAGAGGTGCGGGCTGTGTGTGCTGTGGAAATAGGGAGTGTATGGGAAGTCTCCATCTAAATGTCCAATTTTCCTGTGAACCTAAAGCTGCTCTAAAAAAATAAAGACTATTTTTTTTAAAAAAGGTGAAATTTGAATACATACCGTAACATGGATGAACCCTGAAAACATTATACTAAGTGAAACAAACTAGACACAAAAGGATAGTATTTTATGACTCCACTTATATGAAGGGTCTAGAATAGGGCAAATCATAGGGACAAAAAATAAAATAAAGACTACCAGGGCTGGGGGAAGGGGCAATAGCAAATTACTGCTTAATGTTTATAAGATTCTGCTTTGGGTCATAAAGTTTTGTAAACAGCAGTTATGGTTACACAACATTGTAACTGCATTTAATGCCAGTGAGTTGCACACTAAAAAATGGTTAAAATCAGGGAAAAAGTAAAATAAATGAAAGAATAAAGCAGGAGGAATATAACCTTACCGATTTCACGATTTATTATACATAAAGCTAGAATAAGCAAAACTGTGTTGTACTAGTTCAGGGATAGGGACACTGACCAATGAAACAGAACAAAGAACCCAGAAGTAGCTCCACACAGGTATAGCCAAATGATTTTTGACAAAGATACAAAAGCATTTGTACCCCAAATGGAGGAAAGAGAGTCTTTTCAGCAAACAGGGCTGAAGCAATTAGACATCCTTAGGCAAAAAAAAAAAAAAGAACTTCAACATACATCTCAGTTTGCACAAAAATTAATTCAAAATGGGTCATAGATTCTTAAATGTAAAACTTTAAAATATAGAACTTTTAGAAAGAAACACAGGAGAAAATCTTCAGGACCTAGGGGGTGGTGAAAATTCTTAGGCATGAGACCAAAAATACAATCTATAAGGAAAAAAATTGATAAATCAGACTGAATCAATTAAAAACATTTGCCCTGTGAAAGACTCTGTTAAGACAATTAAAAGACAACCTAAAGCCTGGGGAAATATTTGCAAACTTGCAATATAAATAAATAGATTATATTTACAAATTGAAGGCCCAGTGTCTCTTGGCCTCAACTTTATCTGCTTGTAAAATGGGGGACACTTATACTACCCTTAAGAAAGACTTTTTCAAAATTGAATGATACAAAAGAAATGAAAGATCTTATTAAAGACAGACTCAGTAGGACCTCATTTAAGGGTGCAGGTCTTGGCTCTCCTGTCCTTCCTCTGCAGGAATCCAAGGAACGGGGATCAGCAGAGTATGTTTTCTGGATGGTGTGAACGGGCCTCCCCAGATCTGAATAAGCAGAAGAATCCAGTTTCATAAAAACGGTAGACTACACTAGCGTAGAAATCTTCCCACTACATACTCTGAGAGGTGTGTGATGAAACAAAAACAAGAGTATTATTTTTTTGCAAAATATACTGAAAAATTTGTATTATTATTTGTAAATACTACTATTTAATAATAGGACTTAATACTATTTAATAATATATTTTTGACATATTTGTCAAATATGAGTCCTATCTGACAAAGGACTCATATCTATATATATAAAGAACTCTAAAAACTCAGTAGTAAAAAAAACCAAAAACAATCCATGAGAAAATGGTCAAAAGACATAAAGAGACATTTCATCAAAAAGGATATACAGGTGACAAACACATGAAAAGATATTTAACAGCATTACCAATTAGGGAAATGCAAATTTAGGTCATGAGATAGCACGACTCATTTCACAAATGGCTACAATAAAAAACAGTGATAATACCAAAAGTTGGTGAGGATGCAGAAGAACTGGATAACTGGATAACTCATTACGTTAGTGTTCTCCAGATAAACAGAACGGGTAGGATACGGGGGGGGGGGGTGTGTGTGTGTGCGCGCATGCGTGCGTGCGTGCGTGTGTGTGTACAGAGATTCAGGTAAGACTTCTAGATTGCAGTCTAGAGTCTGAAATCTGCAAGGCAGGCCAGCAAGTGGGAAAATCAGACAGGGTTTCTATGTCAAAATTTTGAAGAATTATTTCTTCTTAGGGAAACCTCAGCTTTTGCTTGTAAGACCTTCAACTGATTGGATGAGGCCCATCACATTATGGAGGGTAATCTGCTTTTCTTTAAGTCTACTCATTTAGATGTTAGTCACATCTAAAAAATATCTTCACAGCAACATCCAGACTGGTATTTGATCAAACAAGTGGGCATCACAGCCTAGTCAAATTGACATACAAAATTAACCATTGCACTCATATGTGCTGGCAGGAATGTAAAATGGTATAGCTTCTCTGGAAAATAGTTTGGTGATTTCTTCAAAAACTGAAAATGAATTTACCATGTGGCATGCCAATCATATGCTTGGGCATTTATCCCAGAGGAATGAAAATCTGCATTCATGCAAAATCCTGCAAATGAATGTTCACAGGAGCTTTATTCATAATAAGCAGAAACTGGAAAGAATCTAAATGTTCTTCAGTGGGTGAGTGGTTACACAAAATGTGACATCCATACCATGGAATACTACTCAGAAATAAAAAGGATAAAACTGTATACACAACAACTCAGATGGCCCTCAAACACATTCTGCTGAGTGAAAAAAGCCAATCTCAAAGGTCACATACCCTACGATTCCATTTATATAACATTCTTGTGAGGAGATGGAGAACAAATTAGTGGTTGCCAGAGATTAGGGGTGGTGGGTGGGAGGGGGATGGGTGCAGTGCGACTATAAACGGGTGGCACCACAGAGATCTTTGGGGTTGTAGAATAGCTCTACATTGTGAGTCATTGTGTATGGAGAGGCTACTGATAACCCTGACAAGAGCAAATGGTGTGGC
This sequence comes from Camelus ferus, assembly GCF_009834535.1. Taxonomy (NCBI): domain Eukaryota; kingdom Metazoa; phylum Chordata; class Mammalia; order Artiodactyla; family Camelidae; genus Camelus; species Camelus ferus. The sequence goes on from NC_045712.1 coordinate 27,285,592, forward strand.
CTGATATGGCTAACTTACCTGTCTTACTAAAACATAAGTTCCACCAAAGGAGCAATCTTTTTTTTAATTAAAAAAAATTTTCTTTGGTGGGGGAGCTAACTAGATTTATTTATTATTTTTGGTAGAGGTACTGCTGGGGATTAAACCCAGGACCTCGTGCATGCCAGGAATGCACTCTACCACTGAGCTATACCCTCCCCATTCCAAGGAGTACTCTTTCATATTTTCTAGAATAGTCTAGAAATTAACATTCAGTATTTGTTGAATGAATGAATGAACCTTCTGAAGGAATCATCCCGATTTATAATTGAGTCTGGTCATGGCAGTCCCCATTCTGTTGGGCTCCCTACCACGTACAAGTCAGATCCGAATTCTAAACTGGCCCCCACCTAGCCTAAGCTGCTGGCAATTCCCTCCTACATCATCCTATTCCCTCTACTTGGATCCTTCTCCTGTATTTTTCTGTCCCATGAATTACTCCTCATCCTTGAAGATCCAGCTCAAATGCTCCCTCCTCCAAGGGGCTTCCCTGACTTTCAGGCAGTCAGCTCTCCCCTTCCTGTGCACCTGGTACAAGCCACCAGCACACATTATAGCATCCTATTTGTCCCTAATGAATGTCTCCTCATCCAGGCGGAATATCCTTCCCACGGAAAGGGAAGCTAGTATCCTAGCACTTAACACAGTACCTTATTCTCAAGCCTTCTTAATGAATCCTAAAATGATTTCATCATAAAGGTAGCTCTTAGTCCTTCATTTGAGATACAAACAAATAACAAAACTTCTGATAAATTTCACCTCTTATTTTTAACCTGGTTCAGGACTGGTGGAGCTGGTGGGAGGAAGGCACTGGCTTTTGACTGAAGAAAGCATAAGGAGCGTTACTCTCTAGCCTTATCCAAAAATTCATCAGCTGAAGTCAAAGCCTCAAACAAAAGATGATAAGGCTTAGGGCCAACTGGCTGAGGGTTTGACTTACATGTTCATAGTGCAGTCCCAACCTTAGAAGAATAAACAGGCCACACCACAGTTGCCCAATTTAGGTGCATTTCTAACAAGGTGTCATGTAATGAAATGGGGGTAGGGAGTGTGTCCCTTCATCTTGAATGCTGGATAGCTTGCCCACCAGCCCAGGACACAGGCAAAGTACAATAAACATACAGAACTGGTTCAGTCTGGGGTTTTGATGGCATTTGAAAGCACACTGTGTGAAACCCACTATGATGGAGCTTGGGTCTCTCTGCTTTAGGGGGCCCCACTGGGTAAGTGATTCAGGAAGGGAGAGAGGGAGGAAGTGGCTGACCAGCTAGCACTAAAAAAAGACCTGGGCTATGGTCCCATGAAAAGAGCTGGCTAAACATTCAGGCCTGTCCCCACCTCTTCCAAACCCTCCCCCACCACATCCATATCCAGCAAGGTAGAATGGGAGGAAAGAGGGAGACAGGGAGACAGAAACCACTAAACACCTACTTATACCAACCACATGTGATTTACAAATGCTTCTTACTAATCCAGACTCCTGACCATGAGTGTTCAAGGAGTTCAGTCCACATTCAACCCATCTCCCCAGTCGCACCTTCCACCTTGTTCCTTCATGTCAAGAAACATCCTGCACGTGTACTTTCATGCCTGGGCCCTTGAATAGGCTCTCCCCAGCCTGGAGTGCCTCTTCTCACCATGTCTGTCTGCCAAAGTCCTATTCATCCTGCAAGGTACCAATCAGACACCATCTTCTCCATGAAACCATCAAACCCTCTGAGATGCCAATAACTGCTACCCCTTTGGTGCTTCCTCAGGCCTCTGGTGATACCTGTGCAGTTATATCACACTCTGCCTTGTCTCATAGTTAGCTGATGTGTATCTATCTCCCCTACCAATCTTTAAATGCCAAAGATATGGGCTGACTCCTACTCATGGTAGGGTGACTCATGCACCAAGCAAAGCACCACACACAGTGGAATGCACTTCAATAATATGTTGACTGAAGCAGCATCTCAAACGTAATGCCAGGGGCCCCTGCAGATAACTCAGCACTTTTCAGCACTTGAAACATGCCAAGAACTGTGCTGGATAATGGGTGCTTCACATGCTTCTGAAGCTCAACATCTAGATGGGGAGGAAAATTCTCAGACACATCTACTCACTGCTCAGTGTGCCAAGGGGAGTGAGTGCAAAGTGTTAAGACAATGCTTCTCAAACTTTCGTGTGCACAGGATGTAAGACTCACCAGATTCTAGTTTAGCAGGTCTGAGGTGGGGTTTGAAATTCTGCATTTCTTACAGGCTCTCAGGCAATGCAGATACTACAGGTACAATGAGGACACTCTGAATAACAAGGGGCTGAAGTAAAGTGGAAGAGGGAGGGATTACTGCACCTGGAGGGACATGAGAAGAGTGTCTTGAGAGAGCTGGGATTTCACACAGCCACTCTCCACTGACACAGCAGGGCAAAAGAAAGAAAATGGCTCGGGTCTTTGCCCAACAGAAGCATACAGCCTGGCAGGGAGGCAGCTGTGCAAACTTGTGACCGCAAGACAATGCTGAACAGACACAAATGTAAAGTGCTTTACGAGAACAGAAGGAGTGTTTGGACGATTCTCTTCCCTTCAGAAGAGAAAAATACAAAAGGAGCCTTGAAGCTGTGGGTAGGACTCTGCTGGCAGAGGGGAGCAGATACTCCAAGCCAAAGGAATACTGGAGCAAAGGACCAGAAGTTGGAGAGCATAGATCTTAAGCGAGTCATCAGGTGGAAAACGTGGGCATCTAGGAGAGAAAGGAAGAGAGGGGCCAAGTCTGGAGGAACTGGAGTATCAAGAACACTGCTGGAGATCCTAGAAAAGTCACCCAGGAGTGGCAGTCAACACCAACAGAACATCCTTAAGCTTCTCCCTCTTGTATCTCATAGACGGCAGTGACGGATTTCTGTGAGCAGCTTAGAATAATCAGAGATTCAGTTAAATCAGCAGTCCTTCCATTAATCCTACCGAAAACCAGCCACCACCTGCTGCTCCTGCACTCCCACTACCCTACAGCCCTGCCCAGATGTCTCACTGACTTAAAGTGATAGCCTATGACATGTGGAAAAAAGACAAACTTTACCCAACGTGGGCAGGAGTGCCTTTAAAAACCACCAAGAGCTGAGCAGCTCTGTTCTACTTCCTGCTTGCCTGACAAGTTTCTGACCTCTGATTTTCTCTGTGGTATGGAACAGACATTCCTCCCAGAACAAGCCAGAATTGGTCTCTCTTGCTCTGGTTGTTAGCATCATCTCTCCTGACTGGGACAAGAAGGGCAAAGTCCCGTGAAATCCTGTGCTTGCTTCATGAACTATGGAAAATGCATTGTACCTCTCTTAGGTACAACTCTAAGACCCACTCTGCCCTGTCCTGCCCTGATTCTTCGTTCACAAATAAATACTGCCTAGCTTCATTAATTCATCCAATCACTCACTCATTCAACAAGTTACTTCCTGAGCCATACTGTCTTGTGCAAGGAACTATGTTGGGCCTGGGGGCTACCTCTCCGACCTCGTGTCCTTCCACTTTCTTCCTGGGTCACTCTATTCTTATCACACCAGCTGCTTGCTGTTTCCCCAAAGTGCCAACTGTGCTCCTGCTTCACCTGTGCTCATCACTCCCTCCACCTAGAATACTCTTCCCTCAGTTATGCTCAGGGATCCCTCCTTCACTTCATCAGATCTCTACTCAGAGGGCCTGGCTCTGGTCCCTCTAACAAAAACAGCACAGCATGAGTCACTGGACATGTTATATCTACTTATTTATTATCTGCTACCCCCTAGAAGGTCAGCTAACACTCACACAGGCTTTGCCAACTCTGATCACTGCTGTGGCCCCAGCACTTAGGACAGTGCTGGGCTCATGGGGGGCACCGACATATCTGCTGATAACCTGTCAAATGGGAATGAAAGGGAAGCCACACAGAGCAGCAGAATGACGTGATTAGAGCTGAGCCTGAGGAAAAACAATCTGTTGACTGTACCAGCATCCTCCCCTAATGGGTCTGGAAGAATTCTCAGCATACTGCCAGAGGTAAAGAAAGCCCAGGTTAGGTGAAAGGTGGAGAGGGTCTGGATTAGGACAGTGGATTACTAAGCACCTGTCATGCAGACACCTCAGTAAAGGATTCAGTCACAGCTCCCACTCTCTGGAGTTATAATACTGTATATAATTATGTGGCAATTACTGTGATAAATGCCACAACATATGTGTAAAAGAGAGAGGATGAATCAAAGCCAACCTCAGAGTTTCAATCCTATGTGACTAGGTGGATGGTGTGCGATCCTTACACGAAGGGAACAAAAGAAAATATAGTTTAGAAGAGAAAAAGGCTTCATTTTCAGACTTAATGAGTATGAGGATCAACAGGACAAATGGAAATGCAAGTTGAGTGTTTAGGGACAAAACAAGGGGTTGAAATACAGATTTGAAAGTCATTTGTAATCTGCAGACTACGCCAACAAACCTTTAGTTGGAAGACAGGTTAGCACAATGTGTTTCACTGATCCTCAAGATAGCTCTGTCAAGGTCACATACATTTAGATTTTTACAAATCATCCCAGGGGAAAAATAAGCTTATAACGTGTGCATCACTTAAATGTCTATCTCTTAGAGGTTGATTCCTTTTAAGTGACCATTTGAAGTGCAGCCACAGGGCTGAGCTAGTAAAATTCAGCTCTCAACAGCTGAAGCAGCTTATTGCAAAAGCTAAAGAAAGATCACTCCTTAGTGTGAAATGTTTCTGATCAGTGGGTTTGGATACAGAGACAAATTCTCTTTAGTGTCTCTCCAGCCCCACTGCACTGTAAGCAATCCAATCTCACTTGCCCACCTGGTAACAAGTCTTCACCAGCTTATCTTTTTTTTTTTTCATTGTGGTAAAATATACATAACATAAAATTTACCATTTTAACCATTTTTAAGTGGACAGTTCAGTGGCATAAGTACATTCACACTGTTGTGCAACCATCACCACCCTCCATCTCCAGAACTTCTTCACCTTCCTAAAATGAAACTCTACATATTAAACACTCACTCCCCACCCCCTCCTCTCCCAGTCCCTGAGCAATCTCCATTTCACTTTTTATCTTTACAGATTTGACTCCTCTAGTTACTTTATTTAAGTGGAATCATAAAATATTTGTCCTTCTGTGACTGGCTTATTTCACTTGGCATAATGTTTTAAGGTTCACCCATGCTGTAGCATGTGTCAGAATGTCCATCTCTTTTTAGGGTTGAATGATGTTCCACTGCGTGTATGCAATATTATTCCACTGTATGAATGGAACAAAACATACCACATTTTGTTTATCCATTCACCATCAATGCATCCTTGGGTTGCCTCCATCTTTTGGTTGCTGTGAACAATGCTGTTATGAACACGCTTGTATGTCATGTGAATATCTGTTCTGGAGCTTATTTATTTATTTTTGTGGGGAGGGGGAGGTAATTTATTTATTTACTTACTTACTTATTTTTTTTAACGGAGGCATTGGGGATTGAACCCAGGACCTCATGCCTGCTAAGCATGAGCTCTACCACTGAGCTATTCCCTCCCACTTGGAGCTTCTTTTCTGAAAGGCATGTTCTCATCAGATATGCAGCACACTGCCCAGACATATTGGGCCATATCTGAACTACTGATCTTCTATTTTGCCTGCCAAATGCCCAAACTCTGGCCCTTACCTTCACGGCCCTGAACACAGCCGTCAGGTCCACGGGAACACAGGAGCCATCACGGTCTCCTCTGGCCTGCCATTCTGCAAGCAGCTGAGCATCCTCAGCTTCAACTGAGACAGAAAGGGAGCATGTTGTCTTTAGTTAATGCTTTGGAAATAGTCTGCTTCAAGCTTCAGCAGAGTTACAAGACTTTAAAGATGAGATGCAAACAGAACAAAAACTTCTCCTACGACAGTTATTCAGTCACCAGCCAGGATAGTTCCATGATCACCTGCAGTGATCTGGAAGAAGAGTTTTTCATTTCTGGTTTACCTGCACTCTTTAACAAGAGATGCTTCTAGTTTCTGAAACCACAGAAGCACATACTGGGGCAATAAAGCAAGTGTAATCCACTCCAAAAGCCTTAAACTTTACAAAGACTGTATCAGTATATGAACGTGTTTGGCCCACACCTGTTTTTGTAAATAAAGTTTTACTAGAACACAACCAGACTCATTCGTTTATGTATCGTGTACAGCTGCTTTGGTGCTACAACATCAGAGTGGAGTAGCTGCAACTGAAACTGTATGACCCACAAATCCTAAAATATTTACTGTCTGGCTCTTTACAGAAAATGCTTGCCATCTCTTGGTTCACACATTTTGATTCATTCTCTCTTCTTCCCAGCTGGAAACAAGTAATGATATGATCAGTTGTTTGGGTAGAAAAAGGTCTAAACTAACTGTGGGGAAGCTGGCTGCTTTCCATGCCAAAGAGGCAAAGGGAGTGTCAAACCCTAACAAACCACAGGAGGAAGGTAGATGCCAGGTTTATAATTTAGGAGGGGCTAGGAACGCACCTCTAGAAAAACAATGTGGTCTCATTTTCAATCAACCAGCCTACAAACTGAACCAGGCAGTGGTCAAGGTGCAAACAATGGAGTCTCATGTACAAAACAGTAAAGGAACCACCTGCAGTAAGAAGCATCCCCAGACACAGGCTTCTGAAATACACCCAGCTAGCCAGCCAAGCTCCAGCAGCCCAAGGGTGAACCTCATGAATACTGCCGGGCTAGTTAACTGATTTTCCAAGATACCTCCAACTCTTTCCCCACCTACGTGTGAGGCAGCATCAAGCTCTCTCATACATCTCATCAGTGTCCGACTTTAACAGTATCACCCACAGCATAACTCGAAGAAGAAGAAAGAGCAAAACTGACTTTTTGATGAATATGAATTCATCAAGGAGCACATTCTTCCCTTTAGTTCTAATTACTCATTAAAAAGAGGCAATGCTGAAAATAAACACAACTACCTGAAAAAAGTCAGAAGAAAGTCCCAGGAATGCATGATATTCAGAAGCACTGTATTTCCCAATCAGGAGTCATTTCCAAATCAAAGGAGTCAAAAATTCATGTGTCCAGAAGAATAGCAGAAAAAGCCTGCATCTGTCTTCTCTCCTGAAATAGAACAGTGGTGTTGCATCTGGCCATACACATCACTGTCCTCCATGCTCAAAGATGACACTGCAGATGCTGTCTGTCCCCTGCTCTGCTTTGTACCATTAGCAGGCAGGTGAGTAATCCGACAAAGGATGTAAAAGCATCGCTTCCACCAACAAACAGCTGTGGTGGATCTCAGATAATACAGCTTTGTGCCTTGGGCAATCCCTTAATATCTCTAGGCCTCAGGGTTTTTTTCATCCGTAAAATGGATGGCTTTGATAGAGGACCTCTAAGCCTCCTTTTCATACTGATTATTCCAGCTCTATAATTATACCTGCGTAACTCTCTACACTACACATAACATAAAAATGATGTGCATCAACAAGTCCTTCCCTCACTTCCATATCCTCCTCCACCTACTCTTTCATCACAAAATGAGTGTGACAACAAATTAGCTGAGATTCCAGACTCAAATGTGTGGCTCTTGAAGTCAGTTTCAGTGAAAACTGTGTACTTGAGTGTAGTGGGTCAAAAGGAAGTATTCTAATACTGTGCCTTTCACCCACGGAAAAGACATTTCCTTTTGAAGGCTAAATGCTCAGATGTGGGTTCAAAACTTTGGCAGGGGCCTTGGCAAAATGCTGGGAAGACTGATGCCAGCAGATCTTTGAGGAACCATTTACTAGTGGTTGCAAAACAAAGTGTGTGAGTGTGTGTGTGTGTGTGTGTGTGTGTGTGTGTGTGTGGAGAGGAGGCTCCTCCCTCTTCTAAGATTATGGGTCAGTGAATAGTATGCAGGTTTGGTGATCCCATTCTGCTCTCACAAATAAAAAGAAAGGAGTATGTGAGAGAAGAATAGAAATATAGGAATCTGGTAGGTATAAATCTCATGAATAAGAAGAGGTTTGGAGAACACTCATTGCATCTGGGGAGTCTGCCAAATTTGCTGGACCCAGATGAATAGACAGATGAGGCCTGAGCACTGGGCTCCTGGCAGCCCAGAGGAAAAGGAGACGAAACCAATTGTTGAGAAGAGGAGACGAGAACTTCTGTGGATGAAAACCTCTCTACTCAGACTAAGCCTTATGCTACAGGGTGCCAAGAAGTCTTGCACTACTACCCTCCTAAACTTTAAGATAAAATGACTTGCCAAAGAGAAGTAGCATGGCTTTTTCTGATAGGAAAATACTATTCAGTTTGATTCATCATCCAAGATCCAAAGATGGGCTTCATGGGAATTGCTCCCATGACCAAATGGAAAATTTTGCATGTTTGAAAAAGTATGTGCATTTTTCTGAGAGGGTTCAGCACTTTCAGTTTTTCAAAGAGGTTCAAGTCACCAAAGATACAGAATGTGATTGAAAAATCTAATATATTACTCTTTTCTGTTATGCCTCTACTTAACTATCCAACAGGCACCCAAGGAATTTAAACAACAGATTTTCCCAAAAAGAAAATTAAGCAAGGTTCAGGAGTTGGCAGTGAATTCTGAGAAAGTGACATGCCTGCTAATGCTGCCTGTCACACTCTCCCTAAAACTTGGGAAGATAGAAAAGGTGACATGTTGTAAAGGATGAGTACAACTGACTTGAGGTAGATTAAATCACATGCTATCAGCTGAAATCAGTTCAGTCATGTCAGTGATAGAAGCGGCAACAGTAGAGCATGAAAGAACACTTGACCTGGAGTCCAGACTCCAGGAGTCTAGTCTCTAGTCCTAGCTCTGCTCAGTTCAATCTGTGACCTTGGACAAGCCTGTTCTCCCTGTGGACTTGATCCTTATCTGTAAAATGCAAGCTATTCAAGTAGATCAATGGTTTGCAAACTCTTTTAAGGCAATGAACATAATGTTTAGATGAAACATCCAAAATTAATCAGAAGCTAAAATGAATTCAAAGTGGCAGGTTGAACATATGCGTTTACCCCATTAAGTTATTATTCATAAATATCTACTACTTACTGAGTATTCATTACATGATCGTTTTAAGTGCATTAACTAGTGGAGTCCTCAGCAATCTTACTAGGTAGGTGACAATCCCCATTTTACAGATGAAGGAACAGAATCACCAGTGCTGTTTTCATGGCTAATAAGTGGCAGAGCCATGATTCAAACCCAGGCGATCTGGCCTTTTTCACTTCTCTGTGTCTTCCCTGGCTCACCCTTACAGCCTAAATCTTAATCTGAAAATTCTCCCCCATTACTGCTTTTCACCAGTCTACTCACACCAAGTGTTAGTGCCATAACGAGATCACTCTTTTGCTTACAAATCTCTAGTAGCCTCAAAGTCTACTACTATGCAATCACAGTGGACAAAAATTTCTCATTTATATTTACTTCCTCTTCCTCCTTTAGTCCAGCTCATTTTCCTCAGACCTCTTGGTTCCACACTAAAGATGCTTTTCCCTCTCAGTCCACTTGACTCCTCTCCAGGAAAACTAATCTCCTTCAGGAGGGGTTTAGACTGACAAAAACCTTAGGCTAGGCATTATGCAAATAATACCACAAATTTTCTCATTTAACCTTCATACTAAGAATTAGGAATCATCCTTATTTTTACATTTGGAAAACTGATGCTTAGAGAGATTAAGTAACTTGCCCAAGGTTATACCTAGGATTGTAATCCAAATCCTTCTATCTCCAAAGCCGCACTCTTAACTATTCTACTCGACTGTCTCCAGAGGTCTGACTCAAATAAGTGAAAAAGGAAAAGTTTCCTTAACCCTATAGAACAAAGAGATCTCTACATAGTTTTGTTTTTGTTTTGTTTTTTTCCAACAGAGTCCTTCACAAATGCTGGCAGCCTTCTAGCCAAAGCCCACCACGGAACACGGCTTGCAACAGCATCTCCCCACCTGGAGGGCTTCTTCACGTGGCTCAGCAGCTGAGCTAAGGAGTAGCACAGCATGCCTCTCCAGTGGGAACGGATGCAAAGCACAGGACGAAGTCTGGCTCTTGTGCCCAGAATGCCAACAGGGAACAGGTGGTCAAGAAATCCCTCTCCCCACGCAGCCCATCAATCCATTCTCCGAGACCTTTGAGGTGGTGGTGCTGGGAGTGTGCCTTTCAGTGTCGGGAAGGATAGGTGCCCACCTCAAAAGATTTCCAGATCCGAGGTTAAAAGCTCTTAAGAGACAAGGAAGTAATCTAACAATCAAGGGCAAGGAATGACTCCTAAGGAAAAGCCTACACCTCTACAACAGCGCAGCTAACTTCGAGGGGCATAAAGAAACGTCTATGGTGGCAAGAAAAGGTGCTTCCGCGGTGCCCGTCAGAATGTAGAGACGGCCACGGCCACCGCCCCTTCTTACCTAGAGGGGCTGTAAGTCCATTTTCTCTTGTCTGTGTAACAGAAAAGGGAGGCAGGCACCCCAATGTCTCCATCCATTCTGAGGGCCTCAGCGGCGCCGTTCTCAGCCTTTCCTTCTAAGGGCTAAGAGGCTGTCCCTATCCATCTCCCCATTCGGCCCCAATCCCCCTCTCCCACTGTGGCATCTCTCTCTCCCCTACTCGCTCTCCCTCCAACCTCCTTTCCCCACCCCTCTGCGCACTAGACCTCTCTTCCCCTATCCCCCACCTTTCTTCCCTCCCCATTGGGTCCTTTGGCCCTCAGCCTCGCGCCGTCCAGCCCCCGGCACCTTTAGCGTCACGTCGCACAGCTTGCCCTGCCGCCGGATCTCCTCCATGACGCCGTAGCCGCGACTAGGCAACTCGGACACGGAGAAGTGCACCAGGTCCTCCAGCTCCTCCGCGCCGTCCTCCACCATCTTCCCCGGACGCCGCGACTGCGCAGGCCTGGCCGGCCGACTCCAGACTAAGCAGGGCGGGGCGAGGGCGCGTGCGGACAGCAGCCCGGAGCGCAGGGCTGGAGTTAGACGGGCCTGCGCGGCCGCCGTAGTCTCAGACTACTCTGCGCCGGAAGCCCAGCCACCCTGCTTCCTGGTTCTTGCGCATCTTTAGTTCCCTCGCTACCCCGACCCTGACTTCGTGCTTGCAGCTGCCGAAGTCTTTCTAGACTAGTTGGTCCCATCTCGCGTCCTCCTGATTCGGCCCTGACCCTGCCTGTAACTCAGCAGAGGACCGCGGATCTCATTTCCGCCACCACGATGTACTTCCGGGATCTCCGGAAGCGGCCCGTTGCCACGGCGACTGTGTACACAGCCCGGCAGCGGCAGTGTGCTGGTTTTGGGTCTCTGCTCACGCAGCGGTCGTGCTGCTGGAGGGCTTCTGCCTCCCGAGCGGTGAGCGGGGGTCGCGCGCCGCTGGGGTTGGGAGAAGGGAGGCCGGAAGGGGGTTGTCCGCCTGGGCGGCAAGCAGTTGCTGAAATCTGAACACAGCCCGAGTGTCCCCCAGCTTGGTTCGCTGATCTGTGAAACCCTGACCGGGGAGGGGGCGGTATCGCGGGGACACTTTCAGCCTAGCTGCGGCTTAGGGTCTTCGGATCTAACTTTCCTAGCTCCAGGAGGGTCCTACGTCGCTCCTGAGGTTTACAGACCTCTAGTCTTCTGAACCCTTCTGTATTCGTCGGTTTTCTAACTGAAGGGGCTTCGGGATCACCAGCCCCAATCCTTCGCTTTACAGACACGGAAACCGTTTTAGAGAGGGACAGGAATGGTCCCAAGGTCCCACTGCCTCCCAGACTCCACATAGGCATCCAGCATGTTGGGTTAGAAAAGGGGGAAAGGTCAGTTCTACCTGGATCTGAGTCTTTTGTTTAGCTCAAGGCTAGGTGCAAATGCACCTGGACCGAATTTGGGCGGGGTTCAGATGCTGCTGCCTCTCTGGTGGCTATGAGAGTTCAACATGAAAGACTCTGTTCTGGACAGAAGCTCTGGAAGATAGGGTCCTACCTGGTCCTCTCCCTTTACCGAGCTTTCAGGGGTGCTTGGTGGCGATTCTGTTCATTCCCACCCCTAAAACAAATGAGAAAACCATGAGCCTCTCAGCAGGAAGGTCTTCTGGTGGCCTCAGCGGTTCTCTTATTTACACCAGAAATATCTAAGGGTGGTGCCCATGAGAGAGAGGCATTCCCTACTAGGTCCTGAGGCAGAAAGACCCTACTAAAAGGAAGGACTTACAAAAAGGAAGAGTGTGGTGAGGGGCTGAAGTTGGCTTCTTGCCGTGGTGCCTGGAAACCAAGTGTCCTCCTGGAAGGGCTGTGGGCTCAGGATTGGAGGTGGTGTGGGAGGGGAGTGACATCATGCGCCCTTTGGGACTCTCTCAGTAGTGACTGAAGATGGACCTACATGTGGAGATTGAGCCACCCTCTGACTTCCAGCCATGACCATGACCATCACCACCAATCACCATTTTCTTGAGCACCTGCCCTGTGCTGGGCACTGTTCTGGACTTTGAGGGGGGATTCAAAAGAGATAAAAGGCACAGTCCTGCCCCTTAAGCTGCTTATAATTTAATTTGGGAGCTGAAACCCACTCATATGATGCGGCGTAAGAACGGTGACAAGCGTTATTTCAGTAAGTGCAAGATGGCATGGGGTCCCCAAATGTCTGGGTGTTGAGGGACCACTGGGTAGGGAACTCACAGGAGGGATGCAGTTAACAGAGAGGGCTTGCCTTAGGTGGATATGGCTCGTGGCACAGGTGGAGCCATGGGTGTAAGCATGGGGAGGGCCTTGGGAAGCACAGGTAGGATGATTGCATGTGCATGTGCATGTTGGCAAAGTGCTGGGCAGAAAAGGGACAGGCTCTGAGGGGAGGGCTTTTCTTGGAACTGGCCTGTGCTGACCTTGGGCTGTCAGTGGGTAGGGGCCGCTGGGAGGGAGGCTTGGACATCCGCCCCTAGAGCTGCCCTTCATGGTCCCTGGGCAGCATCTTAGCTTTCCTGGGCAGCAGGATGAGCCCTCGGACTGGTTTGGGGAATGGTTCCCAGAGCTTTAGAGATGGAGTGTAAATGTTTGCTTGAGTCCAAACACACCTCCCCCCTACTCTCCATTTTCCAATAGCCTAGATCAAAGTGAACTTGAAGATGAGATACTCTCTTCAGTTTCCTCAGTTGGGGAGTCATGTTAGAGCTATATGTGACTTTGTATTTCTAGAGCTCAATTCTGCAAACAAAAACTTTAGAACTGAAATTGGACAAGCCATTCTTCTTACTCACATGAATACCTTTCAGATTCATTTTCTCAAAATTAAAAGATCTGAATTTGGCCTTCAAAAATCCCATAGTGGCCTGGAAAATACATCCATAAAATAATTTCTTGAGGAATGTGAGAAGTGGTCACACACCCTACAGCAGGCAAATATGAAAGTAACATGTTTGATTATTTGCTTTGACATCTGAAGGGCTGGTAATAGGGATTAGAGTTTTATTTTGCCCACTTGTTGAAGCTGTAAACTGAAAGGGCAGGGCTTGTCTCTACTTAACTTGCTTCTGTAGAGATACTTAAGGCCACTTCATGATAGTTAAGATAATTGTGAGAGGAAATCAAGTGGTGATCACAAGTTGTAATTAGAAATGTGGAGGGACATTAATATTTTAAATATCTGGAATCATGTTTATCAGGTAACACTCATTTAACCTCTCTTAGATAATATCTATAACATGTTAATATTCTTTTTTTTAGAGGGGAGGTAATTAGGTTTATTCATTATTTTTTAATTAGTTTTTTTTAGTGGAGGTACTGGGGATTGAACCCAGTACCTTGTGCATCCTAGGCACACACTCTGCCACTGAGCTATACCCTCCCCCTGTTAATATTCTTTATTTAATGTGCTTTTTTTTAAGTGAAATAATTACCTAATTAAAAGAAATCTGTCATGCGTGACTTTTTCTTTACAGTCCATCTTGAAAATTAGCTTTTTAAAAATATTAAACATCTTATCAGTTTATTTGTTAGAGGCTTTGCAATAGCACGAGCAAGCTATTTTTTTTCCCTTAACAACTGTGTTGATATTGCTGTTTTCCAGTTTGAAGATGAAATCAAGTCACCTCCCTATGCCTCATGTTTCCCTAACTCTTCATAAAATCAGTAATTCCTCTGCTGGTTGGCTTTTTCAAGTGTCCAGGAGTTTTCTTTAGCCTTAACTCCCCTATTCTGCCCCATGAAAGTACAGGTTATTTTAGGTGTAAATGCCTCATTTCTTATTGAACTGGCCCAACCCAACCAGGGACATCAAAAGAGAAGTGTATGTCGCAGCACATGTCCTGACCCTCAGGTCTTGTCTCGATTCAAAGTCTGTTTTGTGTATTGTGGCACATTAACTCTAAATGAGTTTTTAACATTCCTTGTATTCATGGTTCCATAAAAGTGAAATTACTGAAATCTGAGAGCCCAGTTTTAGGACTACATGGCCATAAACTCCTTGATGCTATTGTTCAACTTATATTTTAGAAAGGAAAAAGAAAAAAAATTAGAATTATCTTAGAAAAACTTATATGTAAAATTTGAAATGTTTCATCTTGGAACAATTTAAAATTGTATTATGTTAATTTGCCCAATAGTTTTGAACAATTAAGTTATTTGGCATATTTTCATAGACCTTTAACTTGTTTTCTAGTATTACTTAGCTAGATTTATCACAACTGGTGATGATTACAGATGGATTTTTAGCTTTCCACAGAGCTTTTGACATTTTCTCTCAATACTTAATCCTTTGTCATCAGTGTATAAGAGGCACCTAAAAAGCAAATTAAGTTTTAAGTCCCCCTTAATGCAATAAAAATCAGTGCAATTATTACTTCTGTTTAAGAACCCTCTTTGCTTCCCCGCCAAATATCCACCCTATATCCATCCTGGTTAGAACCAGAATTTACCTTGTAATAGTATTAAATAGGTTTACCCAGACAGTCTCAGGAGAGGGCCTGGTGCGAATTTGACCAATGAGACTAGTAGCCAATAAAATGTAAGCTTTCTTAGTTATCATTTGGAGGGTGTACAATTGAATTTTTAAAAATGTTTATGAAATACTTTAATTGGACAGGATATTAGAGATCAGTTAACTCTCCCTGCAATACAACAATCCATTTTGTAGCATCTCTACTAGTTGGCATCTTGACTTTGCTTGAGTGTTTATGGTATTTATGGCCCTTCCCTTGAGAAAGTCTTTTCTCTTATAGGACAACTCTATATAATAAGAAAGTTATGTACCTCCCTGTCAGTTATATCTATAAGCTTTCATACTATTTGATGATGCTACATTCAACATTTATTTTAACATTTTATTATACATGGTAATTATTTGTGGTACTATAAATGAAGGAATACAAATATATGTGTGTCTACCTGAAAGAAAATGTATATACATAGCTAGGTTTTAGGAGAGGCAGAGGAGGTAGGGGACTGTGATTTTTCTCTCAATGGAGTGGCAGAGAAAAAAGGATATTTGACTATATAGGCTAGATTAAATATACTTCCAGGGAATCTTTTTCTGATCTAAGTTAGTCTAATGGAGGTAGAGGAGGAGATGCTACATCTGAAGTAAGGTATGTTCATGAAAAAAAATCAGTTCTAATTCATTTCATAGTATTTTAGAGGAAAATATAATGAATAAGGCAAAGTATAAGTGGACTCAAATTCAGAACATTTCTAGAAACCATATTTAAAGTTAGGCCACTGAAGGGAGCATTCTTTTTGCTTTGAATTTCAGTCTCTTAGGGGGTCATTGGTGGAAAATGGTGAGACCCCCTATAAAGTAGGAAGTACATGGTCTTGTGGAGCAGCAGCCTGTGGGCAGAGCACTGAGAATGCTAGGGGGTAAAAAGGAAGACTGGCTCTCAGTGGGAGAGGAAAACATGGACCACATATCACCCTTTTCTGATATTCTGATATGAATGACACCTCCCTTCTAATTGTTGTTTGATGATTGACTACTGAAAATGTTTGCTGTCTTCTTTTTAGCTAGAATGGGTACTAGGAAAAAAGTTCATGCGTTTGTCCGTGTCAAACCCACCGATGACTTTGCTCATGAAATGATCACATATGGAGATGACAACAAAGTAAGTGCAGTGTGTTTGCCTTCACCTGTCTGGGCATCTCTCTGTACCCGCTTGCTACAGTATGACCCTGTTTGCAAACAACCTTTTAAGGACCAAGACAGAATTGGTAAAAGTTCAGATGGAATCTAGAGTCCTTCAAGTCCAAAGCACTCCCCTACAATGCTGTTGAGGAAGCTCATGAAACTCCCATTTTAAATTGCCTTTTTGGTTAGTAAGTTTACCTTATCCTTGTATCTGACACAAGACTAACACTTATCAACACTCACAAAACTTTCTGGTGACCAGATCTGCCATTATACAATCTCCCAGGAAGTACAGTAGGAATGTCTTAAGTTGATTACTGTTAAACTTACCAAAGCAGATGGCGAAACTCTTACTAAGAGAACTGGAAAGATTTATCCATCCCCATGTCCCTACCAGTGTCCTGAGAAGTTTTCAGAAGCCTATGACAGGCTTCAGACACCTTGAGAGTATGGGATGGTTCCATTCAGCAGATGTCTGTGGATCTCCTATGGGCAACATTGAGACATTCTTTAAGGGAGGAATTCAAAGGCCACCTTCTCAAGAGTCGAAAGTCCTAGCAGTCAAAAGGAAACTCACCTGCAGCCTTGTGAAGTGCACCCTGCTGGACATGGCTTCAGTGAACACTGAAGCACAGAGCATTTCTTACCTGAATGGACCAAGCCTCTCTCTGTTGATATTTTTTCTGCATGTGGCTGTGTCTTGGCTTTGGATTAGGGCATCCAGGATAAGATTCCAGTGAATGTCTGTTTATATCAGAAGCCCCCATTTCAAAGATTGGAATCTACCAATGACCTAACTCAGTATGTTTCTGATCCAGCTGCTACCACAGTGGTTTGCTATAGAGGGATGAAAAACATTAAAAAAAAAGTTGTTTAGGAATCTTTACATCTAAAAATCTGCAGATGACAAGAAGGTAGTCACCCTCAATCTACTCTAATACCAGTGAGTAACTGAGAAGTCCAGAGCCTGTTCTGTGACCCTCATTTCATCATTACTCACACTGGCCCATAGCATGTATGTGGGAGTAGGTGCTCACCACAGTGCTGAGGAAGTCCTTACCGCCAGGATCCAGAGAGATGGGGCTCAAGCCCAGACCTCTGTCACCAAGCCCACTGTTCTCTCTGGCCCAATTGAAGGCCTCCTGGTGCTTAACTGAATTTGTCTAAAGCTTGTTTAATGAGAACATGGTAAATGTTCTTGACCCCATATCATAGATGGGGTGAACCAAGACAGACAGCACCCTGTAAATTAGGGTGAGAGGTGTGGAAACTAACAAGTGCTCCAGTCTCCTGATCCTTCCACCTTGAGGGGGTGTGGTGTCCCTGCAGGAGCTTCCTTCCCCACTCCCAAAGATCGTCCAGAATACATGGGAGTCCCTGTTCTTCCTAAAGTAAACCTTCCTAAAGTTCCTTCCAGGTCAGGCCTTGGCTATCAGTGACTTTTTTATACCAGTTTCATAACAAGTTTTCGCTCTCTCTCTCTTCCTAGACCATTGATATTCACTTAAAAAAAGATACTCGGAGAGGAGTTGTCAATAACCAGCAGACAGACTGGTCATTCAAGCTGGATGGGGTTCTCCATGATGCCTCCCAGGACCTGGTTTATGAGACAGTTGCGAAGGACGTGGTTTCTCAGGCCCTTGATGGCTATAATGGTAATTTAGTTAATTAACTTTTGTTTTACATAAGAATCTGCGGAGATCCCCTCCCCACCTACCCCCTAGTATGAGGTGCAAGTATTTTATGGTGAATAAAATAAAATATAACTTCACTTGCTAATTTTTGTTTGCTTATTTGTCTATTTCCATGTTCTTATGGTGGAAAACTTATTTGCTCAGTGACATTGTGGGCATGGCTTGATCTGTGGTCCTGGGAGCCTACCTTCACAGGAAGATTTAATGAGCCTGGCTCTGTCTAGGTCATGGGGATTCAATTATTATCCTGTTTCCACTCCCTCAAATATTAGTTTTTAACATAATGTCTTTATGGTAAATTTGATGTAGTCAAAACATTTTTCTCTTGGTTACCCACTAGGAGCTATTTCCATTCACTCTACCAGCACAATCAATCTGTTCATATTCTAGTATGGGATTATTTACATATTTCACTAAAAACTTGAGTACAGCTTGATATTTCTTAAAAGCTTAACCAAAAAAAGCTTTCTTAACAAATTAAAATTTATTGGGAAAATCTTGAAAAGATTTAAAAGTCCTTAGAAAAAATATATCACAGTTTATAGACTTTGCCCTGCATAGTCTGGTGGCTCCTGACTAGAATGTTCCCTGTTTGCAAGTTTTAGATCTTCTGTTTAAAAATCCGTTCAGTGTAGATGCCCAAATATTGTATTCTGTGTGTGATACATAGGTGTGGTCCTCACTGGTCCTGAGGGGACGGGGGCCTGAGGAAGTGGAGACAGAGGAGCTAAGGCCCAGGGAGGTTAAGAGACCCCAGGAGGTTAAGAGTTTTGGGTGCTGTGGAGCCATAAATGGGCTCTGAGTCCCGGCTGAGCTGATTACTTCCTGCACTTTTGTGCAGGATTAATATCTATTAGACACTGCTTCTGACTCCAGCTCAGATGCTGAATTAGGGCCCCTTGTGTAAAAATCTACCAATCCCAGGAACTAGAGCATCCACGTGGCAAGGGCAAACACTGATTTCCACAGCCCAGTGTTGCCTGGGCAGGTCTGCTGTGAAAATGCCCAGAAGCAGCATTTGGGATGGGGTCAGGCTCAGGCTGCCCAAGCCAGGAAGAAGAGCAGGTAGGAACTGGAGCCCAGGGTGACCGGTTTGTGTCCCAGCAGCCTGGTGGTGATGGTAGACCCAGAGCACATGAAAGGTCCAAATGAAAGTCTTGCCGGAGAGGGCAATGGGACTAGATCGGGACTTGCTCACAGTGCTCTGTTTAAGTGGCCTGGCAGCCCTGTTTGGTCCTGTGGGAACTTGCAGTCTACAAAGGAAATGCCCTTTTCACTCCCATCTCTTCCTGGTGATTTTGAAAGTCCTTCTTTCCTCCTGCCTGGCCAGCCCCGCAGGGAGGCCCAGCCCAGAGAACCTGGCAGTTCCTGACCTTGCTAAAGAAGGGCTGAAGTTTAGTGCACTTATCTCCCTTGTCTTTCTAGGAAAATCCTCACTTCCTCTGTTCCCTGGGATTCCTTGCTCTCCTCAGAATCCTGAGGAGTAGAGCACTACAATGGACCCCAGATTCAGAGAAGCCTTCTGTGTTTTGAACATTTGTATCTCTGTTTCCCTGCCCCCGCTGCCTCCATGGCAGGAATTCCTGATGTCCTTGGCTACTCCTGATGGCCATCTTCACACCAGGGCTCTGGCTGGCACTGGGGATGCTGCAGGGTAGGAGAACTCACCTTGGAGCTATCTTCCTGGATGTCACCAAGATGTGTTTTGAAATGTTTGCAGGCACCATCATGTGTTATGGGCAGACGGGAGCTGGCAAGACATACACCATGACGGGGGCAACTGAGAATTACAAGCACCGGGGGATCCTCCCTCGTGCGCTACAACAGGTAGAGAGTGGGCCTATGGGTGGGATGCCACACAGGTCCGCTGTCTTTACCCCAGATGCTGCCCATCCCAGGCCAGCTCCTGCAGAAAGAGGGGTCCAGGCCTCAAAGGAGTTGCAGCCTGTAGGGGAGACAGGATATACGTGGTGGGTGGTGTGTGTGAAAACCAGGAGTTTGGTTTCCAGACTCTGACCTATACTCACGCTGAGCCTGCTTCCTCATTTGTGAAAGAGGGAGTTGGACATGCTGACTGGTTTCTTGCTATTCTGATGATCTGTGACCTTGTAATTGAGGAATTAGGAGTCCTAACCGTGTTCTTTCCTGGTTTTAATGAGAGGGATATGGACCCTTGCACAGCTTCCTTACTGGCCTGCTCTGGCTTCTTCCACCACCTCAGCCCCAGAAAAGAGCAAAGGGTAGAAGCAAGGCACGGCATGAGCTTTCAGGACTGAGTCAGCCCTGAGGGTCTGGGAAGTGTGACTTAAGATAGGACAGAAGGGCTTACCTTTGAGTTCTGCTAGTCTGGGTTTTGTGAGGACCCTCTTTTTGGAGGTGGGAGGCAAAGGACTTTTCCCTAAAAGCATCTTGAGGTTTTAAAGCTCTGTCCTGTAAGAAGTGAAAATGTCTGTCTAGTGTATAACCATCCATGCTGTAATTTTTTGAAGCAATATCCTTAACATCCCACTGTCAAAGCTTCAGTAGCTCAGCCTCTTAGACTCTAATAGTCTAGCCCAGCGCTGCCCAATAGAAATATAATGCAAGTCACATATGCAATTTTGACTTTTCCAGTAGCCACAGGTCAAAAAGTAAAACAGGTGAAACTAATTTTAATAATATACTTTAATTCAATATAGCCAAAATATTATTTCCAAGTGTAATCAATACAAGAATTATTGAGATATTTTACATTCCTTTTCCTTACACTAAGTCTTTGGAATATGATATGTATTTTACACTTAACAGCACATTTCAATTTAGGCACTAAATATTCATCAGAAATAGTAGGCTCTGTATTTAGATTTGGTGGGGAGGGTATAGCTCAGTGGCAGAATGAATACCTAGCTTGCATGAGGCCCTGGGTTCAATCCTCAGTACCTCCACTTAAAAAATAAATAAATAAACCATAGTTCCTCCCACCCCCTAAAAAAGAAAAGTTTAAAACAAATTCTACATGTGTATTTAGATTTCACGAAATTTACAGCTGAAAAAGCAGATATATAAACCCAAGTTGTTCCAAACATACTTAAATGTTTACCAATAACTGAATTTAGCATTAGTTTTATATTTTTAGTTAAAACTAAATAAAGTGTAGAACTGAGTTCCTCATTGCATGAGCCGCATTTCGAGTGCTCAGTGGCCACTGAGCTAGTATCTACCATATTGGACAGCATAGATCTAGACTGTTAGAGCAAGGGGGTACTTCAGGGATCATCCAGCCCAACTCCCCATTTAACAGATAAGAAAGTTAAGGTCCAGAGAGGGGAAAGGACCAGCCCAAAGTCACCTGATGATACGAACTGGGGAGAGTTATTAGGAGTTGAGAAGGCTGAGTTCTGGCTTGGCTTCTTCCCTTACTAGCTGAGTGAGCATAGATGGGTATTACCCCTGCTCTGCTCTAATCACAATGGAGTTATGTGGTTGGAGTTAAGCAATGGATGTCAAAGAGGATTATATGTGGTAAAACTCCACCAAAGAAGATACCTTCACTTCTGAGTCCTTTCTGTTCACCATGCCTCTATTTCTTGAGGCTGTACTCAATCTGCAAGTTAGGCCTCAATAACCTACAATATGATAATAAATATCACCCGATGGAGCTACTAATAATTGTTGTTTTTGATGATCGTCACATCCACTAGACTCTGAATTCCTTTAGTGCAAGGATTCCCTCCTAAGGTAAGAAATTCCCCTAATACTGATGGGTATTTGGAGCTCTGCTCTTGGTGACTTCTGTCCAATCTCCCATCTAGGTTTTTAGGATGATTGAAGAACGCCCCACGCATGCCATCACTGTGCGTGTTTCCTACCTGGAAATCTATAATGAGAGCCTGTTTGACCTCCTGTCCACTCTACCCTATGTTGGACCCTCGGTCACACCAATGACCATTGTGGAAAATCCTCAGGGGGTCTTCATTAAGGGCTTGTCAGTTCACCTCACAAGTCAGGAGGAAGATGCATTCAGCCTTCTTTTTGAGGTGAGATGAAGTCTAAGGGTTCCTTCCTTCCTCTCTTTCTTTCCTCCCTCCCTCCTCTCTTTTTTTCCTTTTCCTCTCTCCCTCCTTTTTAGTTTTTTACTCACTTTGATAACCAGAATGAAAATTAATATATACTCATTTAGCAAGTTCAGATAGTAATGAAAACATATAGGAGCAAAAAATGAATTCACTCATCTGTTTTCCACATGTGGCAACAGTAATGTGTAGGTTTGCTTATTTCCTTCCAGTCTTTTTTCCTGTGCAGTGTTTTTTATTTACTTAGTTGAAATTGTCCTTTTTATTCTTTTTTAGTTTACATTAAATCATGGGCATCTATAATATAGAAAAAAAAGAATTAATGTCTTTGGTATATAAAAGCTCTTACAAATCAATGAAAAAAACTCCCGGGATATGTTATTCTTTTAAAAGTCATGTAGATTGAAACTCATACATTGCTGGTGTAATGTAAAATGATGCAGCCATTTTGGCAGTTTCCCAAAAAGTTAAACATTAATTTTATCATAGGGCCTAGCAATTTTACTCCTAGGAATCTACCCAAGAGAAATGAAAGTATATGTGCACACAAAAACTTGTATACAACTATTCATAACAAGATTGTTCATGATAGCCAGAGACTGGAAATAAGCAAAATATTCATCAACTGGAGAATGGATAAACAAAATATGGTACATCCATACAATGGAAAACTATTCAGCAATAAAAGGAAATGAAGCATTGATACATGCTACAACATGGATGAATCTCCAAAAAATGCTAAGTAAGAGAAATATAAAAGATCACCTGTTGTGTGATTCCATTCATTTGAAATGTCTGGATAGCCACATCTATAGAGACAGAAAGCAGGTTAGTGGTTGCCTGGGAAAGAGGGCAGGAAGTGACTGCAAATAGGCCTGAGGGAACTTTTTGGAGTGATGCAACATTTTAAAATAGAGTGGTGCTGATGGTTGCACATTCTTGTATGTTTATCTGGTGCACATAGCATGAATTTCTCTAGGTAAAGCCAAGAACTGCAATTGCTGGATTATAGAATATGTATGGCTTTAGATTTCTTAGATGATGCCAACTGTTTTCCATAATGGGTGTACTCCCACAACAGGTTATCAGAATCCTCATTATTCTGACCTTAAAATTTTGACTAATCTGACTGGCGTGAGTTGTTTCGCGCTGTGGTCTTGGTTTGCATCTCCCTGATTTCTGGTGAGATTAAGGACCTTTTCATGTGTTTATTGACCAGTTGGGTTTCCCTGCTCATGTCTTTTATTTTCTTTATAGATATCCTTTTTCTTTCTCTTACTTATTTGTATAAATTCTTTACATATTCTGAAAACTAGTTCTTTTTGCAGTTATATGTATATAAATAATTTCTATTTCCTGTGGCTTGCTTTTTTTCCCCTCAATCTTGAAAAATATTTTTGCTGGACATAAAATTCTATTTTAGCATTTGTTTTCTTTTACCACATTAAAGATATCATTGCAAAATTATGGTTTCCATTGTCACTGGTGAGAAGTCAACTGTTGGTCTATTCAACAGTCTTTTAAAATTATGTTAGTCTGGGTTCTCTGAGAAGCAGATGTCAGGATGGGATTAAATGTGCAAAGATTTTATGAGGGGAAATTTGTGTGTCAAGGAAGTAGGAAGGGAGCCAGGTAAGGCTGGATAACCATCAAGCCATGATGCTAGTCTTACCTCAAGTGAAGGGAGGGAAAGTTGGGTAGAAGCATCCTAGACTGCCATGCGGTGTAAAGAAGGTTCAGTGTAAATAAGTTGGGAATCTTTGAGCCAAAGTTGGCCAAGTAAGAACAGATCTGTATTAGTATCCCTGCTATATTCAGTCACTGATGGGAAGCAATCTTTCTTGTGATTTGTTATACTTCATGAATCTGAGGATTCATGTCTTTTCTATCAACTGAAAAAAATCTCAGCCATAATTCTTTTGAATATTACTTCGTCCTTTTTTATCCCAATTATCTCCTTCTGGAATTATGATTAAACAGACTTCTGTCTTCTTCACTCTGTTCTCCATGTCTCTTAACCTTTCTTTCTTGTTATTTATCCTTTTATCTCTAACTTAAAAGTTCAGTGGAATTCACCAGTAAATCCATCTGGGCCTGTGATTTCTATTTTGGAAGGTTATTAATTATTAATTCTATTTCTTTAATAGATACAGGTCTGTTCAGGTTGTCTATGCCTTCTGCGAGTTTTGGCAGATGATGTCTTTCAAGGAGTTGGTCCATTTCATCTAGGTTATCAAATTTGTGGGCTTACACTTTTTCATAATATTATCCTTTTAATATCCATGGGATCTGCAATGATATCCCCTCTTTGATTTCTGATATTAGTGATTTATGTTGTCTTTTTCTCTTAGTTGGCCTGGGGAGGCTTACCAATTCTATTTGTCTTTTTAAAGGGTCAGGTTTTGGTTTCATTGATTTTCTTTATTGATTTCCTATTTTCAGTTTCATTGATTTCTGCTCTAATTTTTATTATTTCTTCTCTTCAGCTTACTTTGGATTTAACTTCTTCTTTTTCTGATTTCCTGTGATGGAAACTTAGATGATTGATTTTTAGATCTTTTTTTTTCTTTTTAAAAATATGGAATACTTCATGAATTTGGGTGTCATCCTTGTGCAGGGACCATGCTAATCTCTGTATGGTTCCAATTTTAGTGTATGTGCTGCCTAAGCAAGCACTCTTCTTTTCTAATACATGCATTCAGCAGTGTAATTTCCCTCTAAGCACTGCTTTCATGGCATCCCACAAACTTTGATGTCATGTTTTTATTTTCATTTAGTTCAAAATATTTCTCTTGAGATTTCTTCTTTGACCCGTGTGTTATTTAGAAATGTATCATTTAATCTTCAGATGTTTTGAAATTATCTAATTATATTTCTGTTATTGGTTTCTAGTTTAATTCCATTATTGTCTAAGAGCAGACATTGTATGATTTCTATTCGCTTCAATGTGTTAAGGTGTGTTTCATGGCCCTAAATATGGTCTATCTTAGTGATGTTTCATGTCAACTTGAGAAGAATGTGTATTCTGCTGTTGCTGTCTTGTAATTTTTTCTTGATAGCTGGACATAAAGTACTGGATAAAAGGAAATTCTTAACACAAGTTCCCATGGACAGTTCTGGTCTGAGATGTCATTCTCTGTATCTGCCTGTCTGTCTCTGCAATTTTGTCAGCGATTTGCCCTGTGACCTCATTTCTCTTACAGATTTAAGAAGGGTTGTTGATTTTTCAGTGTGTTTAGCTTTTTACTTGTTGTTAGGATAAAGTGATGACTTTCAAGTTTCTTCCACATGGAACCAGAAAGCAGAACGGTAATCTCTTCAGATTTATTTTCTATTTTCCTTATTCTCTCTTCTGCAGATTAGTATTTAATCTTCTCTTTAATTTAAAGTATTCTATTTTGTCGTTTCCAAAAGTTCTATGTTGTTCTTTATAAACCTTGCTAGTTATTTTATAGAATTTTGTTCATTTCCTGTGTTTTTGATTCCTTTATTTCTTTAAACATGGTAAACATACTTATTTTATATTCTCTACCTAATAATTCCACTATCTTAACATTCTGAGAGTCACTTCTGCAGATATTCTTTCTGATTCTTGCTTATGGTACCTTGTTTCCATCTATGTTTTGTGATTTGATTATAAGCTCTACTCCCTTGGACCTTTATTAGTGGGTCTTCTTTGATGCTTGGGTTGAGAATATGTTACTTTAGAGAAGATTTTTCTTTCAGGTGCCTGGGGACATTCCCAATCCAGGGCCTTTTTAAATCAGATGTTTATTTTAAGGTTATCAGAACTTTAAAGTAGTATATACTTGTGCCCCAATCTCATGTTTGGTTGAGGCTGTGATTGTAAATTCTTGGAATATATATGTATATGTATATGTATATGTATATGTATATGTATATGTATATGTATATGTATATGTATATGTATATGTATATATTTCCCTGTTCTGTCCAGAGATAATGCCAGTGCTGAAATAGTTTCCCTCCTTTCCACTTTCTGCAGCAGATTTTCCTCTATTTCCCCTTTGCTAAAAGTTATAGACTTCAGGGACATGGGTTAGCAGACACTTTTCCTTGGGTAGATCCAAACCTTTTTCTGACTTCATCTGCATAGTTACATTACACGGTGTTGAGTCCAAACCTGTGAAGGACCCCTCCCACAAAGACATGTACACACACACACATGCACAGATAGACAAAGACACCTAGAAACACCAGGCCTCTGAATCAGAAATCAGACCTTTATTACTCAGCCTCACAGTGGTCGCAGTGGTTTTAATAATACTGTAGCACAGTTTCCTACACCCCAGGTCCCCATAGAGCAACACAGTGAAGGCAGATGTCACATATGTTTACAGAAGGGAGGGGGTGTCTATCTTACTGGAGAGGAATTTCAAAATTGTGAATCTCAGGGTTTATATAGGAGCTGCTACATTTACTTCTCTTCTCCTCTGTGGGGATAGAGAGAGATTGGAGGTGGAGAGGGGCAGATAGGGACAAAAGGGGAGAATGAGAGAGAGCGTGTGGTTTATTTTGGAATGTAAGTAAATTCTCTCTTGGGAAAGGAGGGGAAGGCCTCTGCACTGAAAGTTAAGCATTTGGCTCTGAAGGAGGAAGAAAGATTTTATTACCCTTTGTATTGGAGCAGACAGCTTGGGTAGGGGGATGGAAGTGGAGGGAGATGGGGAAGGAGACAGGTGGCTCCAGGTCTACCACCTTCAGAATGTGAAGAGCTTTGGGAGAAAGAGGAGATTTTCTCTATCTTTATAACAGGTCAATTTCATTGCTCAGAGAAACACCAAGAAATTCAGCAAGGAATGTCTGACAACACCCAGTTTGCAGGTTGCTCTCAGGACATTAAGAACATTGGTTCTTGTTTATAATTCCTGGATTCCTGCTTCTGCTTTGTGTCTGGCCCCTAGGTATTTTGCCTTACTTTCTTGCAATCTCAGCCATGCATTCAAAAGGAAGTTTAAAATATTCTGTCTACTATTTTTAGGTGATTTGCAGTAGGAAGGTTTCTGAACACTTAGTCCCTTGTATTGCGAGAAGCCCCTTTAAGTTTTGGGCTGAGATACAGTGCAAAAGGTGTAGGGCTTGGAATTGGGGAACCTAGGCTCAAGTCCAGATTTCTTTCAAGCTCTGAAGCCTTAGTGTTGAGCAAACCATGAATCTCTCCAAGCCCCAGTTTGCTCATCTGTAAAAGTGGAGACACTTTTTTTTTAACCTATCATTATCCCAAGGGTTGTTATGAGAATCAGATGGGATCAAGTATTTTTATAATTGACTTGTAACATTATATTAGATTCAAGTGTACAACATAATTCAATATTTATATACACTGCAAAATGATGACCACAATAAGCCTAGTTAACATCTGTCACCATACATAGTCACACATTATTTTTGTGTGTGATGAGAACTTTTAAGAGCAACTCTTTGTGACTTTCAAATATGCAATACAGTATTATTAATAGTCACCATGCTGTACACACATCCCTGTGACTCATTTATTTTATAAATATCCTGAAGTGGAATTGTTGGATCATATGGTAGTTCTACTTAAAAAATTTTGAAGAACCTCCATACTGTTTTCCATAGTGACTACACCAAATGGGATCAGGCACTTTGAGCATCGACCACAGGGCCTTGCATAAAATAAGTGCTCAGTGGATGCTGTTCAAAAGCATGACTGGTACTGCTCAAGCACTCATATTTAGAATTGAACCAGGCATTTTGTTTGCAACAGTAATTCCTCAAGGGCCACATCCTTGCTGGGCAATGATGGTGGAAGGTTAAATGGGAGTCGTAAGGAGTTCACTACTGAACAGGGAAGGGTGGGAGGGAAACCAGTGACAACCAGGACATAGTGTGAGCTGTGCTCCAGGAGTGACAGACACCTGGATGGATGTGGCCAGGGTGGGGACAGCCAGCAAGGGACTCTTTGTGGAGGAAAAGGCACTTCTCTGGCCTCCAGAGTTTGCTTAATTAGAAGCCAGAAAGACAAGCAAAGAGGGTACTTCAGAAAGAGAGGACTAAAGGATAAAGGTGAAGTGAGCCCTGCAACTCTTGGCAGATGTCAGTGAATCTGAAAGACAAGTAGACAGTGAGAGGCTATAGAGATAGAGCCTGGGGGTCAGCCAGGCCCGCTCCAAAGTCCAAGGCCTCCCTTCCTCTTTGAAGGAGGATGGGGAGAGGAATGTGGCATCACTGATTTGGAGCTTGTTCACAGCATTTCCCAGGGGCCTATAAGGAGGAGGGAGTCCCTCCCACAAGGATCTTTTTCTCTAAGAACAGCCCCTTCTGCCATATCTCCTTTTAAGTGTATTGTGGTCATAGTGCCCAATCCTGTGATTTAGAGGCAAGGACCTGCTGTCCCTTTAAAAATACAAATATTGATTTTTCCTAATTTTCAAAATTAATACACATCCACTGTAAAAAAAAAATGAAAGCACAAACCTGTATACATAAAAATATTACTTATAAACCCCAAACTCAGAAGTGACCATTATAAACATCTTGGTAGTAGCATTTGTTTATTCTTTCTTCTGTGATTGCTTTTGTATTCCTTAGATTGTACCATCATAGGATTTTATCCTTCATTGTGTTACTGAGGTGTACCACATTGACTGATTTGCATATGTCAAAGCATCCTTGCATCCCGAGATAAACGCCACTTTGTTGTAGTGTACAGTTCTTTTACTGTGCTGTTGAAGTCAGTTTGCTATGATTCTGCATTTTCCGTTGTTAAAAACTATCAACATTCTCCTGGTTACATAACATTCCATGTACAGATAGATCATTCCCTAGTTGTTGGATATGTAGGTTGGTTATGATTCAGTATTCATGAACATTTTTAAGACTCTTAATTCTTACTGCCACTTTGCTTTTCAGAAAGCTGTATAAATTCATACATCTCTAGCAGGAAGTGAAAGTGCAGGACTGGACTCCAACTTGTCTTCTCTTCTACTAGTTTATAAATGAGATTCGCCTGGAAGGCCTGGCTGATTGCAGTGATACAAAGATCACTTGTATATGGTTGAAAAATGACCCCAGTAGCTTATTATTTTATTGTTTTTGTTTGTTTTTTGGGTTCTTTCGGGGAGGGGGAGGTAAGTAAGGCTATTTATTGGAGATACTGGGGATCGAACCTAGGACCTCCTGAATGCTAAGCATCGCTCTACCACTTGAGCTATACCTTCCCCCCATGCCTTATTATTTTAATTTTTCAAAACGTCTGTGTTTTCCCTTTTCTTCAGGGAGAGACCAACAGGATTATAGCTTCCCACACGATGAACAAGAGCTCATCTAGGTCACACTGCATTTTCACCATCTACATGGAGGTAGGTGCAGGCTCTTTGAATAGCCTGGGAGGGGCAGTTGATCCCCTTGTGACCTGCTCACTGTGGCAGTCTAACCTCTGTTTGGGTGTTTCATAGGCCCATTCGCGGACCTTATCAAATGAAAAGTACATCACTTCCAAAATCAACTTGGTGGATCTAGCAGGCTCGGAAAGGCTGGGGAAGTCTGGGGTAAGTGGGGAGCAGGAAGTTCTTCCTTAACAAGACAAGCCATGGCCTGGTTTCCAACTTAGTGCCTGTGCATGTGGGCTATCACTCACTGGGCATTTGTGAGCACAGTCCTGAGCTAGGCGCAGTGGAGCTGGAGGGACAGAACTGGCAGTAGTGAAACAGCTGCATCAGAGAGGCAGCTCCTACCTGACAGGATTTTTGTGAACATTGAATAAGATGATGGCTCCTAAATTCTTAGCAAGGACCTAGCACTCAGGCAGAGCTCAGTAAATGCTCCATGCTCATGTTAGCATTTTTCTGTGTGAGTGTGAGTTTCACATGATGAATATTTGCATAAGTATTTCATCTTACATAAGTATTCAGATGAAGTGTATTAGCATAAGCATTCACAAGAGCATTCAGATGAGCATTCCTATGTGTATTCATATGAATGCGTTTATGTATTGTATGAATGTTTGTAAGTTGCCAGGATTATTTGCTCAAGTGTCTACACAAATATACCCATGTGCATTCATTTAGTGTGACTCTTAAGTGAGTATCCATATGAATATTCACATAAGTATTAATATTCGCATGAGCATTCACATGAGTATTTGCGTGAATGTTCCTGTGAGGGTTTGTATTAGCCCAAGATGGAATACAATCTCATGACAGTGAGAGAAGACCCTGGTTCTGGGAAGGAGGCTCTGGCCTACCCACAGACCTGCAGTGTTCTTTGTGGGGCAGCCTCTCCAGTTGGTCTGAAGAGGAACTGACCTTTGGTTTGTAGTCAGAGGGCCGAGTCCTGAAGGAAGCCACCTACATCAACAAGTCGCTGTCATTCCTGGAGCAGGCCATCATTGCCCTTGGGGACCAGAAGCGAGACCACATCCCCTTCCGGCAGTGCAAGCTCACCCACGCCCTGAAGGACTCGTTAGGTGAGGGTGTGGTTGGTGCCCAGGGAGGAGGGACAGGTCTGCCACATCTGCTACTGGTGATAATGGAATTGCTCCCTCCTGGTGGCGTGGACTTACCTGCAGCCTTTCACAGTGACCTTAGACACACTTGAAAAGGCAGAATCAAGCATAGTGCCCTCTGATGTCACCCACAGCATGCCATTCTGTTCACTCCTCAGAATCTTTGCTTAAGCTTTTGCTTCTACTGGGAATACCTTATCATCTCCCCTCATCCCTGAACCAGCTGACAGAATCCTTCATTGTTTTGAAGACCCAGGTAGAGGGCCTCTCCCATGATGTCTTCCCTTCCCTACAGCCTCCGATTGAGGAGCTGGGGCTGTGTCCTGTCATCCTTGGGTTCCCAGGCTTTCGTGTTGGGCCTGATGACACATAGTTGGTGTGTGATTATTAACTGAGTGCCCCTCTGAGCAAAGCCCTGGCCCAAAGCCCTCTGCCCTGCCCCAGGCCATTTCTCCTTGCCATTCCCCTGGCTCTCCTTTTAGGTACAGACAGCAGCCTCTCCCTCTTCTCTCCCTCCTCCACTTGCCTCCCAGCCACGTGCATGCTTGCACATGTCCTCTCTGACCCTGTTTCAGTCAACTCAGGCTGCTATAACAAAATACCACTGACTGGGTGGCTTAAACAACAGACGTCTATTTCTCACAGGTCTGGAGGCTGAAAGTCCCAGATCAAGGTCTGGCGGGAATGGTTCCTGGTGAGAACTCTCTTCCTGGTCTCTAGGTGGCTGCTTTCTCATTGTGTCTTCACATGGTAGAGAGAGAGAGAGAGAAAGAAAAGAGAGACCAGAAAGAGACACAGAGCTCTTCTCATAAGGCAGTAGTCCCATCATGGGGCTCCACCCTTATGACCTCATCTAAACTTAATTACTTCTTGAAGGCCTCACCTCCAAATACCATCACATTGGGGGTTAGGACTTCAACATATGAATTTTGAGGGGACACAAACATTCAGATTGTAATAGACCCCACTAGCCTCAGAGAAATCTCTTGGCAGAAAGTCCACATGGTTCATGGCCCTTCTGTGTCCTGTTTTCTGCAGGGGGAAACTGCAATTTGGTCCTCGTGACAAACATCTATGGAGAAGCCGCCCAGTTAGAAGAGACGGTATGTAAAGACAGCCAATTCAGCAGGGTTATAACCCTTCCTCATGAGTGTGAGGGCTGGGTAAGCTGGCACAGCAGCCATAGACTTTGTTAAGGGTGGAGGGACCCAGGGGATGGGTCTGAGCCAAAATTGCTGAGGGGGGCCCAGCCAGGATGCAAGTACCAAGGGGCAGAAGCTATGTTGAGGAAGAGGCAAGGCAGGAGGCAAGCTCAGTGTGGGGGCTAGTGTGAGGAGAGAAGGCTGAGAGCCAGCTTTGTGGGGCAAGGACCATGCTTTCAGGGGTGCTACTCCTGGGAATTGGAATCAAGGAGGATAGCTGATTCCCCATTCTTCATAATCACATGTTTAAAAATCTTGGAAACAACTCAGGATTCCAGACTGGGGTTATAAGGCTGGTGTGAGCAGAAAGGGGTCGAACACCTGCCGTGTGCAAAGCAGTGGGGGGAGCAGCTCAGTAGAGATGAGGCATATGTGGCCTTAGGCCTTGGAGTCCCCAACATTGGCCCTAAGTAGTTAGAGAGGCCCAGATGGAGGAGTCCTTCAGAGGAGGGGGCATTTTTCTTGAAGCTTGGGCACTGAGCTGGCTCGGTGGTAGGGAAAGCAGAGATGTTCCTGGCAGAGGAAACTGTGGGCCTGAAAGTGTGGCCCGTGCCAGGAACATCTGGCCACTGCAGTGGGGAGCTCAGGAAGGGGAGGAAGAAGAAGAAGGTAGAGGGGCTGGATGTGCCCTGGTGGCCAGGCTGAGGCCTTGGCTGTTCTCTTGCAGGTGGCTGGGGTTGTTACAGGGTTTGAGTGGGTTAGGACTGTGGCCAGCATTGTGACTCAGAGAGATTAACCCAGCATCAGGGCACAGGTGATCTGGGGAGAGAAGAAGCTTACGGGAACCAGAGGCAGGAATTCTGGTTGAGGCAGTGACACAGGTGAGTCCACACAGCTGGGCACTCAGTCTGGGGCTCCCTGCCTCTCCTCCGTACCCTTCATAAGTAAGATAGATTTGAAAGCTCTCCCTAGACATTTTGCTCAAATGTGGGCATTCAGGGCAAACTTAAGTCATCTGGAGAATCCACTTAGGTGAAACAGGTCATTTCTAGGGACACTGCAGAACAAAATGCTCCTGCATCGCCACCCAGGTTTGTGCATTAGGGACCATCCTGGCTTCCAGGGGGAGTTCTGCCACACACCCTGGGACTTGAGAGGCCAGGGAGGAGGGTAGCTCAGCTGACATGCAGACAGCATCCCCAGAGGAAGGCTTCAGGACCCTACTGGTCTCAGTACAGCAAAGCACAAGTGAACCCCAAGAGTTCACTGAACTCATGTGAATATTGGGCCTCATAGGTGCCTGCTTAAGAAATATGTTCTCCAAGACCATTGAAGACCCTCTATCCCCTTATCCCCTGAGATGTCACCAGACAGGAAGCAACTCTCCTAGTTCTTGCCGTCCCCAGAGTCTTGTCCCAATGCCACTGGGGATCCTGCTCGGGACTGAGCCTACAGAGCCCCAAGATGCTGCTGGAGAGGTTTCAGGGGTTTGGGATAAAGGCATACTAGGGGTGTGGAAGCTCATGGTTCTCTTCTACAAATGTTTGAAAACCTTCAAACTGTTTGTCATGGTTTGTGTTGCTTTATGCAGTGACACTCACTGCATGTGTGTATGACGGAGTCAACCCAGCATGGTGTGAGGCCTGCCTCTTGCCACCACTGGCTTCTCCTTGCTGCCAGGGAGCAGCCCTCCACTCCTCATGGGACATTAGTGCAATGAGGCCATTTCCCAAGTGCCTGCTTCTGTGGTTGCCTGCTGGGCTCCCAGCCATAATTACACCTGACTGCCTGTGCCCTGAGAGGGACTCAGGCAGGACCCCCCAGACGTCATTCCATGGACTCAGGGGACCCCCTCAGTCCACTGTGGAGCATGCCTCTGTGCAGGGATTTGTCTTTCCTAGTGGGCTCCTTTTACCTGTTTTGCAAATATCTCTACTCATCAGTAACTGGCCAAGAACACAGGTCTGATCTGTTTTTCAGTTGTCTTCACTGCGGTTCGCCAGCAGGATGAAGCTGGTCACCACTGAACCTGCCATCAATGAAAAGTATGACGCTGAGGTATGAAGGGGCTTATGGGCAGTCATCTCACTGTGGGGGAGGTGTATGGGTTTGGTGCCTGGATCACACGAGCCTGGCTTCCTTTCTTGCCTCAACCAAAGATACCCATGCAATCCTGGCTCACTCCCTTTCCACTATGGGATGGGCCAGTGTTCGGAGACCCTGAAGACCCCCTTGGAGGCTGCCACAAAGGTGAAAGAGCTCCCACTCAGTTTTTATATGGGGCTTCAAGACCTCTGCGTACCATCGGTTTCTGTATAGAGCTAACTGTTTCTGAGCTAAATCGGTGTGGACCATCTCTCAGACTCATCTAGCTGGGTCACTAAAGAACCTCTTTCCTCCCAGTTGGAGTGATCCCTCCCAGCAAACAGAGCTGACCAATCAGAGGGAATGCTGAGCATCACCATTAACTAGGGAAATGCAAATTAAAACCTTAGTGGAATTCCACCCTCAGACTAGCAAAAATTAGAAATTTTCTGACAATGCAAAACAGTGGTGGGTATGTGCAGAAACAGGAATGCTTATTTATTCCTGGTCAAAGTGTAATCAACAGCCACTCTGGAGAGTATTTTGGCAACATCTAGTAAAGTAAAAACACACCAATAACTTGGGTTTCCTTTAAGAAACTTATGGAGTAGTTACTGGAGAGGAGCAGATGTGTGGCCTAAACCCATGACAAACTCCTAAACTTTCCAGATTCTAAATCCTGAAGGAAAGTAACAGCCCCTGGGGCTCTGTGGATCTAACCCCATGGTTTGGTGGCCAGCCCTTACTCATCTCCATCCCCTCCCCTCAGGCCACAAAGCCTACCAGGCAGTAGGAGGAGTGGTCTTCATGCTCTCAGGGTGCAACATGGACGCTGGTGACCCATGGGAGCAGATGGCCCATTTCCACACATCACCTGATTGGCCCAGAGGTCTAAGCCTAGCTCCTCATGCCACATTTGACAGAGTCATCCAGCAGGAGGTCCCCAGCAGCACAGCCAGACTTTTCCTAGCTGGGGCATGGTGCATTTTCTAGAGCTGAGATCCCTCAGCTGGGAGGAGGGGATGGAGATGGGGCTGGCCACCAAGCCTCTCCTGCTCACCTCTAGGAAGTCCATCTGAAGGACCATTTTGAGGCTGTCCAGAGAATCTGGACCCCAGTTGTGTGTCTTGAGTCAGGCTTTGTGCCCTGATTTGCCACTGAGCCACCAGGATACCAAGACCCCTTGCTACAGACTGGTCATGCTTTGGTCACCAGGCCTGAGAACTAGCTGTCGGGGCCC
This sequence comes from Camelus ferus, assembly GCF_009834535.1. NCBI lineage: Eukaryota > Metazoa > Chordata > Mammalia > Artiodactyla > Camelidae > Camelus > Camelus ferus. The sequence goes on from NC_045712.1 coordinate 27,320,390, forward strand.
CCTCAACTGACCTTTTTTGACAACTAAAAGAAGCCATTTTGTTCACAGTGAAGGTTCTCAGCATGAAGTCCCTTGTGCTTCTTATATGAAAGACACCAGGGCAGTATCATCAACTGCAAAATGACTTAGCAATTCTGCTTCTAGAAATGTGTCATTTATTCATTCAGCTAAAATTTACGGAGTGCTTACTATGTGCCAGGCATTTTTTTAAGTACTTGGAATACATGAGTGTACCAACAGAAATACAAACCTCTGTCCTTGAAGAGCTGACAGTCTGCTGAGAGTGGGAGAGGGAGAGATAATAAACATAAGAAATAGGTCAGTTCTAGATCCTGCCATTTGTGACAACATGGATGAACCTAGAGGACATTGTGCCAAGTGAAATAAGGCAGACACAAAAGAAAAAATACTGCATAATCTCTCACTTGTGTCTGGAACCTAAAGAATTCAAATTCATAGAAACAGAGTAGAGCAGTGGTTACCAGGAGCAGGGCAGGCTGAGAAATGGGGAGATGTTGGTCAAAGAGTATAATTTTTAGTTATAAGATGAGTAAGTTTGAGGGATCTTATGTATAGCATGGTGACTATAGTTAATAACACTGTACGTTATGCTGAAAATTTGCTAAGAAAGTAGATCTCAGATGCTCTTACCACACACACAATGGTAACTAGATGAGGAGATGGTATGTTAATTAGCTTGACTGCAATAATCATTTCACTGTATACATGTATATCAAAACATCATGTCATACCCCTTAAATATATATATAACTTTTCTTAAAACCAAGACAGATAAATTCTAGAGCTTCACTGTCCAATACAGTAGTTGCTACTCATATGTGGCTACTGAAATCAGTTAACGTTAATAAAATTACAAACTCACTTCTTTATTTATACTAGTCACATTTTAAGTGTTCAATAGCTTTATGTGGCTTGTGGCACAAATATAGAACATTTCCATCATTCTAGCAAGTTTTTAGACAGAACTGCTCTAGGGTATGTTGGTGATGTATGCTATGAAAAAAAATTAGAGCAAGACTTAAAAAAAGAGTGGCATGGGGGTGGTAAGGAGATTGCAGTATGACATGGGATGACTGAGGTGCGCCTAATTTAGAAGCTTTCGAACAAAGACTTGAAGGAGGTGAGGGAGTAAGCCATGGAAATACCTGGGAGAAAAGTGTCTCAGGCAAAGGGAACAGGGAATGCAGAGGCAGGAGTGTGCCAATCTGGTGGGGGTAGAGTGAGCAGGAGGAGAAGGTAGGAAAGGAGTAAGGGGGCAGACCACACAGAGCCTCGTAGAGCACCTATAAGGACACAAAGATAGAAGTACGAAGATGTTTTGCAGCACTGTCTGTAGCAGCAATAGATTGGAGGTGGCATACCTGATTATCAGTAAGAAACGGTGATAGTTGTGCAGTGATTGGGAAGGATAAGGGTGGAAAGCATCCTGGATGCATGGGCTGCACTGAGAGGGCCATTACCCTGGTGGACAGAAAATATCTTGTAGCTCCTGGGAGCTGGGATTTGAGGTGGCCCCATGGCTGCCTGTGCTCACTCTGTTCTCAGTCTCCTGTGTGGTAAAAGGCAGAGGTCAGGGGACTGCTGAGACCACCCCTTCAGTCTCTAAACTCACCCAGTTGGGGAAAAGTCACCAGTGGGGAGGGAATTGTTTAAATGCTGAGATCACACTCCATAGATTACCAGGAAGGGCCAGGATGTCCCAGCACAGTGTGGGGAATTGTAGACGTGATATGGGAGAGGCAAGGTGGCCTCTCTGACCGTCCTCACTGTTCCCCCCACCCTAATATGTTTCCCTGGCAGCGAATGGTCAAGAACCTGGAGAAGGAGCTGGCATTGCTCAAGCAGGAGCTAGCCATCCATGACAGCCTGGTAAGTGGCTAAAGGTTACGGTGGAGGGCGGGGGCTGGAATGCTAGAGGAACTGTAGTCAGGGTACCAGTTGGTCAGAAGGACTAGGTAGGGAGGGGGCAAGGCATCAAGGCATGGATGCTGGATTGGCAGTGGGGTGGGCAGGCAGAGGGACTTGGTGGACAGGGGGCCAGATGGGTAAAGGGGCTGAGTAGACAGGGAGACTGAGGGAATGGAGATTGGGGTGGGGAAGAGAGACTTGGGGGCCAGGGATGTCTGGAGGGCAGGGGTACTGGAAGAACAGGAAGATGTGGGTGTCAGATAGTCAGGGAGCAGAGCCAGGCAATGGGCAGGGGGATGAGGGGCACTGGCCAGACGCCTGGCAGGTAGGGGTACAAGGATAGACAGTATGATGGGTGAAGGTCAGGGGAGGTGGAGCAGGCTAGTTGGTGGGGGAAGGGCAGCAGCAGGGAGCCATGAAGACAGTGGATGGGGGCAGAAGTCCTCCAATAGGCTGTCTGAGCTGATGCTTACTGTCCAGAGGAGCCATGAGGCAGAGGCAGCCCCTCCTTCCTGTGACCCTCATCCTACAGAGTCTGCTGAGACTCAACCAGTAGAACCCCCTTGCTTAGAGTAGCAAGCCCTGTGTTGGGCAGCCTTTCCTTCCCTGCCCCACTTGGTTGTCCCTTGCAGACCTGAGTGAGTACCTGGCTGGTGGTTCTGGCCCCACCAGGACCTGGTGATGAAGGGAATGGCACCAGCTTGGGTGGCCAAAGTCTGTGCCCAATCTCCTTACTTTGGTTCTCAGGATGGTCCCTGCCTTCCCTGCTTGGGCTCCAGTGCTTGGAACTTAACATGTTCCTTATTCTCCTCCAAGGCCAATCGCACTCTTGTGAACTATGACCCCATGGATGAAATTCAGATTGCTGAGATCAACTCCCAGGTGCGGAGGTACCTGGAGGGGACGCTGGATGAGATTGACGTAAGGATCCCCTCCCTGGGACCACCATGCCCAGCTGGCCTGGGCCTCCCTCTCCCAGCCACACCCTGATGCATGTCCTGCTAACCTCAGAACCTCACATTGAGTGGGTACAGGGGGTGCAGGGTAGGTGGTGCTGGACTCCTGGCCTCAGGGGCTCTTCAGCCCACTGAGGCCTCAGCATTCACATTTTGGGGTTGCAGGGCTAGGGGTGCCCTACAGAGTGGCCAATGGCCTTAAACAACTTTGAACACACTGGAGGGGGTCCATCACTCAGGGCACAAGCGCAGACCCTTGAGCCAGGCTACCCTGGCTCAAATCCCAGTTCAGCTGTCTCCTTGCCGAGTGACCTCAGGAAAATGCTCAACCTCGTGTACTCTGGTGGCCTGACCTGTGCAGTGGGGAGGGAAAGTTTCAAATGGGGATGAACTGAGGTGTAGCATTTCAGGTGCTTGGCTGTGCCAGGCAGAGTGAAGGCAGTAAAGGATGATGGTCATGCTGGTTGTCTATAAGGAAGACTGTCCCCCTCCCCGACCCAGGGCCCATGCTGGAGTAGGCCAAGGAGGAGACAGCACACAGGGAAGTGCTCTCAGGTGGAAAGATGCATTCTGTTTTTATAGCACAGGCCAGCAAGTCCCTCATCAGGGAGCTCATGGGCAGACCCTGGCCTGGCCTGTTACCGTGAGCCGCTGCAAAAGGCAGGCCTGGGACAATTGAGGAGCAGCCTCTTCTGGTCTTCCTAGCAAGGGCAGCCCCCCGCTGACAGAGGCATTGTGGTAATACTGGCAGGCTACGGGGCTGAGAGGGAGGCTGATGGCCTTCCTCCAGCCACACGTGTGTGTGTGTCTGTGCCCACACAGAAAGATTTATAATGGCACCTTTTGGAAGCAGGAGGACAATAAATTTTATTTAAAATTTTTCTTAGCATTTTCAAGAACTAGAATCATTTTAAGTGTATAGAGAGATGTTCACTCAGAAAAGGTGATTTTTATAGCCTCAGTAAATAGTTTTAAAACTATTAATCAGGTATTTCTCTGTTCTTGAAGATGGCTTGATTGCCACTTTGCTGAGGGGCTGTTTTCAGATGTCACATTCTCACGACAGGTGGTCCAAGGATTAGCCAAAAAGTCCTGGTTTCTCTACTAACACAGACACAGCCTCGGTCCCATGGTGCCCTTGGTCTAACCTCTGCCTTGCTTTCTTTACTACCAGATTATCAACCTCAGACAAATCCAAGAGGTGTTCAACCAGTTCCGGGTGGTTCTGAGGTAAGGGACCTACCCATCCACCCTACTCCTACATCAGGCTGCCATTTTTATTCCCTGTGGTCTGGGCGCTAGCCTCCAAGTACACCACCTTCTCTCTGGTGTGTGAGGAGTCACATCCGAGTCCTCTGGGTACATGCAGGCCCCTGGTGTCCCAGACAGTCTCTGCCCCTGAGCTCTCAGATCCTCCTGCCCTTCCCTTCCCCTGGGGGAAGTGAGGAGGACAGCCCTCCATTCCACGGCTCCTCAGAGAGAAGGCTGTCCCTGGTTTCCTGAGTTTGTTAATTGGACAGGAGGTCTTTATGAAGTGCCAGTCCTGAGCATGGCTGGAGAAGTGTATTTTGAATACTTCCTGCACTCCCTCCCCACCTCAGGAGGCATTTGTGGTTTATTTGAGTACAGATGTACCTGTAGCCCGACTGGCCCATAGTGGGTGGTATCACGTGATAGCTGGCATGTGGTTCTGAGGGGGCTTTTAGAGACAGATGGGTGGGAAAGCCTGGTCCCAAGGCAGGCTTACAGTCCTTATTAAAGGTCTTAGAGCAACTGTGCCTGGCACCCAGGGTGGCCACAGCAGGTCTGGGGACTGGACGGTATGTGCACTGGGGAGTGGGGAGCTGAGAATGAGCTTATTTGGTCTGGTCTGGTTCATGATGGGGGGTGTGGCTCCATCACAAGGGGCCACTGGACTTCTAACTCCAGTACTTGGTTCTTGCCCCTGTGGGTTCAGTATGGCCCCAGGTGTAAGGGGTTCTTTTGCTCTCTCTCCCAAGACAACAGGAACAGGAAGTGGAATCCTCTTTGCGCAGAAAGTACACCCTTGTAGACAAGAATGACTTTGCAACCATCTCTGCTGTCCAGAAGGTAAGCACGGTTACCTCCTGCCAACAAGAGGAGACAGGAGGAGGACAGATTTTTCCATTCCCAGACCTTTCCAGAGGCAGTCAGATCCTACATTAGAGCAGATGTGGGATGCAACACCAGGGGCATGGGGGACTCAAGCAATAGTAAACCACATATGAATTCAAAATGATCTCCATAAGTTGGAGACAAGACCAGTTCCCAGAGTAGGTTGGAAACAGGCCTCAAGAGCCTCAGTGTATGGAATGAGACACCAGATCATGATAGAAGTTGATGTAGAAAGTGGACAATTGGGAAGGGGGTCAGAGACAGCTCTTCTGGGGACAGACTGCAGCTGACATCAGCAGGAACCACATCGCAGTGTGTGGGATGAACATGCCCACCTAAGCCTTTGGACTTGGGCCCCCAGGGACCTGCACCCTTAACCTAACCCACAGACCTGTAACTGGCCTCTGTTCAGGCAGGGCTCATAGACGTTGACGGCCACCTAGTCGGCGAGCCTGACGGGCAAGGCTTTGGACTCGGAGTTGCCCCTTTCTCTACCAAACCTGGGAAGAAATCCAAGTCCAAGAAGACATTCAAAGAGCATTTCAGGTGAGTGACCTTCTTGCTGTTCTGGCTGTTCAGCACCTGGCCCTGCCTGGCTGGTAAAGGGGAGGACAAAAGCTGTCCCTCCCTTCCTCCTGGTATCTTAGTTACTGGTTGCTCACAATGGATGTCACTCCTGCCAGTACTAGCAGCATCTGTGGAGCCAGGGGTGGGGCTGATCACCTGTCATCCTCACAGCAGTTCCATGAGGTGGGAGTTGATGTTTCCATTTTACTGATGAGGAAGCCAGGGCTGAGAGAGGGGAAGTCATCCCAAGGTCACACTGCTGAGGAGTGGTAGAGCGGAAGTGAGAAGCTTGCCAGCACTCGCCCTCCGGTACTGCATGTGGAAACCCATCCCGCACCACCAAATTCCTTCTGTGACCCAGCTGATTGGCACCCCTGTCACCTAAAAACTCCCAATTCCCCTTTCAGGCAAGACTTGTTTGTGGGTGCAGGGTGGGAAGAGGGTCAATGTTCCCTTAATGAGCCAGCCTCCCTGGAATGTCGTGGTGGACAAGAGCACCAGCTCCGGAGGTAATGCCTGGGCTCCTGTCTCTGTGCTGTACTTCTTTCACCCAAGGGGTCACCTTGTGTGAGGCAGGAGAGCCTCTCTGCCTCTGTTTCCTCATCCCTAAAATGGGAATAATAATAATAATAATAGCATCAAAGTCACTGGCGTGGTTGTGAGGATAAGTGAGTAAATGCAGTCCCTGTACTTGGAAGAACTCAATAGAAATATGTTGTTACCATTATTATCACTTGTAAAATGTCATGGGCCAAAGCTGATTGTAGAAGAAAACTGTCACATGCAGGACTGGGGTCAGGTAGCAGGATGCCTTGGCTTCCTACTGCCTCTTCAGGAAGGGCAGTCACAGCCCCACCCCCTCTGTTCTGCCATTGGGTAATCAGTGCAGTAATAGATGGATTGAGGCTTGGACCCCTAAGCCACACTTGCTGCAAGAAGAAAAGAGAAAGAAACAGTGGGAAGAGCTGTGGACATCTTTCCTGCAGTACAGTCCTGCCTGCATGTGCCTCTCTGGGAGGGAGGATCTCGGGAGCCATCACTTGGAGAGGGAGGATGGCTACTTTCCTGGAACCATTGATGGAGGCGGGGAGAAGCAGGTCATGGACTTGTCAGAGCAGCAGGGCAGATGTGTCCTGCTTTACTGTTGGTCCGCAGTTAGATGCACCCTGGGTGGGGGCTCTGCCACTTCTTCCCAGGGATGCCTGTGTGACTAATACCTCAGCAGCTATGATGCTCCTTAGAGCCTGTTGCCCACCCTAAAGGTTGTCATGCATTCAAACCTGGAGACTGCCCATTCTTCCCAGTTGTCTACTGCCCAGACTGCTGGAGGGAGGCTTCTTGTTCTGACAAAAGGGAGAGATGCTCTCTTCCTCCCCATCTGCATGGCTTAGGGTTGTACTCTTTACCTTTTGGCCTAGGTTAAGAGGACCTGAGTGGGATGGGGCTTCTGGTGTTTGAGTGATGAGTGAGGTCACTCCCTTCAGCGCTGGAGACCCCTCACTGCATGACTGAGCCTGGGGTCTCTCTGCCTTCTCCTTCCAGCTCCTCAGCAAGAAAGGAAGGTGCAAGCAGCCCTGTGAGCAAGGAGTTGGAAGTTTCCGCCTCCAAGTCCCAGCTGACCCCATCCTCCAAGGATGGGGATGTCAAAGACATGCTTCTGCGGGACCGAGAGACCTCCAATACTTCAGACTCCCCAAAGGAGGAATTACGCCCACTCAGGTGACCATCTAATGCTAGCTCCTGCCCTAGATCATACAAAGCCAGAATGTGATCTTCAACAAGGGAAGAGCACCTGCAGATAGAAGAGAAATAAAATAGGGGGTAATGAGCAAAGACTAGGAGCACAGTCCAAAAAGAAGAAACACAGTGGCTTATACACAATCATAATGGTTTGACCACGAGTCATCCAAGATACGTAATTATACACAGAATCATTAGACCCTCCAAATAGCAATTATTTAAATAGTTAAATTTGCATGTTTTTGGATAAGTAATATATTCAAAAGATACAAAATTCTCAAGGTATGAGACCCCTTCCTCCAGCCACCTAATTCCTATTCCTGGTGAGTCAGAAATTAAGTTTTTAGGGGTCTAGCCTGAGGAAATACTTAGAGATGTGGACAAAGATTTATACAAAAAGATGTTCATTGTGTCACTAATTTACAAAGAAAAAAAATTTTTTTTTGGTTACACCTTCAGTAGCCAACATTAGGAAAAGGGCACTAAGTGAATTATTATCTCTGCCCTTGAAAAGTACAAAGATGCACATGAAGAATTTTTCCCCAGCCTGTGAACATTTCCAAACATTCAGAGAAACTGAAAGAATTGTATAGTGAAAACTCTCTTGATTCTACAATTAATGTTACTATGTGTATTTCATCATGTATCTATCTTTCTCTTCACCCTCCACCCATCTTTTTTACCTAATGGATTTCAAAGTAAGTTGCAGACAATCTACTTTCCCCTGTACAACACTTCATCTGACATCTCATTAACCAGACTCCTCAAAGAGTTTTTAATAGCATGAAAGAATGCTTCTGTGAAAAAAGTAAAATATAAAATTATATATACTGCATGACCCCAAACATTTAAAAATTTTATCAAAGAGATCCCTGAAGGAGATACATCAAAGTGTGGTTGCCAATAGGTAGTGAGTGGTTTCTTTTTGTTTTCTGTTTTTGCGTGTGCGTGTTTTTGTTTTGTTTTTTCTACTTTTCCTTGCTTTCCTCATTTTCTGCAATAGTCACATGCCTTTGTGTGCTGAGTAAAACAGAGATGGGAGAATGATTCCCATACAGTTTAGCTCCCGTCTGGGGTAGGTGGTGCCCAGGAATTCTGACCTCCTGCTCACAGAAGCCCCAGGGAAGAAAGGTGAAGTGCCTGGTTGCTCAAAGACAACTGCCTCATTTCTTCCTCCTCCTCTCCCTCCGTCTTCAGGCCCAGCACCCCGCCCTCCAAGCCTGTGGCCTTTGAGGACTTTAAGAACGAGCGAGGTAGTGAGATCAACCGCATCTTCAAAGAAAACAAATCCATCTTGAATGAGAGGAGGAAAAAGGCCAGTGAGACCACACACCGCATCAATGCCATCAAGCGGGAGATTGACGTGACCAAGGAGGCGCTAAATTTCCAGAAGTCACTACGGGAGAAGCAAGGTAAACATGATGGGAAGATAGCTAAGGGATTATGGGATCTGAGTCATCCTATTCCAAATGGGCCAGCCTTGGGCACTGGAGGACTGAGTAGGAAGGGGGCTAGCAGGAGATGTTGGGGTGCAGCCTTCATCCCTGCATCATAACTTGGCTCTAGTGAGCCCTGGGGAGTCACAGAGTCCTTCCGTGTCAGCTAGCCTCTGCCTGTGGGTCCTGCATTATTGCATTATCTCAGACCCAGGTGCTGGACCTTTCATCTGCTATGTGCTGCTGCTCATGGAGAAACAGGTCATTGGTCTTGTAGGGGCTTCCTCAGGAAGATGGGTGGCTGACGACCCCCACAAGGTCCATGGGTCCTGGTGTGGTCTCCTCAATGCCTATGGTAGTCTGCTTGGGGTGGGAATGCTGGTCAAGACATAAGAAACTGAGGAGGGAAATGAGAATATGGATACTAGGGGCCAAGGGACTAACTTCATTAAGACCATTCCTCATGCCAAACCCCCAACACCCATGCTGGCCTGGCAAAGTCTCACCCCCTAAGGTAGGTTGTGGGGTGACCCTCAGGCTCAAAGAGCAGGGACTCCTGCATGGAGAGGGTGCTCACCTGGTTACCCTGACCTAGTGCCCTGTCCCAGTGGCAGACACTGCCCACACTGCACTGTGCACCAAGAACCCTCAAGCTTAAGTGAGCATCTGGGACGGCTGGTCAGGTGCAGATTCCTAGGCTCCAACCAGTGGTTCTGACTCAACAATCTGGAGCAGGGTCTGGAACCTGCATTTTAATGATTGACCATCCCAACAGTGAGACTGCTGGTTCAGAGGTCACCCCCTTGTTCATAGAAAGGGACAGGGCATACCACCAGTTACTGGGCTTTCCCTCGTAAATCACAACCCTATTCTGGGCTGGCTTTCATGAATGATCTCATTGATCACCTGGGATCTCCAGATGGCAGTTGGTTTTCTGCTGGTCAGAGGGATCTTCTCACTCACAGGGGTTGCATTTTACTCATTCATTTTTCAGAGAGTAAACTGTATTTCCAAATGCTTGGAGCCATTCTGCTTGTACCCTACAGACCAAACAGACAATTCCACAGGGCAAAGCCCTCCATGGGTTTGAGAAGCAGGGTAAGGCAGGTGATGGTGGCTCCAGACATGCCCCCGACCCAGAGCTTCCAGAATGAAGGCCTTGCAAGACCAACAAGAAGCACTTCTTTGTCCCTTCTGCTCATACCTTCTTGGAATATGCAACTGTTTATTACATATTTATATATATTAAATAACACATATGCATGCTATGCTGACATATCATTTGCCCCTCACTATACATGAAAATGGATATTTTAAAAGATGAGATCAAGAAGAGATAAACAATATTTTAAATATTTTAAAATTTTTTCAATATCAAAAAATTTTTTTCCTCTTTTCCCCACAAAGCATTTATTTTCCAGTTGGTTGTTAAAACATCGAATAAAATACCTTCATCTTGAGGGAACAGATCAAGTAAATTCATTTTTTTAAATATCTGCTGGCACCTTGACTGGTAGCCACTTATCTGCCTAGAGCAGTCAGTGAATTTAAAACATTAATAAGTCTTTCATGAAAGAAAAATGAAAAAGTCATCTTAAGTTCAACTCTCATTAAGTTTTTTCTTTGAAGATAGAGAACCTCTGAATAGTACAAAAGATGGCGTCACTCCCCATCTCAGCAGAGTACTGAAAAGACTCAACTCTGTAAAGGATCTGTGTTTATCAAAGTGACCACATCAGAGATGGCCCACAGTACACAAACCAGGTTGCTCTGCACTGAGGGACCTGGTGAGGGTGACTCTGGACCCCCTCATATCAGACGCCTTGAATTGGAACCCTTGCCTCTCCATTTATGGTATCAGTGACACAATGTGCCTTACTTTTCCCCTGTAAACATCAGCAGAAGTGCTAATGCTTTCCTCCAGTACCTGGGATTGCCTTGTGCACCCTGGCCATACACCTCAGTCACACACAGGACTCACCCTCCAGGGTTTCTGGGGATGGAAGCCCCATACTCTGGAGGGGGTTGACATGATGCCTTTGCTGAACTTTCAAGGTGCTGTGAGCAGTGAAGAGCCAGGTGAGTGGTTCTACAGACCATGCTATTTTGTCTTAACCCAACAACCCTCATCAAACTGACAGACCTTAAAAGGTCTATGCAGAGAGATCATGAGTGGAGGAGATGACTAGTAGCACCATTGACCCCTCTTCTCCTGGAGCTCTCTGACAGCCACCCAGCATGATAAACACGTCTAATAGTCTCTAACAAGAAGGTAGCTGGTGAACACTGAAATCATCAAGAAGACAGCTGGGTTTACATCTATTGATATAAATAAGGAATCTTACCCAGGTGCCTTGAGGTACTAGCCAGAGGTGGCAGTCTATGTATGTAATTTACAAAAAGGTAAACATCCATGTATAATAAAGGTGATTATTGGATATCTTTGTCTAACGATGTTTAAGATGAAAAGAAGCTTGGAACATGGGACATTTCTACCCTTTCCTCTGTCCACCCCTCCTGTTTGTTCTAAAAATCCCAGTGTGATCCTCTGATCTGAGCTTCCTCTCCCCATGAGACACGTCCTGGTAGCCTGGCCTCCTCATGCCTTGCCAGCCCTGTCCTCTCTTTCCGAATGCCTTCCTCCCCGCTCCCCAGGTGGGCACCTCATTCCCTGACCTCCTCATCCCCCTGCAGGCGAGTATGAGAACAAGGGGCTGATGATCATCGATGAGGAGGAATTTCTGCTGATCCTAAAGCTCAAAGACCTCAAGAAGCAGTACCGTACGGAGTATCAGGACTTGCGCGACCTCAGGGCTGAGATCCAGTACTGCCAGCACCTGGTGGATCAGTGTCGCCACCGCCTACTTACAGGTGCACCATTTGGGAAGGTTGGCCGGCCACCTGAGATTCCAGGAGGCACAGGTCAGGGCCACTGCCTGGGTTCTAGAAGCAGTTTCAGAACTTCTCTCTGGCAGAGGCAGGGGCTGGGCAGGGGCTTTAGATGTGTGTGTTTCCAGGACTCTGAGGGCAGGAGATGGAGATGGGAAAGGGTGAGATCCTGCAGCAGGAATGGAGGGCAAGCCTGTGACAGGAACAAGACAGACAGGCACACACCTCCTTGACCAGCTTTCTCAGGGACTCCTCCACAACTCACAGTGCTATCTCCCTGTGCAGAATTTGACATCTGGTACAATGAGTCCTTCTTCGTCCCTGAGGACCTGCAGGTGGCAGTGAAGCCAGGTTGCAGCATCAGGCCAGGCATGATGCCTGTCAGCAGGATTGTGTCTCTGGTGAGTGGTACAAGGGCAGGGGTGGGGATGGTGGATGAACACAGGGGCAGTGGGCAGTGCCCGTTGTGCTATGTTCTTGCCACAAAGTGTGTGTATGGGCTTCTCCCAGCCTTTCCTCCAGCTGACCCAGGCAGGGGGGCAAGTTCAGATCTTTTCTCAGTTACCAAGGATGAGGACACAGAAATATCACTTGCTGCTGCCACCTTTCTTGAGTGGCTCATCCTGCTCAGGTGGCAGATATAGGGTGTCTGTGATGACACTGGAAAACATGGGGCTGAGGGGTTGTGAGATACCCTGTGTGAGGGTTTGCAGACCCAGCAAGGTGCAGCCCTGATGCCCACCACAGGCCCTGTCAGGGTGGATCCCAGCAAAGCCAGGCTGAAGGGACTGTGCTGAGTTGGGCCTCTTCTAGGGAGAAGATGACCAGGACAAGTTCAACCAGCTACAGCAGACGGTGCTTCCCGAGGGCCCTGATTCTATCTCCTTCTACAACGCCAAAGTCAAGACAGAACAGAAGGTAACTGGGGAGATTCACGTCTCCAGAAGGCAAGGCCTCAGGGACCTCGTTACCAGGACACCCAGGATTATACTCCCCACTTTAGAGAGGCAGAGGAGGAATATGCCAGCCCAGGGAAATCCGGAGTCATGCAGAGTCTTCTGCCAACTCCAGAGTCCTGGGACTGGGCTGGACCCAACAGGAGTCCCACACACTATGGTCAAGCCTGGACATGGCTGGTGAATGCTAAGCCAGCCGATGTGTGGTTAACAGCCCAAGAGAGGTCCTGGGGATCCCCTGAGGCCACTGCCTATTGGAGAGAACCTCTTCAGCGGGAGCCACATTGCACAGGTAGCAGGGGACCAGAGGACCACATGCAGCTGAGGCAAAGTAGACATAGGCCTGGTATTCTCCTTCCTGAGCAGGTTGGGCTGGAGCAGAGGCTCTCCACTCTGCTGAGGCCCAGCCTGGCGCTAGAACACAGATGGCCTGTAATGCTGTGTGCTTTTCTGTGCCCAGAAGCAGTTCTTATACAGCAAGTGGCAGCGGCAAGTGAACTCATCCTTTAAAAAACATTTTTGTGGTACTCATTTACACTTCCAATAGGTGATTCGTTCCGTTTAAACATTAAAAAGCATGAAAGTACTAATACCCAGTTCCCTGTCAGTCCAGCTCCCACCAGTCCCCTCTGACAAGGAACCACCATCACTTGTTTCTAGAGTTCTTCTTGCATGTTGTTCTGCATCTTGCTTTTTCCACTTCACAGTATATCCTGAAGATCAACCCACGTCTACCCATCGGTGCTGCTGTGTTATTTTTCACTCTGCATAGTAATACTCCACTGCCAGGGTGTATCACAGTTCATTTAGCACATCTCATATTTAGGGACTTTTAGGAGGTTCTGTTTCTTTACTGTGACAGACATTGCTGGAATAATTAACCTTGTACAAATCTGAATTCACACAGGAGTCAATGTATGTGAGAGGCTTGTTTGTAGAAGTGAATTTCTTGGCCAAAAGGATTTTTCATGGATGGTGCCAAATTGCCTACCTAGAGCTGGACCCATCACACCCCCTGCCCCCCCAGGAGCATATATGGGATGTTTGTTTTCTACAGCTACCCCACAAGATGTAGAATCGCACTTTTTGTGTTTTTTTTTCAATCTGAAAGGTAAAAAAATGGTCTCTCAGTGTAGTCTTAATTTGCATTACTCTTATCAGTCAAGTTGAGCTTCTTTTCATATGTTTAAGGGCCATCTTAATTTCTTTTCTGTAAACTGCCTGTTCATATTTTTTGCCCATTTTTCTCTTGGTTGTTGGTCTTTTTCTTATTAATTTGTAGGAACTCTGATATATTGGGGAAAATAGCTCTTTATTATATGAGTTGCAGATATCTCCCCCTGTTTGTCATTTGTCTTTTGACTTTACTTATGTTTTTTTGTAGCTATTTTGTTGAATTTTATGAAGTCTTCTCTTTCTTGGCTTCTGGATTTTGTGTTGTAATTAGAAAGCCCTCCTCCTGACTGAGATCATTCTTTATGTTTACAGTTAAGCTGATACCTTTACTGATGCTGATAGCTGTGAGGAGCTGAAGCCCACTCAAAGAGGCTTGAGTGAAGGGATCTGTTAGCACAGATTGTGAAGGTCTCATAGAGTAGCACCTCTCATCCTGTGCTGTGTACACGTCACCAGGAGTCTTGTTAGATTGCAGATTCTGATGTAGCCGTTCTAGGGTGGAGTCTGAGAGTCTGCATTTTTAATAAGTGCTCAGATGATGCCCATGCTGCTAGTCTAGGACCACACTTTGAGTAGCGGGACATAGAACTCATCTGTAGGAAGCAGGCCCCAGGCTCCTCTTCCTCCAGGCCTTTCTCCCTCCAGACCTGGCCTTAGTTTCTCCCTGAGGTCTGCTCCTTCGCCTATCTGTTCTCTGCACCCCACCTCCCAATTTGTAGCTTCATTCTTGGCCCTAGCATGCTCTTATTTTCCCAGACTTCATAGTCCCAGGGCCCAATATCACCTGGACCACTTACTTTGTGTCTCTTTTGCATAATTGACTCTTTTGAGTTAAGTGTACATTCTTAGAGTAATCAGCTGTGGCTTGAGGCAGGGTCACCTGCCCATCCCAGTTGCCTGGGCTCCTTCAGCAGGACAGAGGATGGCTTTACCTAGGTAGCCTTATACTTAGCCTTATACTGTGAACATCAAGCTTTATTAACCCTGGTCCCCAGAGGGAGGCCCTAATCAATGGACAGGGCCCTGCCCCTCTGGAAAGGTTTGCTGGAACCCAACCACTGAGGCTGGGGAAGGAGACCCTGGCCAGATTGCTTCCATGGACCATATTGGCTGATTCCAAAGAGCTCCTTCAGGGTTGTCCATGAAAATCTCTCTGTGGGTAGGTAGAGCTCTATGGGAGAGAATGGAGTAGGAGAAAGTAGGCCTAGGCAGCCCAGTCTCAGAGATCATTTGGCTGTGACCACCATGCAGGGGCTTCCTCTTCTGACCACAGAGAGGCCTACCCCTTCTGGGATCAGAGGAGGGGGCATATGATGTGAGGTAGAGGTCAAACATTGCATGTGGATATCCAGTTTTCCCAGCACTAATTGTTGAAAAAAAATGATTCTTTCTCCATTGAATTGTCTTGGCACCCTTGTTGAAATTCAGTTGACCATAAATGTGATTGAACTTAAGAAGCTCTAGGAGTCCTGAGTGCATAAGGTGAAATTACTCTCCTCCTGAAAGAGTTTGACCTACTTTTGCCTTTAGCCATGGGGCATAACCAATCCAGGACCATTTTAAGCTCCTTCAAGAATTCCAACTTGATAAGGAATTAATATCCAGAATATATAGAAAACTCCTGAAACTCAACAACCAAAAAACAAAACCCAATTCAAAAATGGGCAAAGGACTTGAATAGACATTTCTCCAAAGAAGATACACAAATTGCCAATAAGTACATGAAAAGATGTTCAATGTCACAAACCAAATGCAAATCAGAACTATGAGATACTACTCTATACCCATTAGGATGGCTACTGTCAACAAACAAACAAACCCAGAAAATAACACATGTTGGCAAGGATTTGGAGTAGTTGGAACCCTTGTGTGCTGTTGGTGGGAATGTAAGATGGTACACCTGCTATGTGAAATAAGCCAGTCACAAAAATACAAACACTGTATGATTCCACTTATATAAGGTATTTAGAGTGGTCAAATCATAAAGATAGAAAGTAGGACGGTGAATTTCAGGGTCTGGTAGGAGAGAGAAATGGGGAGTTATTGTTCAAGGGGTATGGAGTTTCAGTTTGGGATGATGAAAGGAGTTATGGAGATGGATGGTAGTGATGGTTGCACAACATTGTGAATGTATTTAATACCACTGAACTGTATACTTGAAACTGGTTAAGATGATAAATTTTGTGTATTTTGCCAGAGTAAAAAAGTGGAAAAATATAGTATAACTGCTGTGAAAAAGAGTATTTAAAAATAAAAAATCAAAATAAAAAATAAAAAACAGAATTACCATATGATCCAACAATTCCACTTTTGGGTATATACCCAAAAGAATTGAAAACAGGGTCTCAAAGATATATTTGTACACCTATGTTCCTAGCAGCATTATTCACAGTAGCTAAAATGTGGAAGCAACCTAAGTGTCCATCAGCAGATGAATGGATAAGCAAAATGTGGCATATACATACAAGGGGAGTATTAATAGCTTTAAAAAGGAAGGAAATTCTGATATATGTTACAACATGGATGAATCTTGAGGACACTATGCTAAATGAAATAAACCATCCACAAAAAAACAAAACAAAAAAACCAAATACTGTAAGATTCCACTTATATGACATACTCAAAATGGTCAAAATTGTAGGAACAGAAAGGATGGTGGTTGCCAGGGGCTGGGGGTAGGTGGGATGGAAAGTTACTGTTTAATGGGCAGAGAGTTTCCATTTTACAAGATGAGAGGAGTTATGGAGATGGATGGTGGTGATGGTTACACAACATTATGAGGAGTGTATTTAATACTGCAGAACTGTACACTTAAAAATAGTTCAGACGGTAAATTTTATGTTATGCGTATTTTACCACAATAAAAAATTAGGGGAAAAGAAAGAATTCCAGCTTAACATGGGACCTTCAGTTTCTGTTCAGATTCACTGTGTGGGGAATCTGAGATTCACCTCCATATTCCAAGTTGGTTTTAGCATTTGCTTGGTTACTGCCCACTGATTCAGCTTCAGCTTACTTTCTCCACCAGCTTTCTGAGAGCTTAGCAGTGCATTAGAAGGCTAGGATTCATGAACATCTAGTTGATTTGCAGAGAGAGGGCCCTTCAGAGTATATAGGCCCCCATCTTCTAGAGAAAGAACCCTTTTCTTATCTTTTCAAACCTAATTCTTGTCAGAAGCCTTCAAGGGGGCCCTTGAAACATGATGTCTCCTTTTAAGCATGCCTGCCCCACCATTTAAAAACAGCTTTACACACTTTCTTTAGGATAAAAGAATGAAAAGGATTGAATGGAACATTATTTCTCACAGAGTTAGGGCTAGTTGGAGGGAATCCTTGTACCTAAATGGTGATGTCTGCAGGAAGAATGATGGGGTAGATGTAAATGGCATGGTTTCTGAGTCTTCCCTAAGTCCACATGTCCTAATCAACTCTTGTTTTCTCCCCTTTTCTGTGTCCAGCAAAATTATTTGAAAACCATGATGGGCTTCCAGCAGACACAGAGGAAATAAGGGCTCATCGCCAGTGCCTTGAAGGACCACACCCCCAGCAACTCCTGCCTGCTCTAGTGGAGCTGCCAAAGCACCTGCCCAGACTCCAACCCTCTGCTCCAAGGCTGGGGCCCAGCACAGAGAACACACAATGGCCTGCCTGCCAAGAGGGACAGCCTTCAAAAGACACTCTTGCCTATCTTCACAGAGTACTTTTGGTTTCAGTTCACTGTCTTATGTGCAGAAACAGGATAAAATAGCTTTCTAGTCTGGACTTTCAGTGCTCATCCAAGAACTTTATTTAATTTCCTGTCTGGGAGGATGTCTTCCCTGTAAACAGATGGGATCCTAACCGAGTCTCCAGTAAGAAAGCGAAAAAGTAGCTCAGCCAGGCTCCCCCAGCAGGCCTCTGTTCCACTGGTCAACCTCATTCCTTTCCTGGATGGCCATCCTGGGAATGACCTGGGTCTGCGAAGCCTTGGTTCCCACAGCTCCCTCATAGGTTGTCTCAGGGCATCCTCTGTGTTCCTGAGCCAATGAAGGCAGGAGGCCTTCCTTCCTCAGAAACCAGGAGAGGATGGGGTGTAGGTGGAAATGACTGAAAGGCAGATTTTTATCTCAAAATAAGAAGAGGCTTAAAATGAGATCAGTCCTACCATGAACTTAGCAGTGAGAGCCCCATGGTGGGAGGCTGTCTGGCAAGGAGATGGCAGAACCTGCATCAGATGGAAGGTTGAACTAAATGGCACCTGTCCAATCAAAGACCTAGTGATTGTGTTCTTCAGTCCATCGGTGAGCAGCCGAATGGGGCTTTAATTGAAGGGAGAAAGCTGAAAGGCTTTCCTTGAAGTCTCTGCCCTCTCTCCTGTCTACCCCTTTCTCTTTCACTGACTGATACACAATGGTCTTGAGACAACTTTAATTTAATTTTATTTTTTAAACTTTTTAATTGAGTTATAGTCATTTTACAATGTTGTGTGAAATTTGAAGCAACTTTTAGAGACTCCTGCTATGCTAAGGCTTCCCAGAGCAGCTCTGAAGTCCCTGACTTCATTCCCCTAGATGACACATGGGGGCTGTCACTGACCAGCACTTAATGATGTGCACACAGCCTTGTTGGTCAGTCCTCATGTTTCCTTTAATTGTGGCCAAGCAGACAGATGTGTCCAGGCTCTACTCATCCTCTTAGCTGTCGGAGGCCTTGGACAGAGAGTTCTGATTCTTTCCCTTCTTGGCTGCCCTTGCCCTTACCAGGACCTGTTTTGGGTTCCCAGGTCTTTGGGGCAGCTCAGGAAATAGGACACAGCAGACAGGGGGTACATCATCTTGTTGGGGTCACAGGACACAGCTGTCTGAGGCATTACCAATGCCCCGTTCCCTTCATCCCCCATCACTGGCTAGAATGGCATGTGGCACACAGGATGTCCCTCCACAGAACTCCTGAACAGCCAGTCCTGGGGGCCTACAGGTCGGGGCAAGCTGGGCCTTTGTCATGGCAGCTGGTCCTATTTGTCTCTAGCTCATGCTTCCCCACATAAGCCTCTCTGGTCAGTTCTGGTGCAAATGGAAATGTGATCATCAGTGTGGGGAGAGCCACAGGAATAAAGGAAGATGGTGCTCACCCTCCATGCAAACTCTGCACAGGAGCAGACACCTCCAACATAATGGGGAGTTAGGAGGCATTCTGTTCACTTAAATGGGCCTAAAAATGGGTTCTAGAAAATAGTACCCTCTGAGCTAATCTGACCATCAAAATCACCCCTGAAGGGACTTCCAACTCCGTCAATGTGACAGATAAGGTAACCTGAAAACACTCCGGCTACAAACAGAGGTGCCGGCTAAAGTATAACATTCTTTTAACTGCAAAGTTAAATTTGCAGAAAAGAAAGGGAACTGCGAGGAGCTGGAGGACTGAAAACCAGAATGGTCAGCATGTTAACCAGCTGTGTCCACTAGAGCCAGGAGAAGGTATGTGAGCGGATGGTTGCTCTTGAGCGTTAATGTCTACATAAGTGTGAGAAATAAGTCTTTGGCCCATGTGCCATAGGAATTTGGAAATGAGACCCCCTGCATAAAGGTGGCACTTGATGAAGAGATGAGCTAGCAAAAGTTCCCCTGCTGACATGGAGAAACAGTAAGGAAACTTTCCCCAAGGATGAGGGAGAATAGATCCTGTGAGAATTTCTAACCATGCACAGGTTTGGGATTCAAATTTACACTGTGTGGGCCAGGAACCACCAGGCTAAGGAATTAACATAAAAATTAGCCCATGGCTGAAATACCTAGTAGAATCAAATTAAAAAAAAAAACTACTGTACATCCCCTTTACCCAGCTACACAGCACTTCCACAAACCCTAGTAAACGTGAGCTCCAAAGATTAAATACACATACACATGCATGTACATACGGTGTACATGGAAACAACCTATCACGGAGGAGGCACAATGAAAGATTAGACTTATAAGAATTCCAGATAAATTACTGGATAAAGATTATACAATATATATGTACGTTTTAAATAAAGACAAGTTGGAATAAAAAATGTGATAAAGGCTATCAAAATACAGTGCATATTTTTTAAAAACAAGACTTCCTAGGAATAAAGAAAATGTAGCTCTAAAAGTTAAAAATGACAGACTAGAAACAGTAAAAGAGAGAAGTAATGACCTGGATGTTGGATCTGAAGAAATTACCAGGAATTGTAGAATAGAGAGGAAGAGAAAGAAAACTGAAAGTAGGGATAAGAGACATGGTGGGCAGAATGAGAAGATCCAGTATACATCTAATCACAGATTCAGAGGAGATAACAGGGAGATCACTCTCTTGATGATCCCGTCCAGTCTTGTGGCTTTAAACATCAGCCATGTGCCAACTCTCAATTTTATATATCTAGCCTAGACTGCTCTCCTGATCTCCAAACCTCTACAGGCATACCTTGGAGATATTGCAGGTTTGGTTCCAGACCACTGCAATAAAGTGAATACTGCAATAAAGCAAATACCACAATAAAGCAAGTCATATGAATTTTTTGGTTTCCCAGTTCATATAAAAGTTATGTTTACACTACACCATAGTCTACTAAGTGTGCAATAGCACTATGTCTAAAAAATGTACATATATTATTTTAAAAATATTTTGTTACTAAAAAATGCTATCATCTGAGCCTTCAGTGAACTGTAATCTTTTTGCATTAGTAACATCAAAGATCACTGATCACAGATCACCATAACAAATATAATAATGAAAAGCTTGAAATATTGTGAGAAATACCAAAATGTGACAGAGTCACAAAGTGAGCAAATGTTGGAAAATGGTGTCAGTAGACTTGCTCAATGCAGGGTTACCACAAATCTTCAATTTGTAAAAAACACAGTATCTGTGAAGTATAATAAAGCAAAGGGCAGTGAAACAAGGTATGCCTGTATAGCTAACTTGGCATCTCCAGTTGAATGTCTATTAAGACATCTATAAATCATTGTGTTTAAAACTAAATGCTCAAAAACAAACAAACTAACCAAAACCCTAAATGCTCAGTTGCTCTCCCCCCTGAAAACATGCTCCATCTACTGTTTCCTTTATTTCAGTTGTATTGTTCAGGCTAAAGTATTGTACTTCACTCCTCTTACCTCCCACATCAAGTCTGTCAAGAAATTCAATGGACTTTACCTTTGTACTATTTTAAAAATCTGATAATTTCTCATCCTTCTAGTGCCCCTACCCTGGTCTAAGCCACTATCATCTCTTGCCTGGATACTCTTAACAGCTTCCACACTGTGTCCTTATTTCCTTATTTTCTTACTCCCTCATAGACTGTTTCTAGAAAAGCAGCCTGGTTGTGATCCTTTTAAAATGTAAGTTAGATCAAATCATGCCTCTTCTCAAACTTTTAATGGCTCCTATTTTCCTTAGAGTAAAACTCAGGTCCTTAAAACAGTTCACAAGGCTCTACAGGATCTTGCTTCCTGTGACTTTATTTGCACACTCTGCTCTGACCACATGGGCCTCCTTACTGTTCCTCAAATATGCCAGGCAGCTTCTGCCTCAGGACATTTGCATTGTCTTTTCCCTCTGCCTGAAATATTCTTCTCTGAGATGTTTACATGGTCACTCCTCCCTTTGTTTAAGCCTCTGTGTAAATATCACCTTCTGTAGCAGATGCTGCCATGCCTTGACTGTAGTCCCTTGTGCTATTCCTGCTAATGGCATCCCCCTGAAAGCATCTGCAACTTTCTACATAAAGGCTTTCTCAACCATAGGTACTTAACTGCTGCAGTGGGCCCAAATACCAGGGATCTAACACATTTAGGAGCAACCCTCAACCAGTGATTGGTGGGTGAGTACCCCAACCTCCTCTCCCTCGGATAGGACAACTCTGAGGCATGTTCTCCACTATTTCTTGGGATTTCCCAATATAAATACAAATTCACATATACATGAATGGAACCAAATGAAAAAATCTGTTGTTATATTAAGTTCATGGGATTGTCAATGAAATAATATTATGAAATATTTAAGGTTGTTTTAATAGTGTTATATAATTTTTAATAAAAGTATAATGAAAAGGATAAGGTTGAACCAATATAGCACCCAAGGTTTCTTTCTAAAGTTCTGAGATTCAAGGTAGGACAAAGGATTCTGGATAGTCCTGTCTTCTAGAATCTTTAATTTCAAAGACTCAGACACCTCTGTTGCTGTTTCCTCTGACACTATGTGGAGGTTCCAAATCACTTGCTCCACCATCAGCTGGGCCCAGGGAGTCTCAGTCTGAACTTGATCACTGATTAGCAGGTTGCACTTTTCTGAGGCAATACAATATAAATGTAGTGTATGGGTGTTGGGCCAAGACATCTGAGTTTAAATTGGGACTCCACTGTCTTACTGGTGTCAGACCTTGGACAAGTTGTCCAATTTCCCTGCTTTCCTTTCCTTGTGTGTAAAACAACAATTAATAGTCCTGGGGCTCTATGAAATGAAGATATTAATGTATGTCTAGTGCACAGTTGGGCCCCAATCAACTGAAACTGCCATGACAGTAATAGTAACTATAATAATAGATACGAATGTGCCCAGCATTACATCTGATGGTGAACACACACACACACACACACACACACACACACACACACACACACACCAACCAATGTTAGGCTCCCTTTCTACTCCCCAAAACAGATTTTGGATTTGAAAAGGCAGTGTTCAGACTGGCATTATTTTTCTCAAAATTAATCCTGACTGATGGACTTTTAAGACCAATCCAAAAGTTTACAGTAAAAGTAGCTACTAAAAATATACCCAGTGACATCCTGGTCAGTGTTACTGGAGGTCAAGTGTCTGGGGTCAGGGTAGTAGCCCCTGCACATCACATCTGCCAGGCTGCACTTGTTCGGGGCTGAAGGCAGTGTTATAAGTGGACAGACTCCCCAAGGGAGGGTGACCAGCATCACGAGACACTGAAAATTCCATCAAGCAAGAAATAATCATGAAAATCAGGGGCATTCAATCTGAGAATAGAAGTCCAAAGGGGTACTTCTGTCATTTCAGTAGGAAAAAATGGGATAAGAGTTTTCCAACCCTGGAATGGATGGTCTTGGTGCAAACTGGGCTTCTAGCCCTTGCAGGATGTAAGCAGTGTCTGGGCAGACCCAGTCAAGGTCCTCAAACAAGGAAGAAATGTATTAAAGGCCTCGAGCTTTCTTCTAAATATAAATTCCGGATTCTATAAAAGCAGTTGTGGAAAGCTGTGATTTTATAAAGGCAGTTTAACGTATCAGTTGAAAATTATATCTTATACAGATATTCACACATATATGAATAAAAAGACTAAAATGTCAAAGTGGTTGTTTATGGATGAAACAAAGTGATTTTTCTCCCTTTAAATTTCAAAGAATATCTTCTTTATTTTTTCTATTAAATATGCAGAAGGCTAGAGGGGCTAAAGGAGGGATCTGGAAGGCTCTCAAAGAGGCTGAGAACATAGAGAGTATGATTACGTATGTGGCCAGGTACATGAAAAAGGAACACAGGATCTAAGAATCACATACAAGTCCATATGCTACCACTGAGAGTCTGTGACTCTGGGTGCCCTTACTTCTCTGAGGCTCAATCTCTGCATCTGTAAAATAGGGGAAGCAACCCTCCCTGCTACAGGGAGGCTAAAATGACCAGGCGAGTTAATATCTATGAAGACTTTGCAATGTTTGAATTCTTCTATAAATACCAATTATTATTCCTGTTCACAATTAGAACTTCTTTGAAAAATTGTCTTTTAACAACAGATAAATTAACATTCTACTTCAGTGCTGGAAAATCAACTGGCTCACGTTTTTTGGAGAACAATTACGTAGTGTATCTCCAGAGCCTTAAACATGTATATATCGGTATGTACTTTATACATCAGTGCAAACATTTGGATAAAAATTTGGCAATACCTTTAACAATTTTAATTGTGTATACCAGAAGTGTACCATAGGCATTTTGTTCAAATGCAAGTTTTAATTAGAATTATTTTATTTTAAAGTTATTATTTATTATTATGTAGTAATTTTTACAAACAATTAGAATTATTTTATTAATCAATTTTTTAAAAGTTTTACATTTTAATACTTATGGGAATTGTAATTTCCAAGCACCATGGGCTGCTCAATTCTATGTGTACTTCTGAGATACCAGACATTAAATTTTAGCAAAGGTGAGTAGAGGAGCCATCTTATTTCCATAGGTTCTGCAGTAAAGTGTTTAGCTGACTGTTGTCATAGAGTTACTAAAGTTTCCTTCCTTTCTAACAGTCAACTGACTGGGTGAAGATTTATCTCCTCTTCAATTCCTGGGCTTGAGGTTAAGCCGATGACACAATTTCATTGAAGCAAACACACAAACTGAAGAGTTTTGCTTTACTTGAAGAAAACACTAAATATCAGATGTAACATTGCTACTTTCACTTATATATTTTAATTTCTAATAGATTCCTTTGACCTTGGACCTAGAACTGTGGCTATGGAGAAATCTGACTAGTGTTTAAGGTAAAAAACTGTCTTTGAATATCCATGTGATACTTAGCTTCCATTGCATACACACCAACTTCAGAATCTTCCCTGGAGTGGGGATATAGAAGAATCTTTAGAGGAGGGTTAATAGAAGGTATACTAGCACTCTCAAGGTTACTTCTAGTGAATACAGACTCTCCACAAGACCCCTTAAAAACCTGTTAATCAATAAAGTTAAATTTATTAAATTTACAGTGTTAAAGAGAATGCCAACTTGACAAAGGCATAATAATTTCTCAGAAAGTCAGGGGGAGGATATTTACAGGGCTTTAGGGCCCAAACTGGGTGGTTTTAAAGAGAGTTTTGTAAAGCAGGAAACTGACTGAGACTAGGCAGAGTTTATAACAATAATTTTAGATTGGTAGGCACAGTGAGGCAACAGTCTTTAAGCAAGTCTCAATGAGTAAAATACTAGTTTTCATAAGTAAGCTTTTTGTTAGTTCATAGTCTAGGATCAAGTATTTCTTGGAGCAAATAGTTATTTTTGCTTATTCTCAGTATTATTTAGTGTAAGAACAGGAAAGTTATGTCTGGTTTCTGTATTTCTTAACCCAGAGACAGGAAATTAAATTGGTTTCAGTTCTCTTTACCAGGCTTCAGCAAAATAATTTTGTCGTAAGCAACGATTGGTTGTTAGTAAGTCCTACTATGCTGGTATTATTATTGAAAAACAGTGGTAAGTTTCCTTGTTGTCATTATATTTAAATACCTCATGACTGCCATTTCATCTTGTTTGGGCAACTTGTATATGCATGACAAGGCAGTTCCCAAATCTCTGACAGGTCAGGTAATGTCTCTGCCCTGAAGAAAAATGATGAAAGTAACCCACTCTTTACCTTTGACTAATAATTCTGTTATATCCTACTGCACTAAAGAGACTGTCTGAACAAACATCTGATTACAAAATATTGTGTGCTTATGATTACCAAACCACTCATGGTCATTACCTTGTGTATTCCATTGTCAAGGACACTCATCAAGCATTTTCTTAATTGATTTTCCATACCATAAATATTATTTCACAAGATTCACTCTGTTGTTAGACCTAGAAATCTCTTGATGAGTGTATTAGTTGTTTATTGCTGCTGTAATAAATTACCACAAATTGAGCCTCTTGAAACAATACAAATTTATTATTTTATATTTTGAAGTCTGACATGAGGCTAAAATCAAGGTGACAATAGGGAAGAATACATTTCCTAGCCTTTTCCAACTTCTAGAAGCTGCCTACATTCTTTGGCTCATGGCCCCCTTCTTCCATCTTCAAAGCCACCTCTCTGTTGGTTCTTTTGTAGTCATGTCTCCCTCTGACCCTCCTTTTCAGCTTCCTTCTTTCACTTTTTAAGGACCCTTGTGATTACACTGCCCTCATCCAGATAACCCAGGATAATCTATTTTAAAATCTGCTGATTGGCAAATTTGACTCTATCTGCACCTTTAATTCCCCTTTGCCATGTAACCTAACATATTCACAGGTTTCAGGTATTAAGACATGTACATCTTTGGGGGGGGAGGGCATTATTCTACCTACAAGAGTCATCAAGTGAAGCAGGAGTTTGGTTCACTAGATGGACTTTGGTTGCTGATGTCCAGGGGTACCATGTGATCATTGATGACAAGGTCAGGGAAGTCAGAAGTGATCACGAGGTAGGCATTTTGCTATTTGGCTAAATACAGCATGCTGTACATGTTTTCTCATCTTTGGAGGATATCATCTTTAAGCTGGCTCTGCAGCTGTGCCTTCAGAAGGCCTTTCCATTTGCTTTATTAGGCTGGTAGCTTCTGGGTAGTGAGGTGTCATTTCCTTACTGCACCTCTTCCCTGCTGTGAAATGGGATTCTTGGTCTCATGTATTGTTACACAAATATTGCGTCGGTAGATCAAACACTTTGAAAGTCCTCAGATAGTCATGCTGGCCACGGCCTTGCAGGTAGGAAATATGTGTCAATTCTAGTTGTTTAATTGATTCTCCTTCCAGTTTGAAAGGGTCCTATTATCAACATGACACAATGTGGTCGTTTGACTCCTTGAGGGATGGAGTCGTATCAGGGAGTCCTCAAAGGATAGTGTCATATCATTGGTCTCTGCTGTGGTTGGGCTGGACACTGAGCAGTAGTAGTAGCATTAGCTAAGTCCTCTGAGCTAAGTATCTATTTATCTAACTACATAAAATATACAATCATATAGGTGTATTAAGAAAGATGGAAGCCAGGTTTCTCAGCGTCAAAGAAGGGAGTTACAAATATGGAAAGGAAGAAAATTGGAAGAACTCTGTGGTATTGGATTAGAATTAGAGGATTCAGTGTGAACTACTCATAAATGTCAATATAGATATAGATATATAATATATAAATATATGCATATAGACATAGAAATAAATAATATAGATGTAAGTGTGTGTATATAGGGGATTTATTTATTTACCTATATATTTATTTATTTGTATACAAATATACTCTATCTCTGAGCACTGAGAAGGCTTTGGAGCAGTAATACCCCCAATAACAATGGACCAAGATCTAGTACCATTTGACTTCTAAATCTTCCACTGAAAGAACCAGAACTTCTGGGCTGTGACAAAAAAAAAGTATGAAAGGAGCTGGAAATCAGTTATGCCAGAAAGCAAGGAAGTACTCAAAGAATGATACGGTTCTTATCAGAAGGACATAGAAGACAGTTAATGAGGCTTTCACTAATAAAATCTGAGACATTTTGAGATTAACTTAAAAATGATCTCCTCAATTTGATCTGTAAGTTTAACACAATCACTATCAAAATCTAGTAGGCTTTTCTGCAAAATTGACAAATTGATCCTAAAATTTATATGAAAATGCAAACGATCCAGGATAGTCAAACCAATTTTTAAAAAGAAGGACAAAGTTGAAGGATTCATACTTTTCAATTTAAAACTTACTATAAATAGGGAGAGATTGGCAACTTATCTGTAAAGAGCTCCACAGTAAGTGTGTTAGGCTCTGAGGACCATATGGTCTGTCACAGCTATTCTACACTTTTTAGGATATTCACAGTGTGGTGCAATCATCACCACAATCTAATATTAGACCACTTTGTTGCCCCCTAAAAACCTTGTACCATTAGCCATTACTCCCTATTTCCTCACTTTATCTCTTCCAGCCACAGGCAACCACAACTCTACTTTCTGTCTCAAGAGATTTGGCTATTCTGAACATTTCAAGTAAATGAAAGCACACAATATGTGGTCTTTTGTGACTGACTTCTTTCACTTAGCATAATGTTTTCACGGTTAATCTATATTGCAGCATGTATCAGTATTTCACCCTTTTAAAAACAGATGAATAATATTTAATTGATGGATATACCACAATTGTTTATCCATTCATCAGTTGATGAACATTTGGATCGTTTCCACTTTTTGGTTATTATGAAAAGTGCTGCTACAAGCCAAGAACAAGTTTTTGTGTAGACATACATGTTCATTTCTCTTGGGTATTTACCTAGGAGTGGAAATGCTGGGTCAAATAGTAACTCTATGTTTAACCTTTTGAATAGCTGCCAGACTGTTTTCCGAAGTAGCTATACCATTTTATCTTCCCTCAGCAGTGTATAAGGGTTCTAATTTCTCCACACGCTATATGACACTTGTTATCTTTTTTATTATAGCCATCCCAGTGGATGTGGTTTTGATTTCCATTTCCATAATCACTAATGATGTTGAGTATCTTTTCATGTGCTTATTGGCCATTTTAATATCTTCTTTGGAGAAATGTCTATTCACATCCTTTGCCCATTTTTTAATGGTTTATTTGTCTTTTTATTATTGAGTTTTAAGAGTTCTTTATGTAGTTTAGATACATGTCCATTATCAGATATATGATTTGCAAATATTTTCTCTCATATGTGGGTTCACTTTCGTGATAGTGTCCTTTGAAGCACAAAAGTTTTCAATTCTGATGAAGTCCAGTAAATGTTTCTCTTGTTACTTGTGCTTTTGGTATCATATCTAAGAAACTATTGACAAATTCATGGTCATGAAGATTTACCTCTATGTTTTTGTCTAAGAGTTTTACAGTTTCAGCTTTTACATTTAGATCTTCAGTCCATGTTGAGTTGATTTTGTGAGATAGTAGTCCAGATTCATTCTTTTGCATGTGGATATGCAGTCGTCCCATTATCAACTGCCAGAGTTAATAGTCTGTCATCCCTTTTTTTGTGGTCCAACTTTCAAGGTTTTGTGATTTTTTTTTTGAATCAAAAATTCAATCAAAGCTGAATTTAGTCATTTAAGTCTCAATATGATATCATGAATTTTCCACTAATTATACAAAATGTCCCCTTGGGCCAGTTTTAGATTAGGCTCATGCAACAAAATGCACATTTCATTTGAAAGCTTTAGTGCAGGTGTGCCCAAGCTATAAAATCCAATTAAACAGGACCAAATGCCTTAATAGTTGAAGACTTAGTTTTTCATCAGGCTGTCTCTAGTGAGGTTCCAAGGAAATAAAATAGTGAAATCCCAAGGAACTTTTTTTTTTTTTACACCAGCTAAGAAAGGCTGATATTAAGTAATCTGGAAGAGTGTTAAGGGTGACTCAGTTCATTACAACACTGATCCTGAGGGGAGGGTGCCAACTGCCTTTGCCCTTGAAGGATAAGAGGTACCTTGATCTCTGGCAATGAACCATAAGATCTTTTGTTGACAGGAGAGGGTGGGCAATAGTTCTGAGGTAGAAGAGTGTGAAATGCATGGAGAGAAAGGTGTAGAGAGCAAATGAATTAAAAAAGGCATGCTGGTCTGCAGTGGGAAGAAAAAAGAAAAAGAAAAAAAGGCATGCTGGGACAGATAGGGGGCAGGGTGGGGAGAGATGGCTTAAATTCCTGCTGAATAAATATGAAGTGTGGTGAAGAAAAATTACTTGGAAAAAAGGCAAGAAGGTAGGTGGCATGTACTTTCAATGCACTACAGGGAATTTAGAGGGATGGTGGTCTTTTTCAAGTTATTTCTTTACTTAACCTAAGGGAATGTAATTGTTATTACTATCAATTATGGGCTTAGAATCTGAAGTTAAATGCTAGGTATTATCCAGTAGAAAAGATAACCCTAACGGGTCTGTTTAATTGCCCTGCTGGATATGAACCAGTTTTATATCTAATCTAACATTTTAATTCTAACATTCCTTGTTTCCTCCTAGTATTCCTTTATAAATGTCTGTGAATATCCAGTTCCTCAACATGCTCTTTTAACCAGCTTTATCTGACTGTGTCCCTTATTAGTAAGTTAATAAATCTTTGACATACGTTCATTCTATATTTTTTTGAATCATGTTTTCAACAATTTTAAAAATTATACTTTGCCAGGATTCAACCATTGATGATCCTAACTACCAAGAGTTGTTAAGCATCCTTTGGGGAAAAATAAGCAGCCCTCACTCCAGTAAGGAGCCCAAATCTAAATTGTCATTGGATTCCTCATTCTTCATGGATTTGTAAAGGACTAAATTTTAGAAAATGTATTTCAA
Organism: Camelus ferus; assembly: GCF_009834535.1. Lineage (NCBI taxonomy): Eukaryota > Metazoa > Chordata > Mammalia > Artiodactyla > Camelidae > Camelus > Camelus ferus. Next base: position 27,350,205 of record NC_045712.1, read on the forward strand.
GGGAATGGAAGGCTCATTCCTTATGGCTGTGATACTGCATCACAGTACAAACACTAGAAAGCCAGACATGTCAGGTGAGCCAGACATTTTTGCATGAGCATGTATTTAAGAATGATTTTAGGCAGTCCTTCACCTTAGCTCCTGCCTTGGTTAGCTGCTGCTCCATTGCTGTATTTCCATGTTAAGTCATTCAGATGCTCATAACCTAGCACATGAAGCTGTATGACCACTGCTTTGGTTCTCTGTAGGAAAGGAGAGAACAACCCCCTTGGCTTCGTATGGTCCAAAGTTACTAACAAACTCACTAATGAGGCTAATGTTCACTGCCTAGAAATGCCCTCACCTGCCTCCTTTTCTGTCAGATAAATAATTGTTCACTATTCAGTGCTCAGCTTATGTATCATGTCTTTTCTCAACTCCCCTAGGCAGAAAGAGTCACTTCCTTTTCCTTCAGCATGCTGGTACCATCTTTACAGTACTCTCAATACTGTACTCAGTACAGTACTCTCAATCTCAGTACTCAGTACTGTCCCTTAACTGAAGTGTTTCCCCAGTTACTTTGAGAGCTTCCCAAAGACAGAGATTACCTCACTTACCTTTGTATCCTGTGTTTCTACCCACAAGGTTTGGCATATAGAGAGGATTCAGTAAGTTGCTGTTGAGAGAACACTTTTTTGAAAAAGTTCTCTAGTGCCTAACTGGCAAACCAAAAAATAAAAATAAAGGATGTTGACAAGAGTAAAAAAGAAATCTACTAATTTATTACTCTAAGTTTGGGATTAACTTCATCTTGCTTAGGTTTCTCACGGCAGGGATGAAACGTCTTTGGGTTAAATGAAACAGCAGAAAAAGCTAACATTTGTGTAACTCAATAAAAATTAGCCTTTTCAGTAACATCTGAACACCAGGTCTCAATTTTACAAAAGCATGGAAAATTATTGTACTTCTTTGGAGTGTACATACCAGTTTTCTCTCTGAGATATATGTAGTTGTAAGTGCTATCTGATAAGGCAGAAATTAGATTGTATCAGAGGGATAAAGTGACAAAAAATTGTGTCTACCACATGGAGGACTTGGCTATGTCAGATTATGTTCATATGCTACGGTTAAACAGTCTGAAATAAACATACAGAAGCTGTGCATATCACAATTGAGTTAAAACAGTTTGTAAACATCAATCTCTAATCTCAAAAATAGTTCACATTCATTTGAAATGGACAACAGTACACACTTACAGTTTTGCCCAAAGCTATCTTGAACTTTCCTGACTTCTGTCAAATTACAATATAATGAGATACAAAAAACTGGACATTCTTCAGAATTATCACATTGGTCCACTATATTGATGACATCATGCTTATTGGACCAAATAAGCAATAAATGGCTAACATAGTGGAGTCTTTGGTAAGACTTAAGTTCCGGTAGATAAATCCTATGAAGATTCAGGGGACCACCACATCAGTAAAATTTTTAGGGGTCCAGTAGTCTGGGACATCACCTCCAAAATAAAAGACAAATTATTGCATCTTACACCTCCCACCACCAGAAGAAAGCACAATATATCTCTGCCAGTATTTGGTACAGTTTTTTTAACTTTAGCTATTTTGATAGGTGTGTAATTGTATCTTGTTCCATTTTTTATTTGCATTTCCTCAATGACTGGATATCTTCTTTGATGAAGTGCCTGTTCAGAACTTTTACTCATTTAGAAAATTGTGCTGTTTTCTTATTGTTGATTTCAGAGTTCTTTACACATTCTGGATTCAAGTTCTTTATCATGTGTTGCAACGATTTTCTCCTAGTTTGTACTTTGTCTTTTCATTTTCTTAAGTGTCGTTTGAAGAGCAGGAGTTTTTAATTTTGATGAAGTCCAATTTACCAATTTGTTCTTTTATGGACTGTGCTTTTATTGCTTAAGTCAAGGTCACAAAGAAGTTTCTAGAAGTATTCTAGAAGTTTCGTAATTTGAGTTTTGACATTTAGGTCTATGATTCATTTAAAGTGAATTTTTGCATACGGTGTGAGATATGGATCCAAGATTGTTCATTTTTGCATGTGATGTCCAATTGTGCAAGTACCACTTGTCAAAAATGGTATCTTCTCCACTAAACTGCCTTTATGCCTTTGTTAAAAATCAGTTGTCTATACAATGTGTGGGGTTTGTTGTGGCGCTCTATTCTGTTCCTTTAATATATATGCCCATCTTTATGTCAAAACCAACTGTTTTTATTTACTGTTTTGATTACTGTAGCTTTATAATAACTCTTATGTTTAGACAGGATTAGCCCTCCAATTTGTTATTCTTTTTCAGAGTTGTTTTGACTGTTCCAGTTCTTTGAATTTCTATGTGGATTTTAGAATCAGTAAGTGAATGTTTTCAAAAAAGTTTCCTCAGATTTTAAATGGTATTGCACCTAATCTGCAGATAAATTTGGGGAGAATTGACACTGTAACAATACTGAGTCTTTCAATCATAAAGAATCTACATCTCTCCATTTATAAGGTCTTTAAAAATTTTTCTCAGCAGTATTTTATAGTTTTCAGTGTACAGGTCGTTCATATCCTTTGTAAATTTATCCCCAAGTTGTTCATATTTTTATATTATTGCTAATGATACTGTTTTTTAAGTTTCAATTTCCAATTGTTCATTGCTAGTACAGAAATACAATTGTTTCTTCTATCTGTGGTTTTTTTCCTTTTAAATAGTTTGTGGGGTTTTTTTTTTTTGAGAAAAACCATAAGGTTTACTAAAATATATTCAGCTTAAATATGTTGGCTTATGAAGAGGTCAGTTCCCCCCAAACACTAACCTTTTTCATTTTCTTTAAAAGTTAAAGGCTTATGGGTTGTTTTACAGAAAAAAGCAATATAGTGATTAGAATATACGCAAAACACCACCCTCATGTATACATTTCATGCCATCAGGTTAAAACTCTTTGCTTTGAATTGTTACTAGCAATTATGCTGGCCAAATAGTGCAGAGAACATGGGGCTTTTAATAAAGAAATGGCTTGCTTAGGACAGATGGAAACCATGACAGAAACAATGAGCTTTGAAGAGAACCATTTTCATGGAACTTGTAGGAAACCAAGACAAAAATGCCCCACACACCCTCCCCAAAACAGCAAGAAACCTTCACATGCTCCACACACCTGACCTTCCACTACATCCACATAAAAGACCCAAGAACTCACTACATGCTAGGCAGCAGGTGTCACCTCTTCACCCAGGGCACTCCTGGGATGCTCCGCCATGTGACAGCATTGTGGAAAGTCTGCTGTGGCATTGTCGACCTCATTTGAGCTTTTGAAATGAACATGGTAACAGAATTGGGGAAGGGCTTGCAGGAACACTGATGAGAGAAGGAAAAGGGAGATGAGATCAGGGGGAGAGACAGCTGCCCCAGTCAGAAACTTGAACAGCTTTATTGAGATATAATTCACATACAATAAAATTCACCCATTTAAAGAATATAACTCAATGGATTTCAGTGTATCAATAGACCATAATCACAATCTAATCTGAGAATGTTTGTCCCCCCACAAAAAAACCTTGTATATATTAGCAGTCAGTCCTCATTTCTCCAGCCCACCTCCATCAGCCATAAACAACCACTACTCTACTTTCTGCCTCTATGGGTTTGCCTATATTCTTACATTTCACATGAATAGGATCATATAATATGTGGTCTTTTGTGGCTGGCTTCTGTCACTTAGAGTCTTTACATCATCTATGTATGCTGTAGCATATATCAGACTTCTTTCCTTTTAACTGCAGAATAATATTCTATTGTATGGATATACCACTTTTGTTTATCCATTCATCAGTTAATGTACATATTTGGGTTGTTTCCACTTTTGCTTATTATGAATAATGCTGCTATGAACATTCATGTTCAAGTTTTGTGTGAATGCATTTTTTATTACTCCAAGAGTGGAATTGTTGGGCCGTATATTAACTCCATATTTACTACTTTGTAAAATTTCCAGGTTATTTTCCAAAGTGGCTTCATAATTTTATATTCCTTCCAGCAATATATGGGAATTCCAATTTCTTTTTTTCCTTGTCAATACTTAGTGTTTTCTGTCTTTTTTATTCTAGCCATCATAGTGGATACAAACTAGTATTTCATTGTGGTTTTGATTTGCATTTCCATAATGATTAGTGATGCTGAGATTTTTTCTTCCATATGAGTATTAGTAATTTGTATATCTTCTTTGGAGAAATGTGTATTCAAGTCCTTTGCCCATTTTAAAATTGGGTTATTGATCTTTTTATTACTAACTTGTAAGAGTTCTTATATATTCTGGATATAAATCCCTTATCAGATATAGGACTTGCAATTTTCTTCTCCCATTCAGTGGGTCATCTTTTTACTTGCTTGATAATATCATTTGTAGCACAACAGTTTTACATTTTAATGAAGTCAAAATTAGTTTGACTATTCTAGTTCCTTTGCCTTTTCATATAGTTGAGTCATGATTTTCAAGAATTCACTCTCTTAATATCTATCTTTTAATTACTATATTTAGATCATTTACATTTAATGTACTAATTGATATGTTAGGGCTTAAGTCTGCCATTTTATTTTTTGTTTTGTTTGTTCCTTCTGTTTTTTCCTTTTTTCTTTTCTTTTCTTCCTGTGAGTTAATGGAATATACATTTTTGAGAATTCCATTTTATTGTGTTTTGTTGTATCTTTGTACAGATTTTTTTGGTAGTTACACTAGATACTACATTATACATACACTACTTATCACAGTCTACCTGTTTTAACATTTTACCAGTTCAAATAAAGTATAGAAACCTTACTTCCCTTTAAGTCCCTTTACCCTGCCCTATTTATAATTGTCTTGAATATTCCTTCTATATACACTGTGAACCAAATCAGATAATATTTGATATTTTTTTGCTTCAACTGTCAAATATAGTTTATAAAACTTAAGAAAAGGAAGTCTATTGTATTTACTAATATTTTGCTCTTTCTGTTATGCTCTCATTCTTCCTGACAGTCTAAGTTTCTATTTTAATAATTCCCTTTATATTTGAAGAACATTCTTTAGCAATTTCATAGTAGGTTTAGTTGTGAAAAATCCTTAGTTTTTCTAAGTTTTCTGTGTTTCCCTTCATTCCCCAAAGATAATTTCACCATATGTAGAATTTGGAGCTGACAGTTCTTTTCTTTCAGCACTTGGAAAATGTTGTGCCATTTCTTTTTGACCACCGTGATTTCAGTGAGAAATCTGATGCCATTCAAAAAATGTTCCCTATACGTGTTTTCTCTCTTGTTGCTTTCAAGATTTTTGTTTGTTTTTAGTTTTTGGAATTTTAAGTACAATGAACCTTGGTATAGATTTCTAGTTCTTTAGGTCTATCCTGTCCGGGATATGTTCAACCTCTTGAATTTGTAGGTTTATGTATTTTGACAAATTTGGAAATTTTCAGCCATCATTTCTTTGAGTACTTTTCAGCTCCACTCTATTTCTCCTCTTCTTCTGTGACTCTAATTACACAAATGTAGATCTTTTGTTATAATTCCACTGGTCATTGAGGACCAGTTCATTGTTTTTTTCCAGTCTATTTTCTCTTTGTGGTTCAGACTGGGTAGTTTTCTTGGTTCTGTCTTCAAGTTCACTTATTCTTTCCTCTGTCTTCTCCATTCTGCTGTTGAGGTCATCCACTGAGTTTAAAATTTCCATTTGAGGGGGTAAAGGGGGCGGGAAGGGATAAATTGGGAGTTTGAAATTTGCAGATACTAACTACTATACACAAAATAGATAAAAAAAAAGTTTATACTGTATAGCACAGTGAACTAGATTCAATATCTTGTAGTAACCTATAAGGAAAATATGAAAATGAATGTATATGTATATGTATGAATGAAACATTATGCTGTATACCAGAAATGAAACAACATTGTATACTGACCATACTTCAATAAAAATAGGATGCAAAAAAAATTTCCATTTTGTTCTTCTTTATATCTTCTATTTCTTTGCTGAGACTTTCTATTTATTTCTTTCAAGTGTGTTCGAAATGCTTTTTGAAGAATTTTTTATGACAATTGCTTTAGAATCTTTGTCAGATAGTTTTGATATCTAATTTATCTTGAAGTCAGCATCTTTTTAAATTGTATTATGTTCATCAATTTGAAATCTTCCTGCTGCTTGGTATGATGATTTTTAAAAAATTGTACACTGAACTTTGAGAGCATTATGAGACTCCAGATCTTATGTAAATCTATTTTAGCAGGACCCCTCTGACACTAGGCCAGCAGGGAATGTGGTGCCACCTTCTCACAACAAGGTGAGGTTTCCCATTTCAGGTTTCCCATTTCACCTTCTTTGACACCCCAGAGGAAGTTCTGCCTTGTTCCTACTGGATGGAAGTGCAGACTTCTGGCCACCCACTATGCCTGACAATTGATAACTGATACAGGATAAATCTGAAAAGTAGCTGAGAGTGGGAAGCAATACTGCTTCTAAATTCTTTGTTCACTCATTGAAAAGCTTTCTTCTCATGGCCTCCACGAGGCTACACACTGTTTTTAACTTCACCTTTGTCCCTTTGCTGGCTTATCATTTTTTGTGACCTATAAATGCTAATGTTCTCAAATGCTCAATCCTGAGCACTGTTTTTAATCTGCTTTTTCCTCTAGTTGTACTTTTTTCCTAGGAGATCTCATGCAGTCCTATAGCTTTAAATATCGCTTGTATACTGAGGACTCCAAAATTTATATTTTCTTATAAGCATTCCTCTAAATTCCTGACTGGTATTTTGAACTGCTCAGTGGTTATCTCCATTTGAATGCTTACCAGCATTCTCTATCTTTATATGTTCCCTACCTTTATTATTAATCCCACATCCTTTAACCTATTTCTCCCAGTCTCAAGTCTCTACCAGTGATCCAGAAGTTGATGTAAAAAATTTAAGATTCATCTTTGATTCCTCAGTCCCTGCATCCAAACCACGAACAATATTAATAGACTAGTGTATATCTTTCTTCACCTTTCTCACTGTTTGGATATACTTACACAAAGACTAACATTAATATGCATATCTTGGTTTAACAGAAATAGACTCCTCATACTTACTTTTTCCAGCTGACAGCCCTGTAAGTCAATAGACACAGAATGAACTCTACTTTTTTCTTCTAATTTCTCAATGGAGCTCTAAATATATACAAACATCTATATATCTATCTATTGATAGATCTATATATATATATATATATATATATATAGTCAATGTCATATATTATTGGGGTGTGGGTAGTAATTTTTCCTTAATTTTTTCTCTCACTTCCTCCACCAATTCCTAACTCAAGATAACTTGACTAAATAGCATACATCTGCTCATATCTTTCATTATAATGATAAAATCAAATAAATAAATGCATGTATATATAAGTCTAAGCATCTTGCTTTTCTCATTCAACAAACCTCAAAACTTCATGAAAACTTCTTCAGAGCATCTAGTATAGTGAAAATTCATTCTTTTCAATGACATTCTTTTCAATACCCCTTGGTATGGATATTCTGAACTATACTCATCCATTCCTTTATAAGCCTTCACTTGATTTTCCCCACCACAAATAATGATACAATTAATACATTTGTACATTTAATCTATGTACAAGTACTTTTATTTCTATGAAGTAGAATTTCAGAAATAAAATTTGCTGGGTCAAAGGACACATGTACACAAAATTCTTATGAAATAGTAAATAGATAGAAATATTAATCATACGGTAGGCAAAATAACAATAAAACAAATATCTATGTACTTACCACCTAGTTACCTAGTCTCTGAAACCTCCTGGGTATCCCCATATGATACCTCCCCCTTTAGAAAAAAAAATTGTCCTGAATTCTTTACTTTTCTCTTACTTTCTTGAGTTCTGCTATGTTTAATTCCCTACACAATCTATTGTTTTTGACTTGTAAAACTTTGTATGAATGAAAAAATGTATTATTTTATTCCTGTTTCTCCTGCTCATTATGTTTCAGAGATTTAACCATTTTCATAGGCATAACTGAAAGAGTCATTCATTTTCACTGCTGTTTAATCACTCATTATATAAATACACTGCAGTTGATGGACATTTGCCAATACTGCTATGAACATTCCTGAAAATGGCCTTTGGTGTACCTGTGCAAGAGTTTCTCTAGTGTATATATCTGATATATATACACTGTTGGGTTGTAGGGTATGCCCATATTTAAGTTTATTAGGTAATGCCAAATCATTTTCCAAAGCCACTGTACGAATTAATACTTCTATTAACAGTGGATAGTGCCTGATTTCCCTGGAACAGTTTTTCAAATGTTCCTTAGCCATTAATTTTCCCTTTTCTGTGATATTGGCCAGTTTAAAACATTGGGTTGCTTTTTTCCTATTGATTTGCAGTAGTTCTTTATATATTCTGGATCAGTTCTGCTCAATAAAAAGAAAATGCAAGTCACAAATATAATTTAAAATGTTCTAGTAACCACATTTAAAAAAGTGAAAGCGAAATAAAAATTTCTTTTGTATAGCACAGCACAGGGAACTATGTTCAATATCTTGTAATAAACTTTAGTGGAAAAAATATGAAAACGAATATATGCATGTATGCACATGGATGGGACATATATTGTACACCAGAGATGGACACATTGTAATTGACTGTACTTCAATTAAAAAAAAAAGTGAAAACAGGCAAAATTAATTTTAATATTTTTTTACTTAACACAGTCTACTTAACTGAAATATCATCTTAACATGTATTCAATACAAATATACAAATTTTTTTTGTGCTAACTTTTTGAAATCTGGTGTGTATTTTTATTAACAGTGTATCTTAAGTTGGCCTGGCTACATTTTAATTACTCAACAACCACTTGTGGTTAGTAGCTACTGATACTTTGTTGTGGAGCTCTAAATACTTTGTTGTTGTGTGTTGCAGAGCTTTCCTTCCAGTTTATTATTTTTACTGTCATTTTTTTGTCTTTTGATGACAAGGTTTCAAGGGAGTTGAATTTTGCCTTCTTTGGTCTGCACTTTGAATTTTAAGAAAATTTTCCCTATCACAAGGGCATGTTCCAAAGATAGTGTTATTTCAATCAGCCCTCCATGTATGTGGGTTCAGTATCAGGGATATATAGGGCTGACAGTATGTCATTTTATACAAGGGACTTGAGCACCTGTGGATTCTGTTATCTGGGAGGGTCCTGGAACCAATCCCCTGTGGATAGTGAGGGAGGATTATGTTCTTTATTTTATTCTAAACCTTTTCAGCTTTTGCTAAAATTCTTATATTTAAGTCTTAATCCATCTGGAATTGATTTTTGGGTAAAATATGAAGTAATAAGGATCCATTTCTACCCTCTTTCCAGAAGGATAACCCAGCTCTAATATTTTGTTAATTTTAACAAAATAATATTGTTTTTGTAAATGGTATGTTTTATTGACTTGTACTTTGTAACTTCTAACTGCTAGACTATGAAAATGCAGTTGATTTTTTAATCTGGCAAATGTGAAAAAGTGATACAAAAGAATACAAATGAATTTATGTACAAAACAGAAATAGACTCACAAACACAGAAAACAAATTTATGGTTACCAAAGGGGAAAGGAGGGCAAGGGATAAATTAGGGATTTGGGATTAACAGATATACACTACTATGTATAAAAAAGATAAACAACAAGGACCTACTGTAAAGCATTGGGAACTATATTCAATATCTTGTAAAAACCTATAAAGGAAGAGAATCTGAAAAAAAATATGTGTACATATATATGCACTTTTCCGTACAAGTGAAACATTGTAATCAACTATACTTCAATAAAAAAATAAATAAAATAAAGTGTGTCTCTTAAAAAAAGTGTCACTAATTCTAAATATTATTCTGTAAATTATTTTGGGTTTCTAAGAAGATAATCACAACACCTGTAAATGACAATTATCTTTTTGATGCTTTACATATTTTATTTCTTTCATTGTTTTATTTTGCTGGCTAGGACTCAAGTACAATGTTGAACAGAAATAGTGACAGCAAACATTTTATTTTCAGTTTGGAAAGAAATACTTTGTTTTGCCACTATGTATAATGTTTGCTTTAGGTCTTTTTGGTGGATACTCATTGTCAGGTTAAGGATGTATTCTTCTATTCCTGTTTTGCTAAGTTTTTAAAAAAATTTCTCTTCTTTTTTTAAAAAAATTAATAATAGTTATCAAATTTTAACAAACAATTTCCTGCATCTTAAAGTATTTGGCTATCCACCTATGGACTGGGACAACATATTTGCAAATGATGCAACTTACAAGAGCTTACTGTCCAGAATATACAAACAGCTCAAAAGATTCAATAACAAAAAAAATAAACAATCTAATAAAAAAATGGGCAGAAGACCTAAACAGACCTTTCTCTAGTGAAGACATACAGATGGCCAGGAGACACATGAAAAAAAAAAGCTCAATATCATTAATTATCAGAGAAGTGCAAATCAAAACTACAATGAAGTATCACTTCACACCAGTCAGAATGGCCATCACTAAAAAGTCCACAAACGATAAAAGGTAGAGAAAGTGTGGAGAAAAGGGAACCCTCCTATACTGTTGGTAGGAATGTAATTTGGTGCAGCCACTATGGAAAACAGTATGGAGATTCCTTAAAAAACTAAAAATAGACTTACCATATGATCCAGCAGTCCCACTACTGAGCATATATCTGGAGAAAATTCTCATTTGAAAAGATACATGTACCCCTATATTCATAGCAGCACCAATTACAATAGCCAAGACATAGAAGCAATCTGTTCATCGACAGATGACTGAATAAAGAAGCAGTGGTGTGTATGTAAATATATACATATACGTATATAATACACATACATACAATGAAATACTACTCAGCTATAAAAAAGAATAAAATAATGCCATTTGGCAGCAACATGGATGGACCTAGAGATAATCATACTAAGTGAAGTTAAGTCAGAGAGAGAAAGACAAATATCATACACCACTTATATGTGGAATCTAACAAAATGATACAAATGAATTTATTTACAAAACAGAAACAGATTCACAGACATAGAAAACAAATCTTTGGTTACCAAAGAGGAAAGGGGGGGAGTAAATTGGGACTTTGGGATTTGCAGATACAAACTACTATATACAGACTAGATAAACAGGGTTCTACTGTATGTCACAGGGAACTATATTCAATATCTTATAATAACCTATAAAGAAAAAGAATATGAAAAGAATATAAATACATAAATGAGTAACTGAATCACTATACTGTACCCACGAAACTAACACAACATTGTAAGTCAACAATACTTCAATTAAAAAAGAAGTATTTGGTCATCCCATCTGTATTAGTTTTGAATGTCACTGTAACAAATTACCACAAATTTAGAAAATTAAGGCAACACAAATTCATTATCTTACAGTTCTGCATATCAGAAGTCATCAGTATGGGTCTAACTGAACTAGAAACAAAGTATTGTCAGGCTGCATTCCTTTCAGGAGGCTCTAGGGGAAAATCTGCTTCCTGCTCATTTGGACTGCTGCTCAGTTCCTTGAGTTTGTAGGACCAGGGCCCCACAAAGTTTTCTTGCTAGCTATAAAATGAGTGAGGGTCATTTCTATCTTGTAGAGGCTGTCACATCCCTTGGATCAGGCCCTTTTTTCTCCATTTTCAAAAGCAACAGGCATGTTAAGTCCTTGTCCTTGTTTCTTTGATCAACCAACCCTCTTGCATTCCTCTTCTATTGTTAAGGATTTGTGATTAGACTGGGCCCAGATAATCCAGGATAACCTCCCCACCCCAAGGTCTGTAACTCACATCACATCAAAGTGCATTTGCTACTTAAGGTAATATATTCACAGGTTCCAGTGATTAGGGAGTGGACATTTTGGGGGGAGCTATTATTCTGCCTAACACAACAACATAATTTGTTAATATGATGAATTATACAGAAAAAATTGCAATATTGAACCCAAACTTTCATTCCTGAAACAAATTTGACTTGGTCATGATTTTTACCTTTTTAATTATTTGCTAGATGTGCTTTTATAGTATTTTGTTCAGGATTATTGCATCTTTATTCAAGAATGAGAATAGCCTGTACTTTTTCTTTCTTGTCCTATTTTTGTCTGTTTGGGTCTGTTTGTCCATCTATCCTTTCCTCATTTCCTTTTTTTCAAGGGAAAATTGATCACTAATTCATCTTTTTAATGCTTCTAGGACGAAATAGGTTTTCCATTTCTCATTGAATCAGTTTTGCTAATTTGTATTATCTTAGAAAGTTGTCCAAGTTGAACTAAGTTTTCAAATTTATTGGCATCAAATTGTTCATTTTTGGTTAATTTTATAATCTTTGCAATTTCCATAGTTTTGTCCTGCTTCTCATTATTTGTATTTTTTTTTCTCAATTTGTCAGAAGTTGGTCAATAGTCTTTTAGAAGAACCAATTCTTGGCTTTGTGCATCTTCTCCATTGTATGCCTTTTATTTTTTTCATTAATTTTGTACTTTCATCTATACTATTTCTTTACTTCTACTTTAGTTCTTAAGTTTGACACCTAATTTGTTAATTTAGTCTTTTTTCCCTGTAACATAAGTGTTTACATTTCTAAATTTCCCTCTAATTACTGCTTTAGCTATGTTACACAATTTTGCTATTTAGTTATTTTATTATTCTTTAGATCCAATTATTTTGTGATTCCCCTTGTGACTTTTTTTGACCGAGTTATTCATGAGTGTCTTTTTGAAACTCGAAATGTGTTTTTTCCTCCTAGATAGTAATTTCTAATTTAATTGAATGGTGGTCAGAGAATGTGGCCTATATAACAACCATCATTGGAAATTTGTTGAAAATTACTACCTGGGCTTACATGTGATCAATTTTCACAAACATTCCACATGCGCATTAGAAGGATGTGAATGATCTAATTGTATAGGGCAACACTAAATGTATCCATTAATTCAATCTTAATTATGTTGTTCATATCTTCTGATTCTTGTCAGTAAGATCTAGTTACTATTTTGAAGTGTGTTAAAATTTCTACTATAATGGTAAATTCACTCATTTTTCCTTTTAATTTTGTCAAATTTTGATTTTTATATTATAAGGATTTGTAATTAGGTGCATACATTGTTTAGAATTCCGAAGTTTTTGGGCCCTGACCTTTCTACCATTATTTAGTACTTTCATTTATTTTTAGTCTGTCTGATGTTAACATAGCTCTACCAGCTTTCTCCTGTTATATAAGCCTGACATATTTTTCTATCCATCTACATCTTTTTGTGTTCTTTGTTTCAAGGATGTCTCAAAAATAGAATATGGTTGGATTTTATTTTCTTGTCCCATTTTATTTTTATTTTATTAACTGGAGAGTTTATTATATTTATATTTACTCTAATTAGTGAAATATTTGTACTTTTTGCCATATTATTTACAGTTTCTGTTTTACTATTTCTTTTTTCTATCTTTGTATCTTGTTTTTTAAAAAAATCTATTTTATCTATTAATTTGGAAATGATATACTCTTTTAGTTGTTACTCAAGATATTTTAGCTTGTATACTTAAGAGTAAAGCTTAAAGTTAATCTATATTTTTATCCTCTTCTTGAACAATACAAGGATCTTGGAAAACTTCAAATCTAATCATCAACCTACCCATCCCACTTCCAAATTATAACTTTTGTTATTCAGGATATTAGTTCTATCTTGCTTCATTAACCACACAAATTATATATTATTATTATTATTACTTTTTATGTTAAGTATTTTTTTTAGTTTTAACCACTTATTTACCAATTTCTTTGCTTATTATTTTTTCTTATATCAGAGATCATGTTCTGTTGGTGGCAAACTTCAGATTTTTTGTCTAAAATGTCTTGAATCAGATAACCAAGTTCAAATCCTGGCTCTACAACTTCTTAGACATGTGACTTAACCTCTGAGATCTTTGGTTTATTCATTTGTAAAACTGAGATAATCTTGAGCAGTTTCATCCTCTGCTGGGGTAGGCAAGGCTGGGAGGGAAGAGCAACAAGAAGCTCAGGAGATGAGTTCTCTGGAAGGGTGTCATGATCCAAAATAAAACAACACTATCATCACTTGCCTGAGTGCTTGATAATCTTGTAGAGAAGACAAGATTAACATATGTTGGGGAAAAAATTACCTAATAACAGTATTCCTGTATACTTGAGGGTTAAAGTATGCAATTCTTAAGTCAGTACTTTCAAATCCAATGAAATGGTTGGCTTGTCGGAGCTTATCAATGAAACTTTATAGAAGAGAGTGCTTGTGTAGATGTCAGCAGCCTGTTGGCCACTCGACAATCTAGTTCCAACAGAAAACTCCAACGTGAACACTTCAAGAGCTTCTAAAAAAAGTAAAAAAAAAGTAAGGTTTTCAAAAAAATAGCAAATTATTCATTAAACACCTGATACATATAGCATTAAATATTACAAAATAAAAAAGATAATAATGTTCCTGCCTACAACAAACTTATAAGAGTTGGGAAGGTAAGACATATTATGTAATTGAAGTCAGTTAACAAAGCAGTATGGAACAGAAAAGACAACTATAGAGTATAACACTATATATATAGGAAAGTTCTGGCTTGATACAAATAATGTACGTAATAAGGCTCAATGTAGGTCGTGTATTGTTTTCTACATTCTTCTTAACTTGTGTTGAGATGTGTAGATTAAACATGAATAAAAATCAATTGTAATTACACTCCCCTCCCCAAGGTATTCCAGGGCCAAAGAGTGTGACATTTGCAACAGTTAATCATTATTCTAAATGATGCTGCCTTTCTTTTGTATACTGGTTATATCTAAAATAACTTTCACTTCTGTTGAGCCTCATGTATCTACATAAATTTATCAGGTAGCTAATTTTTTATTGCATGGCTACTAGTTCACATGTACTAGGTACTTACTCAGACATCTCAAATGCTCAGATGTTGATTATATATATTTCTATCCTATAGAAGAATAAATACACATTTAAACCACTTGATTCAAGTCTTTCATTTGTAGAGTAATATACTTTATTTTCAAAACCATCTTTTTCATTGTACTTTCAATTAATGGAAAATAATTATTTTCAGTTACAACAGAATGACATACTGACCTATTAAAACTGAGCAGTAAATCAGCATTAAAAACTGTATATTACAGCTTATAGGCACCCAAATCATGTTTCTATTCTAATGCTAGGATGCACCTGTTTGTAGTCATGATTTTACAGTTAATATGCAACTACCCTAACAGCCAATTTTGGTTTCCTAGAGACCAAATGGAAAATACATTTTTGGAATATTTAACACAATTCCTCTATTCAAAAGAACACTGGACTAGAAAAAGAACAAACTGATGACAGAATTACTAATAGCAGGGAATAGATTCAAGATAATATTTAAATAATCAAGGAAAATGATTAGGTGTCTCATAAACTGTTGTGATCTTCATAAGTCTTGTACTGGCAAGCTCAACTTTCAAACATTCAATCTTGATATAACCCAGCCTTGTGTATATTATTCATGTATACTCCCAAACTGCCTCTCTGATATTAATTCAACCTTTTATACATTGAGCCGGCCATCATTAACCACAGCCTATAGCCATTGGGAATGGGCCTAGCTCTGCCAACATGAGGGTGTTCGTGGGAGCACATGGGTAGAGATGCGGTTTCCCACACTGCTGCTTATGCTGCCCACGTTGGCTTCGTTGCCACTGTCAACCTTGTCCCCTCTATGGAAAGTAAGGAACTTTGAGGAGTCATAGGACTGAAGGCCTAGGGCTTGCATGTCCTCCCCAAGTTGACATCTCTTGAGGAACACAGTCTTCCGAGAACCCTCACTTGGGGGAAGGATTTGGTGAGGTAAGAATGGGATGGGAAGATGCAAGGATAAGTAGATAGGGGCAGCTTCCCCATTCAGCACCAGCTGTAGGTTCAAAGGGAAACAACCTTTTCTCTCTCTTAGTGCCTTAGCCAGGTTCCCATTTGAGGCAGTGGAGCTTTGGCCTGGACACATTGAAAAAAGGCACCACCCTGTGGTACCTCAGGGTACCTTACTGTCTTGATTTTATTGCCTCTGTGTTCTATCAGCCCTAGGAACTGTCTTGTTAACATATTACCTCCACAATTTTGTTTACAAATACTAGTTTTGGAGAAAGTGCTCAATCAACTGGCACTCTCCCCTCCACATCAGTTAGATTTTTTTCTTTTCCCTTCCAGGTACTGAGAGCATAACCGTGAGCAATCTCTGATCTTTGGCCTAAGATCTCCCCTACAGCAAGAGATGCCCGAGTCAACTTTGTTTCAGGGTCACTACTAGTTACCCTGGGGTCCCCTGAGATGGAGGTGCTCTGGGCCTACAGGTGCAGTAATGGCAGGAGCAATTATGAAGTTTTTTTTATAGTTCTAGTACTCTAAGAATAGAATGCCTCTTATAATGTTTCACTTTAAGACTTTTGACATTTTTCCTTCAAACATAATTATAGAAGTCTTTATGTAAGAAAATAGGAGATGGTCAATATCTAGAAATTATAGTCTAAAGACTAAATTATCCTACAGCTTTGATCAAGAGACCAGGCCCAAGTATGTGTTCTGAGGATGGATTCTCTTTGAATTTAAAATATGTGTACAAAGAACTCCTAGTACAATAATAGATGATGGCATCTAATAGTACTCAATCTTCCACCAATCTTGCCTATAAAAACTTGGTTCATTTATTTATGTTTGGGGCTTAGTATTTCCCATTGACCCCCCATGGTTCGATATGCTTATTGCATTGGGTGGTGACCGGAAAAATGCTATCTTCAGACCAGGTATTATAGAGACTAGCTGCACTTCCTGCAAGAGACCCATTCACTTCATTATTTCAGGAACAGGAAACCTGTAACTGACTGCTTTTTCTCACTCACCTCAGTTTAGGTCCTTATCACCTCATACTTACAGTATTTTAGCCATTTCTACCTATAGTTAAAATAGCTTTTCCTGTCTGCCCAATGTCAAGTGGCTCCCAATGGCCTGTGTGGCATCTAAGGCTCAGGGTCCCCATCTATTCTTTCAAAACATGAAATAAAACATCTACTGGACACTTACTCAATGAGAGGCACTGTGCAAGAGTATTTCCTATATTTTAATTTAATAATCACAACATTGTGCAGTGGATAATACCTCTATTTTACGGAGAAGGCACTGGAAGCATAAAAAGTAACTATGCCTGATGTCATATAGCTACAAAGTGGCAGGGCTGATATACAATGCCAGGTAGAACTAGCTCTCAACCACTGTACTATGTCTAAGTGCTGACACTTACTGAAGTTTTAAAGCTTTACAAATACTATCTCATTGGATCCTCACAACAATGAGGACCTGTCCACATTAATATTCTCATCTTACAAAGAGAAAAAGCAGAGGAATTAGGTAATATTCGTAGTTCGTAAAGAAGTGGCCATGGGAGACTTAAACCAAGGGCGTCAGATAAGTTTTGGACCTGGATGCTATGTCTAAAAACCAGAAAAAAAAAACCCATCAGAATAATCCTCAATTGAGAAACGATGATGATAAAGTACTAATAGACACTGCCAGTATATACATTTATGTGTATACATGTGTACACACACATATAGGATATAAAAAAGAGCTAGTAGAATATATCTCGTCTCATATACTCTTCAGGCTGCTAAAATGGAATATCATAAACTAGGTGGCTATAAACAACAGAAATTTATTTCTCACAGTTCTGGAGGCTGAAAGTAGGAGATCAGGCTGAGTTCTGATTGGGGCCTTATTCTGGGCTGCAGATTGCATTTTCTCCTTATATCCTCAGGGCAGAGGAGGAGGGAGCTCATTGGGCTCTATAAGGGCACTAATTCCATTCGTTCAAGCTCCACTCTCGCGACCTAATCACCTCCCAAATGCCCCACCTTCTAATACCATTATCATTGGGGACAGAATTTCACATATGAATTTGGGGGGGGGGTGGAATACATATTCAGTCCATAACACACACACACCTTCCAATTGTTTGCTGGTAAAATTCGATTCAAAATTATAGTGGGGAAAAAACAACAAAAAATCTGATCTCATGAACCCCCAATTTCAAAATGACCAATTGTCATAAACTCTTCAATGTTCTGAGGGTTTAGCTAATGGCTTTATGTATTCTTGTTTCCCTTTCCAAAAATAACTAAAAACCCGCAGCACTTTCAAGTTATCGTACTTAATTTCCCATGTCATTTTTGCAGGAAAGTGATTAATAACCTTTTCTTCAAAGACATTTCCTCCAAGGCCTTAAGAACCACGCAGAAGACGAGTCACAACTCCCAGATGTTGGGGAGAGGGCAGAACACAGGAGGGGACGCCGCCAGGAGGTGGGCGGAGGGGCTCCAGCCGATCCAGAGTGGGGAGGGGGCAGGAGAGACGAGGGGACGTCCCTAGAGCTCGGCCATACGGCGAATTCCCGGCCTAGCTCCGTTTCCATACCTGCTGAGGGGACGAGATGAGGAGGCAAGAGGGAGAGAAAGCGAGAAGTAAAGGAGAGAGGGGCGAGAGGCACAGGAGAAGCGGCGACCGCCTTACCTCAGAAGCCACAGGCCCGGGGGAGGGGCCCTCGGCGCCGCTGCAGACTCCGGCGCTCCTGGAGCGTAGGTCTTCGAGGGCGGCGGAGCAGGAAGGCTAGTGTCCCGGCGGGCAGTGGCTGTTCCCCCGAAGTCGCTGGCAAACAACCCTGAACCAGGTCACGCCTCAGCGCCCCGCCGCCACCGCGGGCCAGAGGGAGGGGTCGCGGCGCAGTGACTCTCGGTACGGGGCAGGCCAACAGCACTCCGGCCCTGGGGCTTATTGTTCCGGGAAGTCGCAGACAAGGTCCAGCCGGGTCGGAGGACTGCGCGGCACCCCTCCCGCCCCTCCCGCTCCGGCCTGAGGTCGACTTGCAGCTGCCGGCGCGCCGACTGGTGGCGGGCCCGCGGCGGGTGTGTGTCTCTTTAAGGGGCCGGGCCTGTGCGGTTGGGGGCGGGCAGGGTACGCGTCGCTCCCCGTGTGAGTGTGTGGGGGAAAGAGCGGCGGGCGGGCGCCGGAGGGAGGGAGCGAGAGAGCAAGCGACGCGGGCCGCCCCTGCCGCCGCCGCCGCCGCCGCGGTCGGACCAGCGGCCTCCTCCCCTCCCCTCCGTCGCGTCGCCCTGCCGCGGGGAGGGGGCTCGCGTCGCCGCCTCCTGCCGCTCCCGATGAAGCAGCTGCCGCCCCAGCCGCCTCCGAAGATGGGGGATTTCTACGACCCCGAGCACCCGACCCCTGAGTAAGTATCAGCTTCGCGGCCTCCCGCTGCCCTCAGCCGCCTCAGCCCGAGCCGAGGGCGGCGCGTCCTGACGGGTGTTGGCGCGGGTTGGCGCGGGTCGGCGCCGGGAGTAACGGGCTCGCGGTGGACTCGCGTGGCCGGCGTGGGGAGCAGGCCCGCGCCGCCGCCACGGGCCGCCTCGTCTCCGCCGTCGCGGGCCGGCGGTTGGGCCCGGCGTTGGCGCCGCTGCTCGCGTCGCAGCGGCGGTTGGGCCGGGCCGGTGGGGGAGGGGCGGCGCGGCCTCCGCTGCCGCCGCCGCCGCCGCACCGACCTGGTCGGCCAGAGGCTCAGAGGTCTTCTCCGGCTCTTCGCGGCCCCCGCGGGCTGCGCTGTAGACGAAGGGGCCGAGTCGGAGGTGCTGCGGGTGCCTGACTCGGCGAGAGGGCACCGGCGAGGGTAGGCCGCTAATCCCCGGGCTCGGGTGGAAGCCCGGCCCGTCGCTTGGCCTCCCGGCGACGGCGGCTCTGACCGGAAGGGCCTAGAGCGCGTCGCTCGGCCCAGGGCCGCGGAGGGGCCCGCGCTGCACTCTCGGTTTTGATTTTTTTCTCCTGGAACGCGATCCTGGCCTGGTAGTGCTTCCGGCTTCGTATTCTGCACCTTTGGCACTTCGGTTTTTGTAATGGTGGCGAGGTTTGAGTGGCCCCGATGTTGAGGTGACATCGGGTTTGTTTTTCCACCCGAAAATGAAAGCCTCCAGAGGGCCATACATTCTCTACCAGATTATGAGATTTGCACACTTTCTCGGATACTCTACTTTCTTGGTAACAGGAACCTCTTACTCTAAATGGATGACTTTCTACTCCTTGTGAAGACTTTGTTAAAAAGCAAGAATCGTTTGAGGAGTCTCTAAACAGTGTTCTAGAAAACCAGAATACCGTTTTGCCCAGTAGTGTGTCTTCAGCCTAGGACATTTTTACATTTCTGTTGAGGGCTGTGTCTGCTACTGTATCTGATATCTCAGGAGAGCTTCCACTTCAGAGCCTGGATTCACTTGTTTCCCTACGTCCTCACAAGACTATTGTTTCAAAAAGCTATCTTTAAACTCCATTTGCTGTTGGTGGTGGAAGTCTAGACCTAAGAATATACGACTCATTTCAAACTTAACCGTTGATAGGGATTCCAAATGAAACTGTCACTTTTATGACCAGAATGATTCCGAGAGATTTGCTCTTTTGATACATTTACCTTAGTTCTGCTATGACTTTTTTTGAACCCTTTGCCAAATCTTTTACCTTAGTCCAAAAATGACTGGATCTTACTTGATAATTCTCAGGTTCAGTTTCCACACAGAAGGATTCTGTTGAGGTGTTGATGGTTCTCTGCACAAAAAGAAAAAATGATTCTGCCTTTCTGAAACAAAAGCCAAGTCTTACTTGCAATAGTAAGTTGTCTCAATATGGCTTTATCTTTCCACAGGTTCTTGCTTATAGTGTAACATTACTGTTACTAGATTGCTTGGATTTACTGCACAAGCATCAGTCCAGTTACAAGGCTTGTGTTTGTAGGCTTTTGGTTTGAGACTTGGAAAACCTCAAAAAAAAAAAATTCTGTATCATGATCCAGTAAACACTTATTGAGTATTTGTGCTGTACAAAATAAGATGCTAGCTCCCGAATGGGCTAAGTACCTGCTTTCAGTTCCTTTCACCGGGTTGTTTGGTGAAGTCCAGAAGCTTTAAAGATCACATTCTTACACTTCTTGGAGGAAAACATAATTTTTCATACTGTGTGGGAAAATGGACTCAGAAGTTGCATCTTTGGTGGATATGAGTGTGGTGAGGAATCAAGTATGTTTTATTATTTTATGCAAGGTCTTGGAGTTTTTATTTTCACTGCTTTTAGGTCTTCACTGCTTTCGATTTCTAATAGTGACTAAGTGCTGAAATAAGTGTGTGTATTAACCTACATGGAGTACACAAAGAATTATCAAATGTTTTACAGATGTGGGAATTGAAGCCTAGAGAAGTCAAATAACAGCAAACCCTATGAGATAGTGCGTATAAGCTAGTTAGAGCTTATGCCACTGCAGAGAGAGAAGAGCAGAGTGGTGTAGTGTTAAAGAACTTGGATTTCAGAGTCAGACAGACCTGGATCTGAACACTAGTTAAGCCTTGAACAAGTGACTTTATCTAAGTTTGGGTTTTCTCATCTTTGAAATAGGTGTCATAATGGAAGAAACTTTATGAGAATGTTTTATAAGCACTTGGCACAGAATATGGCACCATGTAAGTGCTTTTAGCTGGGGTCATTAAGGAAAACTTCAGAGGTAGGATTTTAAGTCAATCATGGAAAGATTAGGTGGGCCTGTGAGGTGATGACATGGCTGGGGGAAGGAATGACCAACTGCCCTTCTTAGACTTTAGATAGTTTGAAATGTTTTTTAGATAGGTAGAGAAATGAGGCACAAAACTTAAATTCAATTTGAAGTAACAGTTGGAACCTGATGTTCTGTGTTGTCTTTCTACCCATTTAATCAGACACAGCTGTAAGACCTGGCTTTTTTTTTCTGTGGCATATAGGATTGTGTTTTCAGGTGAAAATCGCTATAATTACCTGAGTATCTGTGCTGTTGGGCAGGCCCAGGGCCGGGTGTTGAGGATACTGCAAATTAGTCAGAGTCTTCAAGGAATTCTTCTAATGAAAGACACAGGCAAGTACTTTATAGTGATAGAAGTGCTGTTCTTTTAACATACACATGTTTATTTTGTGTTAAACAGGCACACTAGGGGTGAGTGGTGTACAAAACAATTTTGCCCTTGTGGGCACCCCTCCTAGTGAGGAGTCATAATAAATAATACAGACTGTTTAAAGGTAAGTGCTTTGGAAAATGGAACACGGTAACGGGGATCCAGAATTTCTAGGGTGGATGTTGAAATTTAAAATGAGGTGGACTGGGTGAGCCTTCTTGAGAGTGATATTTAGGCAGAAACTTAAAACGAAGGGAGTTAGCAGTGTTAATATCTGGAAAGAAAGCATTCTAAGTAGAGGGAATAGTTAGTTCCAGGGCACTGGGACAGACCCAGTGAGTTCTCAGTTTGGTTAGAATGGGATGAACCACAAATAGTAAATTATGTTGAAGTAGGGTGCAGATTTCAGAGAACTTTGTAGGGCCTTTATAAGGACTTTGCCTGGAGTTTTCAAACAAGGAGTGGCATGGTCTGCTTTCAGCTTCAGAAGGGTCACTCTGTTTGCAGGGGGAACAACTGTAGAAAGAGGGAGACTTGTATGTAAGGAAGCTAGAAATCTAGGAGAGAAATGCTTGTGACTTGTACCAAGGTGGTGACAGGAGATGGTGAGAAATAGTTGACTTCTGGATGAATATTTTGAAGCTCATACGAGTATGATTTGTTGGTAGATCAGATGTGGCATGTGAGAGAGGAGCCAAGGATGATTCTGAGGTTTTTGGTCTGAGCAGTTAGAAAGATAGAATTGTCATCAACTAAGATAGGGATGACTGTTAGGAGAGCAAGTTTGGGGGAAAGATTAGGAGTTCAGTTTTAGACATGATAAGTTTGAGATGCTTTTCAGACATTTGGATTGAATTGATACCCAAGTCTGGAATTTAGGGGAAAGGTCTGAACTAGAGATAAACTTTGTAGTCATCAACTTAGGTAGTATTCAAAGCCACGAGACTGGATGAGATCACTAAAGGATCCAGTGTAGAAAGAATGACCGCTCACCGCCCCCATTGGTCCTTTTAAACTGCAGTGTTAACAGGATTGTTACAGTGGGCAGTGTTAACGTGGATGGCATCCATAAACTTAGGTATGAAATTATCTTCTCACTAACCTCTAACTGGAAGTCACCATTTCTTTTAATCTGAACAGCAAGCTATGGTACTATTAACAGTACCTGTAATTTTACTACTTGTACAAATTACAGATATTATAATATGTTGTGGTTATTGTAGATATCTCAGAATATTTTCTGTGTTCATCACATAGAAATTACAGTAGATAGGATATCTACCACTAGATTAAGAAGCATATATATTACTATATCACATAGTTGGATTTTTTGTCCCCAATGTAATTGGTCTCTTTTGTAATCATTTGCAATTTATTTCATATATTTAAAAATATTAAACTGACAAGGAATTTGCAGCCTTCATCAGACTGCAGAATGGTCCAAGGCAAAAAAAAAAAAAAAAAAAAGTTGAATGCCTGGACTCTGGAGCCACAGCTCCTGGTTTAGAATCTCACTTCGTTTACTAAATAGCTTAATGAACCTGAGCAAGTTTCATAATGACTTTGTGCCTTGGTATCCTTGTATGTAAAGTGGGAATCATAATAGTATTTTCTGCAAAGAGTTTTATGAGGATTTAAGAATTAGGACAGTGTTAACTATTATTAGTATTGGATGGAAAGATGCAGCTAGAAAAAACAGTACTTTACAAGGAAAAGCATCATGAATTTGGTGAAAATAAAGTTTTTAACAGGGAAAAATGTTTCAGCATGTTCAAATAAAATGTAATGCAGTGTGGGTAAGTCGTGTTCTCATAAAATTCTCATAATTCATCTAAGTTACAGTGGGTCTAGAGATGCTATAGGAAGCCAACTGAAAAAAAGTATAAACTGGTCACCAGATTCCACATATGGTCTGGACCTTTAGTATTTAGTAGCTTTGCAGCCAGCAAACATGACTCAATTTTTGTTATTTTATGAGAGAAATAGCTTTGTAGTGATTAAGGTATGTTCTATAGGCCAGGGTACCATCTTTGGGCTACTGAGGTACATGGGAGGCTAAAGTATTACTTGGAGGGTTTCCTGCTGAGTATGGAAAACCTGATGTGAAGTATTCAGTACTTAGGGTATAGTATACCTCTCCAGAATTCATGTCCCTCTTTGCTCTTGCCTTTTCTAGATTTTAGGCCCACCAATCTTCTACTGACACATTGTGTCTTTAGAAAGGTATCAAGCAACTGTTGATACAGTTGTGTTTTCCTAAGAAATGTTAAAACTGCCAAGACATACTTTATACAAAGAAGGTTATCTATCAGTCATAGTTTCCTTAGTGGGACTTTGGTATTTCCATATCTTTTCTGCCACTTTTCACTATGGTGACTAATTGATTTAATCTAGTCCCCCTTTAAAAATCAAAATGCATTATGATTTGCTGTTTAGCAAATGTAATTTTTCTCAATCATGATATTTAATGTTGTTCCATGAGCATTGTCAATTTTTGCAGAGAAGCTAAGGTAGACATATGCTAGAATCAAAAGTTGACCTGCTTCTTCATTTCTGTTATTTCTTCTAGAGTACTGTAGAACACCTTATTTTGTAGTGCACCAAGAGCTATTATTCTAGGACCTTGAGAGACAATTCATATTAATTGAAACATTTACACCTAGAGTCCCTGAAAATCAGGTTTAGAATACTTTTTCTCTCTGAGCGAGATCCACTCTTCAGGGAGAAAGAATCTTTTATTTTGAAAATTCAGACTTTCTGGGAAATTGTAAGAATAGTATAATGAATTCTCGTATTTTCATCTAGATTGATCAGTAGTTGAAATTTTGCCACATTTGCCTTATCCTTCTATATAAAAATATATGTACATGTGCTTGTTTATTTTTGGCTGAACCATTTGAGAGTAAGATGCAGACATCATGATCCTTCACCCCTAAATATTTAATAGTATTTCTTAAGAACAAATATTCTCTTAGTTAACCAATGTGTACTAACCAAATTCAGGCAATTTAGCATTTATAACAATACTGTTACCTGATACACAGTTTATATTTAAATTTGCCAGTAATGTCCTCTTTTTTTCTGTCTAGGATTACACATTGCATTTAATTGTCATTTTCTTTGTCTTTCCTCCTTTAATCTCTGAGGATAGAGCTTTAAATAGAAGATTTGGAGGTACTTTACTACTTTTATTATCTCTGTGTACCAATCATAAATGTGTTATTTTAACAACAATAACAATGTCTGGTAATATGTTTGAAATGGTTTCTTTTTTTAATTACCAAAACAGTAACAGTGTCTGGTAATATGTTTAAAATTGTTTCTTTTTTTAATTATCACAACAGTAAATGCTTGTTGCAAAGGGTAAGATAATACAGATGTTTATAGAGGAAAAAGTAAAAATCTACCTTTAATTTCTCTTCCTGGCTCCAACTCTCCAAATCCCACATCCCAAGAGATAACCACTACTGACAATTTAGTGTATACCTTTCCAGACCTTATCTTTTGTTTGATTTTTGTTTTTACATAAACAGAGTCATGCTGCTACACATATCATTCTACTTTTTTTCTTTCAATTATATCATTTGCATGCTTGCATTTACATATAAGCTGTGGTTTCTAACAGGGAATATTCTATACTATAAATGTACTATGTTAAGTTGCTTAATTTTCCCAAGTGTCTGGTTATCGTGTTAAGCAGTTTAAAAGGGCCTTAGGACATGTTATGCTGCGTAGAAGATGTTTCTTCAAAAAATGTTTACATACTTATTTATTTCTATTTGTCCTGTCTGGTGCTGATGGATTAAATAGCTTTTATTCCTGCTCTGCTTTGATTAGTTGGTTGCTTATTTTAAAGAGAAAACTCAAAGTATTTGAGTGCAGTCTCCTGAAAATGGTTGGTTTGAAGCTAGCCAGTAAGCTGGTCCTCTGAAAATTCAATAGGTTTGTTGTTTTTCATACCGGTATTTATATTTGGAAGTGTATTTTCATGGAATCAAATGAGAGGCAGTTACCTTGTGTAATTTTTGGTTATCATATATTAATAGAATGTTGTATTTGAGTCCTTTAGCTTTGGAATTCATGTATAATGTATTTTATATTTAATTTAGGTAGTCTTTTTTTTTTTTTCAATTAAGCTAATGGTTACTTCAGTATCTTTTCTAACTGAGCAAATACTTTGGCCATTTAGGTGGATGTTTAAAGTTGGTCTGAATTCCTAAAAATGCCTTTTACTTAAGAATACTTTTGCTGTCAGATACTAACATCTCAGAGGTGAAAACATCCTTGGGATGGTGCAAGTATTGATAGGAGTTTGTGCTGGCAGGCAGCTTCAAAGTCTGCCTCCTGGGAGCATTGCTGTGGGCTTGCAAGAACCTGGAGCAAGTAGTGGTTTTTGACTGTAGCTCTTCCTGCTGCCCACTTCCTGCCAAGTGCAGTTAGAGACTCTTTTTGTGGAGGGCCATATAGTAATCACCAATATTTGCCTCATGATTAGCTCTTTGGAGACTGAGGGACTAACTTGCGTTTTGAGTCTTTGGTTTGATATTTGGCCTCTTGGTGAATAGTTACTAATTACATACTCTCTAGTAGACAGATATTTTTGTCAAATATTTGTAAAATTGCCTGGTTAATTATATAATTCTTCCATTAATTTATCCATTTTAATATCTGTAGCAACTCTAAAACATGAGCTGCACATTTTGTGGTATTGCTTCTGCGCTGAAAATTAAGAATTACCTGTAGTAAACATGAATTTTGTTGAGGCACAATAAAACATTTTGTTAGACATAAGTAAAAATGTACTCCTGGAGTTTTGCTCAGAGTAACTATAATAGGTGTATTCTTTAAGCTTACATTTATTGTATCCATTAAAAAGTAAAAAAAAAAAAACTTTTATCGTGTAATTATTTAGGAAACCAATTGTCAATATTATGAAAAGTATAGTATATAGTCTTTTGAGCAGGTTAACTGTTTGTATAAGGAAGTAATGTTAATAACTATTAAGAAATTGAAACAGTAATAGTTAAATATAAAGCCATTGTTTCTTCAGTTATAGTAATGCTCATGTGTATTATAGAGAGACAGTGAGACTACCAAAAAATGGTTGGTGCTTGTCTTTCGTTGACTACTTTTTTTTATTATTAGAAAAGGTAATGATAGTATCAGAGGATACGAAATTGGGGCAGGAGTTGGAACATGGCTTATGATAGGACTTTTTTTTTCAGCTGTGCATATGCTAGCTGCAAAATTAATTTGTTAGCTGTGTGCTTTTGTGAAACATACCCAATGCTTGAGTATTCTTATTTTCATTATTACTATTTTTTCCATATAAATATTTAAAAAGATGTATTTGTATGTATGTATATTTTTACAATTCTCCAACTTTTAATATTCTTTGAGTGGTTACTGATACAGAGCATCAAGAAAGGCTAACATTTCATCAGAGCCTGTTTACCTTAATATTCATCCATTCTCTGAGATGGTTTAGACTTTTTGGTTCTGTTGCTAGACCCTAAGGGAATTTGTAGTCCCATGTACTAGAAAATCCAAGAACCAGGATGAATATGTTATAGAGACTTATTTTTTTTAAATAGGGGAATCTCAGTAACTAGCAGTTGGGTATATAGTGGTATGTGCTTATTAGTAAATGTTTAAGTTGACCTGATTCTTCATAACCATCATTATTCTGTTTTCCTGATAGAGTGAATAGCAGCATTATTAATTACTGATGCTATTTAAATAACTATTAGATTAGGAGAGAGGAGGTCAGGGAATTGAGTGGTACATGTGGAGCTGATGAAAATGATTGGTGTTCACGGTACTTTTTATGCTTCTGTTGGTCCTGGTGGAGACAAACCAGTGAAAATTGGAGATCTCATGATGGTGGTCTGAGAAAGAACGATTGCTGCTTTAGGTAGGATAGTGTATTGTGTTTTATGTTAGAACAGTCCTTCCCCTCAGCCTTTTTAGTTCTTTTATACTTGTGTATTTTCCAGAAAGGCTAACCTATTTAAACTATGCCCCCATGTTTTACTCTTATTTAGTTGTCTTTCTGTTTAAATCATTCTAATCAATAGTCTCATTTACCTCTTTATGAATATTAGAGACCAAAAAGAAGTGAGGAAACTACAGATGCAGTGATAAATTAAGGGGTGTTTTTGGATATACGATAAAGTTGTGACATTGAAAAATGGAAGAGAACTTGTTACTTCAAAAATTGAGGCTTTTGTTGTTCTGTAAAGATAGATGATGCTAGCATAGAAAACTGAAAAAAAATTTTTTTCTAAGCCTTAAACTGAATGAAACTATAAAGTTATATTTAAACTTTTTCTTTATAATTGAACCTTTTAAACTTTGTTTAGAAGAACTAGCTGAGATTGAACTCTTGACTATTAATTTATTCAACTAACATTTGTTGAATGAATACCTTGTGATAAGGATACAGAAATAAGCACAAAGTGCTACAGCAGGGATATCTAACCCAGGCTGGTGGTGTAGAAGTGTGGGTAATTAGAAAGGGCTGCCCAGAAGATGTAAACTTAAATTTAGTCTGAAAGAATAGGAATTAGGCAAAAAAAAAAAAAAAAAAAAGGGTGGTTAGAGGATGCTTTTGAGAGCCACACTGAAGGAGAGGGTACAAAGGGAAGATTGTCCCTATGTCCTTTTTCCAATTAGACTCCTCTACATTTGCTGCCCAGTAAAACTTGCTGAGCAGCATAAAAGGTGCTGTGTGTATGTGTGTGTGCATGTCTGTCTGTCTGTTGGGAGTGCGTGGTTATTACCTTACCTAATGCTCATTCCTGTGGCTTGCAACTCTTTTCCCCCTTAACTCACTCTTTATTGTGATTTACCATGGCTTTGATTTTAAAGGTCATGGGAGCTACTGTCTCTATGAGGGAGGAAAATAAGGCCCAAAGAAGTTCAAGTTATACTCACTAGCTAGTTTAATGGCAGTACCACAGTTTGAGCAAAGGTCTCTTCATTTACCAGTTTGTCAAAGACTACCTTTTTAATGATATTAAGAAGTAACATTTGGAATAAGTGCCATTCATAATCAATTCGGTTTCTTTTTTTTTCAGTTATTTTCCTAGAGGTCTTCTGGATTAGTTTTGAGTTGCTTATAAGGAGGGGTCAGGCGATTCCCTAGTTGAGTTTATTATTTTGTCTAACTTTGTAAAAGTATAGTCTAGAGGATTATAGAGGCCTGGAGATCATCTTAGCAAAAAGTACACTGGATATATGAACCATACAAGATTACTCCTTAAATAGTGCCTTTAAATAGTGTGAAATCTTCATTTGAAAGTGAGCTCCTAGGAACTCTTAATCCCATGTGAAACTCATGCCTTGGTTTGTTGTCTTTCCATATATTAAGGAAAACCAGGAGAGGTATACATGAAGATAATTTGTCTCTTGTTGAGAGGGGTAATGTTTATTTTGTCTTTCTCATGTCATGCATGCTACCAATAGTGCTACTTGTGCTACTTTTGTCTTATCAGTGCATACCTTGTCCAAGTCTTGAGATATCCTACTTCAAGGGTGCTCTTAGGACTTTTAACTCATAGTTTTTGGGAAAAAGTACACAGTTCACAAGTAGCAGTAATGAACATATTTGTGAGAGCATAAGATGCCAAGGAGACATCATTCCTCGTTGTTAATACTAGAGAATCAAAGTAGTTGTGGATTAACAGGAGAGGCTATACAGTCGTGGTTACTTTGAAATAAGAAACTTATATGTAATTTGCTTGGATGTCTATAGATGTTTTTTCTACTTGAAGGATTGTCTGGGGAATAGGACCATTACTACTTTAACCTAAGTTTTCTAACTTGAACATCATTAAGACCCTAATTTAATGATTCTCTGATTCAGAAATTTACATTATTCAAGGCTAATTTAAAAACCAGTGTTTATTTTATGGTGCTTTAGAGGTAGAAAGAAGGTATACAAGGTTGGTAGATATTTAAATTGAACTTTCATCATGCTTTGAAATTTCCCTATTAGTAAATTTTCTTATCTTTGTTTTCATTAAAAAAAAAAGTTTGAGGAGGGTAAATGACATTGTTCTGTTTCATTAACGTTTCAGATTAGTTATATTATAATTTTGGGGGATTTTTTTGGGGGAAGAGGTAATTAGGTTTATACACACACACACTCACACACACATATTTTTTTTTTTTATGGAGGTACTGGAGATTGAACCCAGGACCTTGTGCATGCTAAGCATGCACTCTACTACTGAGCTATACTCTCTCCCCTGTATTATAATTTAAACCTAGGTTTGCTAGAGTAATTTTTTTGTGCCCATCAATGAACATAATACTTTGATTTTGTAAGAGGGATGATTTAGAACAGAGGTTGGCAAACTGGCCAGTGGGCCAGATCCAGCCTGCCTCCATGTTTTAGTACAGCCTGTGAACTAAGAGTGCTTTTACATTTTTTATGGTTTGAAAAAAACAAAAGAATAGTATTTTGTGAAATGTGAAAATGATATAAAGTTGAAATTTCTATGTCCATAAAGTGTTATTTGGGCACGGCCATGCTCATTCATTTACTTGTCTATGGATACTTTCACACAAAAACTTTGACATTCAATAGTTGTGACAGAGACTACATGGCCTGCAAAGCGTAAAATACTTAATTCCTGATTCTTTATAGAAAGTTTGCGTACACTTGCTTCAGAACACTAATGAACAATCATATACTGAGTGTCTCATTTCGAAGACTGCTTGTGTACAATTTTTAAATGTGTTAAGTTTTCAGGAAAGCATGACCCACTCCAGTTTTATGCTTTTAGAGTGGCATGGTAAGAAGTTCCCTATACCCAAATTTGGCATTAGAATGATGAATATCACAATTATGTTGGAATAATTACTTCTTTTTTATGTTTTTCCTTTATTATAAGCTTTCAAGGAAAGAATTTTAAACTTTCAGGTTGTTTTCCTCTGTATAAGGTCAGAAGAACAGAATTTAATTTAAAGAATTGGTTAAAAGGGTTTTTGGAGAACTAAGAAAATGAAAAAGGGACACTGAGGTGACAGATAGAAAGGCAGGAAGTAGCTACTCACCCTTGGGCTGGGAGAAAAAAGGGAAGAGGGTGTGGTTACCAGAACCTGGAACCTTACAGTAGGGCCCACTGAATCTGAGGTTTCTGAAGGAGGGGTGTTGGACTGCTGGTGCTTGTGTCTGTGAGGAATTGCAGTCAAGCTGGTCTGGGATTGTGGGGAAAAAGTAGACTGGAATCAATGCCAGGATGACATGTAGTAATGGGTCAATACAGATAGGAACAGTGACCAACAGGAAGGAGCATGTGTTCCCTTTTACTCTTCGAGCCTTTCATTCTTCCCTTAGCATGTGCTGTTAGTGTCAAAGGGAAACATAGTTTACAGGGTCCTAAACATACTTCAGCAAACTAGAGCATAGAATGTATGGCTAGGAGCTGGAAGAAAATGTCCTAATAAATGACATGTGGTCTGAACATATTGAAAAATTTCTCAAAGCTCCAGGTAAGGAATGATTCTAGTATATATTTAGGAATGTGGGAAGGAAAAAAAAATCCAAAAGATTTTTGGATGAGAACTGTGAAGTTTCTGGGAAGCCTTTTTGTTTTTGTGTTTTAGGGTCATGGTGTCTGTTTATTCCCCACATGTTACATTCTTCTGGAGGCACTGTTTTAAAGTGAAATCCTGGCTTTTGTTTACCTTGGTCCATTGGGTATGATAGGAGTAAAAGGAATGAAGAATAGGACTTTATTAGGTAGCAGTAAAACCCTGTCATAGAAAAAGTGGGAACTTTCTGTATATGTTTCAACTCAGCATTATCTACTACCCCATAGGAGAAGAAGAAATACAAGTATCAATTATTTAGGAAGTAGGACTTTCCAAATAGAGTAAAGCCAATTTGTGCATGTTCTAGTTTAGTTAGCATTTTTTGAACTATCTGTAATAAAAGACCAGGCTTGCTTTTTTCCAGTCTATCCTGTAATTCTTAAATGTATAATAGGGATTTCTAGAAAAATGAAGTGAAAAAATCAGAGATTCAGAATGCAACACCACTGATGGAACAGCTATGTATCTTGATTGTGTTGGTGATAGATGAATCTATACATGGAAGAAAATTGTGTAGAACTACACACACACACATGTACATACACACATATGAATATGAATGCAGATTAAAAAAGAATGGTGAGAACCAAATAAGGTCTAATCTGGTTAACAGTAATGTACCAGCGTCAGTTAACTGTGCCCCCAACCCAATTAACTGGTTTTGATATTGGACTACAGCTGTGTAAGATGTCACCACTGGAGAAAGCTGAGTGAAGAGTACAGACTCTTTGTACTATTTTTGCTGCTTCCTGCCAGTCTGTAATTATTTCAAAATAAAAAGCTTAAAAATGTATAAGCTTACTCATCACTGGTCAAGGTTATATTGCTATAATAATTTCCAAGCTCTTCTTCCAAACTCAGTTTCTATACCTGTGGATATGTTTCAAACTGAGCCAGCCAATGCTGGCCTGAACACCACAGTTAAGTGTTAACTCCCTCACCCTCTTTGACTACTACATATTTTTGCCATTCCTCTCGGTCTATCACTACCTTTGATCTCCAACCTCCACTTCCCTGCTCTTTATTTGTTCAAAATTATTTACTGAGCGTATCAGTGCCAGTACCTAGGGCCATGAAAATGAACAAGGCCCTTACTACTTCATACTGTTTTCTAATGGGAAGACTATTGTTAATCAAAGAATCTTAAAATTCAGATTGCTAACAGTTCCCACTTATTGGGCACTATGTGGCAGATACTATATGGAAGATTTTACTTTTTATTTTATTTTTTAATTGAAGTATAGTTGATTTAAAGTATTGTGTTACAGGTATACAGCATAGTGATTTTTTTTTTGCAAATTATATTCCATTATAGGTTATTATAAGATATTGGGTATAATTTCCTGTGCTGTACAGTAAATCTTTTTGCTAATCTAATTTATGTATACTAGTTTGTATCTATTAATCCTATACCCCTCATTTACTGTCCCCCTCTTTGGTAACCATACGTTTGTTTTCTATGTCTTTGAGTCTGTTTCTGTTTTTTGTATAGATGTATTGTTTTTTAGATTCCACATATAAATGATAATATAGTATTTGTCCTTCTCTGAGTTATTTCACTGAGGACAATATTCTCTAGGTCCATCCACGCTGTTACAAATGACAATATTCTGTTCTTTTTTTGATGGCTGAGTAGTATCCCATTGTATGTATATAACACATGTTCCTTACTCAGTTATCTGTCAGTGGGCATTTAAGTTGCTTCCATGTCTTGGCTGTTGTAAATAGTGCTGCTTTGAGCACTGGGGTGCATGTATCTTTTTGAATTAGAGTTTTCTCCAGATATATGCCCAGGAGTAGGATTGCTGGATCATATGGTAAGTCTAGTTTTAGTTTTTTAAGGAATCTCCAGACTGTTTTCTATAGTGGCTGCACCAAACTGTATTCCCACCAACAGTGTAGAAGGGTTTCCTTTTCTCTACATTTTCTCCAGTATTTATTATTTGTAGACTTTTTGATGATGGCCATTCTGAACTGTGTGAGATGATAACCTCATTGTGGTTTTGATTTGCATTTCTCTAGTAATTAGTGGTGTTAAGCATCTTTTCATATGCCTGTTAGTCATCTTAGGAAAAATGTCTGTTTAGGTCTTCTGCCCATACTCTTGATTGGGTTGTTTGATTTTTTGATATTGAGTTGTAAAAACTGTATGTATTTTGGATATTAACCCCTTGGCAGTCGCATTGTTAGAAAATATTTTCTATGTGAAGTGTTTTAAATAGATGTTCTCCTTTCATCCTCTCTTTGAAGCAATTACAGTACTACTATTTCAGCTTTGTAGATCATCTCTTTGGCCACCCCCCCTTTTTTTTTTAGTAGCAGGTTAAAAAGTGTTAAAAAAGTGTTGGAGTTGGTCTTCAAATCTAGTTTGACAGACTTTCAAGCTTTTGCTCTTAACTTATATATTATATTGTTATGCTTCCCCATCAGTTGTTTTGAAAACATACAACTGGGGAGAAGAGGAATTGAGGCATGCCTTCTGGATAGACGGCTCTAGAATAGAAAGCTTTGGCTGAACTGTGTAGTACTTTTTCATTCTACTGTACTAGTTACAGTGTTTACACAGTGTCGGCTTGGATGTAGGCATGAAAACCAGCTGCCTAGTTTGACTTCTGGATATGGTCTTAGTTATGTTGTTAATTCCAAGTCGTAGTCCTTCTATCATTTTATTTTACCCTTTGTTGTTTCTCTGTGAGAGGTGCATCTATCTACCTTGTCAACTTAACAATATTTCTTTGTCATAGAGCATAAATGTGACCTCTTCTAGTGAGCTATTTATTGATGGCACTTAATGCTCCTCTGTGATTTACTGGGATATTTTTAAGTAGCTAGGGACTTGATGGCCAGGGCCGTAGACTGCATTTTTTTAAGTTCTAGTATATTATAGATTAGCTAGCTTTTTTGTTATATATTATTATTATATATCTGGAATTTGGTATCTGGAAGTGGAAATTACATCCAGATTTCTAATTTGCAAAATGATGTACAAAATACTCCTCTATTGTTTTTGTGTTTACCTTGAGAACTCAAAAGATAATTTTCACAGGAAATGAAAATTTAGCACTATGGTGACTTATCCTAAGATTGACAAATGGGTGGAAAATATTCCTTCCTAAACCCCAAATAATTTTGTATTTACTGTTGCTGAATTATTTTTTAGTTTTTCACCTTGAGTCTTTTCAAATAAAATGACTCTAAAGTAGAACTATGTATTGATGCTATTTGGCAAAAGTTAATTTATAGAAAATATTTTCCAGCATAATGTTTACCATGGTTACATAGTTAGGATTTTTTTGGTTTATTGTTGGGGAGTGAAGTTCTTGTGGCCATGGAAATAAAGTCTAAATCAGATGGGTAAATCCTGGTGATTACTTCTGCTTGGGTCAAGGGATTAATGCTTAGCGACAATCAGGTGAATGGGCCCTGATTGTGGGTAGGTGGTGATTGGATAGTAATAGGAATTACATTTTGCCAGCACACTTCTTTGCTTGGGGCATGTGCACACATGGTCTCTTGTTGTTTACTTGTTTGAAGATTTGTTATCCTCTTCTGTATTGTAAATAAGCATTATAATTTTTTTATTATGGGGATTTCCAACATTCATACAATAGGGAATGGTATAATGAATGAATACTGCTTGCTCCTGCCCAGAGTACTCATCCAGTTACAACAGTTATTAACATTTTGCCATTCTGGTTTCATCTGTCTCCCACTTTTTTTTGTTACTGGAATATTTTAAAGTGCCCCACATATTTTATCATTTCATACTTTAATATATATGTCTGAGAGAGAGGCTTTAAAAATAACTGCAATACCATTGTCATACCTAGTGCAATTGGCAATAATTCTTTAATGTTATTTAATACACAGTCCCTGTTCATTTGTTTAAAAAATCAGAATCTAAATAATCGTGTGATTACCAGATTTCAAATCTCTTTATCTATGATAGTCTTATTATATGTTTGCTATATTTTTTGGAGACTGGTAGGTACATCAGACCCCCTCACTCCTCCTTCCTGCCAGCAGTTTATCAGTTACCTATTGCATCATATCAGAGGGGCACTTATTAGGTTGTCTTGCTTTTAGTGATATCAAAATTAACCAGTGAATTCTGGTGTAGTCAGCCTGATCCATCAATTATGAAGTTCTCTGTCAACCTTTCATCTATTGGGTTTTGCTGCCATTGATGATTGTTGCATTTATTAGCTAGAATTCTATAAAGAACAACTATTACTCACCATCTGTTTGCCCTGAAACACAGACACTTGATCATCAAGACTCTTAATTTGAACACTTCTCTTACTCTTTGTTTCATGATAAAGCCCCTTCTGTTGCTAGGCAGAAACATTTACTAAAACACTGAACCAAAATATGTTTCTCTGAAACTTTTTACCCTTTTTCTCCCAGTTCTGTGTAATAGGTAATAAATATTTGACTTGAAGAGCAAGAGCTCTGCAGTCAAACAGCTTGTATACTTGGCTCTGCCACTTTGCTAGCTGTAACTTTAGGTTTGTTCATTTGTAAAAGTGGGATTACAAATACATAGTATACCCTTCTTAGGTTTGAGGATCAAATGAGCTAGATGTATATAAAACATTTAATGAAGTACCTGAAAAATGGAAAATATTCTGTTAACTGCTTATAATGGTGATGGTGGTCTACTAATGGGGCTATAAGACAATAGTATACATAATGTGATCAGGTCACTAAGAACTTCAACTCTTTCTGTTGTAATTCATTAGCTAGTACTAAAAATGAATTTTTTAGCATTTATGTGTTCTGTCTTTTGAAGGTTATTTGGTAATGGATGTCCCCTCTCCCATATCTTGCTAATGAGGAAAATAAAACAGATAATAGAAGAGTTTTAACTCAAAATAGTCAATAACAGTAGTGAAACTCATTTGTATATAACAAGCCCTAAAATGTTCGTATTAGATCCCCATTCAGCCCAGTTATGAGTTTTGGAAAACAGATTGCTTTAATAGGAGAACATAATTCACTTCATGCAAGTGTTCCTGAAAGCTAATTTGGAAGGCAAATTTAGAAACGTAATTCAGGTACACATACAGTTGTTAACATTTGGGATGATAGTCTGACCTTTCCTCACTGACTACAATGATACATTTGAGATCAGCTGTGTTTGTTTGCAAAGTAATTTCTTGTTTAAAGAAACTAAGTTAGTTTTACTTACTATCTATATAGACACTCCACATTAAAATAAAGTTTCAACTGTTTTGGGATATAAGAGTAGTTAATGGGTATGACATGGGAGAGAACTGCTATTTTGACCTATATTTATATAATCAGAGATAGCTTTGATTAGATGACTTCTTGTGAGAATATTCTTGCCTTGTAAATGCTGTAATTTTAGTAACATTTGTTTTTATTTTTTTCTAGGTTTAATCTGTATACATGAACCTCTATCAGTAGGAACTCTAGAACTCTACGTTTGAGAT
Source organism: Camelus ferus (assembly GCF_009834535.1). Lineage (NCBI taxonomy): Eukaryota > Metazoa > Chordata > Mammalia > Artiodactyla > Camelidae > Camelus > Camelus ferus. The sequence goes on from NC_045712.1 coordinate 27,387,302, forward strand.
ACTATGCTAGCTGAAGATGTGGACTTTAGAGTGAGTGAGAAATAGTGCTTGTGTTTATCAAGTCCATTTGCATTAGTTCAAGGTAGCATATTCATTCCAAAGTGGTTTGCCTAAAATTTCCAGGCCTTTGTTAAAAAGCAGTGGTATACATGGCTTTATTGTCCACATAAATCGTATATATTTCTCATCAGTGTTTTAATTTACTTGTCTTCATGGCTCCTACTTCTTGGATGAGAGTATGGCAGATACTATAAATTAATTTATGGCCCACGTGACTTGTTTTTTCCACAGGTCAGTTTTGAGGTCTTTCCCTCTGAGAATTGCTTGAAATGATAAAGCTATAACCTGGGTACTATTGTTAGGGAATTTCTTTGATTCAGAAAGTAATGAGAACTTACGACAGGAATGGGAATGGTATACCCAGCGATTATACAGTAACGACAAGAAAACCTTTGTCTCTTTGTAGCTTAAACTCTATTTGGAAAGTCAGAAACACTAAATGCAAGTCAAAGTATGTGATTGTCATTCTTCAAAGTATATGATGTAGGGGTTGAGTTTAGTAATAGTGTATGGAATGTTAATAAAAGGCATTAGAAAAAAGAAAAGATAGTAGTGCTGAGTACATAGTATGCGCTCAGGTAATTGTCAAGTGAAATGTGGCTGAGAGAATTAACATGAATCTGGGAAGTGATAATGTGTGTGTAGAGGCTTGGAGAGGGAAGAAGATGGTAGAATGAAGAGCAGTCAGAAAAATTATTGACGTCAAGACTGATCTATGTTTGAACTTAGAGGAGACCATCTTAAATACTGAAATTTTTTGTGGGGAGTAGTGTAGAACAAGCTCAGCTAGATAGGAAAGTGGGTATGCTGATGCCAGCTAAATATTTACTGAGTACTTCCTATGTTCTAAGTATAGCTTTTGGCACTTAAATGCAGCTGTGAACAAGATAAATGCAATCCTTGCCCTAAAAGAGCTTGTATTCTAGTGTGATGAAAAAGGCACTACATTAAAACAAAATGAAGAAAAAAAAATCTCATATTGACAAATGCTAGGAATAAAATAAGGTGTACCATAAGATAGAATGATGGAAGAATATCAGAGGGGATAACATTTGGAGTTTCATTATTGAGAAGGAGCAGTCTGTCAAAGATTAGGGGAAATTATATTCTAAAAAGGAACCTTCAGGTGAAAAGGTTAGAAATTAGCTTGAATGTTTGAGGGACAGAAAGAAGGCTAATGTGGCTAGAACCTAGGGAATGAGGAGGAGGGATTGTGAAAAGAAGTAAAGTCAGAGAGAAGCACATATGTGCTGTGATGTGATTTAAGCTTTTGAAAGATGTAAATGTTTCTCCTGTTATGTAAATTTATAATATGTGTATATAACAGTCATTGCAATTGGTGTATGAGTGTATGGAATAATCTTTAGTTCCATTTTGACATGTTACATTTGAGATAAATTAGATCCAAGTAGAGATGTCCAGTGAGCAGTTGGGTAAATAAGTATAGAGAGAGGTTTGGTTTGGAGCTGTGGAAGTCACCAGTCTACAGATTATACTTAAAGCCATAAATTTGGATTAGATAAGGTAGGAAGGAAAAGAGTAGATGGAAAGAGAAGGAAGGCCAAATAGGGATCAAGTTTTGGGAAACTCCAACACGAAGGCAACAAATAAAATAGGAAGAGCGAATAGGAAGTGTGAACAAATAAGATTGAGGAGGAGTAGCCATGAGGGTAGGAAGAAAACAGGAGAATGTGGCCTGTGAAAGCCCAAAAAAGAAATTGACCATTGGCCCCCCCACCCTTTTTTTTTCAAGTAAGGCATTTGAAAATCTGACTAATGAGAGTGGAGAGAGAGAATGACAGAGACTGACAATAGAAGAAAAGGAATTAATTAGGAAATGAAAGTCCTTGAGAAGGCAAAAGGTGGGATACTGAGCAAAATGGTAAGATCCTCAGTTGAGAGTGGCTGGGGAGATGGTGGTGACCGAGATGTTGGGTAGGGAAATGTGTAAAGTAGGCATCTAGGAGAGTAGGAAAAGGAATTGAATGGCAGAAATCATAGGTGATAAATGTAAAGATAGGATTCTAACCTAGGTATCAAAGTTTGATTTTTTCGCTCTGTTACATTGCCATCCGAATAGGGAAAGTAATAAATACTAAAGAAAGTGTGCTTTCATGAAGGAGAATCAGGAAAGTGAGACTAAGTTAAACTGAAAAAAGAAGAATTAATAAAAAAGCACTTTATTAGTCATTTAATTCACAGCAATAATTATTTATTACCTTGTGGTATAGCTGTTTGGCATAATCTGTGCCATATGACTTCAAAAAGCATGAAATTCCTGATGGTGTGAGGACTGTGAACTTGACATCTTGCCATTGCAGAGCCAAGCCTGCCTTCAGTGGAGTAGATCCTTAAATAATTGTGGCACAAATAGCCTTGTAATTGATACGAGTACTGGTACTTAGAGTTAACAGCATTGCTTTTCTAAAATAAGTCATATGTCAATCCATCAGTGTAGTTGTATGCTATCAAAAGATACTTTCTGATGCAGTCTCCACATTTACCTTAGGCCTAGCTAACCCATGGTAGTAAAGACACCTACTCTCTACCAAAACCTTGGCCTACAGAAGGATGAACTCATTTTGTTTAGAGGAGGTTTGCAAATGTGTATGACCATAGGCGAAGCAGAGAACTAGGTAGATGTGATCTTTGGTGATTAAAGTTTTACTTATGAATACTCTCCCCCTAATGTGCTTTTCCATATCATTGAAGATCTGAGGCATTTTAAGTCTTGAGTGTATGACGTTCTAAGTGCCTAAATGTATAAATGTCAAAACATACATGACTTCAGTGCATTCATTCTGACTTTTTTTTTTTTTTTTTTACTGTGACAGATACTTTCATTTGTATTTGTTGGGAGCAGGTCAAAGATTCAGAAACTCTAAAAGGGAAACAAATTGAGGGGAGTAAGGAGGGTGGCTAGAGTTGTGAAATTCCATTTCTTTCCTAATGTTGAGGATAATTACTTAGTACTTGAGAAGGGTTCCCTGTATTTCTCCATGAATATTACTTGGGACTGAGTATATACTGCAAGCTACAGAATTTTCTTCTTGAGAGCGCAGAGTACTAATTGAAGTTTACCTCTTGGCTAGGATGTGTTATAAGCAATGTTATGAAATAGTCTTCAGTTTTGTCATTGTTGGCTTCCTTCCTGTTGTTATCAACTAGTTCTCCTGTCCTTTTTCTTTTCTTTCTTTCCTTCTTTTTTTTTTTTTTTTTTTTTTTTTGAGTGAAAGTAGATTTATTCAGTGAGATACACACTCCATAGACAAGAGTGTAGGCTGTAAGAAGGCCAGGGAGGCCATGAGGTGTGGGGGGTGTTTAGTTTAAAGTGGATATACTATAGACAGAGTGCGGGCCATCTCAGAAGGCAAGAGAGAGTGACCCAGTTCTTTCTTATCCTGAATTTTCACCTCTTCATAAAACCCTGCCTCTGCAATTTTATACTCTGTTTATTATAGAGTCTAGTTTTTAATGTAGCTTATTCTAATCAATGCCTATCAGAATATGAATTTAGAAAGATTTGAGGTAGTGTTTCTCCAGCTGAGGCTCAAGAATCTCTGAGAATCTTCATAATCTTTTTTTTTTTTTAATAAATTCTTAAGGAGTGAAGGACTCTATGAGGATATTAAAAAGTTTCACACTGTATTAAGTTGAAGAAGTAATTTTTATTTTTCAAATAATTTCAGACTTACAGAATGGTTTCAAAACCAGTAGGGATTTCTTATATATCCTTCATCTAGATCCCCCAAATGTGAACATTTTCCCACTTACTCTCTTTCCGTACACACACACATTATTACTTTTTTTTCCTGAAATGTTTGAGGGAAAGTCACAGATACGATGCCTTTTTACCCCTATGTCTTGCAGTATGTATTTACTAAAAGCAAGGACATTTTCTTTTGTTTGTTTGTTTGTTTCATGTTAGATCAAATGTTTATTTTAATAAAAGGTCTTGGTGATTAGTTTTTTTTACTACAGACAAATGTTTAGTGAAACCATACTCTTCAAATAGCTTTCTTTCTTTTCTTAGAATTCTTTTTTTTTTTTTTTGGTGGGAAGGGTAAATAGGTTTGTTTATTTATTAACAGAGATACTGGAGATTGAACCCAGGACCTCATATATGCTGAGCACACACTACCACTGAGCTATACTCTCCTGCCCCCGCCCTCCATAGCTTGCTTTTTTCTTTTTTTTGGAAGGATATTTCATAAGCTTTTTTTTTTTTTAACTTTTAAAAAAATTGAAGAATAGTTGATTTACAGTGTTGTATTACTTTCTGGTGTACAGCATAGTGATTTGGTTATATATATAATACACTTTTTCATTACAGGTTACTACAAGCCGTTGTCTATAGTTCCCTGTGCTATAGAGTGGGACTTTGTAAAACAAAGACATTTTCTTATATAAACACTGTACAACTATTAATGTCAAGAAAGTAACATTGATATAATACTATTTTATAATTTACAGACCTTAACAACTATTTTTAAGTTTCAAAATCTATTTTACTTGAAAACTACCATTACTTTTCAGAGGTAATTTTCAAGTACAGTTGACCCTGAACGACATGGGATTTGAACTGCATGACCACTTATATGTGAATTTTTTTCAGTAAATACGCACAACATAATGCGAACTACACAATCTTCAGTTGGTTGAATCTGTAGATGCAGAAATGCAGATATGGAGGGTAGTTAAGCTACATATAAACATATATCCGGGTTTTCGACTCTGGGGTTTGGGGTTTGGCACCCCTAATCTCCCGTGTTGTGCTAGGGTCAAATATAAAATAAATTTTAATAGACTAATTTTAGTTTCTTAAGTCAGTGTTCTTAAATTAGGATTTGTTCCTAGATATCTAACAATTTTTTTTCCCTTTAAAAGAGGCTATCCATATGTCACTCAGATGTGAGAAATACTGTCTTTAAGTATTTGAGGAGTATTTGAGTTTTAGTAAGAAATTGTTAAAGAAGAGGTAGGAGTGAATCTTTAAAGTCTTTACTTATTAAAATCAAGATAAAGTAAAATGGTCTTTTCTGATTTGTGGTTCAGGATATTCAATAAACTGAAGGCCTGGAATGAGACTTCTAAGGGCCTCACTTGTAGCCTTACATCTAGAACAGGAATTCTATCTCATCTCAGGTAAGTTCTCATCCAGATTCTTCTTAAACATTTCTGATGACAAGGAAACTTAAGTACCCCTGTACAGTGACATATTCCAGGTCCAGATTCCTCACATCTTGTTTTTAGAAAGCAGTAAGAAAGACCAGCAACTCAATAGGTAATTGATTGACAGAGGACCCAAAAAAGCACTTCCCAGTAAAAACAAAATACCAATGACTTACAACGTGAAAAGCTGTTTTGCTTGTAAAACTACAACTGAAGCTATGTCTAAATATGTTGCTATGTAATGATATCCAAGGCTTTAAGTGAAGGAAAACAAGGTGCAGAAAGGTATGTTTCTATTTGTGTATGTCTTTTTTCCTTTAAAAGGATATATATGCTCATATATGCACACAGTTTTTGGAAGGATGTACAAAACTTAACAATAGTTGCCACTGGGTAGAGATCAAATTTTAGTTCTATAACTCTTTGTATGATAAAGTTTTCCCTTGTTTGTATGTATTACTTTTTCAAATAAATAAACTAATTTAAAATGTTCTAACTTAAAATGAGCTAAAATCTATCATTCTGTACTTCTGTTGGTCACAGGTCTAACTTTTGGAATCGTGCAAAATAAGAGTATTTTATCTTCTAAGTTGTCCAATATTTTGAAATAAATCTCTATGATCCTGTAAATTGTCTTTTTTCCACAGTAAATAAAAATACTTTCATTTAACTATAACTATTTCTTATATGACATGGTATCTAGAATAGATTCCTTTTCCATCCAATTTGCTTATATTTATCAAATCTCATTATACTAGGCCTCCTTTTGGAAACTTAACTTCTTAGGTCCTAGCCTAAGAACTTTGTTGGTTGGTTGATTTTAATAAGCATGTTGGTTCTTTGAGCTTGCTATGACTAATGCTCTCAAATCTTTTTCCACATGTACCCTGTGACCTAATAGAGATTTGTCTTTGTGTTGACATGGATTAATCAAAATTCTTTATATATACTTCTTCAGTAAGCTGCAGATCTACATATTGTACATTTTGACAGAAAACTGGCTGTGGTATTCCTCTAGTTTTTCTTCTGTAGTAGCTTTTCTAAACAACAAATAAGGCATTGTAGCAGGATCTCATGCTAGAGAGTTAAATGCGTGTTTTTGCATACCTCCTTATTTTTTGTGGTGGGCGGCACAGGAGGCTCAGTACTCCTGGCTCTAGCTTCCATACCCTTGTTCCATCAACCTTCCTTCAAAAACCCTATTCTTTGCTCTTGACATTATTTTGTATTTTTTACCAAAGAAGGTATTCTTTTATTAAAAACATTTGTGGCTGATTCTTGCTATTAATTATGGCCTCACAATTTCATTAATGTCTTCAGAAAGGGCTTCTCCTCTTATTGTTGTGGCAGTCTACTCCCATGGCCACAGCTGTGTATTATCTTCTCACTAAGTGTACCCCAACTCTAAAATATTACTCTGACCATAATTTCCAATTCTTTTACCATATCCTTCTACTTCTCTGTCTGGTTTCCACCAAATCTACTCTTTGAAGCTGCTGGTATGTTGTCCCTGCTCCGTTCCTTCAGTTTATCAGCTTCCTTCATATTTCACTCCCTACTCTATTATCTGTTGATCTCTAGGTAAGTCATTTCAACATTCTGGGGAATGCCTTCAATTCTCTTAACCTCTTGCCTTCTACCTCTTTTTTCCCATCCAACTTGCTGGAGTAACTCACCAGTTGTTGCCTTTCATTGCTTCGAGATAGCCTAATGCTGCCAGCAGAAGTAGAATAAGTGTGCTGACGAGCCCTGTTATAAGTTAGTCATGTCCAACTTTGGCAGGAACATTGAAGATTATAGCCTGCTTCCATTTTTGTTCCCCATACTTGAATTTTCAAGTCTTTTACTTTGTCCCTTCCTCTAACTCTCATCTAATGATGTCAGAGAGAAATACAGGCCAAAAGAGATTCCTGATTTATTTTGAAACTTAACTGTATCTTCACTCATCTGTATCCCCTTCTCTCAAGATCATTCCCTCCTCTATCTTTTGTAGTGATTCCATGTTTTTTTCTTTAATCTAAACACCTTGTTTGCTTACTTGCTGTATTTATGATAAGGAAGGATACAGAATGATGCATGTGGTATGATTACTATACTTAAAAAGGAAAACAAAGATCTCTGTTTTAAACAAACACATACACACACAACTCCCCCACCCCACCCCCCTGCCCATTTACACAAAAGAAATGTTAGAAAGCTCTGTAGACCAGTGTGTTAACAGCAGTTGTCTCTGGATGGATTGGTTTGTGGACTTTTTTTTTTTTTTTTTTTTTTTTGGCTTGTTTGTAATTTGATTTTTCTCCACTAGCATGAAATATTTTTAAGATGAGAAATATTTGATATTTACCCCTGTCCCCCAAATTTTGTGTGTGTTTTTAGATTCTTTTTATTACAAACTTCGAAAAATTATCAAACTGTGAGAAATGCCTTGCTATCTCTGTAAAGCAATTCTCTGATTTCTGAAATGAAACTTTTTTTCTTCCCCTCACTTCCCTGTCCAAATCCCACATTTTAGTATTTCTTCAGTCCTTTGACCATGGGATGACTTTCATTACAGTTTGTCAGGATTAGTCTTTTCACTTGTTTGTCCAAAGTAGAAGTGCTGAGGCTTAGGAAAGGGTTCTGGTAACCTCTGAATTTCCAGCACTTTGTGTATATGGATATTATGTGGACAAGCATGAATGCTTTTAAATGTCCACTGAAAAGAGGGATACAAATACGAATGATACTCTAAATGCTTGGATATCTACAGGTACCTTTTCTGTTTTTTTTTTTTTCCTCACATGGTACTAATTTAAAATCTAGGTGGGTTGTAAGACAGAATTATTTTATGAATCACTAGAGGATTCATAAAGGCAAAAACTCTGGCAGTTAAACTGATATTTTTGATAGTATGATGCATCCTGCAGAGGTGTTATATATGGGGAAGCTCTACATCATAGAAGTGATGAAATACAGTGGTTCTAAGATCACATCTGTGAAGTCTTAAGTGATTTTGAAGAAGTCAAAGTGTTTAACCCTGGTGCTGCTTCAGATCTCATCCATGTATTGCCAGCATTTTTCCCCTTCATTACTTCGTTTTGTATGGCTACCGTGGACACTGGTGAATGGACTTAATTATGGTGGAGTTGAGCCTACATTTAAGGAAAGAATTTTTTGTACATTTCTTTTAAAGGGCATTTGAGACAGATTATTGTACTCCAGTCTTGCCATATAGCCTACAGAGTGACCTGCTTAAAATGCAAATCTGGCTGTCATATCCTACAGCCCTTCTGTAGCTTCTTTTTCCCCTGTATGCTTTAACACACTGGTGTGCACCAGACTTTTGGCTTCTGATTCCTCAGTTGGAACACAGTGTGGTCACCTTTGCTAGAATGTAACTGTGAGCTTAAGAGAGCCGCATGCTCTGCTATGGAGCAGAATGTATACCTTGCATTCAACAAAGGGACTGTTGAATGGACACCAAAACATGTTGAGAACTGCTAATTCATAAGATAAAATGTTTCTCATCATAAGAGACCTGGCCACTGCCTCCTACTTCACCTAATTATTGGCTTCTTTCTGCCTTACACTTTATACTCAGGTAATACTGAACTGTTTATAGTTTCCTTGCACATATTCTATGTTTTAATCTCTATACCTGCATTGCCTGGGGTTTTCCTCTGCTTAGGATCTCATTGCAAATATATTCTTCAAAAACTATTTTTTTCTTTAGAAATGATTTTTTGCATTCCTATCTTTCCATGAAACTGAGTTGCTTATCTTCCTCTTTGCTGTTACACTGTGCATATTTCTATCCTTGTATTTACTCCATTATGTTGGAATTACTTTTATAGCAAGATTGTGTTTACAGGGAACTGTCAGAGCTTCTTGAGGGCACGGACTCGGCTTTATTCACCTTTTCTCTCCAGCAGCTAGCACAGTGCATGGCACTATCTTCGTTAAATTATTTGCTATACTAAATGTAACTGAGGCTAGAAGGAACAGACAGTCTGCATAGAATATACCTGTAGGTTGTAGATATGCTAAGTTTTAGTAAAAAAAAAAAATTACATTTTAATCAGTTTTAAGTATTTATGATTTCTTTTTGTTCTTTTGCATGCTTCCTTGGCTGGATGGCAATAGAGAAGAAGAAAATGAGGTAAGTATAATTTAATTGGGTATTCAGTGATCATGGGATTGAAAACATTCAAAAGGTAGCTGTCGTTTTAAATGTGAAATGAAGTAACAGTTTTCGCTTAATTTTGTTTTTGGATCTATAGTAACTCATTTCAGTTAGGGATGTTGTTTATGGCAGGAAAGTGGTTTTTAAACTTCGGAGCTTCAAGAGCTTTAGTCAAGGTAAAGGAAGCTGGTAACTTTGGAGACAGCTTTTTACCTGTTTTTATGTATTGAGCTTCCATGTAAGGTTTAATATGAAAAGTGAATTCATTTTCTTAAAAAGTATTTGAAGACCACACTGCTGTATGATAATGCATGTGAAAACATTTACTGTCCCACTTAAATGGTTACTACATAATTTTGAAAACTGATTTCATATTTTACCATATTGGAGGGGAAAACTATTCTTTTAAATAGCCAGAGTTGATTGAAGACCATCAATCAGAAAAATGTTGTAGATGACATATGTACCATCTTTAATTTAGGCTTGAGTTTGTTGGTGTAGATTTTTCTGATGTTCTCTCTACAACTTAGGTTATGCCTTTAACTTCTAAAGCTCACCATTTCCTTTGGTGGTTTGGCAAATGATGGAGGGAGAGGTCTTCTTAGGTATATTCTTTGTAGTTGTTACTTGCAGTAGAATCAGACTATAAATTAGCATGGCCTTGGTGTGTGGGGCTCAGGCAGACACAGCAGTAGTGTACCAGGGCAGAGTAATTTCCAGAAAGGCAGAAAGGTCTGCTTCTCATTTGGTTTCCTTATCTGTGAAATGAGTGAGAAGGGACACTGCTCTGCAGCAGTGGTTTCCCAAATCTAGGAAGTCCATCAGAATTGCCCGAGGTGCTTATTTTCAAAAAACAAAAAATAAACTTTCTTGTTCACCTTAGAGCTGTTGAATTGATATTCCCTGGAGTTTTGTCACAGATCTGTATTTCTACCAAGCACCTAAGTGATTCTGTGTGATGCCAGGAGACCACTGGTTATAATGACTTCTGATGTTTCTTCTCAGATAGAACACAAGAACTAACTGTTTTCATTACAGAGGTAGATGTTAGCTATTTTTCTCTATCCACATGTCCTTTTGTATTATCTTGAAATACACATCAGATTTTAAAAAATATTCTCGTTAAAAATTCTGCCCCCAAAATAGTTATAAAACTGGACAAAATTCTTTATGTAAGAGACAAAAAGAATGGAAAAATATGGGTAATTGTTGAAATGGGGACTGAGTACTTAGAGGTTTATTATACTAGTCTCTATATTTTTTAGTGTATTTAAAACTTTCCATAATAGTTTTTTAAAAATGCTCATATAGCTTAGTCTAATTCATGCTGTTTGTCATTAAAAAGGACTTTTCATTTCCCTGACATTTTAAACTGTGATGCTAGCCTGAACTTTATTGTAGTAATAACCGCTTTTTTTGTTCATTTATAGGCAAAGATTGAAAATGTACAGAAAACAGGTTTCATCAAAGGACCAATGTTCAAAGGTGTTGCTTCTAGTCGGTTTTTGCCCAAAGGCACCAAGACAAAAGTTAATTTGGAGGAACAGGGACGACAGAAGGTATCATTCAGCTTCAGCCTTACAAAGAAAACTTTGCAGAACAGGTTTCTGGCTGCACTTGGGAATGAAAAGCAGAATGATACTCCAAACTCTCCAGCTGTACCTCTTCAAGTAGACTCAACACCTAAAATTAAAACAGACATTGGAGATACCTTAACTACTGCAGAAGAATCTTCCCCACCAAAATCAAGGGTAGAATTGGGCAAAATTCACTTTAAGAAACATCTGCTTCATGTAACATCCAGGCCACTGTTGACTACTACCACAGCAGTGGCATCTCCACCTCCTCCCATAGTACCATTACCAGCAATCATAGCAGAATCAACAACTGTAGACTCTCCACCTTCATCTCCACCTCCACCACCTCCACCTCCCCAAGCTGCAACACCCCCATCACCAGCACCAGTAACAGAGCCAGTGGCCTTGCCACACACACCAGTAACAGTTGTGATGACAGCACCAGTAGATGTATCCACTAGAGCCTTGAAGGAACCACCAGTTAAAATTGTACCAGAATCTTCAGAAGTGGACACTAAGCAGGACACTGTATCCAATAGTTCAGAAGAACATGTAAGTCAAAATTTGAATGAGCAAGCAGATATTCCTTCACAAAAAGAAGATTCCCATATTGGGAAGGAAGAAGTTCCAGATAGTTCTAAGAGTAGTCTGGTCTCTAAAAAAACAGGTTCTAAGAAGAAATCCTCACAATCTGAAGGCACCTTTCTTGGTTCAGAATCTGATGAAGATTCTGTACGGACTTCTTCAAGTCAAAGATCCCATGATTTAAAATTTTCAGCAAGCATTGAAAAAGAAAGAGATTCAAAAAAGAGCTTAGCACCTTTAAAAAGTGAGGATTTAGGGAAATCGTCACGATCTAAAACAGACAGAGATGATAAATATTTTAGCTACTCAAAACTTGAAAGAGATACTCGGTATATATCTTCTCGCTGTAGATCAGAGAGAGAGCGAAGGCGGAGCAGATCTCGTTCTAGATCTGACAGAGGCTCTAGAACTAGTTCATCCTATTCCCGATCAGAACGATCCCATTATTACGACTCTGATCGTCGCTACCATAGGAGTTCCCCTTATCGAGAGAGGGCACGCTATTCTCGGCCGTATACAGATAACAGGGCACGAGAGAGTTCTGACTCAGAAGATGAGTATAAAAAGACATACTCAAGGAGAACCTCATCTCATTCCTCATCTTACAGAGACCTAAGGACATCATCATCCTATTCTAAATCTGATCGGGACTGTAAAACTGAGTCCTCTTACTTAGAGATGGAGAGAAGAGGAAAGTATTCTTCAAAATTAGAAAGAGAATCCAAAAGGACTTCAGAAAATGAAGCAGTGAAAAGATGTTCTCCCCCTAATGAACTGGGATTCCGACGGGGATCATCATATTCCAAGCATGATAACAGTGTTTCCCGTTATAAATCTGCCCCTTCAAAACCTATATCCAAGTCTGATAAATTTAAAAATTCTTTCTGTTGTACAGAACTGAATGAGGAAATCAAACAGTCTCATTCTTTTAGTTTACAGACTCCTTGTTCAAAAGGTAGCGATTTAAGAATGATTAGTAAAATTCCTGAAAGAGAAAAGACTGGGTCTCCATCTCCATCAAATCGATTAAATGATTCACCTACTTATAAAAAGTCAGATGAATTGCCTATTTTTAAGTCTGAATTTATAGGACAGGATAGCCATGATAGTATTAAGGATTTAAACTCTTTATGTAAAGTGAAGAATGATCAATTAAGAAGTTATTGTCCCACAGAATTAAATATAAATGGATCTCCTGGGGCAGAATCTGATTTGGCAACATTTTGCACTTCTAAAACTGACACTGTTTTGATGTCTTCTGATGACAGTGTGACTGGATCGGAGGTATCCCCTTTGGTCAAAGCATGCATGGTTTCATCAAATGGATTTCAGAATATTAATAGATGTAAAGAAAAAGACTTGACTGATACTTGCATGCAGCATAGTAAGTCAGAAAGCCCTTTTAGAGAAACAGAACTTCTGGTGTCCCCACACCAAGATAAACTTATGTCTTTGCCAGTTAGGACTATAGATTATTCCAAAACAATAGTTAAAGAGCCAGTTGACATGAGAGTTTCTTGCTGTAAAACCAAAGATTCAGATATATACTGTACTTCAAATAACAACCGCCCTTCTTTGTGTCATTCCGAAGCTGAAAATATTGAGCCTTTAGTTACGAAGATTTCTTCAAATAGCTTTATGAATGTGCATTTGAAATCGAAAACAGTTATATGTGATAATAGAAATCTGACAGATCAGCACTCAAAATTTGCATGTGGCGAATATCAGGAGACTGTTGGTAGTACTAGTTCAACTTCTGTTAATCATTTTGATAATTTATATCAACCTACAGGGAGCTCATGTATTGCTTCATCTCTTCAGAATCTTCCACCAGGAATAAAAGTGGACAGTTTAACTCTCTTGCAGTGTGGAGAGAACACATCTCCAGTTTTGGATGCTGTGCTGAAGAGTAAAAGCGCAGAGTTTTCAAAGCATGCAGAGAAAGAAACAATAATAGAAGTAGGTAGTGGCCTTCCTGATTCAGGAAGGGGATTTGCTTCCTGGGAAAACAGGCATAATAATGGGTTGTCTGGGAAATGTGTGCAGGAGGCTCAAGAAGAAGGAAATTCCATATTGCCTGTTAGAAGAGGAAGACCAGAAACCTCTATAGATGAAGAAGGTGGAAGAGGACATGCACATACTTCTGATGATTCAGAAGTTGTATTTTCTTCTTGCGATTTAAATTTAACCATGGAGGACAGTGACAGTGTAACATATACCTTAAAATGTGACAGTAGTGGTCACGCCTCAGAGATTGTGTCTACTGTTCATGAAGATTATTCTGGTTCTTCGGAAAGTTCAGGTGATGAAAGTGATTCCGAAGATACAGATTCTGATGATAGCAGTATTCCAAGAAACCGTCTTCAATCTGTTGTGGTTGTGCCAAAAAATTCTACTTTGCCCATGGAAGAAACAAGTCCTTGTTCTTCTCGGAGCAGTCAAAGTTACAGACACTATTCTGACCACTGGGAAGATGAGAGATTGGAGCCAAGGAGACACTCATATGAGGAAAAATTTGAGAGTATAGCAAGTAAAGCCTGTCCTCAAACTGAGAAGTTCTTCCTTCATAAAGGAGCAGAGAAGAATCCAGAAATTTCTTTTACACAGCCCAGCCGAAAACAAATAGATAATCACCTGTCTGAAATTGCTCATCCTCAGAGTGATGGGGTTGATAGTACGAGTCATTCAGATGTGAAATCTGACCTTCTAGGTCATCCAAATTTTGAGGAAATAGTGAAAGCCAAAATAGCTTCTAGGCAGCAAGAAGAGCTGCCAATTTATTCTTCTGATGATTTTGAAGGTGTCTCAAATAAGTCTCGGCAACAGACTACTTTCTCCAACAGGCCAGACAGTAGACTGGGGAAAACAGAGCTAAGTTTTTCTTCCTCTTGTGAGATATCTCGAGTGGATGGTTTCCATTCATCAGAAGAGCTCAGAAACCTAGGGTGGGACTTCTCTCAACAAGAAAAGCCTACTACCACATACCAGCAACCTGACAGCAGCTATGGAGCCTGTGGTGGACATAAGTATCAGCAAAGTACAGAACAGTATAGTGGGACACGTAATTACTGGCAAGGCAATGGCTACTGGGATCCAAGATCAGCAGGTAGACCTCCTGGAACTGGGGTTGTGTATGATCGAATTCAGGGACAGGTACCAGATTCCTTAACAGATGACCGTGAAGAGGAGGAGAATTGGGATCAACATGCAGGATCTCACTTTTCAAGCCAGGCCAGTAAATTTTTTCTATCCCTTCAGAAGGACAAGGGGTCAGTTCAAGCACCTGAAATAAGCAGCAATTCCATTAAGGACTCTTTAACTGTGAATGAAAAGAAAGATCTTTCGAAAAACTTAGAAAAAAATGATATGAAAGATAGAGGACCTCTTAAGAAAAGGAGACAGGAATTGGAGAGTGATTCTGAAAGTGATGGTGAGCTTCAGGACAGAAAGAAAGTCAGAGTGGAAGTAGAGCAGGGAGATACAGCAGTGCCCTTAGGCTCAGCGCTAGTTGGGCCTTCCTGCGTCATGGAGGACTTCAGGGACCCACAGCGGTGGAAGGAATGTGCCAAGCAAGGGAAGATGCCTTGTTACTTTGATCTGATTGAAGAAAATGTTTATTTAACAGAAAGGTAAGCCAAATTAATATGTGCTTGTCAAGTTTTAACCTCTTTTTGTGGGAGAAAAAAATTGGCTTTCAAAAGTTCAGAGTATATGAGTTCAATTGTATGAAATACAATTGTGATAAAATGTAAATTTAAAAATCTGAAAAGTATATATACCTATTTAGATTTGATGGCATAGAGTCCCTCCCCCATTTTTTTTTTTTCCCTGAGAAGGAAATGTCTAATTCTTTTTTTGGTCTCATTACCTCTTTGGTTCTAAAAGTATAGTTTAGACCAGTCCAGTTTTTCTTAAACTTCTTTTACATATGAAACTGTGACAGAAAGTTAAAGAAAACTCTCCAGCAAAATAATCTCTTAGAGAAGGAAAAGTAGTTAATGTTGGTTAAGGATTTTTTTCTTTACTTCATACTGAACATTTTTGAAAAATATGTTTAGGTACTTTATAAAGCTGGAACTAGATTAGAACTTAGTTTTCTTTTGTCATGTTTTTAAATCAGTTGCTAATAGATTGAACTTGACAATAGCATAACAGATTTTTAAGAAATAAATGAAGAAATGGTTTACCACAAATCCCCAACATGAAACAAGATATAATGGGAATAGTATAATGAAAACATATTCCTCTAGAGGAGAGCTGCTTAGTCTCCTCTTTCACCTCTCTTTGATAATCTTCTGATTTTCCCGATGTAAATATATGTTAAATATGCCTTAAAAAAATTTAACCTAACCACCTAACACCTTTTGGAAATTTCTCTTCTGGTTGAGAATCAACCCAGCCATCCCTTTAAGCATTCAAAAAATTTTTAAATGAAGACATTTTTCACTGTGGTTAAGGTAAAAAACTTCATTTTAAAGTTAGACCTGTCAGAAGTTTTTCCTAGATAAAGAGAGCCTCTTACAATTACATTGATTTATATCTAGTTGTAAATTAGGTTTAAATTCAGAATACTGAGTATTTTAAGTGGTACTCCTTAGGAACTGTGTGAGTAGAGTGGTGTAACTTTCAGGATATTTGTAAAAGAATAGAAATAAAATTAATCAACCCAACCCTCTGGATTTTATTCAGCAGTGAGTTTCAGATGCATATAAGACTGTACATAATAGATTTGATTGGTGGGAGGCATTAGAGGGCCTTTTTGGAGTGGGAAGCATTTACATATATTCACCATTTTAAGTGTCTGTTAAAATGTGGGCATCTATAGGAGCCACCAAGAAGCAAATTATTGTAAAATAGCCTGAACATGTTTATGTCGATTGAAAATAGGCTTCCTGAAAGAAAGCTGTGCCCATTAGTACTGATCTGGCCTTCTGGAGCAATACAAAATATAGCCACTGCTGATTCTTCAAAGTTAACAGCTTTCTAAGTACTTGTCAATAGGTACTTTGCTTATCTTTAGTTATTTTTCTTCAGGTTCAACATATTCTTACACTCATTAATGAATTATATTCTTAATTGATCCCAGGTGAATCATTCTTGTTACTCAAACTTAGTGGACACTATCATGACATTTTTTAGGTACTTTATAAAACTGGGACTGTGATAGGACGTATGTTGAAGGTGAAAGCAGATTAGTTAGGAGATTAAGACAGCCACTTAGAGCAGCTGTGATCTTCACTTGTCTGATAGTTGGAGAGTAAGTCATATTTCCATAATCTTAAGGAGGAGATCTTATTTATCCTTCTTTGAATTTTTTTTCTTCTTTTTGCCAAGGATCAAAAAATAGAGTTCAACAGAAAGGCCAGTAAATTATCATATTTTCACTTTTGCTTTGCAGAGTCTGGCATAGGTTTTCATGAACCCAGTCAATTTTGAAGTTTCCCTTCTCCCCCCAAATCTGCCTTGAGAAAGTCTAGCCCTCTGTAATAATAGTATTCTATAAAAATATATACATCATTCTTTTTTTAATCATTCAGTTTTTTCAAAGCAGGATTTGTACAAAAGTGATGTTACTGAAGGAGTCTCTAAAAGATTTGATTAAGCTAAATTCTTAATTAAAGACTTTTTTAACCAACTCCTTTTCTTCAGCCTTCTATCTCAACTATTATTTGTACATCCATGAGTACTGATTCTTAAACTTTGATTAATCAGCTGTGTTACTGTTTGATACTCATGAGTTTTCTTATTTTTCTCCAGAGCCAAATATGACCACTTACACTTGAAATTGCTCAGAATTTGAGGCTTAGCTGACAAGAACTAGGAAATAAGGACTGAATCCAAATGACAGACATGAACTTACCCATCCTCCCATTTGCTAGGGCTGAGGTTGTTTCTCTCACCTATCTTGCAGCACAGTTCATAGTGTTTTCAGTCTCAAAAATGTTAGTGATTAGATGTTTTCTTCCTTTTGAATTATTGACTTGGCTAGAATTATTAAATGTAAAACTAATGAGATTTAGCACATATTTGATTAATATATGTTACATCATTGCCAGGGCATTTATTTAACCAATTTTAATAAAACTTCTACCCAACAGAAAGAAGAATAAATCCCATCGGGATATTAAGCGAATGCAGTGTGAGTGTACACCTCTTTCTAAAGATGAAAGAGCTCAAGGTGAAATAGCATGTGGGGAAGATTGTCTTAATCGTCTCCTCATGATTGAATGGTAAGTAAACTAGAATGCTCTGCCTTTAAATGTCTCTAAATATTAGAAAGCATTATTAATGAAGAGTAAAATTTAACTTCTCTCCTTCTACCTGTTGGTGAGTATTTATAAGCAATGAAATCTCCCATGTGTAATAACATTTACAAGGAGACAAATTTCCTTTGCATTGTGCATTGTTACACTTTGTAAGTGCTCTGTAAAGTAGCCCTAACACTAACATAGTAATAATTTTTATCCAGTCTCCTTTTATCTCTTGTAAGATACATGTCCTGAGAGATGGATATTGGTACTTTTTAGCTTTTACTATAGAATGAGCTAAAATCCAGACATCTCAAAAGTACTTAAAGTAAGATGTCTTCCTCTCCTAAACCTCAGTCTGTCTAATTGTAATCTTTCCAGATGAGCCTATACCAGCATAGGTGGACATTTCCTCTTTTTATGAACAGAAATGAAATTTTACTATATGTACTTTTTGGAACTTTGTTCCCCCTCACCCCCCACCTTTTATTTTGTTATTTTATTTTTATTTACTTTTGGGGGGGAGGGTTAATTAGGTTTATTTATTTTTTAGAAGAGGTACTAGGGATTGAACCTAGGACCTTGTGCATGCTAAGCATGCGCTTTACCACTTGAGCTATACCCTCCCCCAACACACACTCTTAACTGAATATGTTTTGGAGACCTATTCAGAGCTACACATTTAGACCTACCTGAATTTTTTCTCTTGGCTGCAAGATGTATTCTGGTCATAGTTAACCCAAAGTTATTGATCTTCTCTTGATAGACATTTGCTTCTGTGTTTTTCATATAAACAGTAAATATCTTTACATTAAAAATATGTTTTTTTAACCAATCTGATTGAAAATTGTATCCTTATTTTCATGGAAAGAATATTAAGGTGGTTTACAGTATAGGTACCTTATTTTTAGTGTTAATGAAATCTTTTCTTTTAAAGCTCAGTTTTGGTTTTGCTTATGTTATAGTGTTACAAAAAAACCATGTACCTTAAAGAAAACGAAAACATTTTTGGTATTTTTTAATGTAAACTAAAAGCAGAGGTGATGTAAACATGTAAGAAGAGGAAACATAACAGCACTGTTCTCCTAATTTCATGTTGTTGCCTCGTCTCTGCATTCTTCTGGCTTTTCCTGCCAACCTTGCTGAGCAGATACGAAATATAGAATTTCTGTTTTCATGTTATTCCCATGCTCCAACTTTTAGTAATTCTCAGGATTAGGTTAAAATGTAGCCTGGTATTGAGAGCCCTTCAGTACATCAACAACCTGCCTTTTCATCTTCCAGCAACCCACCTTTCTTATCAGTTATCCTTAGCTGTTTTATTCCCCTTTCCTCAAGTATGCCTTGATTCCTATTTCTGCACACAGGTGGCCACTGTTGTTTTATCTCTTGTTTTCCTTATCTGTCTGTATCCTATGTGTCATTAGACATTCTGCTTTAATCCTGCTCCCTCCTGAAGGCTCTTTATTGCTTCACTCCAAAATGAATCCTCTATTCTTCAGGCATTTGTAGAACTATTACTTACTGCTGATTTAGGTATAAATAATAATGTATTGGAAATAATTGGTGATTTCTATTGTAGCCTTACTCAATATTAAAAGCCTTTTTATCTGTCAGCTTTGGAATATTAAGAATTCAGTAAATGTTTGATTTTATTTTTATTCCAGGACCCATGGGAGAAGAGTCTTGCCACTTTATATTGTATTCACTCTGAACAATGATAGGTCTAATGATGACTTTGATTTCCCTTAAATGGAGATCAAGTAGTTAGCTACATTCAGAAGGTGAAATTAATGATTACTAGAGTGGAATGTTAAGAGAAGGTGCACTGTTGGAAAATAAATAAATAAGTTGTCAGAGTACTGCAAGCTTAACCTGCAGCCTGGAAATGTATCTTGAGACACTCAGGGAGTGGGTGATGACCAGATGGCAAAGCTGTATTGTGGGCATGATCTGTTTAAGTAATAGAGTAGACACTCAGTTCTAAGGAATCCCTTCATGATGCAAAGAATTATTGAGGAAGGCTCACTGGGAGGTTTACCACACATATGCTGATTATGCCATAAAGATATGGATATATTTACATAACACATTCTTATGAACACGTTTTGGCTCTTTTGCTGCTTTGAAGAATTAATTTGCTCCATTTTTCATTTCAGTTCTTCCCGGTGTCCAAATGGGGATTATTGTTCCAATAGACGGTTTCAGAGAAAACAGCATGCAGACGTGGAAGTCATACTCACAGAAAAGAAAGGCTGGGGCTTGAGAGCTGCTAAAGACCTTCCTTCGTAAGTTATGTTTTAATCACCTTTCACTTCATTTGTTCTGTTGAAGTTAGATACTTTGTAGGAAAATAATTTGTCTTTTACACTCAAGTTTAATAATGATTATGTGCAGGATAACCACTTGGTAGCTAGTTTGTTTTTTCAGAAATTAATAAGAAATCTCTTCTGCCTATATATAAGAGAGCAGTTTTTCACTTGTGACATTTGGGTAGACACATCCTTCTTTGATAGTTATGTTACTTTAAATTCCAAGTAATTACCAGGTGTTTTCTGTAGACCCCCAGAATCCTTTGAAATTCTATAAAAAGGAGTTGGGATAGAATCTATTAGTCTATATAAAATTGAGTTGGGATAAGAGTAGAAGAGAGTATTTGAAGATATTAAGGCTGAGAATTAAAGCATACTTGACAGACAATCAGTAAACATTTTTTAATGAATAAATGTTGCCTTCTGCCTAACTCATGTAACTTGTATATGTAATGCAGTAAAAGTTTCAGTTTATTTTCTACCATATTCAGCATTTTTAACCATGAATTTTCTTACATATAGCATATTTAAGTATTATGAAGTTGAGTGCTCTTTTTCTTTAAACATACACAGATTACATGTGTTTATGAATGAAGAATTTTTTTTAAATGCATCAAAGGAATAAAGGAAGAAAATAAAATATTTACTGGATTCTAGTGATGTAAGCAGAACTACTCTTTCAGAATCCTAAGCATATGGCCATACTTGGATGGTAATTGGGTGGAGTGAGGGATTTTAGTCTGTTTATTATGGGGATTCAAAGCACAGGTAACAAACAGCCTGGTAATAATAACCATTACCACCATCTGGTAATTTAGTTTTCTGACAGGAATTCTCATACATTTTGACAGCCAAATCATTCTGTTTTTATTGTCAAAATAGGGAATGGTGTTCATATTCCTCTATCCTTTGGGAACCAACCAGAGAAAAGCATACTTTATTATATTAGGAAGTGGGTAGTCGGAACCTCATATATTTCCATTTTCTAGTATTATCAAAATATCTTGTTTCACAATTGGTTTTAAATTGTTTCTTTGAAACAAGTATCTTACAGAATCATTTCAGTATGTTCTATATCCAATTCATTGGATCCTATGTAATAGTTTAAATAAATAATAGACTGAGCTCCCCTTGAGGACTATTGACATCAAACTCAATACTTCCCAAGGTAATCCAGTGCATTTCTAAAATCCCTAACTCTGGTCTAGATACAGGTTTTCAGAAATGCTATCTTTTATTCTCCTCAGGCCAGCCAGGCTTTTCTTTTCTCTTTGAGAATTCCTCCCTCCCTCCCTCCCTCCCTCCCTCCCTCCCTTCCTTCCTTCCTTCCTTCCTTCCTTCCATCCATCCATCCATCCATCCTTTTTTTAATGAAATCCAGTTTGGACATAAACCTCTCTTGCAGAGATAGTGGTAGGTGATATGTCTGGATGCTGCCTCTTGGCAGAGCCTGCACTAAAACACATAGCTTCAAATTTAGTGTAAATTCTTGTTATATGCACCAGAGACTCTGATGGCTCAGGAGTCCTTGTACGTTATGGGGAAGGAGATTGGAGAAGGGAGGAGAGAATGTGTGACTGGTACACACAGAGGTTAAAATTTCCTAAAGCTGTTTAGTTTTCCTCAGCTACTCACAAAAGAGCCCTGCTTTGGTAAGATATACCAGGACTTAATATTTCCATGTTTCCCATACTTCCACTCTTAATAACTTTAATATATGCTGATGGTAATACCATCTAAGGAAGGACTCAGGCTGGCATATAGCCCAAAGTTCAGCATGGCATCATATTTTTGAGTTTTCATCTATGTTTTATAGCATGTATCAGCACTTTGTTACTTTTTATGTCTGAATAATACTCTTTTGGGTGGATATACCACCTTTTGTTTATCCATTCATCAGTTGATGGACATTTGGGCAAATACAACTTTTCAAAAAGTCTTTTTTTCCCATAACTTTTTTTCTTTTTTTTCCCCATAATGTTTTCTGAAAACATTGAAAAGTTGAAAGAATTGAACAGTTCATGCCCATATAACCACCACTTAGGTTCTAAAGTTGTTACCATTTTGCTCTGTTTGCTTTGTTATATATTTGTCATCTATCCAACTCTTTGTCCATCCATCAATCCATCTTGTTGATAAATTTTTAAAGGGAGTTGGAGGCATTACCTTTAACCCCTAAACTTTCCATAGCTATAGCTATCTAGCTTTGCAGTGTTAGTGATAATTTCAGTCTCCTTCTGGCCTTCTGCCTGCCACAGTGGAACCCTGTTACCTTTAACAGGCTTTAAGAAGTTTTGTGATGAGAACTCATTTCTGGGAAAAATTTCAGACTTAGAAAAAGATAACTAAGAATTGTTAGATTCTTTGCCTTTACTTTCAGGGCCTTTAGTCATTGCAAGCCATTTTGATGTTCTGGGTTTTTTTGTTTTGTTCTTTTTTTTGTTGTTGTTTTTCAATATTTATCATTATCCATTCTGTTTTTAAATTTTTTATTGACATATAGTTGATTTACAATGTTGTGTATGTTCCTGGTATATAGCACAGTGATTCAGTTATACATTCTTTTTCATATTCTTTTTCATTATAAGTTGTTACAAGATACTGAAAATAGTTCCCTGTGTGCTATATACAATGGGACCTTGTTGTTAGTATCTATTTTATATATAGTAGTTTGTATCTGCAAATCCCAAACTCCTAATTTATCCCTTCCCCTTTGGTAACCATAAGTTTATTTTCTGTGTCTGTGAGTCTGTTTTTGTAAATAAGTTCATTTGTGTCATTTTTTTTTAGATTCCACATATAAATGATATTATATATTTGTCTCTTTCTGACTTTCACTTACTATGATAATCTCCAAGTCCATGCAGATTGCGCAGATGGCATCTTTTCATTTTTTTTGGCTGAGTAGTATTTCAGTGTGTGTGTGTGTGTGTGTACGTACCACAACTTCTTTATCCATATCATCTGTTGATGAACATTTAGGTTGCTTCCGTGTCTTGGCCTTTGTAAATAGTGCTGCTGTGAACATAGGGGTACATGTATCTTTTCGAATGAGAGTTTTCTCCAGATATATGCCAAGAGTGGCATTGCTGGATCATATGGTAAGTCTGTTTTTAGTTTTTTAAGGAATCTCCATACTTTTTTCCATAGTGGCTATACCAAATTACATTCCTACCAACAGTGTAGGTGGGTTCCCTTTTCTCCACACCTTCTCTATTATTTATCATTTGTGGACTTTTTAATGATGGCCATTCTGATCAGTGTGAAGTGATACTTTATTGTATCAAATACTTTATTTGATTTATTTATTTAAATAAATCAAGTTTATTTTTTGATTTGCATTTTTCTGATAATTAGCGCTATTGAGCATCTTTTCATGTGCCTGTGAGCCATCTGTATGTCTTCATTGGAGAAATGTCTGTTTAGGTCTTCTGCTTGTTTTTTGATTGGGTTGTGGTTTTTTGTTATTAAGTTGTATGAGCTATTTATATATTCTGAAAGTTAAGCCCTTGTCAGTGGCATTGTTTGCAAATATTTTCTCTCAGTCTGTAGGTTGTCTTCTCGTTTTGTTTATGGTTTCCTTTGCTGTGTAAAAGCTTTTAAGTTTAATTAGGCCTCATATGTTTTTTTTGCTTCTATTTCTGTTGCCTTGGTAGACTGACCTAGGACAAAATTGATGCGATTTATGTCAGAATGTTTTGCCTATTTTCTCTTCTAGATTTATGTGCCCTGTCTTATGTTTAAGTCTTTAAGCCATTTTGAGTTTATTTTTGTGTATGGTGTGAGGGAGTGTTCTGACTTCATTGATTTACATGGGACTGTCCAGCTTTCCCAACACTGCTTGTCTAAGAGACTGTCTTTTCTCCATTGTATGTTCTTGCTTCCTTTGTTGAAGGTTAATTGACCATAGGTGTGTGGGTTTATTTCTGGGTGCTCTGTCCATTGAGCTATATGTCTGTTTTTGTGCCAATACCGTGCTGTTTTAATTACTGTAGCTTTGTAGTATTGTTTGAAATCTGGGTGGGTTATTCCTCCAGCTTCATTCTTTTTCTTCAGTATTGCTTTGGAAATTCTGGGTCTTTTGTGATTCCATGTATATTTTCAGATTATTTGTTCTATTTCTGTGAAAAATGTCCTAGATAATTTGATAGGGATCACATTAAATCTGTAGATTGCTTTGGGTAGTATGGCCATTTAAACAATATTATTCTGATCCAAGAGTGTGGCGTTTCTTTCCATTTCTTTGAATCATCTTCAGTTTCATTTATCAATGTTTTATAGTTCTCAGCATGTAAGTCTTTCATCTCCTTGGTCAGGTTTATTCCTAAGTTGTTTTGTTTTGGATACGATTTTAAAAGGGATTTTTTTTTTTTTTTTACTTTCCTTTTCTGATATTTCACTGTTAGTGTAAAGAAATGCAACAGATTTCTGTGTCTTAAGTTTGTACCTGCTACCCTGTTGAATTCATTTTCGGCTGTAGTAGTTTTTGTATTAGGAGACTAACACTCGATTAACATCGGTGGACATATCTTTCAGACAGAAAATCAGTCAGGCAACAGAGATCTTAAATGACACAACAGAACATCTTTTCAAGCGCACTTGGAACATTTCCTAGGATAGATCACATACCTGAACACAAGACAAGTCTCAACAAATTTAAGAGGATAGAAATTATTTCAAGTATCTTTTCTGACCAAACAGAATGAAACTAGAAATCAACCATAGAAAGGAAAATGAGAAAAAATTGCTTGCATAGAGGCTAAACAAAATGCTTCCAAAAGCATCAATGAATCAATGGTAAATCAAAGAAGAAATTTAAAAATACCTTGAGACAAATGACAATGAAAACAAAACCACACAAAATCTGTGGGATGCAGCAAAAGCAGTCCTAAGTGGAAAGTTCTTAGCAATACAGGCTTTCCTCAAAAAAAAAAAAACAAGAAAAATCTCAAACAACTGAACCTATCATCTAAAAGAACTAGAAAAAGAAGAACAAACAAAACATAAAGTCAGCAGAAGCAAAGAAATAATAAAGATCAGGGAGGAAATAAATAAAGATTAGAAAAATAGAAAAAAACAATAAAACCAAGAGCTGTTTTTTTTAAAAGAGTAAACAGTGTTTTTAGTTTTTTTAATTGAGGCATGGAGCTTTTCTAAGAAATCCATTCCTTATTTATCTAACTAGTTTCAAGGACTGAATGATATGCTATTACATTGCCTCATTTAGTTTTTTGGAGGTTAGGCAACTGAAGAGTTTTGAGATTCTTTTCTTAGCTGCTTCATCAAGCCTGACTTTTAGACCCATGGGTATTGGTGCATCCTTCAGATTTCTTGATGGTGTAAAGTTTCTACTCTTGAATGATTTAGTGGTTGGTTAGGTTCTGGATTTAACCACTTTTTTAAAATGAAGAGGTGATTTGAGAGCAGTATTATCAGAATTGAATATTTTAGTGTAATAGAAGGGAGTATTTTTATAGTATAAAGGGACAAGCAGTCATTTGGATGGGGTTTAAATCCCAGGCTATAAATCAAGCTTTGTTACCTTGTGCAGATCACCTGACTTCTGTAAATTCTATCTTACCTGTCAAATGGGCATAATATTCTGTCAAATGGGCATAATACCTGTGTCACTGGGCTTCAGTGAACTTTGAAAGATCCAGTTGAGGGAGGAGAATTTAGTTTTTGTTAGGAGAGGAAATGGACATATTTTTTAAAAATGAAGTTCCAGATCCTGCATAAGGTTCATTTTATAGTCATTATCACAATCTACATAGCAGCCTTTGATGTATCTGTCATTTTTCTTTTTCTCAAGGATTGGGACTGATCCTAGACATGTAGAGTCCAGTATTATAAGACCTCAAATTTTGTGATCATTCTAGTGCATTACTTACAAAATGATAAGCTTCTGGGATCAGAAAGGGAAATTATTGTTCATAAAGCTAGTAATTTGGAGCAGCAATTGTGAAACATTTCTTGCTTTTAAAATGGGACCCCCCCAAAAATTTTTTTAAAAAGAGTAATTTGACTTTTAAGGATTATCTATGAGTAATCAGATTTTGATTATTAAGACTTTAATGTGTTTATGATGGACTGCTACACAAAGGTGTATATTCATATATTACATTTCTCTTACCCTGTTTTTGATTTTTGCTTTTTCACATAATTGTTCTTCATTTTTAACTGCTTTATTTTCTTAACTAAGAGGGTGTAATGTTTTTCAGTTGGCCAGTTAATTACTTCTTTAATAAATACACTGTTTATGTCAGTATATCATAAACAAAGAGAAATGATTTACCTTTTTGCCTTTTTAAAAATCTCTGGTTAATGATAGGGCATGTTAATTTTGAAGAGATAAGACAGGGCTTCCAGGTAGTTCATTTCAGGTCAGAACTTGGGAGCAAAGCATAGAGAGGCATTTGTCCACATGGAGATAATTCTTGGAGTCTTTGGTGAGAATGAGCTTCTCTAAAATAGAGGGGGAAGAAATTGAGAATTGATTACTATCTTCAGTAGAGAAAAACAGGTAAATAACTATGGGAAGAATGATCAAGGATAGAAAGTAAGTGAAAGAAGCCAAGGAGAGAGATTAATCATAATTGTTGATAAATGCCATAAAACTCAGAGAATGGAGTCAGAGAAAAGGTATATTTGACCTTTAGCATTCTTAGAGACCTTTGAGAGAAAGGTAGTAGAAGGGCTGCTGTACTTAAGTTGACTTCTTTTTATTTGACCATAAAGCATCTAATTTTTTCTTGCATCTCAATTTCTCAGCTGTGAATCATTGTTTTCATGATAATGTAAACCAAACTTGAAAGGTTGTTTTAATATTTAGTTAGAGCAAGGATGTGCTCTCTGTGTATAAATTATAAAAGCTTCTTAGAATCAGCATTCTTCAAAAAATATTAGGAAAGAGAAAATTAACCTCAATTAGATGATAGGCACTTTACATATATTTTAATTATATCTTGTGTAATAACAAATCTATCCATTTTACAGTAGTTCTTTAAATTCAGTATTTTTGCATAGATACATGTTTTCTATATAGTATTTCTAGAAAGGAAATACTGTTTTCTTTTTCATTTGCCAGAAATACCTTTGTCCTGGAGTATTGTGGAGAGGTACTTGATCATAAAGAGTTTAAAGCCCGAGTAAAGGAGTATGCACGAAACAAAAACATCCACTACTATTTCATGGCCCTGAAGAATGACGAGGTAAGCGGCATGCATATTTGTTTTGAAACAGATCTGGAAACTGTGGAGTATGAAAGGGCCATTGATTGATATGGATTGATTTAAATATATTAAGTGATGAAAATGAGCAGAGCAGTGTGTATAGTTTTTTTCTTACAAAAAAGATGAGGGAGAGGGAGGTATTTACATATATATGTAAAAACTATAGCTGAGAAGTTGAAAAATATTTATTAAGCTAGTTAAAAGTAACAATAGCCCATTATAGGTTGACGCAAATAACATGCTTTTATCAAAATTATCTATTTTCAAAACTTTTTTTTTTTTTAGTGAGGAGTGCCATTTACAAATCTCTTTATTGTCTGACTTAATAGAATTTAGACTCTCATATCTGCCTCTACATTCAGTCTGGAAATGCAAATTGTAGGGACCTGTCCCAGGACCTGCTCAATCTCACACTGGGAGTGGATCTAGTAAGAGTTTTAACAAACTCTGCAGGAGATTCAGATACACACTCAAGTTTGAGAGCTACTGCACTGTGGTATAGCATGCATTTTAAGATGAAGTCTTACGCACATGAAGTGAGATTAGAATGTAATAGGATGTAAGAAATAGCTAAAAGTAAATGAGAGAGACATTGATAGATATGGAGATAATTCTGCACATAGGTAAAATGTTTATATTTAGCAGATCTTGGTGAAGACACAGTTGGGTATTTGTCACTTTGATGTGTAAAGTAGCATGAGAGTATTCTCTTAAGGAAGGAGGGGGTCAGGGATGTGGGTCTTAAATTTGCCTGATGCCTTTCTTTTGCAAAATGCACATATGTTTTAAGGTCTTATTTTTAAGTCTTAAATTATCCTTTTTCCTAGATAATAGATGCCACTCAGAAAGGAAATTGCTCTCGCTTCATGAATCACAGCTGTGAACCAAACTGTGAGACTCAAAAAGTAAGATGAAGTAGAGTTTGGGATATTTGGTCAAGACTGTTGTTCTTTTCTGTTGCTAGTTCAGCCCTGTTTCTCAAAAATAGAGTGAGTCGTCTAGAGTAGTAGTCTTAAGACTTTTGATTGTGTACACTCTCAATTTAAAAAGGCTTATACATGTAAAAAAAAGATTGCTGTTCTATTAATTTTAGATTCTATGTCAGAGATGCATATATTTTTTTAATCATTTAAATCATTTTTTCATATTCTGTTAAAATGTTTATTTTGAAATAAGTTTAGATTTATAAAATAACAAATAGTGGGGAAATAGTACAGAGTTCCCATGTACTATCCTTCACTATCTCCTTCAAATGTCTACATCGTATGTCACCATAATACAGTTGCCCAATCCGGCAATACTATTAACTAGTCTAAAGACCTTATTCAGATTTTGCCATCTGTCATTTTTCAGGTCTGGGATCCAATCTAGGAACTCCTATTGCATTTGTCACCTTTCTTTGCCCATAATTTTAGATATTATTTCAAAAGTGCTAAAATAAAAACTAAATTTTATTTTTGATGAAGTTCAGTGTATACTATTATATTTTGATTTTATTTCAGAATATGTATCAGTGTTACCCATGTGCCAGATTTGATGGTTTTAATAACATTTATTCAGGGACTGAATGGCCACAGATGTGAGGATTTATATGTGGTGTGCATGTGGGTGCACTGCTCCACCTCACCAAAGCCAGACTTTTGGTCCTGCTTATCTTTATGTCCCTGTGCCTGGCACATGGTCGACACTTGATAAATCATTCACTGAATTTGATATAACATTTTGAGTTAATGATCTTAGTACCCTCTAATTTGTGTTTTAAGCTTGGAGTAAAATATAAAAAATATATGTACATACATATATACACACCCACACACACACAAACACACACACATATATATATAATGAATAGGAGAACCCAGTCTGGAATTGATTTAACTTAATTAATTAAGTTCTGGTTCTAGTTTTGCCTGTATTTGGTGGCCACATGTCTTGCTCTGAGACTCCAACTATACTGTGTCCCTCCACCTCTTTTCTTCTGGGTTTCTCATTAGTAACATGTTCAGATGGTCTGGACAGGAGTACTCTTGTCAGCTTACATTTGACATATTCTAGAACTATAAGTTCTAACCCCTGTGTATTTACCCCCTTTTTAATTTTTGAGTTTTATGCATCTGTTTTCATGCTTCCCTTCCCTGATACTACACTCAGCCATATGACTACTGCTTCATGAAATTAAACTTTTGGCATCATTGTTTCCCTGGTCCCATGCCCCATCTTATCTTAGAACATAGTTACTTTCAATATAATATAAGGTAGTATAAATTTGCCTGGTACTCAGTGACACCAAGCATTCCCTATTTGCCTATTTTTGGTACAAGTGAATCTTTACTGTGTGGAAATGTGTATTAAGATAAGTTAAAGTATCAATTACTTTTATTAGAAATATGTTATAGATAATATTCAGTCTTGTAGCTCATTAAATAAGAGTGATACTTAAATATGTTAGTTTATTTAAAGGGAAAAATTCTCCATTTGCTATTTACAAAACGCTTTGTTCTCTAAAGAGTGACATCAAAATTAAGACAGGTGATGATGAGCTTTAAAAAACAGACAAACAAACCAGTACGGGGGAGGGAATAGCTCAGTGGTAGAGCATGTGCTTGGCATATACAAGGTCCTGGGTTTTATCCCCAGTACCTCCATTAACAACAACAATAAAAAAACCAATACACATAGATTAACCAGTTACTCATTTATTTTCTTTTAAAAACATCTCAGTGGACTGTGAATGGACAACTGAGAGTTGGGTTCTTTACCACCAAACTGGTTCCTTCAGGCTCAGAGTTAACATTTGACTATCAGTTCCAAAGATACGGGTGAGTATTGATTCTATTCTCTTCTGTTGCTTCTGATGGGGAAACAGACTGTTTGGATATACAGATCTAAAAGTTTGATATGAATTACTAAGAAGTTTTATGAATTGTCAGTTCTTATCTATAGTGTTGTGTTTTCAGTTTTTTGTGTTTTCCTACTGTATAACACTACTGGCCATTAAGGGATATTATATAGGAACTACATAATGTTCTTCTGAACTTCATGCTGTCTCATCAATATAATTGTTTCTAACATAATTTTAAAACTTATTATTACAGAAATGCCAACAGGGTATATGTGTCTATATAAAAAGAACAGTATAATAAATCTCTATGTAGCCATCATTCATGTCAGTTATCAACTCATGACTAATGTTGTCTCATCTACAGCATATTGTACTCTGAAATAAATTGTTACCCAGTTCTGTCTATCAAAACCAATGGTAATGATGCAGTAGCACTGAATACCCTTAGCATCTGTGTTGTGGTTTTACAAAATGCCGCCAAAGGAAACAGGGTTCCTTTGAGAAATGTCTGGTTTCAGGTTTGGGAGAGGCATTGAACAAAATGACCCTGGATTATTTTATCATACCAGAAAACCAATTAAAAAAGATGAGAAGGGTCATGTAAAAGGGACTCAGGAGCTAGCTTAAATAGGCTCTCACTTAACAAAAGTGGGAGAGTTCTTATTAACACTTAAGCATCAGTAAGGGTTATAATTGCAAATGGTTTGAAACACACTACATAAAATCGAGTTTTAATGATACTTTAAAAATAAAATTGTGTTAGTCATAATTGAAGGAAACCAATTCATGATTTTGAAAACTAGTTTTTTTAATTGAATGTACACTATTATATAAGTTACACATAGTGATTCACAGTTTTTAAAGGTTATAGTCCATTTATAGTTAATCCAGAATTCTGGCTGTATTCCCAATTGTAGTTGTAGTTTACATCCTTATAGCTTATTTTACACCTAATAGTTTGTATCTCTTAATCCCCTACCCCTGTTTTGCCCCTCCTCCCTTCCCTCTCTCAAGTGGTAACCACTAGTTTAAAAATTAAAAAAGGGGGGAAATAGTCAAGCATATATCCTGCCTTTCCTAAAAGAATTCTGCTTCAGGTTAAATCAAACAATTGGTGAGAGGAAGTTCTTTATAGAGGTTATTTCAGTTAGTAAACGAAGCAGTAATGGTATCACCATTTTGTAACACCTTGTAAACTAATGGATCTAGGCAATGGTCAAGTATTATGGGGATGGATATGGACCAGGTTCCATGCAGGGCTCCAGTATTTTTGTGTGTGTGTGCTTGTACTATCCTATTTGAAAGCAGGGAGACTGGAAATTAAGTGCTGTTTGGAATTCCCTGCTATTTATTAACGATTTATTGAATAGTTTTATGTCTCTGATTGCTACTGTCATGTACTAAATCTGTCAGTTTACTTTTGGAATACTCCTTCATGTTTTCCTTGTGTAGCTCTGGTCATAGAGTAAATAGATGGCAGGGGTGGTTTGCACCCAGACTTGTAGACTTCTTTCTACCACTTTCCCTTGACTCTGTCATTACAATCATTTATTACTATATATATTATTAGTGTCTCATCCTCATGTAATGATAACTTTTTAGTAACCACTTGTTTCTTTCTAAGTGTACTTTATTAATAATGCATTTTATATCTATATATCTGTTTATAATAATACATTTTGTTCTCTGTGCCAGTTAATACTTACATATAAGTAACAAATGTTAAACTAGTTAAGCAGTTCTTCTTACCCCAGATAGGTATATGATCTTTTATTTTCATATATTAGTGGGTATTCTCATAAATGGAGAAATTACTTATTAACTTCTTGGTTAGTTTTGTCTAGCTAACAAAGGAAGATTGGCAAAAGAATGGCTTTTTTTAAAGAGCAATTTACAGGCATTTCCATTAGATAGTAATAGAGTTGTTGGTATCTCTTAAAATATTTTTTTTCTTTAGGCTAGGTTGACTTCTCTTGAATGTGACTGCTATATTATCAGCATTATTATATGGTTTGCTTTCATGTAACTGACATCTTTCCTATTCTCCTTGAACAGGAAAGAAGCTCAGAAATGTTTCTGTGGGTCGGCTAATTGCCGGGGTTACCTGGGAGGAGAGAACAGAGTCAGCATCAGAGCAGCTGGGGGAAAAATGAAGAAAGAACGATCTCGTAAGAAGGATTCAGTAAGTGTTCCATTCTTCTTTCAGTTTTCACTATGTACATTTTAAGAAGGGAGATAGCTTTCCTGATTGAAGTTTGAAAAGTCAAAACTACAGCCAGAGAAATTCAGGATCAAATGAGATAATCATGGTAAAGAAATACGTGTTTGCTATTTTCATTTCCGTTTCATAGAGATTAGAACTGGATACTGAGAACTATTGAAATCATTTTGAAAACACATGGGCTGATAGTTTTTGTGAGCCTGTAAAACTCTAATCTTAAGTATAAGTAAAATGTTTGTCTGTTGGCTCACATAAGTCTGATCTACATTCCTAATATTTTAATACTGGTTTGTCTTTTGTTTACGACTGTTCTTAAAATCTCTGCAATTCCTCCTTGAAGTGTAAGGTGAGTTTTGAGAGATAACAGGCCACCCAAGAGTGCGAAAGGGGTAGTTTCAAATGGTCTTTTCATTTAATACATTGGAGCAGTGGTTGATAGCCTTTTTTCTACCCTAGTTCACCTGAGTCACTACTGGAAGTGAGTGGTATCTTGCTACTAAAGAGACTCTGAACTGGGACAAGAATTTTATTATTTTATTTTTTTAAAATTCCCCCTTCCTTTTTCTGAGGATCCCTTCACCAGAGCAGTGTTTCTTAGCCTCAGAACCACCTGGCAGGATCCATAGTAAAAATGCACATTTCTGAGCTCATCCCCAGACCTACAAATTTAGTGGAAGGCTAGGAGGCTTGAGGTATTAGCAGATACCCCTGTGATTCTTTCACAATTAGCTCATTCTTGGGCTTTTGAGGAACCAGTACTATTAAGAATTATAAATGGCAATAGTCTTACTATTTAGATGAGAAACTAGAAGACTCAAGGCAGGAATGGGGATAAAAGTATAGTAGTTAAAAGGTGATGTCAGTAAACCCAGATTAATTGGAGAGAACTAATTATGGAGAATTTGGATTCTATAAGAAGACAGATAGCAGGAAGCATTGGAAAGGGCCATTAAAAAGTCAAAAAAAAGGATCATTTGAAAAAATGCAAGGAGTAGGGGAGGGTATAACTCAGTGGTAGAGTACATGCTTAGTGTGCACCAGGTCCTGGATTCAATCCCATTTACCTCCATTACAAAAAAAAAAAAAAGGAAGAATGAAATGAAAAAATGCCACAGAGAAAATTTTGTAAGAAACACCCATGTTTTTACCACCCAAGATGAACAAATGCTGTTTAGACTATTGTTTGCCTCAGCTGTCTTTTTTAGAGAACATATATATTGTAGCTGTGTGCCAAGCACTCTTCAAAGCACTTGACACATTAACTCACTTAATGTCACACTAAGCCCTTAAATTAGGTACAAGGATTTCCCCTTTTACAGATGAGAACACTAAGGCACGAAGAGGTTACAGGATCAATTAATAGGCTATGGGAATGAGCTAGTCTAGCTCTTGTCTTTGCTCTTAACCATATTGAGTTCTTTTGTGTAAAGTTCTAGAAATATTATAAGTGTGTATATTTCTACAATTTGTTTTTACTCTTATTTTAAAACTTGACCCATGTGGATATATGTAAGCATATTTTTAACTGCTATAAAATTATTCATCATATAACTATTTATTTACATATATTCCTACTAATGAACACTTATGTTTCTAATTTTTTGCTCTTAATGTCACAGTTGGTAACTTTACACATGTCTCTTCTGTAGTGTTTCTTTAAGATACATCCATGTAAGTGGGGTCACTGGATCATAGTCTATTAGCGTCTTAACTATTACAGGAAATTTTTCTTTAAACTCCATGAAGATTTCTTTTATTTTTAACTCTTATTTCATATAATTGATAGTTTCCAGAGCAACCACAAAATAGTTGTTAAATGTGTTGATCTAAGCTAAAATTGCCATAAAAGCTTCCCTTTATTTTGTTTTCAAAACTTAAGCATTAAAAACTGCATTCCTGGTTTTTGCTTGCTTGATTTTATTCTGTTGATAGTGTGTCTGTCTAAGTTTAGGCCTTAGCATTATAGACTAAACTAGGTGTAACATCCAGTCATTTGGTAGACTGAGTTCCCAGATTGCTCCAGATGTGAATTTGAAGGTTTTTTTGGAACAGCAATATTTTCGATGAAGCTTTGCCCAGGTAGAGGAATGACCTGGGAATGAATCTAGGTTCCTAGAAGGGTCATTTGTCCTTGACTATAATGAAGAGTTTAACTCTAGTTTAGTTTTACTTGGACTACCTCCTACTGACATTCCCTCTGTATGTCTAGATTCTGAATTCTGGTCAGGTGCAATTAAATTGAATCACAAAAGTAGCACCTCTTGAAATTCCCAAGTGTTAGTCTTCGGAATTCTTTTGGGTAGGAAATGCCACGGAGAGGACAAGATAGCAGCAGTTTAAAGCATAGTTGTGTGTATTGTCAGTATTAACAAGAATATGTTAATGGCTTTGTAATCTGTACACCCCCATATTAGCCCTTGATTGGTAAACATTTTTGATTTTTTGCTCTTGTGATTGCATCTATGTACATACAGCTTATCCACTTAACAAAATTGTAAGTTCTTCCAGGACTGGTGATTGTCTTCTTTGGGTATGTCACAAACTAAGTACTTAATTAAATATTTAATTGATGGAGGTATAGATCCCTACTATTATCTGATGTTACTTGTAATTTATAGTTTATAAAGTGCAGACAGGAAATAGTCTGAAACTTTATCTCAATCTCTTTTGTTTGAGTTTGTGGAAAAAAAATTAACAGTAACTAATTTACACAATAAAGAGGGTGAAAAGCCATGTAAGACAGGAACTATTTGCTTTTAACACATAACAAACAAGTACTAGTATCCAAAATATATAGACAGCTATTTCTAATCAATAAGAAAAAAAAATGCCAGAACAAAGGAAAAATAAACAACTTCCACAGACACATTACTAATTCAAATAGCCAGTAAGCATATGGAAAGGTGTTCTACCTCATTAGTTATCAGGGAAGTACAAATTAAAACTACTATCAGATGTCATTTGCATACTCACCAGATTGATAAAAATTAAGTTTGATGATACATAGGAACAACAGATAACAGATCTCATACATTGATGGTTGGGGTGTAAATGGATACAGTTGCTTTTGAAAACACTTTGGTGTTATTTTCTAAAGTTGCATGTACGAGTATTATATGAGCTAGCAGATACACTCCTGGGTGTATAACCAGAGAGAGACTTGTTTAAAATGTACATCAGGAGTCACAGCAGCATTGCTTACATTAGAAAAAGTAGAAACAACTCAAATGTCCGTTAACATTAATATGAGTAAATTATAATGTAATCATATGTGAAAAAAACTAGTCATGAAAACGAAGGAGCTATGGCTGCATGCATCAACACTGGTGACTCTTAAAATGAAATATTGAATGAAAAAGAAACATGATGCAACATTTTGTCCAGTGTGATTTTATTTCTATGAAGATTAAAAATAGACAAAATTAAATTATAATATTTATGGATTTGTATATATGTAGTAAACCTATTTAAAAAATCAGAACTATTTCCTAAAAAGTTAGGAGACATTATCTCTAGAGTGGAGAAGAGAAGGTGTTATAATAAGGAAGGGGCATGTGGAGCACTTCAGGAACGCTGGCTGTGTCCTCCCCACCCCCTCTGTTTTTGCCTGAGTGTTGATTGCCATGGGTATTGCTCACCTGTTTATAAAACCTATATATTTGTTAATTGTTTATATACTTTTTCTGCATGTATATTATATTTTATCAGAAAGTATTAAAAATTGTAGTTTAGACCCATTAAAGACAGTTCATAGCCAAAAATACTGAAGTATAAAGAATAAACATTTTTCTTGGACTGATTATATACTTAACAGAATAAATCTTTGAATTTATAGAATTGTGCATATACATATAAATTTTCAATTACCAATAATTTATTAAAATACATCCTAATGTTCCTTATACTTTTGTTAACTTTTAGTTACCACAACTCCTTTTGGAAGGTGGTGACCCATAAATGAAAAATAAATACTTTTAGTAAATTTAATGAAAGCTGTCAGACTCAGTCATCTCCCAACTTCCTCCCTCTCACGTATCCTAAAAGTTATAAATTCTACAATCGATTGTCCACTTGAGTACTCAAAATTATGGAAGTTGTATCATACCACCACTAGAATTGGCAGGCTTACTTTTGTGTATATATCAATACAACCATTAAGCTTATCATCATAATAAGAATGTTCAAAAGTTGTTCACCTGTATTTTCTTTGCAAAATTTTGTTATTTATACTTTAGTTTCTTCAGTTTTACTTCATATTTACTGTTTCCTTAAGAACTCTACCTTTTTATATTCTAGTAGGTGCCTATATACAGTGATGTCTGTTCAATAAATGTTTATTGAATGAATGAAAATAACTCAGTTTTGTCTCTTAAGTTTTCAGTGTTATAGAATCATTACATGCCTAATTATGAAAAGAAAATAATCCCATCTCTTAGCTCAGTGAATATTTGCATCTCAGAATTGTCAAAAGCAAGATTCCTGCATTTGAGGGGGAACGTGGAATTTTAAACCCTTGGTCTTTCTCAGTCTAATCCTCTGGAATTTGGGACACAGAAAGCTTTTACATTTAGGATATGTAAGGAAAAATATCTTAAAGGAAATTGTCTTAGATTAAGATTTAACTGTAAATTGACTTTTCTGTTCACATATTTAATCTATTGAAAACTCAAGAAATGATACTGAAAATGAAAAAGAATGGACGTCAAATATACACTATAGAAGGAAAAAAATAAGTTTATGTATCTTCAACTTCTTGCAGGCAGCATTTTACATTTTCTCATTTATTTTTGTTCTTTACCATAACAAGAGTTTCATTTTGTGCCAAGTTGATTTAATGCTGTTGTTATGTCTCTTCTTCATTCTCTATCTTTTCTAGATTTCATGTTATTGTCACACTAGTTATTCTCAAATTCCATTTTGATCATTTATTTTGAGGGGGTGATTCAGTAATAGAACTCTCTCTTACTCACATCAAATCCAAATTCTTTTGTGTTACATCTGAGATCTTCTAATCTAACACCAGCCTCACTTTTGATAAGATTTTTCTCAGTTCCTAACCATACCGTATCCCCTCCAGCCAAGCTGAGCTATACACTATCATAATTTTCCATTTCCTGTTGTTCAGACTTTTCCCTCCTTCCTGAACTCCTTCCCTCCTCTTGTTTTTACCTTACCTGTTTTTAACCCCACTTCAGTGAATTCACTTCTGGTGACTCTCATTCTAAGTGCGCCTTTCCTTCTTAGGCCTCTGAGGTTTCTTAACATTAACATTTACAATTAATGCTTCATTGTTCGTTTTCTGTGGATTAATTTTATCTCCCCAGTAGTACGTTCTGTGAGGGCTTCTTTATATCATTTATAATAGCTACAACACAGCTGGAAAACAGTCTTTGGTACATTGATTTTTGTTGTTGCTCTGTATTATTTAAATATTTTTAGAACAATTGAAGAACGTATTTAAGTTATAAAGCATAATTGTATGCTTTATATATGCTGTGAGCACTTCTCTGCTTTCTTCTCCTTGCTTAGCCCCTGTAGGATACTACTATTTTAGATTTTGTCTTACCTCCTTTGCCTTTTTAAAATAGACTTTTCAGACA
Source organism: Camelus ferus (assembly GCF_009834535.1). Taxonomy (NCBI): domain Eukaryota; kingdom Metazoa; phylum Chordata; class Mammalia; order Artiodactyla; family Camelidae; genus Camelus; species Camelus ferus. The sequence continues at coordinate 27,425,316 of NC_045712.1, forward strand.
TGCAGCTCGAAATTTGTTATTGAGTTTCATAAAAGCAGATTAATACAGCATGCAATTTTCTGGAACTTTTTTTCACATAACATTATGTTTGTAAGATAGTTAAATGTTGCATTTGGCTGCATTTGATTCCTTTCACTGTGGTATAATATTCCATTATGTGAACATGCCAATTTATCCAACCTGGCCACAGGCATTTGGGTTGTTGGCAGTTTTTTTCTATTATGAATGGCTGTTCAGTGAGTGTTCTTCTGATTCTCTGAGTACACAGGTGCAGAAGTTTCTCTAGGGTTTAGTTTTAGATGTGCAATGGCTAGACATAGGGGATACAAATATTTTATTTTTTAAGCTAATGCTTTATTTTTTCCTGACATACTTTTCACCTAATATAATTTGTTCTTTTTTCTCCCATAAAGGCAGATTTTTTTTTTGTTTTGCTTCATTGTAATGTCTTTAGCACCTCGAATTACACTTGACATATAAATGCTTAGTAAATATTTGATGAATAAGTGAAATGCTTTTCAAATTGATCATACCAGTTTGTATTTTCATTTTCATTAGTGTGTTAAAGTTCCTTTTGATCCGCATCTTTGTTTAGACTTGATATTATCAGACTTACTAATTTTTTCCCCAATCTAATGAATGTAACATGTTTTCCCACTGTTGTCTTTAAGGAAAACACTTTTTTCCTGGTGAGGTTAAACATCTTTTTAGGCTGTTTGATTCTTAGATTAATGAGGATTTTTTGTGGTTGCTGTTATCTTATAACCATGTTTTTCTTTGCTGTTGCAGGTGGATGGAGAGCTAGAAGCTCTGACGGAGAACGGTGAGGGTCTGTCTGATAAAAACCAGGTGCTCAGCTTATCCCGGCTAATGGTTAGAATTGAAACTTTGGAGCAGAAACTTACCTGTCTTAAACTCATACAGGTGAACACTTTGATATTAATTTATTTTTTATTTCTGAATTTAAGGTGGGACATTTAAACTACAGTCCAGAATAATGAATGGAAAAGGAATAAATTTGTTGAGAAGAGTTACTATTATTTTTAAAATGAGTATATGAGTTCTATATGACTTTGAAAACTTGTATTCTTAAAACTGTCTTGAGGGTTTAGCATCATTTAATCTATTAACAGATCTTGTTTGCTTTTTCTACGCAAAGAACATGGTGGGATCTTTGTGTGTGTAACAGTTCCTGACACTTGTTACAGGTTTTTTTTACCCACCTTGATTAGTAGCATGCCAAGGCCATTTTTACCACAGGATCTCAAAGCAAGGAATTTTAACAGTAATCTTCTTTTTACTCTAGTTTAAGTATACCACAAGAAGTTGGATAAAAAAAAAATGATTAAAAAAATTTTTTTATAAGTTTTAGCTTCAGTAAAAATGGTGAATGTAATTTGTTTCTTAGTCCTTCAGAATTGAATTTCATTGTAAATTACATTAATAATTATATAGTTCTCTACTAGAGTAAAGTCCAGGTTGACTGGATACATTTTAGGTATCAAAAAAGATTATAACCTCTTACTTTAAAGCATTTATTAATTGCACACTTTTAGTTGAGTTAATCAAAATAGATTTTCTAGGGTTTTTTTTGTTAATATAAACAAACTCTTTAGTCCCTCTATGGGCCCTCTTTAACTCTGTGTCTGGTATTGTTTGTCTCCCTCCTCCAACCCCCAATAACCTGCATCCTGTTTCTTTTCCCTTATGTAAGAACACACACTCACAATCTTGCCTGAAGTCCTTTCTGGAACGTCACGGACTGTCTTTGTTGTGGATCTGGATGGCAGAGCTAGGTGATGGCCGGGAAAGTAACCAGAAGCTTCAGGAAGAGGTCAGTTGACATTCAACTTGCTTGTTTCTTAATATACTTTTTTTTTAGGTTGAGAGTATGTGATAATATCAGTGATAATAAATTTAGTGCTGTATTTAGCACTGATATTAAGTAACTATATAATTTCATCATCCCAATATCATTTCTGTAACTATAGCTTTATAAACAACTTGGTAGAAGTGAGTTTGCCCTCTGGTTTTTTCTCCTGTGGTATCTTTTTAAGGTTAGTACTATATAGTTGAGAACTGCCAAGAACAAGATAGAATAATACCATAGTTAAGTGAAAGATCCAGTTTGTTGCTAAAGCCATGGTTTCAAAAAGATGGGAAACCATCTAAAAAATTAGTGAAGAGCTGAATTTTGCATGACAAGAGTAAGAACATTTTGAGGAGTAAGTAACTATTTTAAAAGATCTAAGTAAGTGTATACTGATAGCATTGTTAGTGGCGTTGTTATATTTTATACTGTCCCATGAAATGCACAGTATTTTCTAACTTGATTTAAATGTAGTTCTTTTTAATCGTAATTTCCAAAATAATTCCAAAGTCACTTAACAATATACTTTTAAAAACAAAAGCATGAGAGTGAGCAGATGAGTGATTGTCTTGTCTCTATCCTTCTAGGAGATTTAACAATAAGTAGAAGTTGGGGAAGCCTTGGGGTTCTTGAAGAACTACATTGGGGAGCACTATCTGCATTTTTTTGTGTGTATACAAGACATTTAAATATATATTCATGCATAGTTCCAAAGCTTGTATTGCAGTCACTTGGGAAGCTTTTTCGAAAAAGATATCTAGGATGAGTTCCAGTAGTGTATCTGTTTTAAAAAAAAAAACCTACCTGGGTTTGAGAACTATTGATGGGGAATATTAATCAAATTAGTCCTGTTTGATACTGTGAGCAGTCACCTGCTCCACAAAATGACCACATTTTGCTGGTCAGTCTTATTAAAACAGTTTTACTTCCCTTCTAGAGGGAAATAATATTGTGACACTTAAATTCTTCTGTGGTTACAAGACTTAAGTCTTAATAAAAGAGTGAAAAAAATTACTACTTCTGCAGAAATGATCTAAGTCCCATCCAGAGGTTTGAAAAGTTAACTATACAAAGTGATGTGATTTTTTTCTTTAATTGTGTTTAATCAGATTATAAAGACTTTGGAACATTTACCCATTCCTACTAAAAATATGTTGGAGGAAAGCAAAGTACTTCCTATTATTCAACGTTGGTCTCAGACCAAGACTGCTGTCCCTCAGCTGAGTGAGGGAGATGGGTATTCTAGTGAGAATACGTCACGTGCTCACACACCACTCAACACACCTGATCCTTCCACCAAACTGAGCACGGAAGCTGACACAGACACCCCCAAGAAGCTAATGTTTCGCAGACTTAAAATTATAAGTGAAAATAGCATGGACAGTGCGATCTCTGATGCTACCAGTGAGCCAGAAGGCAAAGATGGCAAGGAGGACCTTGACCAGTTAGAAAACATCCCTGTAGAAGATGAGGAAGAGTTACAGTCACAGCAGCTACTCACACAACAACTACCTGAATCTAAAGTTGATAGTGAAATTGCTATGGAGGCCAGTAAGCTAGCCTCATCTGAACCAGAGGCTGACACTGAAATAGAGCCTAAAGAAAGCAATGGCACGAAACTAGACGAACCTATTGCTGAGGAAACACCATCCCAAGATGAAGAGGAGGGTATATCTGATGTGGAGAGTGAGAGGAGCCAGGAACAGCCAGATAAAACAGTAGATATAAGTGATTTGGCCACCAAGCTCCTGGACAGTTGGAAAGACCTAAAGGTAAGAAAACATTTTTCTTTATTTTAACCTGAATTAGTCAGGTTTTGAGTTCCATAAAACTTAAGTTGAATTACCTACTTTTCTACCTATGTGTATTTTTGAAAAATGAGATACTGTCTCTCTGTCAGCTGATTATAAATGTTTCAAACATCTTTTAAACCTTGGCAAGAGATATACTAGCCAAACTGATACACAAATGTCCCCCTTTTCCTCATTTACAGGAGCATATCACAACAGTGAGTTCAGTCATTCAAGTGCTCTTTACCTTAAAAAACAAAACCAGAAATCCTTTGCATATGAAATGGGATTCTACATTGAAAGAGTCTATGTAAGAAAAAAGAATGCTTAAAATAATTGGAAATTAGTATTGGATTAACGAGAAATTAATTTAAAATTAAGTGGAAAGCCAAGGTGATTTAGCAGCTTCTCATCAAAAATGATTGAACATAAATTAGTAAAACAACCTTATATGGAACTAGTTCATATTCAGTATCGTTGTTTCTGAAATAGGCCTGCTCTTAAATGCCTGTTTGGTCAAAAGGTGTTACCTGAAAGAAAAATAAAGAGAGTTCTGGAACCCTCACACCTAATACTTATATAATCACTTATTAAAGTATGTAGCACGATGTTCAGGGTTTGCTTTGCAGAGAGCCCAATCTGGGTCTTGGATAGACACAGGAGTTAATAACAGGGTGAGCCTAGGAGACATGTGATAAATTTTGATTATAAGTGATCTGGATCTGAGATCCCGGTCTTGAGGACCCTGTGGGAACAGGTTACTTCCTAGCTTCTATTTTTCTGTTCTTCCTCTCTTCTGCCAGAGGTGAAGCAACCAAATAAACCACCAATACAGATTTGCAGCAAGATGAACACCTGAATCCTCTCCGTTCCCAGTTATGACTACAAAACTTGCCCATTAGATACTACCATTTGACCCATAAGGAACTGTCCTTAAACTGAGCAAAATGAGTAGATGGTTGTTTGTGCACTGTTCTTATTTTTGGCATTCATAATTTGCTGTTTTGAGACCCTTCTTTAAGTATGGTGTGGTTTCAGCTCTCGTTTACCCATTTGAGCTCTTACTCAAGCTACTCTTTGATTGCTCACAGTTCAACGTAAACTCAGCCTTATTAAGCCTTATGATATCTGACCTTTTTATAAATATAAAAGGAAGGATTCATAGTTAATCTGTTTATGACATAACATGTGAACGCAGGAACTGGAGTTTGAATTAATTGAAAGAGCTGCTGGGACAGTTACTTGTGTGAACCTTTATTTAAAGCCTGCTTTGTGAAGGCACAGGAGTCCCTGGAAGAAGTCCTTGTGTTTGGAGACTGCTAGTAGGGCCTGTACTATGACTGGCTCAGTAAGGAAGGTGGAAATGGAGACAAGCATACAGGTGAACATAGAAAAGGCCTTATAGACATAGTTTTAGAGAGAGAGTGGGGTTGTAGACCTAGTAGTTCACTTTTGCCTGAGAAGGCTCTGGTTGACATAATTAAAAAAAAAAAATAGTCATCTTAATTTCTCAAAAACCTGTCTCTTCTTAAAATCTGGGGAAAGTAAGATTTTTATTTCTCTATATGGTAGGTTTTTTAAAATTATAATGATATATCTGGAATATCCTTAACTCAATTAAGTATAACTGGTAATTTAAACTCACACTCCAGACATAAATTTTTTTGAGTCCTACAAAATTATTTCTCCCCCTCTCTGTTATCCTTTTCATTCCTACCTGAAAGATCAAAGTGGTTGTATAGCACTATGTAGCTTGGTGATCCTCTTGACTTGAGGTTTAACACTTTATTTGTACTTAAAATATATCCATCCTTCTTAACTTTCATACTTTGGATTTATCCTAATTCTAAGCATCAAGGAAGTCATTAAATAAAATTCTCCTTTAGATTTTACAATTTGCTCTGGAATCATTACCCATCTAGAACTGCATTACTGAGAAATGTTTTTACTTGATTGAACTGTGATGTTTTATTATGCATTTGTGCTAGGGTTCTTAATTCATCTGTCATTCTAATTAACATTTACCATGGTTCTAATTTCAAGACTGATTATGTTTGTCCTTTTTAAAAAGTGCTTTAGCTAGGGAACCCATAATTTGAACATGTCTTAGAGAAACACCTTGACTTGATGTGATTACTATATATCCATACTATCCCGGCATTGAAAGAGTTAACTACTTCTGTCTGACTTCCACCTGTGTGTTCAAGTAGATATTGGTAGAAATGGATATGTGTTATTCAGCCAACCTTTATTAAGCACCTGTTCCCAAGCACTGTTAGTTTCTGATGTTAATTCCAAGATTATATAAAAAAGCACTGAACTAAGATTGCAGTACTTTAGCCACTCCAAGCTTCCCTGTCCTTCGTGGGCCACTGTAACATTGCTGGACACATGTTCCACTTGGCCTTTCTACACACTGGATGGAGTGAAGAACTGAAAGAGGTTGCTTCAGATTTCTTAATTTTGCTGTAAAGGCAGACTATAGGGATCATCAGTAAATGAAAGAGGGTGGGAGGGAAGGGAATGAAGCTTCATGAATTACTCTTTGTCCTCCCAGATCTGATGATGATCCCCCTTGTAACTTGAACCATTTCCATCTAGCTTCTCAGGGCAGCAAGGAGCTTGTTAACATCACCAGCTGACCATGTGTCTCCTTTTCTCAACTCCATTTTCAACTCCGTGCTGAAGAAAAACAAGAACCTAGCGTGCATTCTGTGAAGAAACAGGAAGATGGTTGGGAAGTTGGATGATGCATGAAAAATATAATAGGTGAAAAGAGGACAGAGGTGGTTAACTCTGGCGCCGGCGTTATTTTGGTGCGTCCATTGCCGACAATGGATGTCGTTCTGGGAAAATCCCGACTCCTGGCGAGAAAGGATTAAGTGAGCTACTTTTTCTATACCTCTATACACAGGACCACTGCCTTGGCTCTACAAGGCTTACACATTTTTGACACCTAAGTAGACCTCAACAAGAAGCATCACTTAGCACATTGTTGCATGTGAGCATACGTTCATTTTCATATGGAAATTACCTGGGCTACATTTTCAGCAGGGAACGTGTGCATTTATTCCTGTTTGCAAAAGGAATTGTTGTACATCATCCCTCATGCTGAAAATATACCCTAGACTTCAGAGCAAAACAGCTGGTTATAAGTTGATTAATTATAACATGACTGGAAAATCTTCATTCATTTGGATCATGAGAAGAGGTAAGGTTCCTGTGAATTTGGCAGTTTCATTTGCAGTTAGACAGCTGATAGACTGTGATGGCTAGTGATTCCAGAGCCTCTCTTGTAAACACTTAGGTTACAGGATGTGTCTCTCTCTTGATGATGAAGTCTGAGTAGTTACAGTTTCACCTGGATTAGATCATTTAGGGACATTTTGTATGTGTGATAAATTGGACTTTTCTTAAGGACAATTCTTACTGTCTTTTTCGTCTTTATCTGAAGACGTTACCTTTAATTAAACATTATTTTCCTAGAAAGTTAAGCATTAAGCTCTATAGGAGGTCTAAATAAAACAGAGAGTTACCCAACTGAAAAGTTTTGAGTCACTGCTTAGAATTTTGGCTCATAACTAATATTGTATGTGAAATCTACTGTGTAACATTTTAAAATGAAATGATGTCCCCTGGATTTCTGTAATAAATTTCAGAATCCTTAATAGAGATTATTCTGTATCTGTAAGGATCACTATTACTTATCCTTTTCTTTAAAATTCAAGATTGCCTTTGTGGAGCACTATTTTAGGTACTACTACATTGAATTTTTTTTAATTAAATATCTCACTTGATAAAAAGCAAATATGGTCTAAAACTCGTTAGTAGTCCATTTTTTTAATTTAATTTTTTTATTGAAGTATAGTTGATTTACAATGTTAGTTTCAGGTGTACAGCAAAGTGATTCCATTATACATAGATACATATATGTATTTTTCAGATTCTTTTTCATTTTATGTTATTGTGAGAAATGGAATATAGTTCCCTGTGCTATACAGTAAGTTCTTATTTTTTTGTTGTTTTTATTTTTTAATTATCAGATATTTTCATCTAAATTATGGCTGGCCCAATCTGCCCTGCTGCCTGTTTCTATAAAGGAAATTTTTTAGGAAACACAGCCAAGCTTGTTCATTTACATAGTCTGTGGCTGCTTTTGCACTGCACTGGTAGAGTTGAGTAGTTGCTTCAGAGACTGGATGGCCAACAGAACCTAAAATATCTACTGTCTTGTCCTTTACAGAAAAAGTTTGCCAATATGTAATTAAACAATAAGCTACAGAATCTGGCAGCTCTGAACATTCTGATTTTGAATGATGTCATTTTGACACTTTATTCTTTTGGATGAACTCTTAATTGTTTCCCTAAAGGTATAATGATCATGTTTCCATAGTTCATGAAGTTACTTTCTTTTTTTTTTTTAAGTCTTGACTCTGTTTAGGGAAAGTTAATTTAAGTGATTTGGATGTAGGGCTGTCTGAGAAGTGGAGGAATATATATGTTATAGAATTACTGACTAGAAGACAGCTTTAAGGAATATTGTTCTTCCCTCAGGACCATGAGCAAGTTAGTTGGAAACTTAAGAAGAGACTTTTCAAGTACAGATAAATTGGTATGTTCTAGTTTTATATATAACCATAATGAAAATATGTAAATTGTCCTTCTTAATGTTCTTAACTTTTGATTCTGATAGAATTTCAGACTTACAGGAAAACTGCAAGAATACTATTCTTTATGTACTCTTAAGTAATACACATTCTAGTGACAAATCAGCTCAAAGTTTCTCTAAACCCTTCATCCAGTTTCCCAGTATTAACATGTTACCAAATTTATCATTTACTATCATTTTCTCTTAATTTTTTTTATTTTTAAAGGTTAAGTTACAGATATGATGCCCACTGCCCTTAGATATTTAGTGTATATTTCATAAAAACAAGGGCATTCTTCTATATGACTTGAGTATACTTACCAAAATCAGCAAATGACAGTGACACAATACTATTGTTTCACAGACCTCATTCAAATTTTGCCAGTTGTGCACATAATGTCCTCTATAGAGAAAAAAAAAATTCTGATCCAGAATCTAATCAGAGATCAAGTATTACATTGACTTGTATCTCTTTAGTATCCTTTAATGTGGAATAGTTTCTCAGTCTTTGTCTTTTTTAGACTTCACATTTTTGAAAATTTTTTAATTTTTTAGGATATTTCTTAATTTCGGTTTGTCTGAAGTTTTGTTTGGATTCAGATTATACATTTTTGTCAGAAATATTGTGGTAGTGTTCTTCACATGATGTTGATTTATCCCATTTACTGGTATTGTCAACTTTGATCACTTAGTTAAAGTTGTGTCTGCCAGGTTTCCGCAATGTAAAGTTAGTAGTTTTCCCTACACATAGGAACACCTTTGGAAATAATTTTCTGTTTTTTGTGAAATTTATCCATCCAGTGAATTGGTCTGAGTCATTAACAACTATGATTGTTACCAAATGGTAATTTTCTAATCCATTATTCTTTTTACTTTTTGATTGGCATTCTTTTGTAAGCAAGAGCTTCCCATTCTCTCCCATTTAGTTATTCATTGATTTATATCAGTTTAGACTCATGGATTCTTATTTTATTCAGTGAATTATGATCCATTCTATTTTTTTATTTGGTGCTTAAATTATACATTATTTGTCCAGTGGGAGACACTTTATGTTTGTATCTGTGTGATTTTGACATGTTTTCATTATTTTTTTTAGCCTGGTACAACATACTGTTCCAGGCTTATCTTGTACTTTTCCCTTACCCAGCACTGAAATCAGCCATTTCTTCCTGAAGCTCTGGTTCCTTATGGTGGGAAATTATATTTAGAAACCAAGATCTGGGCTCTAGATGAAGTCTTTCCTACTGGGGCATTGCTTGTAGGAGCTGTCAACAGACTGTAAAGTATGTATATTTCTGTATACAGGTGAATGAATGTGTGTATACATGTTGTACTTGACTTCTCTATCATTTCTCTTGGTTTTCGTTGTTACTCTGAGACTACACCCTCTTCTGAATCATTTGAGTTTCCTTCTGTGACTCTCACCTATATGTTAAATAGTTCACATCTCCTTTTTGCCATTTTACATTCAGGCTCCTGTCATTTCTTACTTACACTGTTGCAGCAGCCTCCTCTATTTGTCCTTCTTGTCCTATTCTTTTCCCCCTTCATATTGTCCTGTATTATGCTCCAGTGATATCTTTTAAAAATATAGATATCATCAATAGGAATCTCTAGTAGCATCCCCAAGATACCCATTATTCAAAGAACAAAGCCTTTAGGGTATGGTATGGGTGGTACTTCTATGTTTATCTAATCTTTTTGCCCCCAGATTTCTCTTAAACACTCAGTGCATGAGTCACAACAGGCTGTTCATATGAATCCACCTTTCCATGTCCTTGTACTGTTCTCTTTGCTTGGAATATCTCCTCCTCTCTTCCTTTTAAAAATCCTTTATTTAGACTTAGAATTGCAGGTCATCCTTTGTGATGCTTTTTCTTTTTCTGTATTTTTAGACAGTGGTAGCAGTCTTAGCAGATTACTAAGATTACTTGCTTAGGTACTTGTTTTCCCTCACTGGGTCATGGTATCTTCTAGGGCGGAGAAGACTCCTTAATCATTGTAGTAAGAGTTACTTTTACTATGGTATCTTTATAGTAATGATTATAAAAATAAGTTGCCACTTAATAATAGCGAATGACTACTGTGTGCCCCCTGTAATCTGTGCTACATTCAGTAATCAAGTTTTCTTTTTGGAAATACACATTTGTTCGTGTCAGAGACTTATTTAAAACTTTTAAATGGTTCTTCATTACACTGTTAAAATTAAATCCACTTTTCTTGCATACCATGACATAACCTGGTCCTTATTTATTCATCCTTACCTCAAGCCTTTCTGGCTCACCAGTGGGACCATGCTACTAATGTTCATATATACACATAATACACACACATACATACATATATACATATCTACTCATTCCTGAAGACTTTCTTTTGTTAAGATGTCTCTTCTCATTTAAGTTTCATCCTTTCCCCTGAAAGCCATTCCTCTTCGTTGAAGACAGAGTATTCTGCCCTTTCTATGTGCTCTTATAGCATCTTTTCCATTCATAGCAGATAACATCTCATAATTGTACATTATGCAAAGGCAGAGACTGTCTTGGTCACTCACGTCTCCCCAGGGCACTGTGAGAACATAGTATGTAGTTTGGCACTTCATAAATATTTCAATGAGGAAGTAAAGAAAGTCCATCTTTTTCTGTGGTACCACACTGCTGCTTGAATCCATAGTATGTATATTTTATTTGATAGGTAGTCAGAAAATATTTGAACGACTGTCATGTAATCTTTACAACCCTGTAAAGTAAGTGGTGGTGTTTTTATCAGCTGTAAAATGGAAACAAACAGGCCATGAGGTTGTAACTTAGCTATAAATGACATAGCTGAAAATTGATTCAGGTCTTCTGATTTAAGTCCTACCTTCTTTCCATTCCTTTTTCTGATCCAGCAAATAGTGTTGCTACATCTTTGCTAGATAATTCATGCAATTATGTATCTTTGGTGAATACTTTTCAGATTTCTCTCAGTCTGTTTCTGTTTTAGTAACTGTAATTCCAAATTCATTCTTAAATCATAGAAACTACCATTTTAGTGTTTTGTGCAAGTATCTTTTTTTTCTTAATGCTGCAGAGATAAATCTGTGATCCATGATTGAACTTCAGCATATTTTCAGAATCCTTAAAATCCTGTGCAGAACTGGGGTTTTCTGGGGCAAGGGTCCATAAATACAAGCAGCTTCTCAAACAGGAATGTGTATAAATGTGGGTTAGAAAAGGAATGAACTGTGGTCCAAAAATGTTTTGTGGATGATCTTAACTGCAGTTGACTAGTGCAACATATAACTACAGTGAAATCATTGGAGGGGCTGTGGTGATTTCTAAGTTTCAATTAGAAAAATTATAGGGAGGTAAATTTGAAAAGTGTAAGGAAAAATCTTAGATTTGGAATTAATTTGCCTAGAAAACAGAAATCTAAAATTTGAAAAATATTTTTCTACCTAATAAAACTGAAAAAGGAGGAAAATAAATAAATAAAATTTGAAAAACATTTAATCATCATGACCTTGATTATTCTTCAGTGATTACTTACTGGCATGAAAGCACTTTTATTTTTCTGTACACATATTTTACTGCTGGGCTTAGGGAGGCCTTGAAAGCAGGCACGTTGTCAGCTGTTCACCTTGTTTTTCAGTACTGTCATAATCCCAGCACATTATAGGTGTGTGTTGAATAAAACTGGGTGTTGCTAAGGTAGATTCTTTGAATTAAAGTCAAGGAGGGTAAGGTAAGAGAAGGAGGAGATTAGAGGGACAAGTTTAAACTGAATGGCAGTGAACTAGGAAGGCTTTTTAAGGTATAGTCCTTGATAAAGTGGAACATTTAGAAGTTGCCTTGGAAATCCCCAGGTTCCTTAGGCCTTTGCCTGAGACCTCATAGCCCCCTCATTGTTTATCCTGAATGCAGTCACAATGCACAGAAGTCTTTTGGTTCTATGTCCACAGCTGCTTCTGAGGCATCTTTTGATTTCTAAAATTCCTGCACATGACAAAATTCAAAAGGCATACTGCAGAATATTTTGCTCCTAACTCTGCCACACGTCCTGTTCCCTGGAGGCAACTAATACAACTACTTTCTTGTGTAGCCTTCCAGAGATAATTTGTGCATATTATATGTACGTATTTTGCCTTTTTTTTTTACAAAGCTGGCACCACTGTTAAGCTCCTTTTTAATATTTTGTAAAGATTGTTTCGTACCAGATTATGAAGAATTTATTTTTCATAGCAGCATAATATTTTATTGTACAGATATACCCTAATCAGTTCTCTCTTGATCATATTAATCAGTCCCCTCTTTTGACCATTTGGTTGATTGCTTTCTTTAGCTTAGCAGCAAGTACCTTTTAGAGCACATTCACATGTGTGGTAATATACATGTTGGATAAATTACTAAAAGTAGTATATTTATGTCATAGTCTGTGTTATTTGTAATTTTGATAGATATTACCAAATTGTTCTTCATAGTTGTACCATTTTAACTCTCATCAGCAATGTATGTGCATAAGAGTGCTTATTTCACTATATCCTTGCCAGCACAAATATTGTGTAACTTTATTTTGGCCAGACTGATAGACAAAAATGGATTATTATTGTAGTTTTAATTTGCATTTCTCTTACGCATTAAACATTGAATATATTTACATTCGTATTTAAAATTTTAAGAACTGTGTCCATATCTTTTGCCCATTTTTCTGAGTGGCTGAAAACTGAAATTAGATCTTACTATCTTTTGTTTCCTGGGAGCCCAGCTGTCTAAAATTAAAAGAGTGTTTCTTGAAGAGTTTAAAAGAATAAATAAAATTTCTGCCCCCTTTTCCCCTCACTCTCCCTTCTTCTGCCCATCTCATGTTATGAGAGACATGGATATTATCTTCTAAATTTTTTTTCCAGTCAAATCTCAGGACCTCTGTGACCTAATGGAGACACGCCTACCCTCACTTTTTGTAATACAGTTTGTGAGATTAAAATGGTAGACTCTTAATGCTTTACTGGGATATGATGATAAGTCATGGTTATAGAACCATTGTCACTGAAAGCGTTTCACAGAACTTACACTGATAGAAAAGGAGCTAGGGTATATATTTGCCCAGTAATTTTTTTTCTTTTTAGACTTGGAGTTGTGTAACTCCATAGACATTGAAGTTATATGTTGCACTAGTGTGTAGAATTGTGAATCAGGTTTCTTTATACTCTGCTATTACTCAAAGATAAGTGTTTTAATATCTTTAGCCTAAATAACTAACAGAACTGATTTAACCATATATTTTCCAAGATGGTTTGTCAGTAAGCCATGTGGTTTCAGTGGGAACCAAATGAGGTTACATTTTATCATTTTGTTTCTCTTTCTTACCTCTTCTAAATTTTCAGTGTTCGGTAAATTCAGATAAATTTGGTATGTTTGCTTCTAAGCCTAAAACTTTAGAAATGGCTGAATATCCTGAGAATATGGTAGAAGTTTTTTGAAATCTTTTTCTAATGTATTCAGTTGTCTTGGAAAAGCTGCTCTCTAAAATGTAACTAAATACATAAACATATTCATATATACGTACACACATATGCACAAATGTATGGTATTCTCAGTATCTTAAAATAGTTTCAACATTGCTTAGAGAAATAAAGGTTATGACAAAACCATTAATGAACTGAACACTAAAAAAATGAATCTCATTCAAACATTCCTTCTCAGTTAACACTAACAGGTTCTTTTCTAATGAGTGATTATCTTTCTCAACCAAAGTCTCACTGTTACAGTAATTGGCAGTGCAGTTCAAATACAATGCAGATCTGTTATGAAATTAAAATGCATTGATTTCATAAAGTCAGTAAGAACGATATGGAAGAAGTTGTAAAGGAAATATACTAGGATAGTAGTCTACTAGAAGCATTTTGAGAAAGAAAAATGAAAAGATTCTGAGATACTCCTGGGAAAAGAATGTTGTTGCATCATATTATCAGTTAGTTATTTGGGAAAAGTACATCAAAAAACATCAACAGTTGACTCATCTTTTGGGAAAGAATTAAAGTTTTCTCTCACATACTGATTTTGGGATTACAAATAAATGTTAGTGAGTTGGTGAATTTGCAGATACAGGATCTATGAATGATGAGAGTTAATGTAATCATAAAATATGTGGCTTTTTGTGTCTGGCTGCTTTTACTTAGCATAGTGTTTTCAGGCTTCATCCGTGTTGTGGGATGCATCCGTAGTTAATTCCATTTTATAGCTGAATAATAACGTAATTGTATGGATATCATTTGCTACACGTCTTTGTATGAGCCAATATGAGATTTGGTGGGGGAGCATATAAACCTAGATGAAGACTTTTTATTTCCCTAATTCTAGAAAAACTCATCTTCATTATTTCTTAAAATATTACCTTCTCTCCTAGAACTCTTTTTACATGAGGTGGCACTTTTAACTTCTAGCCTCCATATGTTACAGTTTAGCGTTCGTATTTTCTTGTCCCCTCATGCTGCTTTTTTGTCTGCTCTCCCGGCTATAAAAATGGCACCTTGCTCAGAGTCTCTTTCTCTTTTTTGTTCTTATTCTTGCTATCAGGAAAAAGATTTGGTTGGCATGTACTACACAATTTTATCTGTACTTGCTAACAAGGAAAAAGTAGTTTAAAAGTTAAATGTTATTACAGAATACACAATATGATCTCTATATAATAAAAAATAAAAAATTATACTCATTGTAAATTATTTTGTACTCCAAGCCTTGTTTAACTCAATAACACTCAATATCAGTGTTAAGTTTTTATCTTTTCTAGGAAAAGTAAGCAGTCTTATAAAGTATTGTTTTGTAATTTTGTTTTAGTTCTTTTTCTGCTGTCTGTTCTGTCAGTTCATTTGGGATGTGTTAAAAATGTGCTGGAGTGCTTTGACAACAAAAGCCCCCGTGCAAGCAAAGCATGCACTCTACCACTGAGCTATGCCCTCCACCCACTGAGAGTACTTTTTGAAACTGTTGGAAGAAAACATTCCAGCTTAGGCCCACGTTAATGACCTGTTAGTAGTAGATGTCTTATTCAAATGTTTTTTGTTTGTTTTTTAACTAAAAATGGATATTCTAAAAACCATATAATTAAAAGTAAATTTTTTTCCCATGAAAGAATGTGTTTACTTAGAATCTATTTTCTTAACATATGAACAAACCAGGTTTCCACAGATAACCATCATAGAACTTGGGCTGTCTTTGTGTCCACAAATTAAAAACATCTCCACACACAACACTTATAAAGGGAAGTTGTTTGCATTGGTATTGTATGAGCTTATCAGTGATTCAGTGTGTATTGATCAGTTTCTGAAGATTGATTTTGAGCCTTTGACTGAAGAGGAGTGATTGGCCAAGGGTAGGCTGTTCTAAGCATTGGAAAAAGTTTATAATGTTGCAGAGGTAAACTTATTAATCTGACCCTCGAAATACATTAATGTTTATGGTTACATATGAGGCCTGTAAACGGCAATCCTACCAGGGATAAAAGAGAATAGGTTTAGTGATTTTAAAAAGCATGAGATATGCAATATTTTGAGCTTATTTAATACTATGTGGTTGATTTCTGCAAATTTTGTTGATCTATTCAGGAAGTAATTGAGTGTTGATTGTATGCCAGACACTGTTCTAATACTAGAGATACAGCAAAGAATAAGACAATCTTGGCCTTTAAGGATTATAGTTTGAGTATATATGAATTTGTGTGTTAGCTGGGAATAGCACCAAGACAGCAAAGAAATAAAACAGGGTGATTTGTAAAGAATATTAGGTGGAGTGGGAAATCAGATTCTTTAGGCCCCACGAGGGCAGTGTTGGTCCCAGAATTTAGGTCTCTTGACTCACAATTCAGTGTTCTTTCATAATATACCAGTCTCTTGAGTAGAGTTCCTAACAAAGTAAAGTGATTTTAGATGAAAGATTACTGTAAATGGAGCCAACTGCAGTGGATATTGTGCCCTGCTGATATGACATGGATATTCCAAACAGTCTTCCAGATCTTGTAGACTAACACTGTTGCCATTTATTCACACAACAGAATGATCTTAAGAAGTGTTACAGTAATCTTTACGTGACTGCTTTCTTCTCAGTTTTCATTTTTATGGGACTTTGGAAAAATTCTATTGCATTTTAGGGCTTCATAGTAGATAATCTGAGTCTCCAGCTTATAATTTGTATACAGCTTTGACATTATGAAGAAGAGTATCAAGTTTGTAATTCCTAGTGCTTGGGTGTATGTTAATAGAACTTGTTTCCATTGGTGTTAGGCACACACTAATAATAGCTTTTGGTCACTAGTCAGTAGTATCCATTTTGTGAACATCAGAATACTTTTTTAAAACATTGAAGTATATTTGACAACAGTGTATTAGTTTCATATGTACAGGTGATCAGAATACGTTTTCTACTTAGCAGTTGCTCTAAATTTTTGAATGGAATTAAGAATATATCTTTGAGAAGCATTTCCTCTCATACATTAATTGCCACCACATAATGGGTCCCCAGCTAGAGGTCTGAAATAAATTACTGTAAATGTTTGTAGTGAATACTTGTAATGCCAAGACCTTATGCAAAAGAAACTAAATGGGTTAAAATTATGTAATTCTTAGTTGACACATGTATCCCTCAGTATGTCTGTTTTAAGCACCCTTTGTGAATGAACATGTCATCTTTTGGAGTGCCTAGGTTTACAGAGTACCTAATGCAACAGTCATTTTCAAGCTTTTTAAAATTAGCAGAATACATATTTCCCTATATTGTGAGTAGATGCTGATAAATGGCATTCTTTCTTTTTCCCAAGTTTGGTAACCCCTCTGAGAGTGGACAGAGAATTGAGACAGAGCTAAAAGTATCAGCTTTGTCCTTCCTATCTTTATCCCTGACTTATCATACCTACAGCTAGACATCAACAGTTAGACAACTCCAGGCATCCCTCAGAGGAACAGATTGGAATTCATCCTCTCTGCAGGCAGAAGCACCCCAAGAGGAGAAAGAGCCCAGATGGCTCTGAGGACAGGCATGCATAGTTCTTTCTCTCAGATTCTCCCTTGTGAAGAGGAGTGAGTGAAGGCTGTTAACAGACGCCGGTAGTTCACTGGTTCTCAACCTTCCCTGGATATCAGGATCATCTGGGGATCTTTTAAAAAATGCCTGGGACCCATGCCCAACTTTTAGATATATTTTGTCTGGGACAGTATTTCTATAAAAGTTTCCTGGAGTGGTTTAATTGTGCAGCCAGAGTTGAAAATCACAACTCTAATGGAAATCCTACATAGGAAAGAGAGGCTAGGATGGAGGATGCCACCTACATTTGTGCGTAAATCCCCAAAATGGTACTCTTTCCCAAAATAATGCTGCTGTGTCATCTAGTACAGATGATAAAAGTACTCTGAAATCAGACCATATGATAGCATCATAACCTTGGGCAAGTTGCTAAGCTTTTTAACTAAGTTTTCCCATTTGTAAAGTGGAGATAATGATTTCAGTGGGTTTTTGTGAAACTCAAATAAGATAATGCACTTGAAATGCTTAGCATAATACCTGGCACGCAGGATAAGTGCACATTTAATTATAACAATCATTATCTTTATTAGATAATTTATCAGCATGAGTGGAGTATTGAAGGATTTTTAAAAATCTGTATTCAATTTTTAATTTTTTTTAATTGAAGTATAGTCAGTTTACAATGTTGTATTAATTCCTGGTGTACAGGATAGTGATTCAGTTATATATATTCTTTTTCATTATAGCCTATTATAGGGTATTGGATATAGTTCTCTGCTATACAGTAGGACCTTGCTGTTTATCTGTTTTATATATAGTAGTTAGTATCTGCAAATCTCAAACTCCCAATTTATCCCTCTACCTCCCCCCTTCCCCCCCGGTAACCACAATTTTGATTTCTATGTCAGTGAGTCTGTTTCTGTTTTGTATATAAGTTCATTTGTCTCTTTTTTTAAGATTCCACATGTAAGTGATAATGGTATTTGTTTTTTCTCTTTTTGCCTTCACTGTGTATGACAGTCTTCAGGTCCATCCATGTTTCTGCAGATGGCATTATTTTATTCTTTTTTATGGCTATGTAGTCTGTTGTGTGTATATTCCACATCTTCATCCAGTTGTCTGTTGATGGACATTTTAAATCTATATTCATATAGATTGCCCTGTATCTGTAGTCTACATTTGTCACTTTTAATGACAACTGAATATTACATCTTGACCTTTCCTCAGTTGTATGATGTATGGGTTATTTCATTTTCCACAATTGTTGCTAGGACCAGCAATCATGTGGAAACAAGAGTTCTTTGATTTTCTTGGACTATAGTTCCTTAAAAATGGGATTACTGAGTCATATAGGTATGATCAGTATTATGAGATTACTCTAAAGGAAGGGTTTCATATGATGTACCATTGAGAATGTGTGGGTTTGCCATTTGTATACTCAACCAGGTGACTGGATAAGTAAGTGTGTGCCCAAGAGCTACTTATGGACTAGAACAGTGAGAGATTCTCAGGAAACAATCATTTCTAGGCTTTAGATTCATACAGCAAGAAAAGATACCTCAAGGCTTAAAAACATAGTTTACATTTCTCAAGAACAGTTTTGGTAGAGTATTAGATGGTATTTGAGGAGCAACAATGATCTAATACTTATTTTTCATTTTTTAAAATAACAATAGCAGTATAAAAGTAGATATTACATTTGACCATTAGCCAAGTTGGTTTTGTACTTAACAGAAAAATATGCTGAATAGCAGGATTTTGTCTTTACACATGAAATATTTCTGAAGTGTTTTTATATAGCTGAGTTATTACTAACCTTTCTTCTGTTAAGTAGGGATGGCAAGTGAGATGTTAGAATTGTTTGTGTGAAGGCTCTCAGTTAAGGGACTATAGACAACTTCATTTTATATGCCGAAGGCATGTGGAAATTAAGATGATCAGGAGATGTGTTCCTGCCAGAAATAAAATGCTCTAGTTACTTAGTATGCTACTTGGCTAATGTAATGTGATCATACAAGCCTGGTAGACTTTTAAAAATGTGTGTGTTTGTGCTGTGTTTTTACTTGTTTTTATGGAAACAGGATCTGTTCTTATCTAAAGCCAAATAGAAGACAAATTTTGGAGAATAATTAAATACCAGACTGTTCCTTTGCATTTCTTTGTTGCCATGTGAAATCATTCAGCTTCAAAGCAATCATCACTTCCTCTCTACACTAATAATCCTTCTTGTGGTTTATTTTTTGCAGGAGGTATATCGAATTCCAAAGAAAAGTCAAACTGAAAAGGAGAACACAAGTAGGTATTCAGAGATACTTTATGTATATGGCTTTACAAATATTGTTTTAGAAATATGCAGAGGTAACATAAGGACTTCAGCTATTTTGTTTTGAAACTAGATAATATGTAATTAGGTAAGTGAAATATTTGGTGTAAGTTTGAAAACATGCACTTTTATTCTTTCTTAGTAGATTTTTGTCAAAGGAGATGTCCCTTTACCTGTGTTGTTGCTTTCCTTGAAGTCATGGTCTTTTAGTAGTTTTTTCTGTCATTCGTTTCTCTAGAGCAGACTTTCTTAAACCCGTACTCCTAGAAGTCTGTAAATTTTTTCCCTCTAGATGGTTGTATGCAACATCCTTGGTGAGCATCCTTTTTTCTGAGGAAAATTCAAAAGTTGCATCAGATTCTCAAGGAGTCAGTGCCCCTCAAAAGGTGAAGAGTCATAATTACAGAACAAATAATGAGACCATTGCAGTCTGATTTCTGGGCTTTACCACTTGGTTAGGTTTCCAGCATACTTCTTTTGAGATTAAAGCAATGGAATCAGTTATCTTGGCTATTGTCTGTCTCTTGTGCCCTTCCAGCACTGACACAGTATAGGGTGAAGGAGACAGAATAATCATGTTTAGACAGAATAATTTTTGGTCTTCTTCTTTATTTTTTACATGAAGAGCTTTTCATATCTTAAATCTTACTAGTTAAATAACCTTACTGGTTAAAGCCCTATAAAGTGTTCTTTACATCATTGTTTTATCTTTTGGGTATTTTTAATTCTACTGGTTTAGTCTCTTCATAGCTAGATACCCTGCTTTAGGGCCACGAAGAATTCTTCTCATAAGAAAGCAGGCATGCATGATTGAGAGGGACTGGTTGGCAGAAACCAGTGACACTACTACATAATGTTGATCATCAGAGGCTAGCTCCTCTGGGCCCCCTGAGTTGAAATCATTAGCAAGATAGGCAAAGCTTAAATACCCACCAGGCCCCTCCCCCAGTATTTTGCAAATATCTTGTATGGCCTTCTGAGAGATGTGGGGCATGGGCTGTAATGGACAGCTATAATCTTTTCAGGGAGCAGCTGTTTGTGTGCCAACTTTAGTCTTAGCTTCACATATGGAACCCCCTCCCATCTCAGACTTTCAGATTAAAGAAATGCTTATAATGCAGGCCTGACTTCTGTTACCCCTCAATGTCATGCAGTTAAAAAGCTTAGAACTTTCAGAATTCATAAGAATTGTGAAATACTTTGGGAAATATGTAGTCTAGCTTTATTTTCATTTTATAATATGAGAAATAAGGCCTGAATAAATGAGATGATTTTTTTTGCCTCACATATTCTGAGAAGCTGAACCAGAATATAAACTGTTGGAATGATTCCTTTTTTTTTTTTTATTTTACCAAAATATAGTGAAAGAATTGTCACATTTTAAGGAAATTGACACCAGGGCAATGAACCTGGGTTTGAAGGAGGAAATAGAGTAGTCATGGGCAGATCCAGATGAAACTAGATAATAATACTTCATGGAAGGATGTTGTACTAATACATTGTGAGCTGAACAGTTTGCTTTAATTGTACAGCATTTTCTGTCAGCATGTGGTATGAGATGAGTTAGTTCTGTTACCTTCTCACTGATAAATCCTCATACATGGCTGTGTTTATGTAACTGTTTGGTAAATAAGTGGAGTTTTGGGCCATCTAAAAGAACTATGAGAATGGTATTTGCAAACCTGACCCTGATGCTCAGGAAAAAAACTGATAGTATGTTTTTCTGAGAAGAGAAGGAAAAAATATAATTAATGTTTATTGAGAATCTACTTTGGC
This sequence comes from Camelus ferus, assembly GCF_009834535.1. NCBI lineage: Eukaryota > Metazoa > Chordata > Mammalia > Artiodactyla > Camelidae > Camelus > Camelus ferus. The sequence goes on from NC_045712.1 coordinate 27,446,719, forward strand.
TGTGAGAGATATTTTATAAGAAATTCTCTCCTCATGAAGAGGCAGTATAATTAGTCAGGTAGCAGTACTAATATGCACAAAGCAGCAGCATGTAATACCAGTCAATTTGTATTGAAATGTTAACTGGTGGGATTTAGACTTCTTAGGAAAATGAGAGACTTGGTGGCACGATAGGTGGAAAGTAGTACTTAGGACAACTTTTGGGAGCAGTGGCAGTGGAATTGGGTGAGGATAACATAAATGAGAATCATCTAGGTAAAGAGACTGGAAAAGGTTAACCACTATCTTGAATAGAAAGCTGGCATTCTTGTTTTTGAAGATACAGCTCTCTGATAATTTCCTGAATAATCACCGATTATCACCTATATTTGAAATATTTGTCTTTTGAAATTGCGGTTTGTAGAAAGTTGTCTAATCCTTTTTTTTTTAAAAGAGACTTTTCTTAATTGAGGTTTTTATGCTTAGCATGCCAGTGTGCTCTTCTACAAATTGTAGATACGCAGAGTTACGGGGCAGTGGTAGGCTTTTACATTTTGAACTGACAAACAGACTGCCTTACAGGAACATATTGAGAGCATGTGTTCCCCAGAACTTGTTAGAAATGATGAAGGCTTGGACTGAGACTTTGGTGGAGAAAGGTAGAGAAGGGCATTGACGGAAGAGACTTTCAAGAAGTAGAGTGCACAAGCACACAAGACCAAATTCAGGACTGGGTACATGAAGGAGGAGTCCATAGAACTATTAGTTGGGTAGAAATTTTATTCTACAGCTGATACACTAATCATAATGGAGAAAAGTGTAGCAAGTAAATTTTTTAAAAACCCTTTTCCCTTAGTAACTGAACGAGGAAGGGATGCTGTTGGCTTCAGAGATCAAACAGTTGCCCCAAAGACTCCTAACAGATCAAGAGAGAGAGACCCAGACAAACAAACTCAAAGTAAAGAGAAAAGGAAACGAAGGGGCTCCCTCTCACCACCTTCTTCTGCCTATGAACGGGGAACAAAAAGGCCAGATGACAGGTAAGTGGCCTATGTGAGTTACTCTCTTTTCTGAGGAAGTCAGAAAATACCCAGGTGATATACTTCTGATTTTGGACACCACAAGCTTTTGGAGTAAACATGTTCTCTTGAGTGAGTATTAAAACTCTACTGATAAATATTGAGACAGAGTCTCTTTTGACAGTAATAGTAGCTGTGAAGACTAACAGATTTTTGATACTTGAATGGTTTCTACTTCATAACATTTAAATGCTGTTTGAAGAGCCAAAGATTTGTTCTTTAAAGGGGAGATAATCCTTCAAAGATAATGGTAATTCTTCCTATGTCTTAGAACATTGTTTTCTACTAAATCTTGTCCCATACCACTTCAAAATGTTGATTGATCCCTGTGTCAGAGGCTGTCTTCATCATGCTGGCAGAAAACAGACCACATAATCACCTGCTGGGGACTAGAAAACATTTGTTCCAGAGATGTTCTTTTTAAATTAAATCTACTTTTTGAAAAATTGATACATAACATTCATACAGTGCAGTTGTTAATTTTGGGCTGTCTGGGTACGTAATAGTAATTCATGATTTGAATTTGCTTTTCTCTAATTACTAAATAGATTGAACATCTTGTCATTTTTTTTCCCCCAGTTTGTGACTTGTGTTTTGGTTCTTTGTATCGTTTGATATACAGGATTTATTAATTATGGTGTGATTGAATGTATCATATATATTGTGTGTTTCCTTTATGGTTAGTGCTTACAGTGTTTTAAGAAATTCTTCCCTACTCTTGAGATGGTGATATGTGTGTGCATTTTTTTTAAATGAGATTTAAGTCCTTAATCCATTGGGAATTAATTTTTGTTTATGTTTTAAGGTAGGAATCTGGTTTCACTTTTTTCTAAGTGAGTACCCAGTTGTCCTATCATCGTTTACTAGAAAGCCCCTCCTTTCTCTGTTGATTTCAGTCAGTGCTACCTGTCTTCAGCAAGTTTTCACATATGGGAGGATCTGTTTCTGGGCTCATACGACTATCTTATTACTAGTCTTGGTAGCAGGTAGGGCAGATCACTACTTGATCTTCTCGGATGTCATTCTTTTCTCAGATTTCTTCCTTAGAATCTGCTTTGAGTATTTGAATATTCTCTGCCTAATTAGGTCTTCTTTACTATTTTTAATGAAGATAGTTTTTTTTTTATTATTAATTTCCTGAATTGTTATGGTTTTCTCCAGAAGAACTTGTATATCTTTTGGTGTATTTATTTCTGAGAACCTTAACTTTTGTTACATATTCAGTTTGTTTTTGGTGTTTAGATATGCAATTGACTTTTACATAATTGATTTTATGTTTGTCAGCCATACAGAACTCCTATTAATTTCAAGAGTGTAGGGTTTTTTGCTTTACCCCTTTCTTTTTCTGTCGTTTTTGTTTTTCTTTTTTCTTTTCTTTAATATTATAATTTTTTTGTCTTTGTCAACAGTCCATTTCATATGAATTTGTTCTGGCTTTCCTTTCTAATCCTTATGTCTTGTTTATGTTATTTTGCTAGCGATACCTCTGATGCAAATCATAGCATTTTCTATCTTAGTAATTGATTTCTACTCATGTTTCATTTCCTTCCATTTTTTTAGGTTTATTACTTCTTAAAATTTTCTTAATTGGAATATTGGTATTCTTTGCTCATTAATTTTTTTCTTCTAATGAAAGTATTTAAGGATTGAAATTCCCTGTAAGTACTTTGAACTACTCTTATTAATGCAGTTTCATCCTAATCTAGTTTTAAATACTATTATGATATGCAGTGTGTGTTTAGATTTCTTTTTGTTTAATTTCCAACTTATTTGCTTTAATTGGTCTGTATGATAACAGTTCTTAGAATTTTATTGAAACTTGGTGTATAGTCTCTCTTTGAAATTAATAGAAGTATGCTTATCTTCCTTTTGGTAGGATTTAACTGGTATATCTTTCTTCCTTTTACTTTCAACTTTTCTGTGTCTAATAAATAGCTTACAGCTGATTGGGTTTTTTTTAATCCTTTGTGGCAATTCTTTAGCTGGTTGTTTCAATTTAATAAAAGTTAAAGCTGATCAATATCCTGAACTACTTAAGTAGGATACATTAACTCTGTATCATCAGTCTTCCCAATTTATATGGTATTATTATCCAGTATTATAATTCCTTCTCTCTCTCCATTAATTATTAATTTTTTTATGTACACCACCTTATTTTTTTAGTTTGTTTACATTTACCAGTTCGTTCTTCTTATCTTGAATTTTCTTTTAAAAGGTTTATTTTAGTGAGTTTCTGCTCATAATTCATTTTTTGTCTAAAAAATCTTCATTTTTTCATTTGCATTGCTCATCCTTATTTTTAAAAATCAGCTTTATTTAATCATATATAAATTACTTAAAGTTCACAGTTTTAAGTGTATTGTTCAGTGAATTTTGTCAAATGCGTACAGTTGTGTAACCACAACCACAGTAATGATATGAAACATTTCATCAACTCAAAAATTTATCTTGTACCCCTTTGTAGTCAGTCCCCTCCTTTTATAAACCCTGACAACCACTGATCTCCTTTCTGACTGTGGTTTCATCTTTTCCAGAATGTCATAAAAATGGTATCATACAGTATATTCTGTCTTCTTTCACTTACCATGTTGCATTGAGATATTCATCCATGTTATTATGTGTCTTAGCAGTTCTTTTTTACAAGGAGTAGTCCATTGTATGGATATACCATTGTTTGTTTGTAAATGCATTAGTTGATAGGCATTTCGATTGTTTCCTGATGACTCTTGTGAATATTACTGGCTATGAACAAGTCTTCATGTGAACATTTACTCTCACTTTTTTTTTTAATGGAGGTACTGGGAATTGAACCCAGGACCTCGTGCATGCTAAACTCACACTCTACCACTGAGCTATTATACTCTCTCTACTCTCATTTTTGAAAGGAAGTTTTTTTGGCTTAACAGTTTTTCTCAACACTTTGAAGTTGTTATTCTTCAGTCGTCTGACCTCCCTTATTTCTCTCACGAAACTTATTGATATACTTGTTCTTTGTTAAAAACCTAACTTTTCTCCTGGGCTGCTTTTAAGATGTTTCCTTTTTGTTTAGTGTTCCACAGTATCACTACCCTGTTTTTAATATGAGGATTTTTTTTTCCAATCTTGTTGAAATTCATTGATTATTTTAAAAATATGTATTTATTTACTTAATAATTGAAGTATAGTCTATATACACTGTTGTGTTAGTTTCTTGTGTACAGAAGAGTGATTCCCTTATACATATATATATTCCTTTTCATATTCTTTCTCATTAGAGGTTACTACAAGATATTGAATATAGTTCCCTGTGCTATACAGTAGGTCCTTGTTGCTTATCTATTTTGTATATAATAGTTAGTATCTGCAAATCCTGAACTCCAAATTCCCAATCTCCCCACCCCCCAACCCCCACCTGATAACCGTAAGTTTGTTTTCTGTGTCTATGAATCTATCTTTGTTTTGTAAATAAATTCATTTGTGTCTTTTTTTTTTTTTTACAAGATTCCACGTATAAGTGATATCATATCGTATTTTTCTTTCACTTTCTGGAGTATGACTATCTCCAGATCCATCCATGTTGCTGCAAATGCCATTATTTTTTTAAGTCTGAGTAGTATTCCATTGTGTCCATAGTATTCCATAGTATTCCATATATATATGCACACACACACACACACACATATACATACACACACACCACAAGCTCTTTATCTGGTCATCTGTCAATGGACATTTAGGTTGCTTCCATGTCTTGGCTATTGTCAGTAGTGTTGATGTGAACATTGGGGTGTGTGTATCTCTTTTCTGGTGATTTGATGACTAAAGAAGTTCCTTTAACATTTGTTGTAAAGTTAGTTTGATGGTGTTGAATTCTTTTGGCTTTTGTTTATCTTTGAACTTTTGATTTCTCCATCAACTCTGAATGAGAGCCTTGCTGGATAGAGTATTCTTGGTTGTACATTTTTCCCTTTCATCACTTTAAATATATCGTGCCACTCCCTTCTGGCCTGTAGAGTTTCTGCTGAAAAATCAGCTGATAACCTTATGGCAGTTCCCTTGTACGTTATTTGTTACTGTTCTCTTGCTAATTTTAATATTTTCTCCTTGTCCTTAATTTTTGTCAATTTCATTTCTATGTGCCTCACTGTGTTCCTCTTTGAGTTGATCCTGTGTGGAACTCTCTGTGCTTTCTGGACTTGGGTGACTATTTCTATTCCCAAGTTCGGGAAGTTTTCAGTTGTTATCTCTTCAGATATTTTCTCACATCCTTTCTCTCTCTCTTCTCTTTCTGGGATCTCTATAATGTGACTATTTAAGCCTTTTGTGTTATCCCAGAGTTCTCTTAAACTATCCTCATTTCTTTTCATTCTTTTTCTTTTTTCTCTTCTTCAGTGGTGATTACCACTAATCTGTGTTCTAGCTCATTGATCCATTCTTCTGCCTCATTTGCTCTATTCTTGATTCTTTCTAGTATGTAATTCTTTTCAGTAATTGTATTCTTCAACTCTGGGTATTCTGTATCTTTTCTAACTCTTTGCTAAAAACTTCCTCTTATGCATCTGTACTCCTGAGTTCTTTGAACACCTTCATCATCATTACTCTAAACTCTTTCTTGTATAGATTGCCTATCTCCTCATCACTTATTTCTTCAGGAATTTTATCTTGTGCCTTGGCCTGGAAGATGTTATTCTGCCACCTCATGTTGTCTAGATTTCTATTTGTATTTTTAGGTAGGTTAGTTACATTTCTCGACTTTGGAGAAGTGGCCGTCTGTGGGAGACATCCTATGCATCCCAGCAGTATGCTCCTCTCTTGTCACCCAAGAACCAGGATCCAGCTGGTCCCAGGGTAGAGCCTGTCCTGTGTTTTCTGGATTTTTGTTTTCTTACTTCTGGTATCTGCCCCCTGGGTGGATGAGGCTGGACTAGAGGCTTATGCAGGTTTCCTGGCAGGAGGTGCCTGCCCACTGCTGGGTGGAGCTTGGTCTTGATCCTCTGGTGGCTAAGGCCATGTCTAGGGGATATCTAGAGGTGGTTGTGGCTCAGGAAGTCTGCTAATGGGTGGGGCTGTGTTCCTACCCAGCATGTTTTTGGCCTGAGGCATCCCATCACTTAAGCCTATATAGGCTGTTGGGTGGGGTTAGGTCTTGGTGCTAATGACCCAAGGAAGATGTCAGCCTCCAGGAAAGCTCATGTAGATGAACACTCCATCAGCTTTTATGTCCCTAGGGTGAGCCACAGCCACCCCTTACCACCCCTGGAGACCTTCCAAAACCAGCAGGCAGGTCTGGCCCAGGTTCCTGTGAAATCAGTGTCTGCCCTCGGACCCAGTATGAGCAAGATTCTGTGTGTGCTTACCAAGAGAGTAAAGTCTCTGTTTCTCCCAGTTCTGTGGGGCTCCTGGAGTTCAGCCCCACTGGCCTTCAAAACCAGATGTTCTGAAGTCTCCTCCTCCCAATGTCAGAACCCTGGACTGGGGAGCCTGAGTTCTGCAGCTCAGAACTCTTATTCCTGTGGGAGGGCCTCTATGACCTAATTATTCTTCAGCTTGTGGGTGGCCCACTCAGGGCCCCCTCCTACCATCCCGCTGTGGTTCCCTCTTTATGTTTCCAGTTAAAGAAGATCTTTTTTGCTAGGTTCCAGTCTTTTTTTATAATAGTTGTTTAGCAGTCAGATGTGGGTTTGTAGTTGCAAGAAGAGGTGAGCTCATGGTCCTACTACTCCACCATCTTGACCAGATTCCTTATCATTGATCATTTTGAATTTGAAGATCATCTTCCAAGTTACTAATTGTCTTCAGATCTAATCTCTTGATTAACCACACCATGAATCTTAGGGAAATTAAATTGAATTGGATATTAGGTTATTTCTTGGTTCATGGCACTTAGCATTTCTATACATGGATCTCTTCACCACATATTTATTATAATGTAATGAGCCCTGGAGGTCCCTGAATAAAAATTAAGATCTTAATTAACAATCATATAAATCTAGCTATGTAACTTCTTCCTATATGATCCTCTGTATTTACTACTTGGGATAACACCAGCTTGCATCCTGTGTTCATTATACCCTGGCCTGCCTTTTTAAAATACAGTTTTATGTTATCTAATACATATTTCTTTAAAATACATTAGTTTCAACTTCATGAAAAGGCTACTATTTTGCTCTTAATTTGAGGGTACTTTTTTTTTACTTGGTACTATATTACTAAGATTTATTCATCGTAGTTCATTCATTTTTGCTGTATATTTTGTTATAAAGCTTTTTCTATTCTGTATATTGCTATTTCTTATTTTGATGTATGTGTGCAAAAGTTTCTCTTGGGCATTTGAGTAGAATTGCTGAGTTGTCAGGTATGTGCAATTTCAGTTTTGTATGATAATTGAGTTTTAGTTTCCATCCTTTTTCCTTTCTAGACACTTCATGGGATTCTTTTTCACATCTGCCTGATAATAGTTTATTGTCCTGTTCCTTATGCATATTTTTGATAGCCTCTTGTTAAACATATTGAACATCTCTAATATTTTGGGTTGGATAATTCCAGGATCAGCAGTCTTTGAAGGTCTTTTTCACTCACTTATGTATGTATATAATTTTATCATTATGTAAAATACATTATTTTTCTTTTTTCAGTTTTATCGAGATGTAATTGATATACAGCACTGTGTAAGTTTAAAGTATACAGCATAATGATTTGACTTAACATCGTGAAATCATCAAAATAAGTTTAGTGAACATCTATCATTTCATATAGGTACAAAATTATAGAAACAGGAAAAATATTTTTCCTTGTGATGAGAACTCAGGATTTACTCTCTTAACAACTTTTTATATATAAAATACAGCAGTGTTCATTGTATTTATCATGTACTTTATATTTGTAGTAATTATTTTATCTTCTGTGCGTTTGTTTGCTTTTGAAGTGTAACTGACCTACAACACTGTGTTAGTTTGTGTTACACAGCATATAGTGATCCGATATTTCTGTACATTCCAAAATGATCACCACAATAAGTCTAGTTATGATATGTCACCTTACAAAGATATTATATAAGTTTTGACTATATTCCCCACACTGTACGTTTCATACCCTATGATTCATTTATTTTGCAACTGGAAGTTTGTACCTCTTAATCTCCGTCACCTGTTTTTTTCTCACATACCACACCCCAACCCCTCTGGCAGCCACCTGTTCCCTGTATCTATAACTCTGTTTCTGTTTTGTTTGTTCATTTATTTTGGCTTTTTTTGATTCCACATACAAAATAAATCATACAGTATTTGTCTTTCTCTGTCTTACTTACTTCACTTAGCATAATATCCTCTAGGTCCATCCATGTTGCAAATAGGACTAATTTTATTTTCTAATGAACTTAAAAACTTTATCTGTGGGAATTCATTGAGGCCTGGATTTAAGGTGCTGTCTTCTATAGACTATTTGCGTTTGTTTCTGCCAGGCAGGAAAGGGTACTACCACCTACTAACACTTTAAAGGAAAATTTCAGCTTAGAGAATTTTAGACCATGTATTTTTTTGTTCTTTGGATAAATGTTGTACCCTTATTTGTGTAGCTGTTATTAGGTGTTTCTTTGCAATGAAACATCTTGAAATTAGTTGTCATTTCTTATTTTTGCCAAGAGCACTTTCTCAGAAGTTTGATTCAGTTTATAGAACTTTACAAAAGAATCTTTTAAGTCTTCTGTTTTCTTCTTGTGAATGTTAGAGCTGATGATTTCTTGGGGACCTACTGGGGATACGTGTCAAAACTATCACAGGGTATTAGGCTTAGCAATAAGATATTATACTTGGTATCGCACAAAGGAGAATATGTGACTATAATGCCCTGTACTTCAATGTGTACACGCGTATCTTTCACTTAACTAACCTTTGTTGATATTTATTATAAATATGTGTGGTCAGACATCCATCATTCTGTAGCTTTTATTAGTATATTTTGGCTTTTGTTTTACTTTCAGGATTTGTAGTTACAGAATTACAGAACTTAACTATAAAGGACAATCTGTTTCGGATACTATATGTATCTTTAATTTGAAGTTCTAAAATCTGAGAATAAGAGTGAAGTTGTTATATTCATCTGAGTGTCTTATTTCCTTGGTGTTCTCTCCTATCTGCAAAACTCCTTAGGTAATTTTGAGTATGATTTTTGGCCAGTGCCAAATTGGAGTTGGTGTGATTAGTGATTTAGTATTGAGTGACATAACATTTATTAGTGCTTTGACTATGTCTGTGATATAGGGAAAAACTTTTTGTGGTGCTCTTATTATTTTCTTTCTAGATATGATACACCAACTTCTAAAAAGAAAGTACGAATTAAAGACCGCAATAAGCTTTCTACAGAGGAGCGTCGAAAGTTGTTTGAGCAAGAGGTAGCTCAGCGGGAGGCTCAGAAACAACAGCAGCAGATGCAGAACCTGGGAATGACATCTCCACTGCCCTATGACTCTCTTGGCTACAATGCCCCTCATCACCCCTTTGCTGGCTACCCACCAGGTTATCCCATGCAGGCCTATGTGGATCCCAGCAATCCTAATGCTGGAAAGGTGCTTCTCCCCACACCCAGCATGGATCCTGTGTGTTCTCCTGCTCCTTATGATCATTCTCAGCCATTGGTGGGACATTCTACAGAACCCCTTGCTGCCCCTCCACCTGTGCCAGTGGTGCCACATGTGGCAGCCCCCGTGGAAGTTTCCAGTTCACAGTATGTGGCCCAAAGTGATGGTGTGGTACACCAAGACTCCAGTGTCACCGTCTTGCCAGTGCCAGCCCCAGGCCCAGTCCAGGGACAGAATTATGGTGTTTGGGATTCAAACCAACAGTCTGTCAGTGTACAGCAACAGTACTCTCCTGCACAGTCTCAAGCAACCATATACTATCAAGGACAGACTTGTCCAACTGTCTATGGTGTGACATCACCCTATTCACAGACAACTCCACCAATTGTACAGGTAACTGATTTTGGAAATTCTCTTGTCTGTTTATGGGATGTTAAACCTAATGCAAGGGGGAAGTCCTGCCATTGATCATTTCTACATATTGATTAATTTTATATATACTAGTTATCTATTGTGTCACAAATTTATATATCAGTGATTATTATCTCATAGCTTCCGTGGGTCAGGAATTCAGAAGCAGTTTGGCTGGGTGGTTCTGGCTCAGAGTCTTTTATGAAATTATAGTCAAGCTGTTACTGTGGTTTGTAGTTATCTGAAGGCGAGACAGGGAATGGAAGATTAACTTTCATGTTCGCTCACATAGTGGTTAACTGGCCTCGATTCCTTGTTCCTTACCACTCAGTAGGGCTGCCTACAACATGCCAGCTGGCTTCTCCCAAAACCAGTGATTAGGGAAAGAGAGAATGGCTTGTGGAAGTGTTTTTAGTTTCATCTATTTATTTATTTTTAGAGGAAGTACTGGGAATTGAAGCCAGGACCTTGTGCACGCTAGGCATGCACTCTACCACTTGAGCCATATCCTCCTCCGTGGAAGTGTTTTTTTGTGGTTTTTTAATCAAGTTTCTTTTCTTTTTTTCTTTAATAAAACCAACACATTAAGCTTAAAAAAAAAAAAAAGAAGAAGAATATATAAGGCATCATCCTTACCACATTCCTATGTGTCTCCCATCATTCGACATCATTCCTTAAAGGTGAATTATTGTGGATGGCACAGATGCCCAGAGATGTTTCCTGTACATATTACTTAGTATTGAAGTAACAGAATATAATTTTTACTTTTGTTAGTATTTTTGTGATGAAGCTGTATCAGAATTTTATTCAAAAGGCCCTGACAAACTGTCCTGCTTTTTCCCCCCTCTTTTAAAGTGTCTTGCTTTAATTCTGAAAACCTTAACTGTATTAACTGCTTTCATTTTTTATGACCTCTTTAACCACATGTCTGTGTATTTTATGTGTTTGTAGTCTCGAAGACTTAGAAGTTTTATATTTTTCAGTATAACATGATTCTTAACCATTTTTCTAAATCACTCTGTGTGTGTGTGTGTGTGTGTGTGTGTGTGTGTACATACATACACATATACATTTTAATGGCTATGTAATACCACATTTGCTTATGAGGTCATTGTTTATCCATTTTCCTGGGGTAGTCATTTAAATTGAAAGTTTGTTTTTGTAAAATTATAAATAGCACTGCACTGAAATTTCTTGTACTTAGTTTTTTGTGTATTTTTCCTTTCATGTTTGGCTGAAAATTAATGTTACAGTGCTAAATAAGGTTAGTAAGAAAATAGGCATTATTGGTCATTGGGTATCAATTTTCTTAGTGTTTTTGGTTGTTGGTTTTGTTGTTTTTGTTTGGTATGCTTAATTCTGCCTCCTACAGAATTAGACTCTGTAGTAGAGAGCTCACAGGTCATATGATTGTTCTTCTAAAATAGAATCCATTTTTTCCATCCCAGTGAGTAGATTTCTCTAGGGTTTGATCATCGCCTTAAGACTCATTACAACTTTACTTCCAGTTTTCAGTCTGTTCCTACCAAGGACTCATTTATTGACTCCCTTATCTGCTTTTTTTGGTGCTGAAGTAGTTGATAAATGGAGGATGGTTCAGACTATCCTTCCCTTCATTATGAGATTACTTGATCAGAGATGTTGGGCTCTGGGTAATGAGAATCGTGGAGCTTGTTGTTAGTGTGTGTATTCTGAGTCCTAGTCCATCATTTACTGTGTATCCTGGAGACAGGCACTTAGAGTCTTCAGTTTTAGTTTTCTCATCTATAAAATGAGCAGAATGGCTCAGAGTTGTTGAGGTTTGTATGAGATAATGGATATCAACAATGATAAGTTTAAACACTATATACCTTGAAGGTTTAGTTATAGTTGTTACTCATACAGTTACCTTAATACTGAGAGTATTGACGTTAGTGGGCTGTGAATTACAGCTGGTCAAGGTCATCTGTCTGGTGTCTGGCCCATTTAACTAACCTCCTGGAGGCAACCTTGAGGTCTGTGTTGTTCAAATCTTGTATTAACCATACAGCATGGGCTGGGTTTGCAAGTTATGATAACCTTGACAATGAAATAGTATGTGATATGGTATAATATAAATGTGTGTGTGTGTGTACACATGCAGTAAGTATCTTTGACATTGGAGCATATGTGTTATCAGAAGGTGACTTTCATTTTTTGCCACAACTGCTTATTAAACATAAAAGCTCATTGAGGCCATATGATTTATGGTGGTCTTGTGATTTTTAATGCATGACCTATTCTTAAGAAGTTACACTAAATTAAATCTCAAAAAATTGATTTTTTAGACTATAGACTTAGACTATAATTTTTCACATGAGTAAAATTGACTCAGATATAAAGTATTAGCTATTTTTTCCCTTTTAGAAGTGGGAGCAGAACAATTACGTTTTCTCCTCTATAACAAATTGGACCTTCTCAGGTTTCTCTTATACTTTTCATTAGAAGTCATATTTTAAAAATACTTCTAGGGGGTGTGGGTGTATAGCTCATTGGTAGAGCGCATGCTTAATTAGCGTGCACAAGGTCCTAAGTTCAATCCCTAGTACCTTCATTTAAAAAATATATGTATATTTCTAGACTGGATTTATGTTTAAGAAATTAGCATTTGTGTCATTTCAAGTACCTTGAAGGGTAGAGCCAATCTCCAACAGATTTTCCTCCAGCAAATGGATAGATTTGATAGGCCCCTACTATTTGGATATATCTCACAAATGTGTACATCTTTCGTATTATTTCAGTGGGACTGCAAACCAGTTTCCCCTTTTTATAGTTACTGATTTTGGCTTTGGCATGTGATTGTCAGCTGGTTTGGGTAGGTACTATAGAACCCTGAAAAATGTTCGTTTTCCTTTTGCTTTTTGACAGTTTGAGTTTCAAAATCTCTGTCTCCAAATGAGTATTATAATCTCTGGTGTTTTGGGGGGTTTTGTTTTTGTTTTGCTGGCAGTGATATGGTTCAGATGTTTTCAGCATTTTCTTTGGGAATTATTTTCAATGTGTGTTATATTCCTTCCTGGTAATAAATTGTTATCCTTTAAGTGTATCTTTGCATTTTAGAAACAGGTAAAAATTTGTCTGAAGCCTTATCTGTTAAATACAGGGAAAGATCAAGCTAGATAATGCCATTTCAGTTTATTTTACAGCCAACATTTGTAGCCAGAATTTTCATGCTAAAGAAACCACAGCTTTACTTCACATTAATCAAATCCTTTAAAGTGTCTCTATGATGAGCTTTACTTAACTGTCTGATCTTGTCAGATAAATTCTCCATGAATTAGTTTTACTGAGGGTCAAAGGAATTTTAACCTCCAAAATACTAGCATTTTTCTGTTGTAGATTTGGATGTTTAACCTCCTGATCACTCTGAAGATAACATGTTTCATCCATGACAGTTTTTCTCAAAATTGGTATTTTGATCTAGCTTTTTAAATTTTTTTTGCAAAATCAGTATATTAAATGTTTATTATTCAAAATGTGTGATATAAGTATCAAGCCCTTCCTTCTCCAAATGAGTTATGATGACAGTTCAGGCGTACCTCATTTTATTGTGTTTTTCACAAACTGACGTTTTGTGGCAACCGTGTGTTAAGTAAGTCTATTGGCGCCATTTTTCCAACAGCATTTGCTTATTACTTCATGTCTCTGTCACAAATTGATCATTTTTGCACTATTTCAAACTTTTTCATTATTATTACATTTGTTATGGTGAGCTGTGATCAGTAATCTTCCATGTTACTATTGTAATCCTTTTGTGGTACCATGAAGTGAGAACATATATAAGCTAGTGGGCTTAATTGATAAATGTTGTGTGTGCCCTGCCTGTTCCACTGAGTGGCCATTCTCCCATCTCTGTCCCTCTCCTCGGGACCCGCTATTCCCTGAGACAAAACATATTAAAATTAGGCTAATTAATAACCCAACAGTGACCTCCAACTGTTCAAGTGAAAGGAAGAATCATACATCTCTTTAAATCAAAACTTTGAAATGATAAAGCTTAATGAGGAAGGCAAGTTGAAAGGCAAGACAGGCCAAAAGCTAGGCCTCTGGCACCAGTTAGCCAAATTTTGAATGCAAAGGAAAAATTCCTGAAGGAAATTGAAAGTGCTCCTACAGTGAACACACTAATGATAAGAAAGCAAAATAGCCTTATTGCTGATATGGAGAAAGTTTAGTGGTCTGGATAGAAGATCATACCAGCCACAACATTGCCGTAAGCCAGAGCCTAATCCAGAGCCAGTCCTAACCCTCTTCAATTCTATAAATACTGAGAGAGGTGAGGAAGCTGCAGAGTAAAATTTGGGGTTTAGCATAAGGTTGAAGGAAAGAAACTATTTCCATAACAAAGAACAAGATGAAGCAGCAAGCGCTGATGTAGAAGCTGCGGCACGTTATCCAGAAGGTCTAGTTGATTCCAACTCTAATGAATGACTTTGAGGGATTCAAGGCTTCTGTGGAAGAAATAACTGCAGATATGGTAGAAATAGCAAATGAATTAAAATTAGAAGTGGGGCCTGAAGATGTGACTGAATAGCTGCAATCTCAAGGGAAATTTGGACAGATGAGGAGTTGCTTCTTACTGAAGAGCAAGAAATAAAGTGGTTTCTGAGATGGAATCTATTCCTGGTAAAGATGCTGTGAAGATTGTTGAAATGACATCAAAGGATTTAGAATATTACATACATTTAGTTGATAAAGCAGAGGCAGTTTTGAGAGGATTGACTCCAATTTTGAAAGCAGTTCTATTGTAGATAAAGTGGTATCAAACAGCATTGAATGGTACAAAGAAATAGTCTGTGAAAGCAAGAGTAATGTCTTGCTTTGTCTGTGGCTGACTTCATTGTTGGCTTATTTTAAGAAATTGCCATAACCACCCCAATCAGTCAGCAGCCATCAGTATTGAGGCAGGACCCTCGACCAACAAAAAGATCACGACTTTCTAAAGGTTCAGATGATGGTTAACATTTTTTAACAACAAAGTGTTTTTTAATTAAGGTATGTGCATTGTTTTATTAGACCTAATGCTATTGCACACTTAATAGACTACCATATAGTGTAAACATAACTTTTATATGCACTGGGAAACAAAATATTCATGTAACTCAGTTTTTACTGTAATACTTGCTTTAATACAGTGTTCTGAAACTGAACTCACAGTATCTTCAAGGTCTGCCTGTAGTAGGGAAATGAGGTCAAAGCTTGGGGAGGAACATTGTCAGGGCTTCGTGAGAATTTTGGCTGTTAGTCTTGAGTAATGTGGAAATCCACTGGAGCAGTTAGAGCAGGGTAGCAGGATCTGATGTATTTTAAGAGGCTCACTCTGGGTGAAGAGATTGGGGGAGTCAAGGGCAAAAGTAGGGAAACCAGTTAAAAGAATGTTGAATCATCTAAGCAAGAGAATATGGCCATTTATACTAGCACAGTAGAAGTAGAGATGTGAGGAATGATCAGGTTTTATTTTTATACAGACATTTATATACTCATACATACAGGTGCGCATACCCACACATATAAATAATGCAGAGCCAACAGAATTTGCCACTGGATTAGACTAGGAGAGGGGGTCAGAAAAAAATTAAATTGAGATTCGTAGTAGTATTTGATGCTCAGCTTAGTGGGTTGGGAATATTCCAATTTACCCATTTGTCTTCTTCACTCTCCCAGAAACTGTTTCTATTAAGAATCAGGATTACCAGCACATATGTAATAACTTCCTACATGCTCAGTAATTTGCCTCTTGTATTCACTTTTCAGGATTCTTTCTTATGCATGTCAGGGCCCTTGGAAACTTACTTTCTAGATAAATTGGTGATCGTAGAATAGAACCCAGTTAAATATGTTTTGTTTTATGGCTTATTTTTTATCAAAGTTGAAGTAGAACTTCAAGAATTATTTGTATTTCACCTTTTAGAGTATGCTTTCTAATTTTTTATACATTATTTGGTCATCTTTGTTGCTAATTCTCCTTTGGTACTGACTTCTGGTTCGATATTATGTGGGTATACATCAGTGTTAAAAAGTGGTTTTGGTTTAATCAAATTTCTGGCTTTGGGAAAAAAAAATTCAGGCTTTGGAACCAGTTAGGTGAGGAGGTAATATTGTTTCTGTAAAATCTTTTGATGTTGCACAGATTTCCCATCTTGTATCCACATACCTAGAGACAAAAGCATTTCTAATGGATACATTTTTCTCTCAGGCTTTGTGATACTATTCTGATAATTCTCCTTTGACAGTTAGTACTGACCTGGTTTATGACCTGTGTAGACTAAGCTGTTTCAGTACTGAATCAAGTATTGTATTCTTCCTCTTCTGTGTATCTTCCCAGTAATTACTCATCCAGAAATCTCCTGGATAACTGTGTTTACCTATTCAGACTCCTTGGATCTTTACTGGTATTATTTGGAATTATTTTGGATTTCGAGTGCTTATCAATTAATGCTTCTCATGAATTATTTTACCTGATAGAATCTCAGTTTATAGGGCCAAAATTTGTCCTTAAATACAGGATACATATCTATTCAGCTCCTTGGTAGTCATCACCTCTTAACATAACAAAGTTGTTTTCAGGGATTTTTGTAACTTCTTTAAGCAGTTTTTCTATTGATGAGAAATAATTCCAGAGTAGGTTTAAGTCTTGGCTAGCCGTGGTACTTATTATGTAACTCCAGATATGAAAGAAACACCCACCTTGGTGGCAGTTAGGACTAAGTGAGTTAATATATGTGAAAAGCCTTTTTGCTTGATAAGGCACTGTGTAAATCAGTATGTGGTAAGGATTTTAGATATACTGAATTCTGCTGTCTTATAAAGACTACAAAAAGCTAAAAAAAAAGAAAAAAGAAAAATTGATCTTACTTCCTTTACTTTGTATCACTCCCTTTGATCTTTTCCAGTCAGAACAACCTGTTAGTATATTAGGAGTTGTTAGTTGAAAGGCTTTCTGTAATGAGCTGCATAGAGCTGTTTCTTGAATATTCTAGGAGCAGAGCACTTCAGTTGTTACTCAGGTCTCATTGAAAGCTAAACAATTGGACAAGTTTCATGAGCACTTCTCCAAGAATTTTTTTTCTATTTTTTTATGATAAAGTAAAATCAAAGTAAGTAAGTAACTAGAGGAATTATTTAAAAAAAGAAAAATTTCAGTGTTTGAAACAAAAGATTGTTTTACGCATTTGTATCAAAATTTTCACACTAAAAGTAAAAAGAGAAAATTAATGGATGCATCTTCCAGAAAGATTTATGCCAACTTGAAAGTCAAATACTGCTTTATTAGAGCTAGAAAAGTACGAATTATGAATTTCTTTATTTTATCTTTTAGAGTTATGCCCAGCCAAGTCTTCAGTACATCCAGGGACAACAGATTTTCACAGCTCACCCACAAGGAGTGGTGGTACAGCCAGCTGCAGCGGTGACTACAATAGTTGCACCAGGACAGCCTCAGCCCTTACAGCCAGTAAGAAATATTTCAGTTGATAAAACTCTTACTGGCTATCTACCTGATCTTGAAGATTTACGTTTGGTTTGGTTTCTGGCTTTAAACAATTTTTTTCTACTCTTTAATTTTTGTGGTCACCAATTTCATTCAAGTGTCTGTGTACCCTGAGGGTGCTACTTAACAATTTTCTCAATTAAAAAAAATTTTCTGTGGCGTTTACCTCTATGTTAATTTATATATACTTTGCTCTAGGATCCTTTTTATTTATAATTTAAACTGACTGATCGTATATCATGCTTTGCTATGAATTTCTGAATAATTTTCTAGACTGGCTGTCGTTATTTGTGGAGAACTAGAGTATGATGCTGTACTAGATACCATGGACTAGGGGTATAGAACTGAATGATGTGCTTCACTGTACATGCTATATATGTACAGTGAAGCTTTTGGAGAGAAGCTTTTGGTATTCTACAACATACATGGAAGGATATGATGAAATCTTGGTAAAGTGTTGTTTTTGGATGAAATGGGAAATAGGAACTGGTACTAGAAGCTGTTGAGAAATTAAGAGAACATGACCAGATTAGCAGTTTAGAACACTGACAATTCCAGAGAAAGCTCTTGTGGCAATCTGGTGAGTGATGGTGGCCGTAGACAAGTAAGGCATTTAGTGGAGATGGAGTAAAAATAAAAAGGCTGCATGTGAAACAGTCGGGGAGTAAAATAGTGTGCACTTAGAATAGATATTTGAAAGCTTTCTATGAATTGGACCCTTCTAGGTATTTTGAATACAAACAGAAGATTCCATTCCTGTCCTTAAAAGCTGACAATCCAGTAAGAGAGTTGAGGACACACTGAATTATACTAAAAGTAGCCAGAATTGAGTGTCATGAAAGATGCAGATAGAGTTGAGGAGGGGAAAAAAATCATTCCCAAGTGGGGGAAGGATTAGTAATTCAGTAGATACTGAATGATTTGGAATATTCTTAAGTGACACAGAAGCTTAGGGAACAGAGATCACTTTAGAGGCTGGATAGAGAACTAAAGGAAGGGAGGAAGTGGAACTTAAGCAGGTTCTAAAAAAAAAGCAGCTATGTGAAGTAGGGATTGGTATTCACAAAGCATTGATGCTGGAAGACTGGTGTTTGCTTAAAAGTGGCTATGTTTTATCTGAGCCTGGGATCTCAGGTTCCTCTTAACAGTTCGAGTAAATTTGGAAAATTTTTTCTTTATTAATTGGCTTACATAGAACAAACAATTAAGAGTATATATCCTTATGGTGACTATATTACCAGTTTACTAGAGCTGCTTTAACAAAATATCACAGACTAGGTGGCTTAAACAACAGAAATTTATTTTCTCATAGTTCTGGAGGCTAAGTCTAAGATCAAGGCATTAATTACCTGTTTAAAGGTCTCGTCTCCAAGTACAGTCACTTTGGGGGTTAGGGCATCAACATTAGGAATTTGGGGGAAACATAATTCAATCTGTAACAGTGATTATAAGGTTTTTATGTTTTTCAAAATGTGGCATTCAATTTTTTTAAACTGTTTAGAAATTTTTTTCCAGTGTATTTAAACTAATAAATCCTGTTCATCCATTTCTGTTATTTTTAAATATAAATATGAGGTTTCAAGCATATATAAAAGTACAGAAAAAAATATAATGGATAAATGTTCACATTCTGTCATATTTGTTTATATCTAAAGCCATTCAGCTAATCAGTATCCTGAAGTTATATGCCCTTTGGCATTGGTTTTTTTAAGGCTGAAAAATACTATTTTAGATAATGAGCTGCTGAATATTTTAAAATATGGATTGTTGGATGGTGAACTTGTAGCCTACTGTCAATTTTCTGATAGATCCCTAAAGCTCATCATACACGCTGTCTCTGACCATTTCCCAGGTTATACAAAGGTACAGTTTATCTTTAAAAAAAAAAAAAAGGTTGATATATGTTTTTACATATTGCTTAAGTAGGCTATTTTTGTCCTTTTCAGCCAAATTAAAAGAGATGTCACTGATCAAGAATTTGTGTGTGTGTGTGTATCTTTCTTTTTAGCCTGAAATGGTTGTGACAAATAATCTCCTGGATCTACCACCACCATCTCCTCCCAAACCAAAAACCATTGTCTTACCTCCCAACTGGAAGACAGCCCGAGACCCAGAAGGGAAGATTTACTACTACCATGTGATCACAAGGTAAGAAGGGCTATGTGGGCATCCCCAAGTCAGCTTTCAGTTGGTTGAAGAAGCTGCCACCATAAGGAGAGTTTTATGGTCATAGACTTGTTTTTACTAGTTGTTCACTGAGCTCGAGGGCTGCTGGATTTCCAGAATCACATCTTAAATGTTATGTCATACCTTAGACTTTGATCTTTTTTGGATATGTTTAGGTGTGCCTTTAATTTGCAAGACTCTTTTGGAGAAAACTAAGTTGTTTTTGAAGAATGGCAATGACTTCATCTAATGTTGTAGATATCAGGGGTCGTGGGCAAACCTTTTCTGCAAGAGGCCAGATAATAAATATATTAGGCTTTACTTGTCAAATAGTTCTTGTCACAACTATTCAATTCTGCTATTGCTATGTAAACTGCCATACATAAATGAATAGGCATGTCTACGTTCCAATGAAACTTCATTTACAAAAATAGTCAGTGGATCAGATCTGGTTCATGAGCCATAGTTTGATGACTCCTGCTATATATTAAAAACCTGATTTAGCTTTTTCTTAGAAATTTAAAAAAATATCTTTTAGGCAGATAGCTTTATGTGGCTATGTGTGCTTTCTGTGTATGTGTATTGGGGTGCATGTTTTGTCATCTACTTTATGTTCCAATCTATTTATAGAACTTTATCAGTTAATATAAAAGTACATTATTTTTAATGCTTATTTGTTACATGGGTCATGCCTATGGGCCACTTGTTTTTGTAAGTAAAATATTTTGGGAACACAACCACCACCATTTATTTAGGAATTGTTTATTGCCGCTTTTATAATCCAGTGACAGTGTAGGCTAGCTGTGGTAGAGACCATTTGGCCCAAAATGTCAAATATATTTACTCTCTGATCCTTTGTAGAAGAAGTTTGCCCAACCCCTGCTCTCTTGTATGGTTATACCAAATTTTATTTAAGCCCACCCTGATTGGTGGATTTTCACTATTTTATATATAACCCTAAACCTAGTCATCCTTACAGACACTAATACTAATCTTACTACCTTCTTTAGGTAGATTCCTAGAAATGGAATATTTAGTCAAAAGAGACACATTTTAAATTGATAATTATTATCAGCTTACCATTTTTTAAAAAATTATGCCAATTTAGACCCCCAAAAAGGTATGTAAAAGTGCCTTTGTCTTCACGTAGGTTTTTTAACTCTTGTAAGACTAGTAGGTGAGAAATCTTAATTTCATTTTCAATCCTTTTATTGTTGAGATGGAATGTCTTCATTAGATTGTTGGCCATTTGTGTCTTTTGTGAATTGCTTGTTTGGGGAATCTACCCATTTTCTGTCAGCACTGTTAGATCTCTTTATCAAGAGTATTGCGGATGTTTTTGTTTGTAATGTCTTGTGACATAAAGAAGTTAAAATTGTCATGCAGTCAGATGTTTTCCCTTTATGTATTCTACTTAGAAATGTCTTCCTTATTTCAGTAAAAATACCTTCATGAACAAGACCTTGTTATGATGGCTAAAAACGTAGTGATTTTTAAAAAGCAATGTCTGCAAATTTTACCAGAATTTTGTTTTTTCAATACCATAGCAAGCTTTCTAATCACTTTTCCAAGAATAAATAAGATTGTATTTCTCATTTATGTGTGTGCTTTTTCCTTTTTTGTAGGTTTTCCTTAGCCAGCACCTAAGAGCTTAATACGTCCCTCTCTGTTCACTTCCCATAATAAAACCCACAGCTGCTTGTGGTTCTTTGATTACAGTAGAAATCTTGAGCCCATTTTTTAGTTCGTTCCATCAGTCAGAGATAAGCCTGTTTTCATAAACATCTGCAAAACTGACTTGCATCAAATGCCTTTAATGTTGCCGCCTGAAGATTGCTGTGGGAGGAAAGCAGAAGAGTGTAATGGCAAGGTTGACCTATCAGATATGTTGCTAGTTTCTTGGAGGCTTTGACATTTTAAATGATAGAGCATTCCCTGTGACAGCTGACTTCCAACTCCCGAGTATGAATTTCCTTACTTCCACTTGTTACTTCACAGATCTAGCTTTTAAAAAAACAGTTATTGAACACTTTTTTTGTAGTCAGTTGAGAATATTTTTAGCAGAGGGCACAAGTTTTTAACCTGTGTCTCTTTTCCATGCTGTCAGTCGTCAAACCAGAGGGGCACAACTACAAACAAGAAGGCTCCTAAAACAAGAAACAGTTTTCTCATATGATCAAGGATTGTGAGGAGTGTGGTTTGTTATTTTATTTTATTTTGCTCCAAGTATATGCTAGGTTACAACCATGATCGATCTCTTCACCTGCAGAGGGGTGGCATAGGCAGGTACCTACTCCATGGACTTTTTTTAGGCTTTGCTGAATCCTGTTTTCAGGACAGTAAGAGCCAGGTGAGAGACCAAGATGTTCGGTTTTACTGTTTTCTTTGACACCCAGCAGATGTTGCCACAACATTGGTTACAGAAATATAGTGGGCTAAACAGTTATATCTCTGGGATAGAATCATTGCTGCTGGAAAGATAACCAAAAATGTCTATGTCTTTTGTCTTGTTCTGTGTCTCACTTCATGTTGTATTTTATGTGTATATGAGCAGAAATACCTATGCCAGCGTCCTGTTTTCTGGCCGTAACAGCATGGCTTTTCTTACCTTTTTCTAGGCAGACTCAGTGGGATCCTCCTACTTGGGAAAGCCCAGGAGATGATGCCAGCCTTGAGCATGAAGCTGAAATGGACCTGGGAACCCCAACATATGATGAAAATCCCATGAAGGTGAGTGTGACTTAAACAGATATGTTTCCTAATCATTTGGGGAGTCTATATCCTGTCATTTTGTATGGCCAATAGCCACATGGCCTTGGAATTTTATTTTCTTTATTATTCTGGAGAATTTAGGCATGTAACAAGTGCTTAGGGGTGGTAGGACATCCAAACTATACAGAACAAAAAATAAAAGCCCTTAATTTCTATTCAGTTGGTCCCCTTTCATCATACTTTCCTCTCTGGAGATAAACACTGTTAACCTTTTAGTGCAGGAGTTCTCAACCAGGAGCAATTTGGCTCCTCAGGAGATATCTGATGTTATATAGAGATATTTTTTTGTTTTTACAACTGAGAGAATGCTACTGGCTTCTCATAGGTAGAGGCCAGGGAAGCTGCTAAACATCTTACAATGCACAGGCAGCCCCCCAACAACAAAGTGCTGACTCGAAATGTCTATAGTGGCAAAGTTGCAAAACCTTGTTTTGGTGTATATTCTTCCAGACCTTATGGAAAACACATAGAGTTTTTTTGGGTTTTTTGTTTGTTTTTCTTTTTTTTCTTTTTTTTTTTTTTTTTTAACATTTTAAACACAAATAAAATTGTAGTATTCATACTCCACTGTAACTTCCTTTAATGTATCATAGCTCTTTCCCTGTGGATTACTGTATTCTTAATGCTATGCTTCTTTTTAAATATTTTTAGGCTCTTTAACTGAAGTCTTTCTTATTTCTTAGATAGTGTGGTTTAATGTCCTGCCATTTTGAGATTGATGGTTCTGGAAAGAAGTTAAAACTGGTTACAGTAAAACCTCACCACAGGAGTATAACTGCTCCTTTTTTTTTTTTTTTTTTTTAAAGATTTGAGATCAAGATACTTTACTATGGGAATATTACTTTCGAACAAATAAGGCAAAAGAGAGGGAGAAATTGGGATTGGGGGGCATGCAAATCAGTGTATGTCCATGATTGAATTAACAGATTTTTTTTAAGCCCTTTCCACTTGCAGCAAGCATGTCTCCAAGCATGAAGTGTCTTGAGTGAAGTCAAAGACAATATATCTGTTTTCTTAGATCTGAATAGTAGTTTTTTTTTTATTTTGAAAATAAGAAGAGATACTTAGCTAGTTAAATCAGTGGAGAGAGGTAGGAGAGGAAAGGAAGGAAATGGAGTGAAAGAGCATTAAGTGAATGTGAGTTCAAAGTAAGGATTAGAGTTGATTTTTTGTTGTTAATAGATGGCAAAGAAACTGTTAGTTTGGTTGATCAGATTTAAAAGTTGAGAGTAGTTAGGTTTAAAGTCCATAGGTGGACTGTGTAGGGATGTATCTATCCCATTCATGAATTGTAAAATCGAAAGTTCTTACTGCTTGCTTAAGTTGTGAAAGTCTTTGAAACTGAAGGGCCAGACTTGAGACAGGATAAACGGTCAGAATATTGTGACTATAACTTGACTATGCTTGAGAAATTTCAGAAGAAAAAAAAATAGCTTTCTATGGCTAAAAAGAAGTGTTTTCTTACACAATCTCTACTTTGGGGAGTAAATCACCAATTAAAAATGATAATTTTTGTTTTCATTGTGTAGTGAAAATAATAAGAGATGAGTCCCAAGATGAAATTCCACTTGAGAGTAATTAAAACAGTGGGATTTCCACAGTGTCTGATGAGAAACTATTCCTTGGTGCCTGTTACAATGTCAACTTATTATAAGGGACAAATATTTTCAGATTTCTGTACCACTCATTAGCACTATTTAAAGAGACCACAAAGATTCCTATGTATTTTTAATCCTGTTTTTGAAATCTGGTAATAGGCTTCTGGAAGAACAATATATTTAAAATATATACTATAACTTTCTGTTTAATAGGTGAGCATGTATTATGTTTCCCAAGTTGTGCTTCAGTTGCTTTACTAGGACAAACTAAAGTTTAAAAGTCACATTTTGCACTTAAAGCAGAAAGTTGTTTGACTAAGGGACTTTAACTGTACTGTATACCTGTTAGAGAACTAGAATTTTCTCAAACCAGTCCACATAGTGCAGCCTTTCTCTATCATCTCTTTAAGACTAGCTTCCTGACATTTGTTTCAGTTATCATCAAATTACTTCAGGAATATTAAGGAGCAAACAACAAGGAGTCCATTCAGGGGTCTGCAAAAGCAAATATAGTATATCCTAGGATGGGACACCACAGAACTAAATCCAATGCTTAATTCAAAAATAACTCTTACATATTATATTGATACGCTCTTGTATGTTGGAGGGTTGTTGGTACATTTGTAAAGGAGAGTGGGAAATTATAAATAGGAAACATTCCTCCTACTACTGTTAACTGCCTCAGGGGGATTATAAAGTAAAATTTCTAATGGAGATTCCATGGTGTCAGCTTTCATTCAGTTTTCAGAGAAGAGTGGGGGAAACTTTTCCATTATTATTCTTTGCTATAATAACAAATACGTAAGTAAGTTCTTTCTGGAGTTCAAATAATAATAATAATGGGAGCACACAAAGTAATTTAGCTGCCAGTGTGTTTTTTATTGTGAACAAATAGTTAAAGGTAATGATATTTTCTCTCACAAAACAGAATCATAATCAAACCAAAGCAAGACTTATAACTTTAATTCCTTGAGTGAACTTCTTAAGGTTTGACCTGTCTATGAAATGGTTGTACCATTTCTACCTGAGCAGAAGATAAAAATTAATTTGAGAAAGTTTTACACTTAATACTTAACACTTGATATTATGTAAATGACACCTTTGGTAACCAGTTCAAAACATTCTTGCCATACAATTCAGAAGAAAGGAAAACAAATTGTCTTTCTATGGCCATTTGCTTTTGTCTAAACTTTTTCTCCCTTAATTCTTCACTTAAAACACTTTCTTGTATTATTTATGGCACATTTAATATTATACCTTTGTATTTGCAAATGCTTTTAAGGTAAAAAAATTCCAACTTAAACTAGCATAAACATAAAAAGAGACATTGGCTTGTATAACTTGGAAGTCAGGAATAGTATTGGCTTTAGATCTGGCTGGATTCTGTGGCTTAATTGATGGGATCAGGATTTTCACAGTCTTTGATTCTACTTCTCTCTATGTAAATCAAGACAAGAGTCAAATCTGGAAATTGTTTTAAGAAGAGCAGCTCAGTGATTGTTGCAGTCCTGTGTAAAGCACTATGCTGCCGGTGAGGGTAAGGGATGATACTAGTGTGACCTGGGCTCCCACTGCTCAAAACAGTTTACCTGGTCACAGGAAGGTACTGAGACTCCTGTGTTAATGGGCCTTGATTTTCAGTCAGTGATTCACATACAGAATTGATGAGATTAGTTTCTCTGTAGCCAGAAGTTGAGTCACCCCTTAGCTCTTACGAAATACGGTTTTGATGATCTTTAAGTATGAATAGTGAGCACGATTTTGGCATTGTTTTGGTCAGTTATCATAGAAGGTGAAAGAACTTATTTGTGAAATCCACCCAAGTGCTATGGACCCATGGAAGCTGGGAGAGGGCTGATCAGCACCTTCAGCAGAAATCTGTGTGTTGGCCATGATAGTGTGAACTACCTGACTTGAGGAATGTTTTCATTACTTAGTGAAGAGCACTTTCTGCCATTTATGAGAGTTTTCTTACGAGAATTTTCAAAATCTCCTCAGAGGAGAATAAACTATATATGAAACTCTTCACAAGTAAATATTCAAGAAGGTGTTAATAGATAAATTTTAGCTTTGGTTTCTTCCCCTATCAGGAACAAAAGAAAGAAGTCTGTTTCGCTTATCATTTAGAAACAGAAATACTTCTTAAAATATTTGAATGATCTATTAGGAAAGAAAGGAGATGGCTACTCACTGATTTCTACAGTGCTTATGTCCAAGGCTTATGTCTGTAAACCCTAAAATTCAGAATGAGACTGCAGATAGAGGAATTTTCAAGCACCTATGCAAAGCAATTCACATCTTATGGGTGGTTTTTAACATACCTTTTTACTGTCCATGACTCTAACAGTGTCTGCCTTTCATTTGGGGTACTTATTTGATCTGTTGACATTTAGTAAATGTGTCAATAAAGTTGGGTGCAAGATCTACTCTTTTACTGTTCATTTTCTAATTTTTCATCTGCCTTTTGTTTTTATTTTCCTGCTTTATTTTGCATTAAGTTAGATTTCCCCCAAAATATTCTATTTCATCTTCTCTACTAACTTATTAGCCATATCTTTTTGTTTTACTTGTTTATTTTTTGCTCTGAGGAATGCTTAGAGCATCAAAGTATGGTATGGGGACCTCTGGGGATTCCAAAACCCTTACAAGGGAGCCATGAGGTCAAAACTATTTTTATAATACTAGAACACTATATTCCCTTGTCACTCTCATTTATTCACAAGTATGCCATGGAATTTTCCAGAGGGGTATGTGACATGGTTGAAGGCAGAAGGAAATGAGACTCCAGCTGTCTTCTGTTAAGCCTGACATAGAGAGAGTCCTAAAATGTAAACCTGTGCTACTCTTACTAAATTTCTTTAATTTTGGAAAATAAAGGTTTTTTCCCACAAAAAAAATTATTGATACTAAAATAATGGGTTTGTTAATGCTGTTTTAAAATACTTACTTTTTTCAGTTTGGACTTAATTTCTAATATGGTAAATTTTGATAGACATAGCTTATATGAACAAAAGCTCTTTGGAGGTTTTCAGTATTTGAAGAGTGCAAAGTTATACTGAGACCTAAAAGCCTGAGAAGCTGTATTTAAGGTTTACAATATGCATATTTACTTTATTATAGTCTACCATTGTGTAATATACCACTTCATTTGCAATTGTAAGAACCTGTTTACATTTTGCCCCCCTCCTGTCCGTTGTGCTTTTGTCATACATTTTATTGTTTTCATGTGTTATGAATCCTCGACTATATTATTAATTTTGGCTTTAAATAGTTTGTTATGTGTTGAAGAGATTTTTTTATAACTTGGAGCGTAGTCTTATATTTACCCACATATTTACCATTTCTAGCACTTTTCATTATTTCGTGTAGATTTGAGTTTTCATCTGGAATCATTTCCTTTAGTCTGAAGTTTCCTTTAATATTTTGAGTATTTCAGGTCTGATGGTGATGAATTCTCTCATTTTTGTTTGTCTGAAGAAGGTCCTTATCATAACTTTTTTTTAAAGTAGATTTTATTTTTTAGAGCAATTTTGGATTCACATCAGAATTGAGCAGAAAGTACAGTGTTTCCCATATTCCCCCTGTGGCCACACATGCACATCCTCCTCTGCTGTCAACAACCTGCCAGAGTGATACACTTATTTGCAGTCAGTGAATCTAGATTGATACATCATTATCAAAGTCTGTAGTTTGCCTTAGGGTTCTTGGTGTGGTAAATTTTTGGTGTTTTGACAAATGTATAATGGCATGTATCTACCATTGTAGTATACAGAATAGTTTCACTGCTTTGAAACCCTTTGTGCTCCCCCTGTTCATTCTGTCTTACCTCCCCCATCCATGACAACCACTCATCTTTTTACTGTCTCCAGTTTTGCCTTTCACAGAATTTCATATATAGTATGTAGCCTTTTAAGATGGGCTTCATTCACTTAGGCAATATACGGTTAGGGTTCCTCCATGTCTTTTCATGTCTTGATAGCTTGTTTCTTTTTAGCAGTGAATAATATCCCATTGTATAGATGTGCCACATTTTAGTTATCCAGTCACTAATTGATGGACATTTGGGTTGTTTCCACTCTTTGGCTGTTACAATAATGGTATGAACAATTGTGTACAAGTCTTTGGATATACATTCTCAGTTCCCTTGGTTAGATACCAGGAGTGGAATTGCTGGGTCATATGGCTAATCTACATCTAAATTTTTAAGAAGTGTGAAACTGTTTTCTAAAGTTGCTGTACATTTCTACCAGGAGTGTGTGAAGTTTCTGTGGGAGAATTTTTATACAGACAGATACCTAAGGGAAGAACCTCATAACTGTCACATGCTTCCAGCAAAAAACTACCTGAATGTTCATTCACTCTGTATCTTAGCTTCTTAGGCTTTTATCTCTGATTTGTCAGCTTTACCTTTTCTTGTATTTCTAATGAGAAAATATAAATGAAGGCATCTTTTCTGTTATTAACCCTTTGACAGAAGATGAAGGAACAAATGAGTTTTGATCTTCCAGCCAGCTGTGCCTTGATGCACAAGGCAAAGGCTTAAAGTATCAGTCTTTGGATTTCTTTCTAGACCATAGTCTCTATCATTAGGGTCTAGTTTGACTCAGATAGCTAGGGACTTACTTGGATCTAACATTCCTAACCAGTTTACAACTGTATTCACCTAGCTAGCATATCAGAAGACAGGAGAAGGATACATGTGGGGTATGTGTTTATTCAAGTTTATTCCTTCTGCTCCATTGTTTTTTTCATCTTTTGGGTTTTCATTTAGATTTTAATCCCCTTGTAGATACAGGCTGTACCACTGCAAATTTTCACTAATTCACAGGCCTTGCATTAGTTTTTTAGAGATAGAAAGAGAAATAAAACTGAGCATTAGTCTTCAGGAAGTTCAGTTTAAGGAAATAGCCACATCTATAAACCAAGAATACAATGGGAGAATTGCTGAAGTAGGAGTGTGTACAAAATGCTATGGGAGCACAGTGATTAATGGTCTGAGAAAATGCATCAATGATATGTCACAGAAAACATGATTTTAACCTAAAGCTAAGGTAGGCAGGAAAGAGGATTCTGAGAAGATAAAGCAGTTTTTGCAAAGGCATAAAGTCAGTACAAGGCAGAGCATCATATATAGCGAACAGTAAAAGTAATTTGGCATGGTGAGAGTTTGGGTAGTGAGCAAGACAAAAATAGGAAAAGTAGGTCAGATTTAAATTGTCTGAGATCTTGGTGTCCTACCAATGTGATTATTGTATGATAAAAGCCAGTGAATAAGCTTTTAAGGCAAGGAGTCAATAAAATATGTGTCCCTTGAGTGAAACAGACCCATTTGAAAAGGTAAGATTCGTAGAAAGGAGATCAGATTGAAGAGTATTATAATAGTTTAGGCAAAATGAGGAACTCAGAGTGGAGGTGTTGAAGATTCATGCAAAGTTTCCTGAAAGGCATCATTTGGGGCTAAGTGAACAAATTGATATGGAAGAGGCAAGTGTGGTCCACCATCCTCATTTTTAGCTTGGGTAGATAAGGTCCCATTATTCAATCTGAGGAATGAAGGAAAGATCAGGAGGAAGTTTGGGAATACATTCATTGTGGAATTTGAGCTCCCTGCAGAATCCAGGATAGAATGGCTGGTAGGCAGTTACATCTAGGTTTGAGTCTTCAATAAATAGGTGCTTGTTGGAAACGTAGGGATATATGGTATCAACATAGGGAAGGTATGTAATGGGCAAAGAATCCTTTGGAGAGAACTGTGTGGTTCTGGGTGGGTGATATTAAAAGCTTTTGATGAGGAGACTAAGCATCTGTGAGAGCCCTCCTCTCTCTTCCTCCAGTGTTGTTCCCTGCCTTTGGTCATCTTGTACTCTCTTCCGTCATCCATCATGTGGTCAGTGTAAAGTCATGTCTTTGCTTTGTGAACCACAGGCATAAATCATTACTGACTGCTAGCATGATTGAGAGACAGCAGTTTATTTACTACTGCCTTCTGGCTTTTCATTAACATTCAGTCACAAGGTATAATAGGTTTCCTAACTATACTATGTGAAAATAGTAGTTACAGAGTATAATTTATTGGATTGAGGGAGTTGGAGAGGGTGGAATCAGGGGCCAAGAGTCTTTTCAATTATGATCCCATCTTTGGAGTTAGGGGTAATTTGCAAAAAGATTCTTTATGAAATCACTTACCAACAATGGAGAGGGAACTAGGAAATCGCATTTGAAAAGGTATTATCAGAAACCAGAGCCCAGATCTCTGCAGAGCAGATAGTTAACTTGCCTGATAACATAGCCTGGTCATTGTCTGGGGGATCAGTAACTGCTAAGGCTAAAACTACACTTGAGGCCAAATGGATAAGAGTATGAGGCTTGCTGGTTCCTCTTAAGGACCTTATTTCCAGGTTTTTATGAACTCCACTTCTCTCTGAATGGAGCACATGGAGCCTCTGTGTAATGTAGTCAGACTTTTGAAACACTACTTCCTGAAAGTGCCTTAGAGATCTTTTTGTTCCTGTCCTCTCATTTCTTGGACCCACCACAACCCCCCCCCCCACTCTGCCTCTTTGACAGACTAAGGTATGGTGTATAATGCCTGATCTAGAACCAAACTGAAATTATTTTGCTCTTCCTGCTACCAAACGTAGTAGCAACTTCAAAATAGAATATACTGGGTTTTTATTATTTTCAGAGATCGATCTTTCTTAACTTATTAATTGGTGTGTACAGGTTTGTGTGTTGTAGAATTTAGGCTGAATCACGTGTATAGTGTTTCTGATAGCTCAACCCCTGTTTCTGGATTTGGGCTGCCCTGAAAGATAAAAGTTCCTCCTTAAATAATGTTTTACATTTCATGTTCCAGTAATTAAATTCAGGGGGAGAGAAGCATTAGCTGGGTACATCCTGCTCTTTGTCAGGACCCATTTCACTTAGGCTACACTCCTAAGATACAAGACATACAGGTTAAATGACATGGTCTTTTCTGTATGTATAATAAAAGATAGAGTTTGTATTTGTTGAGTTACAGAGTGTGTGGTGACCAGAGCCATCCAGTTAGCTTAAAGCCATTCCCTACTTAAAGACAGAAGGAGTAAAGCCTCCCCTTGGGTAATGCGAAGGTACATGGTCTTCCTTCTCATACTCATACTTAGTCATATTCTGACCAGATTCCTTGGGATTGCAGAGATGTCTCAGATGAAAGCTGACAGCAGGGTGAGCTTCTACAGGCAGTAAGCTCTGGCTTTTTGCCAGGCACTCTGCCTGCTCATTTCACTCTGTGCTCTCATCTGGCCACTGCTCATACAGGTTTCCAACAAAATCCCTCGTTGACTGATGCCTGGTGTGAGCCAACATATAGAAAAGGCAAACTCATTCTTGCTGAGGACCTAGGGGAACATACTGCTGTTTTATATCTCAAGAGTACTCTTCCCCTGTCTCTGGTAGATTCCTAGAATCTCAGCAAGAGACCTCTTGCAGCACAGATAGATGTTCCCTACCCCCATGAAGTAGCCTATTATATTTTGGGGACTGTTGGTCTAGCCTTACGTCTTTTCTGGTATTAGAGGATTTTTAATTGGCATAGGCATTTGGGAAAGTTAATAGCACTTGATTTTAAAAGTTTATATACTTAGAAATGCTAACACTTCAAATGGAACTTTTCTGGAGCCAGGGGCAGAGAAGGTTCCCAAAGTGTTTCATGTCATTGTCCATAAAGTGCTATCCTCAGCTCCAACTCTGGCTCCTTGTGTTGCTTGGCATTGGGCTTGAGTAACTGTTAACCAGTTTCTGAAATTATTTCTTGTGCCATTTGCAGATCACAGGCTGAGAGCTACATGAATTTCAGTACTCCCAAGAGAACTTCATTTTAGTTTATGATTTCCATGATATAAGTCTAGGCATCCTCTATTTGAATATTTCCCTTCTTAATCCCAACTGCACAGCATGCAAAAGGACCAGGAAAGCTCCTAGACAGAGCTCAGTGGATTGTGCTCTATAACTGTATTTTTCAAGCCCTACTGACATCACCAAGTCAGAGATTAAATTAGAAGTGCACTGAATTTGTTTAGCTTCTTGAACACATCTCCCATTCAGAGGGAAGCAGAACATTCCTGTTTACACAGTATCCTCACTGCAAGCCTGGCCTCTTCTTTGTGACCCAGAGCCTTGAGGTGGCTGTCATACCTCAAGGGGCCTTCTGTACTTGTTACTGTTGATAACTCATTTTTGAGATCAGGAGAACAGCTGAGATTGTGTTGAAATTACCTTGGCTTATTCAGGCAATTCTTGATCCCTTGCTAAGTGAGATCTTACTGTGAAACACACCTACACTCTACACTCCTTGAAAAAATAACCACAAAATCCCAAAGCAAAACTTTTTTTTGAGTAAAGGTAGATTTATTTAGAGAGATACCTACTACATAGAGTGTAGGCTGTTTCAAAAGGCGAGAGAAAGGCCACGAGGTGTGGGGGTTGGGTGCTCAGGTTGGAGTAAAAATAGATACACACTCCATAGACAGAGTGCCGGCCGTCTCTGAAGATGAGGGAGCAAGAGGGGTGGCTACGAGGCGTGGTGTTGCCAGTTTTTGTGGGCTGGGTAGCTTCACATGCCAACAAGTGGGAGGACCATTCCAACTACCCTGGGGAAGGGGCCAAAGCAAAACATTTGAAAATAGATATTTGTGTTTTGTTTCCTGAAACCAGAGGTAGAATCTGTTTTTTCTACCCTGCCCTCCCTTTCCTGTTCCCAGTAGCCACAGAAAGTAGAAAAATGGAAAATATATAAAGCTCTTACAACAAATCAGAGAAAGCTGATTTACAGAAGCCCAAAGCCAAGGGAGTGTCACCTTTCTCTGGAGCCAATCCAGAGCAGAGGGAGTTGAACAGCTCCTTCATCACCAGCGCCTTCATACTGTTGATGGAAATAGAGGAATCAGAACTGAGGGTGGGTTGGGAATAGAAAAAGTTTTGTGCTTTAAGCGGCTAGCAAAAACACGAAGTACCTATCATACCAGCTGCAGCTTCTGCATCCATCTGAAGTGACTTGTATTCACAGAGGGGATACGCATAATCTTTTCCATGAAAAGGTACATTTACTAGGAAGAGGCTTGATGGCTGGTGGTGAGCAAAGGTATGGGGAGATGACTTTGCATGGCAAGTGCTCTCACCTCTCAGCAGTGCCTGGTTGTGGGGAACTTGGCAGTCTCCCCACTCCCCCCAGCACTGCTGGAAGGGAATATTCCTAGGTTTGTCATCATCTTACTATCTTGGGACAGAGTATCTTCTGTTGTAGATCCTACTCACCTGTTCACTGATTTGGATGACCCTCGTGTCCCCCTCAGATACTTAGATGCCTTTTTAGTCTTTCCACTCCTGAACTGAGGATACCAACCTCCAAGGAGCATCTCCTGCATGCTGAGACTGTCTCCTACAGTCGGGCCAGCTCTGCCTTTGGAGGAAAAGTGATGAGTATCCAAGGGGAGTGGAGTGACTTGAATGAGGACCATGATGTGGTTGGACCTTTCAGTTGTGTGGCAAAAGGTGTTCAGAACAGAGCATTTTGTCTTTGTCCTGGAATCCTAGAATGTCAGAGATGGGAGAGGTGGAGTTCATCAAAACAGGGCCTCACTTGACACTGCAGCTCAGAACAGGGGCCTGAGTGTCCAAGTCACAGAGCACATTTCCTCTGCAGAGAAAGTCACCCTGAAACAGATGTTTAGCTACATCAGAGATGTAGCTTAGACTTAGGGTAGAGAATTAGAACTTGGTTTATAGGAACGAGGCCAGAGCCAGATGACAGGATTTAAACATGAGGTGAGAGTGGTAACAGCAGCTAAGCTGACTCCAGGCCGTGTCCCTTTAGGATCTTAATACCAAGAGTCAGGTATCTCACCTGGGGGAAAAGAAAGGAAGGTTCTGGAAGAACAGGGCGTCACTAAGCTGATCTCTCATGCCCACACTGTTGTGTTTTCTTTTCCATTTCTAGACCTCAAAAAAGCCTAAGACAGCAGAAGCAGACACCTCCAGTGAGCTAGCTAAGAAGAGCAAAGAAGTATTCAGAAAAGAGGTAAGGTTTGGTGGCTGTGCTATTTGTAACATTAGGCTGCCCTGCTTTTGGGTGTTCCCTTGCTTCTGTGATTTGACTGTGCGGTGGTTATGTGATGACACATTGGTGTGATTCTTTACAATTAGGTAAGAAGCACTTTTATACCCATGATCTCGTTTTACCCTACAGCAAGCGCTTGAGGTAGGCAAGACCAGAACTGTCATTCCTCTTATGTTGGTGGAGGATCTCAAGGTTCAGAGAAGGCAACCTGTAGACAGAAGAGTTGAACTCATGCCTTCTGGCTTGAAGTCTAGTTCTCTTTCTGTGACACCTCATTTGGTGGCTGCCTGATGAAGTGATTGGGAGAAAGCTTTATGTTGCTGGAAGTGTGTTTCCAGCTATCAGGACACTAACCCTTTCTGCCTCAAGGCATCCGGATTCTACACTCCAGCCTTTGTTCACTGAAGTGGTTCATGGTCGGTTGGAAGTAGACACGTAAATAAGCAACTGTGTGTGGCAGCTGTGTGATGATTGTGCCACAATAGGGCTTGAGGCCACTATTCAGGGTGTCAGGAAGGGCTCTTGAATCAGGGGTAGAAGTTCTCCAGGTAGCTCAGGAGGGACGTAATTCAGGCAGTAGAGTGTCCAGAGGCAAAAGAAAGCATTGTCCCTTCCGGGGAATCTGTGGACTGTAGCACAGAGTTTGCGAGGGGTGTTGGAAGATGAGGCTGAACAGTGTTGTGCTACTTTATATAGGGCCTGTGTGTCTATGAGTTACAGGGAACCACTGCAGGATTTTAAGCTGGGAATAAAGAAATTTCCTATTGTATTTGGGGATAGATTGAAGGGAGACAGTATGAAGGCCAGGAGACCACGGGAAAACTTTGAGTAAAAGCCTTCCCTAGGGATAAAACTTAGTTTGTCACTGTCCCTGTGTAAAATTATTGGCATTGCAGCTCAGCCAACTATCAGCTGTTTATTTAGTGCCTACCTTGTATTTTAGCCTGTTCTTTGAACATCTCAAAGCTCAATGACTTACAGGGCTAGGTACACCCTGTTCATGGTGCTCCATGGCAAAGTCGCTATCA
This sequence comes from Camelus ferus, assembly GCF_009834535.1. Lineage (NCBI taxonomy): Eukaryota > Metazoa > Chordata > Mammalia > Artiodactyla > Camelidae > Camelus > Camelus ferus. The sequence continues at coordinate 27,481,909 of NC_045712.1, forward strand.
CTGACCTCCTCACTCCCTTTGTCCCCTGGGATCTTAGCACCACAAATACTTCAGGAGTCCTGTGCCTGGATCTCTTTTGAGAGCCACTGGGTAGGACAGACAGTACAGAAATAACTCAGAGGGACACTGGAAGTTGTGTATTGAAAAGGGTTTTACTCCAGAGCTTCTCCAGCCAGCTGCCATACCATGCTTCCATCTGCTTGGCACTGATGTAGTGTGACTCAAATGAAGTGCAACACTTACAGACTAAGTAGCCTTCGATAACAAAATGGTGGCCTGGAAAGGCCCTGTCTGCCCTGCCTCCAGGGGCAGAGAATTTAGCTATAGTCTCTTTATGCCAAGGACACAAGATCTGTTAGCTGAAGCCTGGGGCTGCCATGAGATTCAGCAGTGGAGTCCTGCTGCTCGGTCCCTCCATCTGCTGCTCTGTCAGGCTTGTTCATCCATCCAAGGGAGCTTTTCCCCCTCAAGGCTGACCCGGGGTCCTTTTCTCTTATATCCCACTGGCATACTAGCATTCTTCTTTCCACACTAGCCAACCTGAGTGAGGGAAAGGGAAGGATTGGCTGGCTCTACTTTGCTGTCTTTTCTGATTATTTCCTCAGTACAACTTCATGCCACCTCTGGGCTATTAAGCAGTATATTCTCTTCTCTCTGCCTGCAGATGTCCCAGTTCATTGTCCAGTGCCTGAACCCTTACCGGAAACCTGACTGCAAAGTGGGAAGAATTACCACAACTGAAGACTTCAAACACCTAGCTCGCAAGGTACTCCCCCTACTTGTGGTCTTAGAATGTTCTGGGCAAACTGCACCTTCTAAGAAGGTCTCTTTCATCATAGAAAGTGGGTTTTCCTTGCCGGATGCCCAGGCTGGGGACACAGGAACAGGGAGGGAAGATACAGGCAGGGAGGTTCTCTAAGAGCTGAGCTTCCCCTTTCTGGTGATCCCAGCAACAGCCTGCCCCAACTACCCCCTTGGTCAGCTGTCAGTCTTGGTAAGAAGGGCCCCAAGGCAGCAGGCTGGTCTACCCCTTCAAATCATTTCCACTCTGATTGGTGGCTGTGGTCTTTCTTCCTGTGTCCTGGACAGCTGACTCACGGCGTTATGAATAAGGAGCTGAAGTACTGTAAGAACCCTGAGGACCTGGAGTGCAATGAGAATGTGAAACACAAAACCAAGGAGTACATTAAGAAGTACATGCAGAAGTTTGGGGCTGTTTACAAACCCAAAGAAGACACTGAATTAGAGTGACCTACCGGGCCAGGGTGGGAGGACGGGCAAGCTGGTAGGACAGACTGGGGAGAAGAAATCCTGTGGGCCCTCTCTGCCCCACCCCACCCCACTGACAGGGCTGTGCTACTGATGACACATCACCCTGGGGAATTCAGGTCTGCAGATTTCAGGTGAAAGCCACAAAAATGAGCTCCATCTACAACAAGCAGTCCCTGGTTGTGAGCTGTTGGTAGAGGCCATCAGAGGCAAGGGCTTAGGCCCTTGAGACCTTCCCTTCTGAGACCCTGGCCAGGCCTGACCCCACTCTCACACCTGGGTCTCCTCCTTGGCGGTGCTGTCAGCGCACAGACTCATGCGCATCCCCACCCACAACCCCCTTACCCTGAAGATCTGTATTATATTTTAATGTATATGTGAATATATTGAAAATAATTTGTTTGTTTTTCCTGGTTTTTGTTTTTTGTTTCGCTTTTAGCCTCTACGTGCTAGGATCACAGGAAGACTTTGTAAGGATGGTATAAGTTCTCCTGCAAGGTTTAATTTGTTATCATGTAAATATTCCAAAGCAGGCTGCCTTGTGGTTTTGGCCAGCCTTGTGCTATGTTGATAAGATTGATTTACTGCTTAAAATCACTTTACTTTATCCAATTTTTACTGAACTTTTTATGTAAAAAATAAAATCAATTAAAGAACTTGGCATGTGTGTTCCATAAAAGCTAGTCAGGCATGTTTGTATAAAGTGTTGTCACTGTTGAGAGAGGAGATGATGGCCATAGGTGTGTGAAGTCCAGAATTACTCCTTGAGATTAGAGTTTATCACACACAGGCCTTCCCCACAGGCCCCCTGTGACTGAGGTAGACATCTTACACGTGTACTCCGAGCAAAGGAAGTGGACCTGAGGCCTCCCTGGCACTGGGCTTCTTTACTTTGCTTAATAGCCCAGCGAAGAGAAAGGCACTTGTCTTTCCTTTTGTCCCTTCTGGCTGGCAAGAGGCAGGGAACCTCTTCCCTCCAGAGACTTGAGTTACCTGAGGGAGGCCACAGGAATGCTTATTTGATATTTGGGTTTCCTGACCCCCCACCAGGCTCCCTGACACTGGGCTTGGATACTTAGAGGGGTCCAGTGCACAGGTAACAACAGTGATCACGTGGAGGACACAGGGCTCAGTGGAGACACATCCCACTCCTGATGAACCCGTTGTCTAGGCAGTGAGAAGGGCCAACCAAAAGCTTCAGGCCAGCCTGGGGCCCATCTCTGCAAAGAGAGTGGTCCCATCTCTTCCTCACCAGGGTGATTTTGCTCACTGTACCAAAGCCCTTGGGGAAGAGGCTGTGATCTGCCCAGTCTTGGGTGGGGTGGGCAGCAGTCACTGCCTGCTGGGCCCTTAGAACTCAGGTTGTATTCATTTGATCCTCACAACCTGAAGGCACAGGAATTGGCACTGTTTGGATGAGGAAAGTAAGACTCCTCAGTGAGGCTCAGTATCTCATCTGATTTCCTTGAATTAAAGGAATTGTAGAAAGAGGAGAAAAACGCCTACTTTGAAGACGTAATCATTAGATGTGCTATTTAACAACGTAGCCAAAGTATTTTCCCATGGTCCTGCAGCCTTACTGTTAAACTCAAGCACATTATTGTACCAACTAACATGCTTGAGCACATGAAAAGGGATGAGTTTGCCCTGCAGAGGTGCAGCCATGTGCGCTGCTGCTTTGCAGCAAAGTCAAACTCATGGTTTTACCTGAGGCTCTAGGTTCCTCCAAGGAAATCTGGGAGGCCTTTCATTAAAGGGTGGTGACCAAGGAGCTGTCAAGTTTCAGAAAGGACCTCTTTGAAGAGGAATTCTGTTATTTTACCTCCCTTTAAGTTTTTTTCCCAAATCTTCCCCTTCTACACACACCTCGATACCTTTAAGCTCAGATCCCTTTGGTGGTGATGAGGGGTGCCAGCTAATCCAGGGCCTGTTCATGTCTCTCAGTGCAGGATTTCAGTCATTGCCGATCCGATCCCGGTAGCCCTCTGAAGTAGGTGTGGTGTCTCCAGTGCACTGGCCTGATTCAAGCTGACCAAACACTCAGCCTTTCCTGCTTTCTCTCCTGGGTTATTGCCCAAGGGTCATTTCCAGATGAGGGTGCCTCTAAACCTGTCCTTATTTTAAGGAAAAGATTTACAGGGTTAAGCAGCCCTAGTAAACTGAGGAAGGAGCAGTAGCAGCAGTCTGATGAGTTTGGCACTCACAGCCCACCAATCCTAGTCACATCTCAGCAAGGGGACAAGATCTACTCTGGGCCCCAATCTCCTGAGTGAGTTTAGGTGCCTGTGTTTCTTAAGTGCTCTGATCCTGATGGAGGCCAGGATGGTAGCCACTGTTCCTTCTTAGGCAGGGCCTGTCTGCTAGAGCAACCCCCTCCAAAGGCACAGTAACCAACCTGCCCGCCTATCCATTCAAGGTGGTCATATACAAGGGGTGCAGATGGTCTGGCTGCAGCTGCCCTGTCTCAACAGCCCCTCAGGTGGGATGACCTAACTTGTCCTTGGCTTGTGTGGAAACCACATAAGCAGCTGTGGAAGCATGTTTGGACCTCCTCTCCTCTCCTGAGTCTAGAACATAGGTCTTGAAACAAAAAGCCTTACTTCTTTTTTCTCACCTAGAGATGACCTGATGCCCTTGGTAATTAGCCTCCCAGGACCAGTCTGCCTCTGACCTCCTCCTTGCGCGGGCAGGCTTCCAGCCTCCCTTTGATGTTGGTCACAGCACAAGTCAGGAAAATGGTCTCAAACCTAAGGCCCCTTGGTGCCAACCTGAGAGTCAGGGGTGAGGGTAGGAGGTTGCCTACTGAACATGCCAATCTTTTTATTCTCCAGCAAAGGAAGCTAAAGTTCAGAAAGGTAAAATACTTCCTAACACGACTCAGCCAGTGAAGGCAGATGTGGGATGTGACTGCCATTCCGCCTCCAGAGCTCACACATCTGCAGGTGCACACTGCCAATTTAGGGGCTCCTCCTACCTTCTAGGGACCCTATCCTTTTTCTGGGCCTCTGCCGCCACATAGCCACCCACGGAGCCAGAAGTGCCAGGACAATAGTCCAAAGTTGCCTTTAATATGGGATACAAAAGTAGAAAGCAACAGTTGAGGCTAAGTAAGGGGAGGGGGACAGGACCATTCCTTACCACCAACCTTCCTGGAGGAAGGTAGGGTGAGGGGAGGTGAATGGTGGCTGGATCATCTGTGCCCCCCTGGCACAGAGCAGGCTGAGGTCACCAATGCCAGGAAGCCCGTGAAAGGGAAGGTGTATGAGATATGAGGGTGGTGGGGAGCACCAGAGCAGGTTCCGCGAGAGGCCGGGCTGTGGAAGCATCACTTACACCACAGAGCAGCCCTCAGCAAAGGGGCCCAGGACCCGGACCACATCTTCACGGCCCATGGCAGCCAGGGTGTCTGCTAGCACCCTGAGGGTGGCACTGCTGCCCTCTTGAACAGCCCAGTCTCTCAGCAGGGTGTAGGCTGGCACCTGGCTCTGGGCCATGGTCTCCACAGCCTCAGACCGGTAGCCCAGGCGGCTTGCCAGGCCCTGCCAGCCTTTGTCAGATTCGCCAGATGCCTCCAGGAGCTGCTCCACTTCCTCCTGCTGCTGCCGAGGGAGATGGAGGTAAAGCCGGCAGCCAAGCTCAGGATGTGGCCCTGAGGTTAGAGACATGAGGGGCACATGAGGGTCAGACAGGCTTTGTAGTGTGGCAGAGCTAGGATGAAGGACTATAGACTGGGGTAGAAGACTCACCCTGGCTGGGAGCACAGGGCTCCAGACCGCATGGAGAGTCCTGGAAGACAGTGCTATCCCCATGCATCTGATCCCTGTTGAAAGCCCCCAGCTCTGTAGTCCGAGCTTTGGCCAGTTGCTGTCTCTGTTTGTGTGAGCGCCAGCTGTGGGGAGCAGGGGGACCTGCCAGCCTGCTCCAGTCTTCACTGAGTCAGAGAAGGAGCTGGCTGGGAGTCCAGATGGGGAGAGGGTACCACAGGGCAATGCCCAGACCACCTACCACTTGAAGGCCACATAAGCGAGCAGACCGAGGACCACAGTGGCCAGGAGGGCACAGTAGACAGGGATGATGCTGCTCGAGGCCCCTGGAGGCTCAGGGGGGAATGGAGAGGAGGTGCCTGGGGCCAGGGCTCCCCCTGCCCCTACCCACACTCCTTCCCTATCCCTGTCGTGCTCCCTCCAGGTCTTACCTGTAGAGAAAAGGACAGACAAGATCAGGAGCAAGGAATCAAGGCGAGGGTCCCTAGGCAGCAGACATAGACTGCTAGAAAGACTTGAAATAATAGTCCCTACTATGTGAAGTCAAAAGCTCATACCATAGCATCGAAGATGACTAATTTGTTCCCCACACGTAGCTCCCACAGCCTCCTCTTTGTTCACCACCCTTGGACACCTAGCCCTTCCCTGATGCACCTCCTCTCAGGCTTCCAGACATCTGCTCATTGCTGGTCTACCGTCTCCATCTGACAACCTGGCAAGACTCTCCTCCCCTGGGAAGTCTTCCTTGAACTCTCCCAGCCTCTCCCTTTTCTGGCTCCTGGCACTAAATTGTGTCCGGTCTTTCCTACCAAGTCTGGACTGTGACAGGACACTGATTCACAGTTGGTCCCTGTGGGGGCCTCTGGGCACGGGAGATCTTGTAAATTTTTGCAAAATAAAGCTGAGCCAGAAGGCAAGTAAATGCTGCTGCTCACTTCTGCCTGTAGGCCAGCTGGTCCCCACAATCCAGTGCAGGCAAGGCACAAGAAACAGGGACTCCAGGGTCTGTGACTGGACTTGTGTGTGGCTGACCCACCTGTGTGCTACCCTCCTCTTACCCAATGCCCAAAATTTGGATCAAGAGGTGCTTACCCACATGGACCATGCCTTCCCTGTGGCTGGAGTTGTGAAGCATAGTTCTGCCAGCTAGTAGTGCTCCCAGGGGCTGCATCTCTTAGAGAAGAAGTTAAAATGTCATGGGCAGCGCCCAGGCAAAGGACCTGGGAGACTTACGCGTTCAGAAGGGTCTGTGTATAGGGACATGGGGGGAATTCCTCAGGCTTAAAGTCTGGAATCCCTTAGGGTAGTCTGTCCCACTTTCCTGGTTCACTTCATCCTGATTCACTCCAGGGCTGGGTACCCTCCATGTCCCCACTCACCAATCTAGACCAGTTTCCTCCAGGGTCAAATGGGGTGGAGGTGATGATAGAGCTGGCCGCAGCTGGAGGAGGCCAGGGTGCAGCTCAGCATGGAAAAGGGCACACTGGAAACCCCCCTGTCTCAGAGACCTTGGCAAACCCCTGGTCTGAGTCCAGGGATGGCAATAGGAGAACCAGGGAGACTCCCATCCCCATTCTCAGCCAGAGCCAGGTGGAGACTTAACTGGCTAGTAGGAAGCTCCCCAGAGTTCTCAGTACCAGCAGTTTCTGGAGTGACTATGTTCCCATTCCTGCCTCCAGGGTCAGTGTCCAGCCCTCACCTCCTGCTCAGAGGCTGGATGGGAGGGTACTCTGATGGGCTCAGCAAGGGTAGAGGGCATGTGGGCCCAGAGGACTCCTGGTCCTTTCTCATCTGGGAATTTGGAGAGGGTCTGGAGGCCAGAAACCTGAAGAAGAGGACCACTCAATCCCAGGAACTATCTCTACATGTAGGCTGATACCTGATACTGCTGGGACTGCAGGTCCTCAGGAGGCGTCCTGAGGCCTGGGGAGGAGACCCTGGTCTGGGCTAAGGAGGGGAAAAAGGATGGAGAAGAGACCTGGGGGAAGGCCCTTCAACTCCCCAACATCCACCACTCCACATCTGGCCTGGTCCAACCCAAGCATTCCAAACTCACTTCCCTGGGGAAAGTCACGGGCCCACGTGTGTGGCAAAGTCCAGTGTCGGCGAGTGAGTCTGGCACAGATTCTGTGGCGACCCTTGCCGTGTGAACGATGTGTACATTCGCGTTACTTACCACATAAGCGGCCCTTTCTGGATCCTGGTTGGCGGATTAGCCTGTGTATAGCGCTTGCAGAGAGCCAGGCCTTGTGTGTGTACCTGACCACCCCCACTCCCCAACACCCACGAGCTGCGGGATTGGAGCCTCTACCACACACACCCGTCTCCAGGTCCACAAAAGACGCACACACAACACCGCACACCCACACTGCCCTGGCTTCCAACACGCATCCTAACCCAGACGTCAGCACCATAATGGACAACATCCGCAGGACCTCTGGTCTGCAAGTGTGGGGCCTGGAGGCAGCCTTCAGCGCCTCCATCCAGGAAGACCCAGGACTCCGTCCCCAACCCGCTCCTGACCTGCAGCAGCCGACCCTCCGCAAGTCCCAGGATACGCTCAACCTGACGGAACGTGGCCTCCGAGCCTCGGGCCGGCGAGGAGGTCAGAGTGGAGTTCCTGGGTAGGCCAGGTTCTGCCCGCCGAGAGTGGGGAGGAAAGCTGGGAAGTGAAGGGGGCTGGACACCGAAGGGCGGGGCGGCACTGGAGGGCGGGGCCGCTCGCGGTCTTGCCCCACCCGGCTCAGGAACGTGTACATGCGCAGAAGTGAGTCCGAAGCCGCACCTGAGAAACCGCGGGCCGGGCCGAGCGGAGGTGACAAGTCTCCTTGGGACTTGAGCCCAGAGCAGGCTGAGACGCAACGCGCGCACGCATGCTCGGAGGCGGAACAGCTACAAAACTAGTCCAGGTTTATTGCTGAGATGGGAGAACGGGGGTGGGGGGTGCGCCCTTAGGATTAAGGCCACAGCCCGGCCCCTGTGCTACGGCGGGACGGGGCCCTGGGAGCCTGGATCCCCCTCCTCAGATTGTGCAAAAATGCTTGCGGCCACTGAGGCCAGTGCTAAGACTCTGGGCGGCCCCTCTGCCGGCGAGGGGCCGGACTTCCTGGAGTGACACCGCCCGCCAATCCCTGAGCTGGGCGGAGGTGGGGGCCCTGCCCACCCCCTGAGGCTGGGTGTCGCCTCCTCCTGTGGACTCCTGGGTGGGGCCTCGGAGGCGGAAACTGCTGGGGGCGGAGCTGCGCAGTGGGGCGCAGGGCTGTCAGCGGGCCTCTCCAGGGTTGTACTCTGTCTCCCCGGAGGACACCTGGGAGATGCGCCTCGAGGACCGCCACAGCTTCCGCGCGAACTGGCTACTGCGCACCTAGTAGGAGTAGGAGCAGGCTGGGGTCAGCCAGGACCGTCGCTCCCGGCCCTGTTCGAGGGGCTGGCCTGCCTGCATCCTCACCTCAGAGGGCTGCCCTGCGCCCACCACGATAAGCTTGCCGTCCTCCAAGCCCACGAGCACATGGCTGTGCTCCTTGGTCACAGCAACGCTGCGGATGGGCACCTTCATGGGCAGGGGAGGCGTGGCTGGCAGCAGTCTGCAGGGAGGGAGGGCATATGGATATATATGAACTCATGACTGCAAGGAAGCTTTGTATCCAGCAGATGTCCCTTCATTCTCCCATCTACCTCCTTATCCTCATTTGAAGGATGGCTTGTTTAAAATCGACACATAAAGAGATCCCCCACGAATGTGTGGCTAAGGGAGGCCCAGGATAAGATCACCCCCTGTGGAATGGGAGAACAGGTGACAGGCCTTGAAAAATGTGTGCACAGACATGTAAAGAGGGTGTGGGTCCACGGGGGCACCTCCCAGTGTCCTCTGCCAATGACCACCACCCTGAAGGACCATGAACCCGTAGTAGTGGGGCTCACTTGTTCAAGTGGAAGATGTGTAGGGCACACTGGGCCGTGCCCAGCAGAACAAAGTCCTCCGTCACCGCAAGGGCTGTGGGCTGCTCCACCAGGGGCAGTGAAGCTCTCAGCCTCCCATTCACCGAGTACAGGTGCAAGGAGTAGGTGACCTGGAGGAAGCAGGAGGTATCAGCAAAGACAGAACCCCAACCACCCCTATCTTGGCTGGGTGCCCTTTTTCCTTACCTGAGCCCCCAGACGCTCCCGCGCTGAGCTCTGCACCACAATCTGGCCCTCTGACCCCAGCGCCAGGTAGGACACAGGTCCAGGCAATGTGGCCCCAGGGGGCCTTAGTGCTGCTACAAACTGGCCACGGCGTACAGTATGGATGATCACAGTTCCATCCTGCAGGAAAGCAGCTTAGGGTGCGAGGCAGAGGTGTCTGGGCTTCAGGGGCAGTGCCCAGCAAACTCAGCCTCCCCCGGGCACAGGCAATCACACACCTCAGATCCAGAGACCGCCATGTCGAGTTCAGTGCTGATGGCCACACAGCTCACTGCAGCTTCGTGCCCATATAGGATCTGCACAGGCTTTGATGCCAGCCCCACTGAGAGACCACCCTGTGGAGAACACCAGCGCTGGCTCAGGACTGGGGCATCCCACTACCTTGGCCCCTGAGTGAGAAGGCTAAAGCTCACGAAAGCGAAGGCCTTGTCCAAAGCCAGAGAGCTGGAGGGCTGCGGAGCTCCAGACTTGCTTATGGTAGCAGGGGGAGGGGAAGAGAGGAGGGCAGGGCTAGAGGCCAACTGAGGGGCAGATGGACAGCAGGGTTGGACTGTGGGGGCCCCATGGGGCTTCCACCTGGCACACCTGTTGCAGGAGCCGCCACACCATGCACGTGGTGTCCCGGGAGCCTGAGATGAGGTAGATGCCACAGGAGTCCAGTGCAAGGCAGGTTACTACATCTGCATGGGGGGAGGGGAGGGCAGGGTACAAGCAGAGCAGAGCAGTTACCCCTCCCTGGCCAGCCTCGGAACCCTACTCCCACCTGCACAGCCCTAGCTCCAAGGCTGCCCATACCAAGGTGGCGGCTGAGCTGGTTCAGCAGCTTGCCCCGGGGTAGCGCAGTCACTCGCAGGCTGCAGTCCCAATGGCCACCACTGAACAGCAGCTTCCCGTCGGGGGCCACCGCCAGAGCTTGCCCACTTACGCCACTGCCTGGCACCCACGGGCCGCTCAGCAGTCGCTGCGTCCTGACCCAGTGAGGAGGACCACAGGTAAGGCAAGGCCACATAGGGGACCCAGGCCCTCAGAGACCATGGCCAGAGCCTGCAGATGGCCTGCATTTTGATTGGGTGGGGAGACAACTCTGGGTGCGGGGTAGTTACAGCCCACCCCTGCCCACAGCCCTCTGTCCTACTTGGGATTGCCCATGGTGGGGTCTTTGCTGAAGCTGAAGTAGTTGCTTATGTTGCGGTCATAGGGCAGCCAGCTGTGGGTGCCCAGCAGCCCACTGGCACTCACAGTGACCTGCAGGTGAGAGGGGGCAGAGGTGGGTTTGGGCAGAGTCAGAGACGGGGTAGAGCTGAGGTGGAGCCCGGCCCAGTGCACTTACCAACAGGTCTGGGGAGCCCTGGGTGATGAAGGAGTGGGGCTGCCGGTGGGGAACCAGAGCCAGTACGAGGGGCACGCCCTCACTGATGACCTGCAGGGGGAGTGTGGGGCTAGCTGGTGCCTGAGCAATCAGCGGGGGCTCCCACTACACTACCTGCTCCCTGGAGCACCACTCTGTCCCTTGGTCTCAGCCGCCAGGAGTCACAGACTAGGTGCCATAGAGGCAGAAGTCCCTCTGAGAAACAGGCATCAGAGACCAGTGGGCCTTCAGGAAGGCACCTCAGAAAGTAAGTAAGAAACCAAACAGGATGGACAAGGAGGACCCTTCTAGGGTCTCAAGCTCAGTTTCAACCTTAGTCCTCCCACCCCATCACTCCATGTCCCCCAGCCTGCTTGCAGGAGCAGAAAAGAGCCTAAACACATCAGGCCTGGGGGCACTCTGGGCTGCAGGCAGGGAGGTAAGGGAGAGTAACCCAGGCCAGATTTCTTCCTTCTTGTCTCCCTAAGGATGGTCAGATGAGTCAACACCATGTCCTAGCCCTCCCTCCTGAAGAATGCACCCCCCCAACACCTCTCCTATCTTCTCTGATGTCTACCTCTTTTTCTAAGATGTCTTAGTATCAGTGACCTTGATTTAGGTTTTCCACCTGCCCCAAAGGGTTGGTAAAGACAGTGGGATTAAATGCATTTCACACAGAACAGAAGGAAGTTGAGGCCCTGCCTCCTCTTACCTCTGCAAAAAAGGCCTTGAGCTGGTCTAGGTGCTGGAAGATGCTAGGTGAGTTAGTGTCCAGACGTGCAAAGCGTTGGGCTGCTTCCTCAGCTGAGAGCCGTGCCGGATGTGGCTCCTGCGGACAATGGTCGGTCAGCACTGTGGCCTGGGCATCCCGGGCCACTGTCTTCCAAGCCAGCCTTACCTTCAGCAGCTGACAGGGAGTCTGCCCAAAGTTGCTGATAATGCCCTCCAGAGCCTTCCGTTCCCGCTCATCTGCCACTTGGTCCAGGTCCACAGCCCCTGAGCAGGAAGGCAGGGTGGTCAGGACTCCCTCTATGCCCTTTGCGTTCATGCCTCCTCTGTACCCCGGCCCCCACGTGAGTCCAGGGCACTGCTCACCCTCATAGGTGCAGTAATAGAAGACGTTGAGGGCCTCTTCCGCGGCTGGACCCCGCTGTTTGTAGCCAAAGATGAGGTCGATCCACTGGTGCAGGTGGGCAGACACATACTCTGACTCCTGGGAGTGACAAAGGGGCAGTCAGTCCAGGGACAGCTGACCATCACCCCACCCCTCAACCTGGCTGCCCGCCTGTGTGTGCTCATCTCACCAGAGCCCGGCGGTGCTGCTGGATGAAGTCTTCAGGAGAGCTGGCCCACGGGGGCAGCACCACGTCTCCCACCTTCTCGTTGGTCAGCTGGAGGCAGCCCAGGTCAAAGCCTGGCACAGAAGACTGGGTCAGCTGTCTGGCTGCGCCATCTTCATCTGCTCCCTGGCCACCCCCAGCCTGTGCGCTCCGTCCCCATGCCTCCCACCCCAACGCCAGCTCTTACCGTTCTGGTTCTCTAGGAAGTCCGGAAAGTAGAAAAACTCTGGGATGAGCTCCTTCACATCGGCTGGACTCTCCAGGCGGGCCTGCCAGGCTGCCGCCACCGAGTGGAACTGCCGGTCAGAGCAGTCAAAGCTGGGGAGGGGCACGGGCCAAAGTGAGGAGGGGCGAAGGGGGACACGGAGGGAGAAGTTGTGGCTGCAGGAAAGCAGGGAGCCAGAGAGCCTGGGGTGCCTGGAAAATCTGCCTCTTCCCTTCACTGCCCAGCCCCGCCCCACATGATCTGCCCACCCCGCCCGGGGCCGCACCGGCCACTCTGCAGCTGGACGTGCAGGGAGGTGAAGGGTTCCACACGGATGAGGTAGTGCATCACGCCTGCCGCGTTGGAATAGTGGGTGCCATAGTGGAACTTGTCAATGGTGCCTGCTGGGTCCTCGAAGCTCTCATACCTGAGGACACAGTTGACGGAGTCAGCAGAAGGCCACCCCTTGTCCCTCCCAGCTCCTGAGCCCAGCCTTGTCCACACACTCACTTCTCCCTCACGAGCTGGGCATGCTTGGGGTTCACCACACCGATGGGTTTGGACAGGTCCCGGAAGACGGCTGGGTTGCTGAGGTCCAAGGCTGGGGACACGTAGTCCTGTAGGACCCAGGGGAACTGGCCGCCCACCCAGGCAAGAGCTGCATGAGGGTCCTGATGGCCTCCCTGCCACCCTGCCCTGCCCTCACCCTCGCCCTCAGGAAGATGGGCAGAGCCCAAGGGTCAGGTCAAACCATGTGGAGGGGCTGCAGGGGAGCAGGAGGGACTGCCTGGGACAGGATTCCCTTCACGGAAAACAGAGGCCAGGACGGGAGGAGAGTAGGGCTGGGTGTGTGTGGGGAGGGGGTGGCAGGGAACAGAGGCCAGGTCTCAGGCAGCACCTGCCTAGGATGAAGCTGAGAGCTCGGCCCACCATCAGTGCTCATACTTGGGTGAACCGGGGCTGGCAGAATAGAGGGGCAGGGTGGAGGCGGGAGCAAGCCCTCACCACAGGGTACTGAGATAAGTCATTGTAGGTCCGCCCCGCGATGGTGTTGAGTTGCATCAAGTACTCGAAGTTGGAGATCTCACGCTGTACCCATTTCTGGGAGGCAAGGCCAGGGGTAGGCAAGAGGTGAGCCAGTTGGGCTGCCAGCACTCGAACCAATCACAGGGCCCTGACCTCACCCGCTCCTCACACTCCAGGGCTCTCACCTGGGTAAGGCCTGAGGCGCGCAGCATCTCCTGGGGGGAGCGGCTGCTCAGGTAGCCTTGGGTAGGGGGTCGTAGGCGCAGGAGCAACGAGTACACCTGGTTCCGTACCTGGGTGTGGGGCGGGATGGGGCAGGGCTGGGGCCTGGGGGCCTGGAAAGGAGATGAGGCTGCGGCCCCGCCCACCTTGCACGGGAAGTTGAGGAAGTAGTTGGCCTGATCAATAAAGAAGAGCTCAAGTGCTGAGCGGCGCAGGTTGAAACGCCGTAGGTGGACCTCGCGCAGCTGGGCCAGTGGGCGCCGGAAGTCATGGCCGATGCCTGTGGGGACAGACAGCGAGTGCAGGAGCCAGTCGCCCTGGCCCCACCAGACCCCAGCAACCCCTGCTGTCCCTCCAAGCAGCTCCATCAGAACGCACCTTCCTCAGTTTCGACACGCTCAGTGCTGCCATCATAGAAATACACGTGCTGTGTGGTGACCTCCAGCAGCCCTGGGACCACAGCTACCACCGTGACCAGTTGGCACTCAGCTGACAGCACCAGCTTCTCATGCTGCTCGTCCAGTTCTGCTGCCTCCAACCTGGGGGCCAGAACCCACTTCAGGTACTAGGCCCTGGGACCCCCTTCCCAACAAGTCCAGGGACCACACTCCCAGAGTGCCACCAACTCATGAGGTACATGGCTCATGACTCCCAGGGGAGAGGGAGGAGCTGCCCAGGGTCCAGACTGGCCAGAAAACTGGGCCTCTGAATGCCAGGACATGGACTCCTGTCCCCAGCTTCTCCTCGCTCAGCCTGTGCCCACTCCCATCGGCCCCTGTCCTGGTCTGGTTTGTGTTTCTCAGTCCTGCTCTGGGGTGCCTAGCCAGGGAAGAGCTACCATCTATCCGGGTAGACAGCTCTGCCCAACCCCTCTCTTGATTTTGGACCATCATTTCAGGGCGTTCAGTGCTGCAGCAGGAGAGGAAATGGATTCAGGAATCAATTCCACTGCCTGAATGCACACACTGGAGCAGACCACTTGTCCCGCCACCCCCCACAACTCTGTCCCAGCCCCACTCACGCCATCTCCAGTGCAGCCAGATCATCCTCGCCCAGCTGGTCTTCCTGCAGCTCCTCGGGTAGGGTGCTGACTTTGGCCTCTTTGGTCACTGCTAGAGGCAGCGAGGCCTCCTCGGTGGGTGTCAGAGGAGCCTCACCTGCAATGAGCCCAGTGGTGCTCAGCCAGAGCTAGGCAAGACAGGGCATATGACGTTGGATGACTCAGCACACCCTCTCACCCAGGTTGTCGCGTAAGGCGCTGGCTTCCTGGTGAGGGTTGAAGTTGTGGTTGGGCACCAGCTTCAGACGCATGCGCGAATATGTCTCGGCACTGGACAGCTTCCAGCGGGGGGCCGGAGGGTCCCTATAGATATGTTCCCAGTGGTGGTCATGAGTAGGGGGCAGAAGTCTGTAGACCCTCTCTGTTATTCCCAGGCTTCACCCTCAAGGCACCCTCCTGGCCCCCCCAAACCTCGCCCACCTCAGGGCCCAGGCCCCACAGGGGCTAGAGAGCTGACGCCACAGCGCCCCCCAGTGGAGCAGGGCGGTAGAGTGCTGCGTTGCCTGTTGTTTTAGCGCCGCTGCATAGCGCAGCCCCTCCAGGCGCGCCCGCCGCTGCGCAGGTTCCAGCACCAGCTCCTGGGGGGTTGGAGGAAAAGGTGAGTCCCTTCCTGTACTGCCCCCGTTTCTCCACCCTGTCCCGTCAGCCGTGCCCTGGGTAAACAAGTGGAGCAGCTCCCCGTCCCCCACCTCGGGCCGCACACCTGGAAGGCCCGACGGCTGTGCGCCCGTTCCCGCTGGCGCCGCTGCCCACTGCTCATGAGCATGTCGTAGCAGGTGTTCCAGAAGCCCGACATGAGGTCATGGCTCTTAGCATAGGTGTCCATTTCGAACTGCGACATGGTGGGCTGCACCTGGTGGATCGGACAGGGAGAGGAGACCAGTGCTCGATGTGGGTCCCAGCCTCCACTTTTCTTCCCGTGCCCCTACCTCCAGGCACCTGCTTGTCGATGAAATGACGCCATTCGGGGGTGGCACAAAAGGCCTGGAAGTCCTCGAAGAAGGTAGGGCTGCCGTTGGTGGGCGGCAGGGAAGGCAGCCCCCACTGAAGCCCCAAGGGCCCGTAGGCACGGTCCAGCAGCGTGCGCACCAGCGGCACCAGCCATGAGCATCGCTCCGCAGCGGCGACTGCAGCGGGGCGCTCCTGGTCCCCAGGGGGAGTCCCTGAGGGTGGGGTGTTAAGCGCCCGTGCCAGAGCCGCCTCCAGCTTGGAGAGCACATAGCAGGCCTCCTCCCGGCGCATGGGCACTGCGGTCTGCAGCAGCGCGTGCAGTTTCACATAGGCCTGGGCGTGCAGCTGGGGATGGAAGGGGTGTGGGTGGCACCAGTCACTCCTAGAACTCCCTACACCCATCACACCCCCCTCCTTTCACACCCACCCTGTGCTCACCTGTGGGTCCTCCAGCAGGATGTAGCCAAGCACGAGGCGCAGGCCAATCTGTGCCATCTCTCGGAGATCCGCGGTGCCATTGGCCAGGTGTGGCCAAGCTCCCAGACGATCAAGCAGGCTGCACACACCTTCAAAGAGCTGCCATACGCCACATATTCCAGGCAGCCATCACCAAAGGAGGCCAAGAGCCCATGGAGAGAGAGCAAGGTAAGGTTTGGGCTGGGGGCCAGAGAGGTTTGAACATACAGACAAACCTAGGCTCACAGACACCCAAGCTACACGTGTGCACTCATCCACCTCCCAGACACCCTCAGGCGCATGTCAACGTGGTACTCATGCCCCTCCGAGCTGTTGTACCTTCTCACTCCACAGCTCCTGGTTACCGTGGCCCTCCGCGCACAGAAAGTCCTGCAGCAGGCGCAGCAGCCAAAGTGCATGCTGGGTGAGGCTAGCCAGGACCCCAAGGGAGGCCTCTCTGATGTCAGTCAGGGCTGATTCCAGCATCATCTCCAGGAGGCTGGGGTTGGGCAAGGGACTCAGGTGTCTCCCTGACCACCTTCCTGGCCCCTGAGGAATTCCCCCAAGGACCTGCTCCCTCCCGAGTCACCCCCTCACCTACGCTTGATGCAGTCTGGTGGGCGCACAAGCGTGGCTGAGGCCCCCAGCTGAGTGAGCACAGAGAAGACCTGGCCGCGCTCCCGCCAGGCAGCCTCATCACTGCCATCCACGCCCCGCCAAGTCACCGAGAACAGCACGTTGGTGAGTAGGTTGCAAAGCTCCTCCTCACAAGTTTGCTGTAGGCACAGTGGGTGTGTGGGGTGTGGAATGGAGAGGGAGGGAATCACTGACCCCCCCCCCCACTATCCCTGTTCAGCACCTCCACCTGCCCACTAGTAGGGAAGGCAGAAGGCAGAGCCTTTGGTCAACAGCCAAGATGGCCCGGCACTGAGGACCTAAAAGAATGGTGTGGCCCTCAGCCACTGCCTGAATTTCAGGGAGGATATGGGGATTCCAGAGACTCCCAGGAGGAGATGAGACAGTTCACACACAGGGTTACCCCACAGTCCTCACAGGCCTCAAGGACTGTCCTGGAATTCTCTAGAAGAATGCCATAAAATAAGCAGAGGCCCATCCCCAGACCTGGAAAGCCCAATGTAGGACCCTTACAGCAATGCTGCCCATGGGCCCTGTAAATTCCCTGCCCCACAGGCTCCCTTGAGGGCCTCCTGAAGCCTGGCTAATGCCCCCAACTCAGTCTCAACATGACTTGCTCTGTCCCAGGACCCCCCTCCCCAGAACACACTGCAGATGAAAGCTACAAGAGGGCAGCAGTGGGGACACCCCTTTGGAAAGGCCACACTGCCTGCCGTGTGCCCTCCCTTGGTGCCAGGCAGTGGTGGAGAGTGAAACCGCCTCACCTGAGGGTTACTGGTATTAGAGGTGTCATCCCCACTGATGGTGGGCTCTGGCAGGCTGCCATCCTCCAGCACATTGGAGAGACTGGAACTGTGGCGACCATGGGCAGCAGGGAAGGGCCGGGGCCCATCCAGTGGGGAAGGTGTGCCAGGCTGGCTGGCTGGCGTCAGAGTCCCACTGCCGCTGCCGCTGCCACCACCAGCAGTGTTGCCTGAGCCCACACTGGCCCGTTCCAGGCCCAGCTCAAAGGGTGTGCAGAATGGGGAGAGAGCATGGTAAAAGGCATCAGGGTCAGGGCAGGGGACCTCTGAGGGCAGGAAGACGTCCGAAGGCTCAGGTGACTCAGTGGGTGGCTTGTGTAAGGCTGGCTCCGGGGAGGTGGGTGGCTCAGGAGAAAAGGGCAGGGGACTGCTGGCTGTGACAGCTTCCAGGACAAACAGCCGGGTTAGCACGTCTTGCCAGCCAGCCTGTCGGGCCAGCAGCCGCACTATGTCTGGCTGTCCGTAGATGAGGTGGAAGAGCTGCCGGGCCAGGGCACAGCAAGTGAGGGACTCATCGACAGCCTGTCCCAGACCCTCCTCCTGGGGCCCTTGTTGGGGAGGCCTCCAGAGACCTCTCATCACAAGCAGGCAAAGTCAAGTCCTCAGGGTAGGAGCCACCCCCCAGCCCTTGACAAAGCTTTCACTTCCCACTCACCTGACGACAAATGTCCAGGCGGACGCTGAGGTCTGCCTGGAGGGACAGCTGCACCACAGCCAACAGATCTGAGAGGTTCAGGCAATCTGGGAGGACGGCCAGAAAGGGCTTGAGGGACTGACCCCAGAAGGGGGCCATGCTCCCTGACTGGCTCAGCCTTGGCCCCTGTACCAACACCTCCCCTGTTCCCACCTGCCCCGGTTCCTGGATCCAAGTCACCCCTCCACCTGCCTGCCTCTTGGCCCCAACCAGGCTGTACCTGCCCCCAGGAACAGCCTGTAGAGCCCCTGGCAGAGCTGCAGGGAAACGGCCCCCTCGGGCAGGCAGGCGACAAGACCCTGGAGACCATAATCTCGTAGCCGAAGCCGCTGGCGGCTGCGCTCAGGTAAGCGCTCATTCTGCTGCAGTCTGCGCAGGATCTGTGCGGGGGTCGTTGCAGGGGTGAGTTTCAGCATAGGGAAGGAGTTACTGTAGGAGGGGAAGTCACCTAGCAGGTGTGTGGCTCCAAGACAGGCCTGCAAAGGCAGCTTCATCTGCCA
This sequence comes from Camelus ferus, assembly GCF_009834535.1. Taxonomy (NCBI): domain Eukaryota; kingdom Metazoa; phylum Chordata; class Mammalia; order Artiodactyla; family Camelidae; genus Camelus; species Camelus ferus. The sequence continues at coordinate 27,500,368 of NC_045712.1, forward strand.
GTTTGGAGGCCAGCTACACCTCCTTGGACTCAGGCAGGGGCCCCAGTGAATGGGATGCCAAGTAGGGGGTGAGCTGGGTGTACCTTGCAGACTCGGTCGGGCAGCAGGGGCATGGACCTTGGCCGCACCAGCAATGCCAGCAGCACCTCAAGGTTCCCTGGCTCCAGCAGAAAGACAGCCAAAGACTCCTGTGCTGGTGAGCCCTGCAGCAGGGCCAGCAGCAGGTCCAGCGCACCCACCACCTGGAGATACAAAGTCTCACACTGAGCTGGGCCCCCACAACATGGTCCACCCTCCACCCCTCACCCTTGCCCACCTCCAGCCTACCTGGCCATCGTCACCCGCAGCCGCCAGAAAGTTCAGCACCACCTGCAGGTCATCAGCGGAGGAGCTCCGCACTAGGAACTCCCGCGCCAGGCCCAGGAGTGAAGTCTGCACCGTGCGCAGGTCATCAGCCGCTAGGGGGCGCTCCCGCTGTGGGCTGAGCAGGTCCCCACAGGCACACGCATCCAGGGCAGGGAGAACACAGGAGCATGGAGAGGAGAACAGGGGACGTGGGCAGGTGAGCTGGAGGACTCAACAGCCCTGTCCGCAAGGCCAGAGGCTGTGGTGTCAGCACCCCCGGCCCATCTGCCCCAACCAGCCTCACCTGTAGTGGGTGCGCAGGGCATCGAGGATGAACTGGACCCCATACTTCTTCCGCAGCTTCTGTCTGTGCTCACGGACTATGCTAGAGACGTACTGGATGTGGCCTAAGTGGGCATCAGCAGAGAGCTCAGGCCACCAGGCTGAGCTGGATCTCTTCCTCCTCCAGGACAGGGCTATGCCCCTGCCAAACCCTCAAGGGAGAGTCATGCTCCCCTCAGACGCCTCAGGGCAGATGTGCCCCTCAGATCACCCAGACCAGGGTTATGAGTTCTCAGAACTTCCACCACCACCCTGCCTGGCGGCATCCCCTCACCTACCTAGGCGCACAGCAAAGTCGCTGAGGGTCCAGAGGTGAAAGTTGAAGAGCAAATGCTGGTAGAGCAAGTACAGGAGGGGCCCACTGCCCTCGGCTGCCACCTGCTCCATCAGCAGCTGGGCGGACATGAGCACATTCATGTCCATGGCCCAGCTGGGGACCTGGGTGGGGAGGAGCTGGGGTGAGATGTCAGGTCCTGCCTGCCGCTCTCAGGCCTCCCAGCTTCCACCCTGCCCTTTACCGGCAGATACGAGCATCCTGCCTGCTCAGAACCCTTCAGTGGCTCCCTGCCTTCTCTGAAATACAAGCTCCCAGCCTGCTGTGCAGGTGCCGGGCCCCAGACTAGGCCGGTACTTCTCTTAGACCCTCTGGTCAAACCCTGCCCAGACTTTCAAGGCCCTGTTCAGATGCCACCCTTCTCAGGAGGCTCTCCCTGGCCAATGGCTTCAGGTTCCCCTTCTTGGTCCTCACAACCAGTCCCCTTCATCAGACAGGGCAGCCCCCTCCCCACCTGTCCCAGAGGACCCCACCTTGCGCAGGAGGGCTCCAATGATAGCAGGCCCCTGGCACTGCACCAGGCTCTCCTGGTTCACAGCATGGCCCTGCAGGAAGTTCCGCAGCATCAGCAGAAAGGCAGCCACTGCATTTCTCTCCATCCGCTCCTCTACCACCACCAGGAAGGGGACAGATGTGCGTCAAGGGCCTGCCAGTGGCCACAGAGACCTCAAGCACTCCAGCCCCCCACCATGCCAAGATCTCCTCCCCCCAACTCAGGCACCAGGAACACTTACCTGAGGACTTGCCCAGCGGGAGGAGCAGGCCCTGGGTGTTGTGGCTGGAGGTCAGTTCGGGCCCCACAAGGTCGTGTGTTTCTGCGGGACCAGCCTCAGCCTCCTGGGGCTGTGCAGCCACTCGCTCCAGCAGGGGCAGCAGGGCACCCATGCCTCCCACACAATTCACCACATCCTGGGGGTGGGGGGCCACAGTGAGAGGGCAGCACCCACCCATTTCCTGCCCCACGAGACCCTCGAGCCTGGGGACCTGGGTCTCCCCAAGACCTTCCAGGATACATGCTACTCCCCAGCCTGCCCTGCACACACCGCCAGCATGAGCACACACCTTCACGTCCCAGGTCTCTACCCTGTGGCCCGTCAGGCGGCCATCTAGCCCGTGACCAGGGGACAGGTCCAGGCAGATGTTGTTCTTACAGGCCTGGGGACAGGGGGTGAGCAGGCAGCAAGGGTCAGTGGGGGAGGGGGTGGCAGACAGAGGGTGGGAGCCAAGGGGAGGGAGTGGGGTTGAGCCAACTGCCCCCGGCCCCACAACACCTGAGGTGAATAATGGAGGAGCAGCTTGGTGCCAAGCTCATGCAGTTCACCGTCGGGCTTGAAGGGTGCTGTCTCATTGGGCCCTGGGGGGTGGGAAGGGGCTTCAGACCTGGCTGGGCTTCCGGCTAAACCCCACTTAGAGCCCGCCTCTTCTCTGCCTGATCAGAGGAAAAAACCCCAGGGACCCCTTCTCCCCACTGGACCCCTAGTTTCTGGCCTGGGCACTTTGTAAGCCCTAACCACCAGGTTTTGGGACAACGGGTTAGGGCTGGGGCGGGGTGGGGGTTGGGGCGCTGCGTACCCAGGGTGCACAGGGCCCGCAGGGCTGCCACCTGCAGGGCTTCATGGAAGATGGCCACGGCCCCCAGCTCGCCCTCCAGGGATGTAGGGCTGCCCCACCGAGTGTCCTGTGTGCCTGCAAGGGTGGAGCTGACGCTGCCCTCCTGCAGGGGGGCCACCAGCCCGGACCCCCAGCCAAGCCCTGTGGTGGCCGGGACTGACTGGGAGCGGGTGAGGGAGGGGTGAGTGTGAGCCAGGGCAGCAGGGACTGGTGGCGCAGGCAGCCCCGTGGTGGTGGTCGTTGTGCGGTGCCCAGCAGAGCCGATACAGCAGGAGGAGAAAGGCTGCGGGGCCAGGGTTGGGGGACTGGTCAGGTCACAGCAGAGCCTGGGGTTCCTTCCACCTGCATCCAGTTCCTGAGTGACCCCCAAGAGTGCAGACCCCAGAGGCTGAGGCCTGTGGGGTGGGGGAACACAGGGGCTCCAGGCCCTACTCTGTCCAAGTCCCCCAAGCTACCCAAGCCTCCCCAAACCCTGTCTGGCACACCTCACTGAGGGAGGGGCAGCGAAGGGGTGCTGTCTTGACCAGATGGCCGTCTTTGTAGACATGGACCAGGTTCTGGCTGAAGGGCCGGCGCCCAGGCACATGGACGATGGCCACACAGTGCTAGAACGGAAGCCACAACATCAGGCCATACGGTGGCATCTGGTGTCCCCTCCACCCTCCCTGAGCCATATAAGGATGGAGGCTCACCCAGGCAGAGTCGGCAAAGGACACTTCAGGCAAGCTCATGGTCAAGTACTCCTTCCGGGTGCACACGGCCACCACCAGGGTCCCAGCCGCCGTGAAGAAGGCTTCAAACCCTGAGCCACTGCTGGTGAAGAAGCTGGGGGCAGGCCAAGCCAGTTATGCCTGCTGGTTCTCCCGCTCACCCTGGCACTGTGCCTTAATCCCTGGCAGTCGCCCACCTGTACAGTTGCTTTCGCTGAAGCGGCCGGGTGGGAGCTGGCGCAGGTGCTGCAGCTGCGGAGTGCAGACAGAGCCAGGCGTGGAAGGTGAAGCCAGGTCCAGGCCATCGCTGCACAGGGGGTACCATGATACCCGCCATGCTGGGCGTGAGGTCAAAGTACCGTAGGGCTCGTGCCGGGCCCCGGTGCCGGGCCATGCCTGAGAGCGCGCGAATGATGGCACCTGCGTGTCGGGCGTTCCCAGCCTCGTCTCCGCCCGGCCCCGAGTCCAGCCCTGGCGGGGGGCGAAGCAAGTGCCGCAGCTCCAAGGGCCTTAGCGACACGTGGCCCAATGCTTGCAGCAGCGCCAGCAGCTGCTCCTGGCAGCGGGCTCCCAGGGCTACCCCCATGCTGAGTGTCTCCAACAGGCAGCCAACCAGACCGGCCTGCACACACGTGGCACGGCTGGCAGGGCAGCTGTCACAGAGCCACCAGAGGCGCTGTGCTAGGAAGAGCCGCAGCTCAGCGGTGGGCAGTGCTGGCAGCCACCGCACCAGCACCAGGACTGGCTGCTCGTTGCGGATTGGAGGCGGCGGACGGGTGCTGTGGTCGCCCTCCACAGCCTGTGGGCGGAGAGAAGGAGATAGCTCCTGGCAACCAGCATGGAAGAGGCCACCCTACCAACAGTGGGACTTCCTGTCTCTGTTTCCTGGCCTACAACATGGGAAAGCAACACGTGCCACCCCATCCTGCTCATAGGTTGTGTCTGAGGCTCAGGAAAGCCAGAAGTGCATGGAAAACCGTCACTACCAGCAACAGTCCTCGACTTTCCGTTGGAGTTGGCCTAAACCCTACCTGCCTGTTCCCAGGATCATCCTGGGGCTAGCTAACATGCAGCCACTTCTAGGCCCCATGCAGCCCAGAACCCTCACCCCAGTGACACTGACGCATAGGATCAGGCCACAGGTCACACTATATGCTGGCCATAGTCAACCCGGTCCCCTCAGGTGGAGAGCTCACCTTCCGTGGTAGCCCTGACTCAGTCCCGACTGCTCTGGGGACCCTGACCCCAAGCCCCTGCCCTTACCATGTTGAGTAGTTCTTGTAACAGCCGATGGGTGGGGGGACCGTGGCTCTGCAGAACCTCGTGCAGGTGAGGGTAGCCTATGCGCTCCTTAAACACCTCCTGTGCAGGGATGTGTGGAGAAGAAGTGAGCATGTATGTGGGCCCCAGGGCAAACTCGCATCCAGTGGGAACCCTGGAGGAAGCACCACCTGTCAGGGCTCCCTCACCTCCTACGGCTAGGAAGGGTGGGTTCACCTCAGAAGGCTGCAGATGATGGTCAGCCCCAAGTATCCTTCCCCTCTCCAGCCCTGACCTAGGATAGCCAGCTCCCAGGACTAACTAATGACGATACCCACCCAGTGGGCTGAGCTGTACCCCAGAGGGCAGATGGCTACCTCCCCAGCTCACTTGCTCTGACAGCCACCATTCAGGCCAGTTCTGGAGACGTGTGGTCAATTTAACTCCCACCCCGTATCGCCTACTGCAGTGGGACCACAACGTCCTCACCTTGGCTGAGGGGGAGCCACTCATGATGCAGGTCAGCACTCTGATTACATGGACTGCAATGGCATCTGTGCCCTGGTCCAGTACCTTGGGGTAGGGAGGGGCAGTCAGGAGAGGCAGATGCCAGGATGTCGCAGCTGGCAGCACCCTGCAGTACAAGGGGTTTAGGGACAGGAACAGATGCCCCAAGGCAGGTAGCTGAGCTGGCTGGGGGCCCTGGGACTGTGGCAACCCTGTCTGGGCACCAGGCCCTTTACTCCCTGCCTGAACTGCTGTGACCCTCACCCCAACCCTAGGGCCCTCTCCGAGCAGCTTGGCAAGACCCACTTTGATAAAGAAGCCAGGGAAGAAACAAGGCCAGGAAGAGCCTCACTGGGACAGAACAGTGAACCCTCTTGCCACTGTCCTCTGCCCTCCACTATCTGGTGGGCTTATGAGTCTCAGTCCCTACTCATCCCCACCCAAGCTAGACACACATGTGCAGGCAGGCCAGCAAGTGCCCCATCACCCATGATGATTGACAGGGGATCAGGGAATTTAGGGACAATCAATCACAGGATGTTAGAACCAGAAGAACCTTCGAGACCTTCAAGTCCTACCCTACCCCTTTCCCCCAGATCCAGCTGGGAAAACTGAGGCTCACCCCAGCCAAACCCGACAGCCAGAGGCATGCTGCTCCCTCACCCTGCACTACTGAGGGGTGAGGGGTCAGGAGGGCTTGAAGAGTCTGTTAGCAGGTGCTAGGCTGTATTTTGGCTCCACAGGGCCCTTGGTCCCAGCTCTGCCTGACTCCCCAAGGGGCCTCAGGCAACTTTCTTCCCCTCTCCAGGCCTCAGTTTCCTCATCTGTAAAAATCAGGGGTTTTACTGGCCCCACTTGCTTTGTAGATGAATGGACATGCAGGTTCTCAGAAAACAGCCAAGTGCAATAGAAGCACAGGCTGCCTTATGAGGACAAAGTCAGGGTGGGGCTCTGGAGGTTAGAGCCCAGGTACTGAGCGGCCAGAGAGGGTGTCCCATTCAGAGCCCCTGACTGACACCCTGCAGCCTCCTGTGGGCCCCATGCAAGGTAAGGCAGGAAGCACATCATCGGGGAGGGGGGTGATGGGAAGATGAGGAGATTGGGAATGCCCAGTGACTGCTTAGGGCAGGTACAAGGACCTATGGAAAGAAGTGGCCCCTTGTGGGGGGCCTCCTTCTCTGAGTAAACATGGCCAAATCCCTAAGTATCTGGCTTCCTGACTCCCTTTCTGTGCAACAGGGACGGGTAGTTGAGTTTCGAAGGTTCCTTCCAGCTTGGCATAGCCAAATCCCAGCTCCCAACAGTAATACGAGGCAGAGCACAGATCACTCCTGCCCTGTTCCCTAGAATGGGGATTTGGAAGGTGGGTGAGACAGCATGGGGGATCCAGCCCCATTACTAGGCCACACCAGGCTTTATACATATCTGCTCACCCCCCTATCCTCCCTGGATAGTGCATAAGGGCTCAAGAGGGAGCCCCGGGGTGGGGGGTTGCCCAGGGACATGGATGCCTGAGCTGGTCAGCCCCAGGATGGTACCTTCTGGACATCGGGCTCGGTCAGTAACCGGGTAGCCAGGTCACTGTCCCCCTCAGGGGGCGCCCGGGCCTGCAGGTACAGCTGTGGGGAAGGGGGAGGGCACAAAGTGGAGCAGGTAGAGGAGAGAGAAGATGGGGGAGGGGCAGGGTTAGAGCAGGACCGGAGCAGCTGCCAGGGCTCTGCCCCAGAGGGAAGGATACGCCCTGAGCCCCAGGCCAAGTGCCCCACCAGGCACTAGGGAAGAGCAGAGGGGCTGAGCCACCCATGCCCTGCCCAGAGGGACAGAGCGGGCACAGATAAGTGAGCAGGAATAGGCACTGCAGCCAAAACAGCTGAGACGTCTTCCTGCCCCTACATTTGGGGCTGGGGAAAAGGAAAACAAGGGCCCAGGGCAGCTCCCGCCTTTCCACAACACCCACCTCATATGGGGTCCAAAGCCATCCTCGGCGCCGGGATCCCCCACTGAATTACAGGCCATCCCACTAGCCACGGCCCCCCCAGCCCCGTCTGGCCCAGGTTTCCTCAGCAGCAGCTTGGCACCCACCCATGGTGCCCTCAGCCTCGGGGTTCCAGGCCCTCCACCCCAGCCTGGGCCCCGCCCACCTTGCTGTTCTGGATGAGACGAATAAGGTGTTCAAAGCAATTGTTGCTGAGGAAGGTGGCCTGCAGCACTGGACGGTCCTCGCATGTCAGCATCGTGGGGATGGCGTCTGTGGAGGGCTCAAGGGTCAGCCCTGCCCAGGCCCCTCCCAGCAGTACCTCCACTCAGCCTTAAACTTACTTCCCACGCTGCCTGTCCAGCCTTTCCATCAGCACCTGGGCCTTCCCCTTCCAGTGCCACCTTCCCCAGAGCCCAGGGGCCCATACCCACCAAGCATGCTGACCCGCAGGGTGACAAGAGCCTCTTCGGGGCCTGGACTTGGCCCAGCCGGCCAGTCAGTATTAAGGACACGGAAGTAGCCTTCAAGTAGGGCTCGGAGCTCTGGCCCCCGGGGAGGTGTGCGGCTGGTGTGCAGGACATGTACCGCACCCACCAGCGCCTCCAGTGCTAGCGGCACTAGGCGGGGGTCCTGGGCTGGCCGGTGGCCCCAGCCCCGTACCACACCCAGCAGGCCCTGCACAGAGCCAGCGCTCACAGCCTTCTGCCCGTTCTCCTGCAGGTATGGGGAGAGACGGGCAATGGGCAAGGGGCTCACCCAGCAGAGACACCCTGAGATGGCCACCCTCTGGCCCACAGGCTCCTCCCAACCTACCTTCCCTCCCGCAAGGACAGCACCAAAGAGGTGAATGAGACGCAGTAGCAGCGTGGAAGGCAAGTGATCTGCATCCTGCAGGCTCTCTGGACAGGGGAAATGGGGGGGCAGGGGACAGGGCAAGATAATGTCAAAGCTTGCAGGGCTGTGGGTCCAGGGGGCCACACAAGATGCGGTGGGGGGAGTTGGCCAAGGAACATGGCCGGGAGGCCCACTCTGAGGGAGAAGACCCAGTTCTGTGCTAGGGGGTCTAAAATGTCATACCTCTATGCTAGGGGGTCCGAGGAGGACACAGCCCTTCTTTGGGGAGCTTGTAGGGGACACAGCCCTGCCCTAAGAGCCCAGCCAGCTTCCCAGATCCTTAAGCCCCAAAGTGGGGACCCCAGAGTGAGCATATAAACACCCACACTTCCCCATGGCAACCCAGGGTTTAGTTTCTTAGATGCAAATTTCCTGGTCCCTCTGCCCTGTGACGGTTGGAGCTTCCCGTGACCTGCTGTATCTGCCATACAGATGCCCCACACACCACCCCATGCACCCTTGCTGGGGACTTCTAGGGGCTTTCACAGTGTCATATCTGGGAGGCCCACCTGGCCCTGCTCCAGCAAAGCTGGACAGGATGCTAGGCCATGAAATGAAACCCAGAGAGCAGAACGGACCAGCCCTGGGTCACATGGATTAGGGGTAGGGAGAGAGCTGGGCTGCCTTGATTCTGGTGGGATGGGGTGGGAGGCCCCCAGGGGACAGGGCTTTTGACGTGAGGCCTGAGAATGCTGTTGGCCTGTGAAGGAAGAGGAAACAGTCTGGGCAAAGACTCAGAGGTGGAGTAACTAGTTGGATTCTAGGAATGAGAGGACAGGACCATGGCTGGAGAGCAGAGAATGAGTACGGCTGACAAGGAAGGCTGTGGGGGGTGGGGGGTTTGATCCTGATGGAGTCAGGCCACCACTGAGGAATTTACAGCAGCGGGAACAAAATCCATTGTATTTTAAGAAGAGTACCCAGGCTGTGGGAGAACAGAGGCAGGGGGCTCCCCAGGGGCATTTCTCCTCTCGGAGATGTTATTCCTGCTCCAGGCTCCGGTCCACAGCTCCATGGGGTATCCCAGAAACAGAGATATTTTCTAGCCCAATAGGCCACCGTTTTCCCAAACCTGGCCTGCCCCTGTCCAGGCAGCATCCTCCTCCAAGCCCATCTAAAGCCCTGGCCAGTCACCCTCCAATGAGAGGAGGGAACCCATGAGCAAAAGGTACCCAGGGAGAATAGATGGTGTGAGATGTCCTGGGGGTCAGCTCCCCCAGAAGAGTGGGAGCAGGGAGAGGAGACACCTAAACAGTGTCTGGAGGAGGAGTGGAGACTGGGTGTAGCTACAGGACAAAGGGATTGGGATTGGACCAGAGAGTTTTAAGATGGTCCAGATCAGAGTAGGGTACAGTGACTGGGGGGGGACCCAGGAGATAGGAGAGAAGGAGGAAGGGAAATTGACACCTCCCGAAAATAGAAGTTACTCATTTTGTCCAGACATGCTCTCCCTCTCCTCTCTGCCCCTGAACTCCTACTCGCCTTTGGAGGCCCCCTCAAATTCCCATGGTTCTCCCAGCCCCACATGCAGCCTCCAGTAAGTGGATCCTGTCCTGCTTATGGGATGGGGAACTGCAGGAAGGGCTCAGGTTTGGGGGCGGGGCCAAGGGGTCCAAGTGAAAGAGGGGGTGGGGCCTGACCTTGGAAGAAGGTGCTGAATTCACAGGGCAAAGTAGCAGGAGGGAACTTGTATTTGCTCTTCTCCTTGGAGCTGATGACTTCCCTGGTGGGGATGGAGTGGGCAGAGGCCGAGGTGAGGCCAGCATTTTACCCATCCTGGGTGATCCTCTTCTCACCAGCCTGCACACCAGCCCCCTCCCACCTCTGCCCCTTGGCCAGAGTGGCCACCCTCCTCCTCTCCCCAGCTTCCTCTGGGTCCTCTACCCGGGGACTGCCTCTCACCCACTGTGCTGGCGTCGCCAGGTTTGATAGGGGTCAAAGAGGCCTTCACAGAGAAGCAAGGCATGCAGGGCTATGTTTTCCAGCTGGGGCCCACAGCCCTCCTGCAGTGGTGGGGGTCCTTTCAGCTGCAGGCATGGGGAGAGGGTGGAGGGGGGTTAGCTGAGCCATGGCTACCACCTGCCGCCCCCCAGGGTACAGGTTACCTCACCTCAGCCACCAACCGGGTCAGCAATGCCAGCACTCGGGGCACCAGCACCTGGCCCCAGCCTGCCTCTACATTCTCTGGGTTCCTAGGGAGTGAATGATGGGAAAGGTCCCAGTGACATGCCAGCCCCGACTCTGGCCCACAGTCCCACGGTCTCCCACAGTGGAGAAGACAGCAGGGACCCACCTGCAGAGAATGATGAAGAGCTTGAGCAGCAGCAGGGCTTGCTCCAGGTCCCCCTCGTCCAGCTGCTTGGCCAGCACAAGCAGCGCATCCAGGGGTAGCAGCGGCACCTCCGCACCTGCCTCCTCCGGCCTGCAGGGAGGGGAGGGTCACCGGGCGCCAAAGACCCCTAGGTCTCCCGCCCTCCACAGAGCTCCAGCCTCACCTGCGTGGCTCCAGAGAGGATAGTGAGATGCTCTTCTCGAAGGCACCCACAAAGGCCTTCAGCCACTGCTGCAGGTAGCCCAGGTCCTTCTGCAGGAAAGAAGTTCAGGGGAACAGTGGTGGGGGCAGAAGGGGCCCAGTGGGTGGGGGGGCCAAGAGGATGGGGACAGAGGTGGAGAGTGAATGGCGTTGGACAGGAATTGGAGGCAGAGCAGTGAGGTGGAGAAAGGGAGTGAGGGATGGATGGGGAAGGAGGACAGGAAGCTGGAAAGTCAGCATCAGAGGACTGCCATACATATTAATCTCTCCCCCAGGCCCCTCATCTGCTTTTCTCAGCCTCCCACTCTGCTCCCACTTCCTGAACCCTTGGGGACACAGACAAGCCTGACACGGACAGGGGAGGGGCTTAAGCATATACATGCCTGGGGTGTGGCTGTGGCCCACACTGTTGCTGGGGCTAAAGGTCTCACACCCACCAACCTCCCCCAACCAAAAGCCATGGACTGGGCTCTCTCCTGCCACCTTCTCCCAGCTTAGCAGCAGCCACCTGCAGGAAACCTTCCCTGACTGTATATCCCAGGATGCATGTTCACCATCAGCCATGCAGACCGATGCACACACACATCCCCCACGTGTACAGGCAGAGGGCCCTACCTCGCCCCAGGAAACTCCGCCCACCCTGGCTGGTTACCTGGACCCCAGGTCCCAGAGCTGGTTCCATGGGCAAGAGGGACAGGGGCTGAGCCCAGTCTGGGCGCCGCCAGGGAAACTTTGATGTGAACGGGAAACGTCCCCTCCCGCCCCAGCCCTGGGGCAGGAAGCGCAGAGTCACGGTGGGGGAAGGGGGACGCTTCCTCCCGGCAGACCGCAGGGATGTGGGGGGGCCTGGGGCACCCAGGGCCGAGCGAGAGAAGCTGTGAGGGACCTAGCCTAGCACTGAAGGCGGGGCCTGGAACACAGAGGGGCGGGGGTCACACTGCCTTGGGTGGAGCTTGTGGACCAGAAACTAGTTCTACAACCATGAGTCCCGCAGTCAGGGCAGGCCTATCCAGGGACAGGTTCTGATCCCTGCTCTATAGTGCCCTTCATTCAAGGCACCCACAGGCCCCCGACCTGGGTTTAGGGCCTCCGGCCTAGGGAACGATGTAGGAGGACCCATCCATTCCTTTGCCCCGCCCCACTGCCGTGTCCCGGCTCCCCACCTGGCCCTGCTGGTCTCTCTGCTGCAGAGACACTGTAGAGTAAGTCCAGGACTAGCCCTAATCTGCTCCAACCTCCAAGCCCCTCCCAGGGCATGGAGTGGGTGGTATCCTGGACCTGAGCGCCTCCTTCCATCCCTCCCTTGCCCCCTCCTTCCACACTGGCCCCATCTGGAGATCCCACCCTAAACAGCTGAGCTCAGAAGGCAACCTTCTTTCCCAGGGACAGAGAAGCAGGGTGGGGACCATACTGGAGAAAGATGTAGGGGCAAAGGACACATGACAGGTAACACCTGGCTACCTGAGGCTGCAACTCATGTGCCACGGACCTCAACTCAAGGACCTCCAGAACTACTGTTGGATGGACGGCTAATTTTTTGCCACTTGTGGGCCCCAGATCACAGGTCAGGACTGAACAGGCCCCAGGTAAGGGGCCTGACCCTAGCAGATGGGACCAGGCCCCCAAGAAACCTAGGCAAAGCAACCCTCCACCCTGTGGTCAGGCACCTTCCTTGTGCATTTTGTCACAGAACTGAGGCTCAGAGAGGGGCTAAGGCCACCAAAGTGCAGGCCCATACTACCATGACTAACTCTCCACTCTCTGCGGCTGGCAACCTCCCTGCTCACCTACCTCTGTCTACACCTCTTCTTTCCGTCAACTAGCAAAGACACCATAATGCCCAACCTTGAAACACCAGAGCAGGCCAGAGCTCTTAGACTCTTTCTTTTCGATTCTTCCCACTGCAGAGGGGGAAATGGGGGGCCCCAGAGAGGATGCCTCATTCACTATCACAGCTGCAGCTTTATCTCTGAGGATGTTGAAAAGCCAGACCTTTGTTCTAGGCCAGGACCACTCATAGTGGCTAAAGCCAGCCAGCTCAAGCTGACCCCATGACCCATGACCCTGCCTCAATGACCCCACAGACCCCTGTCTACCTTCAAAACTGTCCTGACACCATGCTCCCCTCTTCTCCCTCCAAACCACCCCTAGTCAAACCACAGTCATCTCCCACCCCAAATATGAGTCTTTTTTACTTACAGATAGAAAACAAACGATAGTTGCCAAAGGGGAAAGATGGAGAGGGGGATAAATTAATCTGTTCGGGATTAACAGATACACATTACTATATATAAAGTAGATAAATAACAAGGACTTACTGTATAGCACAGGAAACTATATTCAATTTCTTGTAATAAGTTACAGTGGAAAAAAAGCTAAAAATATATATGTATGTATACATGTAACTCAATCACTTTGTTATACACCTGAAGCTAACGTGGTAAAAAAAAAAACCAAAACTACACTTCAATAAAAAAAAAGGGGGGGGGGGAGGAGTCCTTTTTGGCCACTGTAGCTCTGCTGAGCACCTGATACCCTGCATTTGACCATGTCCCCCTGCCTGACCCAAAGATAAAGGCTCAATTGCCAAGCCAGACATTCTGGGTCCTTAGTCCAATCAGGGCCTGCATCTCCAGCTCCTCTGCCCTCTGCATCTGTGATTCACATCCTCCTGTGCAGGCCTCTGCTCTCCCCACACCCCCTCCCATGTGTGACTTGGGCTTTTGGTATTTAAGCAGGAACCTCCTGTCCTCCTCATGGCCATTACCTGGACAGGCCCCTCAAACTCTGCACGCTCCTGCTTTCCGTCCTTAGAACACAGCCTTGACCTGTCCAGTGCTGCAAACTTCCAGCAAATCCAGGCTGGGCTGGGTTCAGGGCTGAGGCAATCAAGGCAACCTTTGTGGGCTCTGGAGGGGACAGGAGGGATCTCAAAAGCACAGAACTAGGGGTAGCTGCCTGTCCTGACCCTGTGGTCTCACCTCTTCTCCCTGGGAGGCCTCAGCCTGGCTCTGACCTGGGCCCCATGGCTTGAGGCTGCAGTGCTGGAGGGTGCGGGAGACGTGCAGGCGCCAAGGCCAGGAGGCAGGGCAGGGCCCGGGAGCACGAAGGCAGTGCTGCGTGTGGAGGGCTCCAGAGCTGGGGAGATGCGGCTGTGCTGCTAGGGCTCCCCACACTCCTCGCACAGGCTCTGCCTTGGCCAGCTCCCCCATCCCTTTCAAGCTCTGAGCAAGAACATCAGCAGGCCAGCCCCGTCCCCACCCAACCCTGACTGGGCCAGGGTCCTGACCGTGTGCCCCTGTGAAGGCAGATGAGGAGCAGCCACATTCCTCCCAGGGTCCTGCAGCAGGGAAGAAAGCTGTGGGTCTGGGGGAGGGGGGAAGTGTCTCTGAGTCACTCCTGTAGGGACCCCAATCTATGCCCAACCAGCCCTGAGGACACTCAGTGCTGGGGGAGGGGAGCGCCCAAACAGTCCCTGGGTAGGCATGGAACTGCCACTTCCTCAGAACTCTGAGGTAACCTGGGAGGGGTGAGGGCAGGCGGCTATGGCGTGGACAGGTGGGTGGGGCTGTCAGGGAGATAAGGACCACTGCGCTTCAGACACCATGCTGCCTGAGACGGGCTTGCCTCACCCCAAACCTGACATCAGCCCTGCTTTGCCCCGTGTCTCAGGGCTCAGACCTTGCCCCAAATCCTCCATCGCTACCCAATTACCTCATTTGGGGCTCACAATGGGGCAAAACACAGAAGTTCCTTAAATAGCACCCGGCACCTCGGACACCTCCAGGACACATCAGTTACCACCACTGTCCGCCACTGTCAGCCAGTCAGCCACCCTACCACAGGCTCACGGCAAGTCCACAGCCTCACCCGACATCTGAAGCCCTGCAAGGGTGGTACCCACCTCATCTCCAGCCTCAGCACCCCATATTCACTGAATACCCCGGCTCAAGGATATTACTCCCTGTCCCTACCCTCACAGGCCTGCATGTGCTTTGCTCTCAGTGTTTTCCTCTGCCTAAATGCTCCCCAGCAGAGCCAGCACCTTCCCCAAAGACCCAGCCCTGTGTGGTGCTTCAGAGGTCAGGGGTGCCAAACTGAATATGGTTGAGGGCATGGGTTCTCCAATCCAGACCTCGTTCTCACGCTTGGTACCTTGGTACTTAACATTAAGCTCTTGTGATTCAGCTGCCTCTTTAAAGCCATCCCTTTGCTTCACAGCTAAAGGCTCTCCAACCACACCCAGCAGTACATGGTAAGGTGAGTGGGAGCTCTACCCCCAAATCCAGGGGCTCTGCCTTCCCAAGCCTTTGGCATTCTAGGGCAACACTCTTCTTCTCCCCACCCACCTCCACGAGTGACAGGTGAATGGCAGATCTTGGTTAACTGGCAGAGTCACGGTCCCATGGACCACAGCTGGCTGTCCCAGGCAGGCAGAATGGGAGGAACTTAGTGGGCCCCAGAACAGCACTAGGAACAGGGCAGGGAGAGAAGACTGGACTCCACAGTGGGTGACTCCTCCCAGTCAGAGCTGCCTAGGTGGTAGTAAGCACCCCACCTCCTGCAACAGGCAAGCAGAAATGGGACAGGGTGGGATGGGGCCTGCTCAGGATGACCTCTTTCAGGTCTTCCCACTCAGCATCAGCAGGGGGATGGCAATGTCAAGCTGCAGGTGGCTTCTGGCTATACCAGGAAGACTAGAGGTCAGACTTGGAGGACCTCAGGCCAAGGAATGAAGCAGGAACAGGGGACTTCACCAGGGGCAAGGACAACTGAGGCTAGTGGTCTAAATGCCTAGGTGGCTGGGCCAGTCTCTCCCCCTTTCCTGGGGAGAGGGCCTTGAAAGGTGTGAACCTTCAGGTCTCCATAACACCCCCCCAGGGCTTAACCTTCCCCTTGTCCTATCACTATGGAAACCCGGAATTTCCTTTCAGGGTCCCCATAGTAACCGACCTGTTTCCATGGGGACCCCACACTTCCACATCAGCTCCCCAGCTACCATAACAGCTCCAGGGATTACCCGCCCCTCCCCCAACCCTGGACTCTGTGCTACTCTCCCCGTCACCTCAGTCCCTACCCCTCCCCTAGTAAAACAAAGGCAGGGAGGAAGGAACCCTGGTTGCCCCTGTGAGGTATAGAGGGGGAGCCAAGCACCAAGGAGGCTATTCCTTTCTCCCACTTCAAGAGGGTAAACTGAGGCACTGGTATGACACAGCTAAGGTCCCAGAGGGAGCAGAGGGCCTGACAGGTTTCCATGAGGCAGGAGAGCTCATTAGTCAAGGGTGAGGGACCAGGGAGGGGTGAGCAGAGCAAGGCCACCTAGAGCTATGACCTGACCCCTCTGGAACCCTGAGTCCTCAATGGTGTAACTGGAGAGTTCAGCCTGGGCTGCCCCCCTGTACTCTGAATGCCTGTCCGTTCCTGACCTTTGAGACCCTGAGTGCCCCTCATCTCTCATGCTCCCCGGTGCTCCCTTTCACTGGGGGGCTGTTGAACAATGCCACTGCTCCAGCCTGAAAAGTGGCCACTCATTTACATGTCACGCATAACCTTTACACACTGCCCAACTGCCAGCTTGTTGAGTGCTGTCCCCAGTCCCCTTATCCTCTCACCCCCTTCCTAAGCCCACACTGGGGAAGCCCTGCTAGACTGAGGCCAGTCCATCCTACTGGCCTCCTTCTCATTCCTGACAACTTGCCTCTCGTATTTCCCACTGCCATATGCTTTCTCCTCCTCTTCCTGAGCCCTCAGCCCTCAAGGCCCAAACTCAGTCCTCTGGCATGACATCCCTGATCTGTCACTGCTGTGGGGCCTATCTCCTCCACCCAGCCACTCAGCTAATACCCAAGAAGAACCGACTGAAAAATGTGGGGTGCAGGGGAAACTGCAGAGTAGCAAGCACAATGAGTATGCAGATGGGGACATGCCTGGGCGCAGGTCTAGCTTGGTCTTGGGGGACAGGAGAGGAAGGTCACCTCAGACCAGACAGGAGGGAGAAGGCTCCACGCAGAGAAAACTGCTTGTGCTGTCCCAGGGTGCAGTTCCACCTGAGGCTTCCTGCCCACAGGGCTACACCTTTCCTGGGTAAAGGAACACAGGACTGAGGCTGAGCCAGAGCTCTGCTGGACTCTGCCCCAAACTTGTCCAACAACCTTGGTTTCCCCACTAGGGCCATGAGGGGCTCAGACTGAGTGATGTCCAGGGCACTCTGGCCCCTCCTTCCTCCTTCAGTAGCCACCCACAACCCCTCACCCACACGTGAACCCCAGCTAAGGAGGGCCCACAGAGGTAGTGGGTGGGTGAGTTTGAACTTGGGGTCTATGAGGCGAAAGGGAGGGCAGAAAGGGGTTGCTCCTGGGGCGGGCCTAGAGCCACAACTGGGGAAACAGGTTTGCCAGCTGATGTCAGCTCTCACGGCTGAAGGGAGGGGCGCAAGTGTTGGGGGAACCTTCTGGCTGGGTGGCTGGCCAACTCAGGGGTCTCTTAACACCCTGTATTAGTTCAACCCCTTACCTTATCTTAGCCTCTCCCCCAAGCACACACACGATAGGTCACTAGCAGGGCTCAAAAGCAGCACAGCCACCGCTCCTGGGGAGTCCAGCACAGAGGGTGGGGACCGTGTTCCGGGAGCAGAAGCAGGACCAAGCCGGCAGGAAGGCAGTGCTGGGAGGCTGGCTAGAGCTTCCTCTCCCCAGGCGACCTGGCCCCTCCCGGCTCCTAGGTTCACACTCATATCCTGGATTTGTCTGCCTGGCCCCAGGACGTCCCCTGCCTGCCCAGACTTCCAAGGCTACAACCAGCTAGCCTGTGCCCCATACCTGCCCTGTGAAGTAAGGAGCTGGAGAAGGAGAGGGGACTCAGCACAGATGAATGCTCAACACCTGTGAGAGACTGACCATCTGCAGAGCTCAGCCAGAAGGGGCAGCAGGAGGCAACCATGCTGGACGTACAGTCCAGGGAAACTGTTTAAAGACAATCTCTCCCAGCAGCATGAAGACCCACCACTAACAGCCACCAGACTCATCACCTGGTTCAAGCCCCTCTCCACCCAGCCACAGGTGAAGAAATTAAGGACCAAGAACCTGCCATGGCCACAGGGGTAATCAGAAGCATGAGAGCCAGGGACAGGTTTCCTTCCAAATCTTTTGCTTCTTCACAAGGGCCAACCTCTGGACATGGAGACAGAAACACTGGAGTGAGGGGATCTAATGGGGCAGGGAAGCAGGAAAATTCTCTGGCCTGGACAAGCCATACTGGCTACCCCTCTGCAAAGTCCAGACCATCCAAGATCAGGGCTGTGCCAAATTTATAGATAGGAAAGCAGAGGCTCAGGGGTGTAAAGAGAGAGAGAGTCCCCACCAAAGAGGAACTCTATTCTAAGCATTGCCTCTTGCCAGGTGCCTGGACTTTTCACCACCTGAGCAGGCTCAAGAAGCTATGGCCTGGGGGGAATGTATAGCTCAAGTGGTAGAGCACATGCTTAGCATACACTAGATCCTAGTTCAATCCCCAGTACCTCCTCTAAAACAAATAAATAAGTAAACCTAAAGCTATGGCCTGAATTCCAGGTCCCTGGGGCCCCAGACCTGACCTGCAGTCCTGGGAGACAGTTGGCCAACCTCCTCACAGAGGGTCAGCTGGTTTGAGTATGAACTTCCCCCCAGTGACGAGATAAGGGGCACACAATAGTTCATTGTGCCCAAGGTACACCTGAGCCAGGAGCATGATGCCAGGCAGGTGCAGGGAGGGAGGCTGGTGCTGGGTAAAGGGGAGGGAGGCATTACCCTGGGTTCCTTCCCTGCCGTGGATGCAGAAGGAAAGTGGGGGCCTATGTGTGTGACATAGAGTTTGGGGGACACCTGGGTCAGAGTTGCTCCCTTCACCATCTGAGGCCGCTTGAGGTAGTTTCTGAGACAGGAGGGGGAGCTCAGGAGGAAAGGACCTCCCTCCAACCCTTTCAAACATCCCCACCCTCAGCATCCAAAGCGAATCTTTTCTTCTGGCTGGACCCCTGGAATCCACCACTGCCCACCCCTCTGCTGCCCCCTCCCCGGTTCGGGTGGGGCTGCCTGGGGTCAGGGAGAAGCTCACTACTCAGTTGGCTGCATGGGATCTCATGAGTTGACTCAAGTCGGACCGAAGTAGGGATACCCTCCTTGTGATGCCTGGATCCCCAGCCCACACAGACCCGTTGGCCACGACCACCCAACGCGGCTGCGCCCACAGGAAGGGCAAGCTCAAATGCAAGCTAAGACCCCCTCCCGACCTGGCCAGTCTTTTTTTCCCCCGGGCCTCAGTTTCCCCATCCATAAAGGTAAGTGCCCTGCCGTCTTGGTCCAGGCCTCTCTCCTCCGGTAAAACCGAGGAGGCGCGGTCTCCACCCAAGTGGTTCTTGTGACCTGCGTACCCGCGAGGGTCGTCTCCAGGTATAAATGCCAGGGCACCGGCGGGCCGGGGGCGTACACGTGTATGCGGAGCCCAAGCACGCCCCGCGCGAGCGCATTTATGCGGCCCAGGTGGCGCTGGGCACAGGTGCAGCAGGAGCTGGGGGCGCTGAGCTGGGGGCACGGCGGGCGCGGGGCGGGGCGGGCTCACCTGCGCGTAGTAGAGCAGCCACAACTCGTAGAGCCGCTCGGAGGCGGCCATGGCCCGGCCCGGCTCCGGCCCTGCTCCACGCCACCTGCTGCCGCCGCCTCCTCCGCGCCGCCCGCCAGTTGCCCTCGGCCAGGCCCATGGGCGGAGGGCGTCACTCCAGGGCGGAGCGGCGCGGTACTACTTGGGGGAAGTAGTGCTGGCCCCCGCTGCGCTCCTCCTCCTCCCCGCGGACCGCAGCCCAGCTTCCTGCACTTCGCGGCGGGCACCGCCGCCCCGCCTCTCCCGGGACCGAGCAAAGGGCGGGGCGTCTGACGGGAGGAGGAGCCTGAGGTCAGGGCGGCTCCGGGGGGCGCCCAGCAGCCCCACCCTCTGCAATCCGTGCCTTCACTAGTGCCTGGGGAAGGGCCATTCTGACCCTCTCGGACTAGGGTCGGGGTGAGGGATTCCAGACTTGCTTTAAGTCTAGATGTGACTGGGACGCAGCCCGCCTGGTTGGAATGGCCACCATTCGTGCAAGGGACAGGCTTGCGGGGTTGGGGGAAGGGGCTGCGGGCCGGGTGCAGACAGGCAGTGTCCTTCCATAAGTAATGTTAACAACAACCATCACGACCAGCTTATCACGTGCCAGGCCCTGGACTAAGCGCTTTATGGGGCGACTGAAGTGCCAGTTTTCTGCTCTTACTGTTTGTAGGGCAGGATGGTGTGGCGGGAGTGCGCGGGGCGGAGGCCCGCACCAGGAAACAGCAGAACAAGCCTGAAATACTTCCGCAGGAGCAGTTCCCTCCATCTGGGAGATTTAGGCAGTCCTCGCCTCGCCTGGACCCACTCCTCCAGGAAGCCTTCCTAGATGCTCCGATGGAGGCACTCTCCACTTTAGGGCTCAGTTCTTGAGTCACATCTTTTTTTTTTTAACTTCAAAAGTTTAAAGGCAAGAGAGTGCCTCATGCCTCTGTTTTGCATGCAGAGAAACTGAGGCCCAGATGGGCCAAATGAGGACCACCTGGGCATCCAGGGACAACATGGACAGGGACAGAGGCTTGACGGACTCTTTCCACAACCACTGTCACTATCACCCAGGGCCTCTTTCTCACCCACCTTCTCCCAATCCCCGTTGCGGTTGCGGGGGGGGGGGGTGGCTGCCGTTGGGCAAGGGTCAGGCCCTTTGATGGGACTGGGAGGAACTTTGTGGGACCCAGAGAGTTACCGTCATTTGGAGGAATTGACCAGTCTGGACCCTCCTAGACCTTGAGTAGCCAAGAAGAGACAGACCCATCCTGTCTTCTTGGCTTCATCTATCCTCCTGGCTTCCTGGGCAGCTCCTCCACTGGCCTTTCCTCCTGCCCCATCTATCTTACCTCTGAGCTGACATTTCCTGAGCACTTACTACCTGCATTTTGCATACTACTTGCACAGTAGGCCCTGGCAGGGCATGCCACCTGATACTGAGGTCAAGAGGGTTGTTTGTGGGGGCTACTTGGACAGGGGCCTATAGCAATGGGGCCTCTGAAGGAAACTCGGAAGGGAGTGGGAGTCTACTTTCTGCCAGCCTGGGAAGGGAGGCCCCAAGCAGGGAACAGCCTTGCTGAGAGACAAGCCTTAGTGAGTGGGGGGGAGGAAGGAGGCATAGCCTCCTCTCTGCAGGTGGGAGGAGATGTGGCTTTGGGAAATGGCACATGCTGTCAAAAGATCTTGACTTCAGCCAAAGTTTCTCAGTTGTCAGGGCATGCTAATTAACTCAGGAAAGGCCCTGGGAAGCATTGTACCTCATGGCCACCTGCTGCAGTCGAGGCCAAACCAACTGTCAGCTTAGTTCTCAGGAATTAAGCTAAGAATGGTACCTTGGGGCCCACTAGACCCAGATGGGGGTTTGCTCTTCTCCAGGGTAGGTAGTCTACCGTGGGTATTTTGCCACTCTAGGGGATTTGGAGGTAGGAGGGGATCATCCATGAACCTAGAGGGAAGTGGCCATCAGCCAAGCCCTGCTCTGCTTAGGCTTTGTCTGAGCTGAAAATGGGCAGAGAAGAGCCTAGAAGCCCATGAATAAGTGCATCCAGGGAGCTACTGACAGCTTGAGAGGAAAGGAGAGGCAGGCCTCTTAGGCTGGAGTCAGAAAGGAGAGTCAGGGAGGGCTCTTGAAGGCATTCTCGAGCCTTGGACAATCAAGACAACTGGATAAGGATGGGTCAGTGCGTTCCAAGTGGCCAGCATAGTGTGACCTGTAGTTGGCGCTTAGGCAAAACCAGAGCGATCGACGCGCTCTATCCTCCTTCACTCAGGTCTGATCCCACTTGCTGCTTTCTCGCTGATAGGCGTTAGACGAATCGAGCCTTAGAGCTTTTTTCTTTGCCAGTCCTGGACGAGCTAGGCGAGTTGCCGGGTAGGAAGAGGGTGGGTCCTCCCATAGCAACTCAGCATTGATTGGCTTTCAGGACTTCCGGCTCCACCAATCTCGTCCCTGGATTGGCCGTGAGAGGGTCATCTACTCCTTGGGCCTGCGCGATGCGGCACAAGAGAAGAGGGGGTCTGCGGGCAAGATGGCGGCTACTACGGCCGGTGTGGGACGGTTAGAGGAAGAGGCGTTGCGACGGAAGGAACGGCTGAAGGCCCTAAGGGAGAAGACCGGGCGCAAGGTGAGGAATGCAAAGTGAGGGCCTTGGCTGAGGTAGCCAGCATTCGGACTTCGCATCACGACGAGAGGGCAGGGGACTACTGAAAAAAGGGAGATGTCCAGGATGCGCGTGCGCACGCGGCTGGAGCATGCGCGAGGAGTCTGTGCCCGCCCACCAAGTCTGGTGGTGCGGAGCGGTACTATTTCTGCGTTGGTGTTGTCTTCGCGCATGTGCAAGAACTCACAGGACAGTGGTCTGCGCGCCGCATACCGTTTGACTCCTTTCCAGTGTTTCTCGTGTGGGTCTCCAGTGCCACTTCTAGTTTCAGACGCTCGTTGGTGTAGACGTGATTTGTTCCCGTCTGAGCACGCCGAATCTTGTTTTCCCATGACCCAGCCGTCTCCACCCCTGGGGAAATTCGACATGTCTGTCCGCCAGAGTGCCTTGGACAGGGCAGTAGGGCAGAACCGTACTGTGCTCTAGGTGCCCAGCTGGAACCACTGAGTACCAAAAATCTAAAGGAAAGACCCGTTTCTGGGTTAGGGTAGACCTCAGGGAAAGAGGCAGGAGCTTAGTTCTTTACCAGGCTCTTATCTGGGGAATGGACCTCCTAGTCCTATTTGTTGCCAAACTTGGAAGCATTTTTCCTTGGTCTTGGTTGACACCAAAATGGTCTCATTCCTTTTATACTTTGTTCATATTTCCGAAATAATCGAGTGGAAAGAGAACTCTGAAGTTCACTATTTGTATGCAAACTCTGATCCTGTCACTTAGGGATATGGGATTTGGGACAAATTGCTTCGTCTCCATGAGCTCCGGTTTCTTCATGTTTCCAGTGGAGGATAACAACTCCTGCACGTTCATTCTCAGTGGATTACTTTGAGATTTAACAGGGTAATCTGTATGAAAGGACCCTAGAGACTGTAAAGGATGGAGATAATTTCGTTCTTCTGTTGTTGCATGAGCGAAAGCTTTGTTCTCAACTGTAAGAAATACAAAGGATATTAAATATCTAGACCTGCAAGGAATGGGGGGAAATATGGGGGGAAATAGGGACTCCATTTTCCAACTCAGAAGATCAGACTGGGCAGTCTGACCCCTGTTTCCTTTCTGCATGCCCGTGTGGTGTCCTTTGGGAAAGTGAAAGGGGAAATAATAGAGAGTGAAAGCCAGCGGGATTGGCTTCTGCTTTTGTTGGCAACTTGTCAGCCCTGTCAGACAGTTATCCCTGCAAACTATCTAGCCTGGGGAAGCGGGAAGCTCAGTCCTCAGCCTTATAAACAGTAGCTAGTCAGCCTGACTAGTTGGCTTGGATTTAGGGCCCACATTATTGGAACTGGGCTTGAGGTCAGAATACAAAGGACAAGATAGCATCCTTATGGCCTGTTGACATGGGAAGGATGCCCCACGTGTCAGGAAAACTGGCCTTTTAAGAGGGATTCTCTCCATGGGCTGAAAATATGGACCTGATTATTATTTTTTGCTTTTTCAATAATTGTGGTAGAATACACATAACATAAAATTTACCATTTTAGGTGTACGATTCCATGGCATTAAGGACATTCACAGTATTATGTAACTATACCACTATCTATTTCCAGAACTTTTACATCACCCCAAATGGAAACTCGGCAGCCATTAAACAATAGTTCCCTATCCTCCTCTCTCCTCAGCTTCTGGCAACCACCATTCTGCTTTCTGTCTCTGTAATTTGACTCTTGCAGGTATCTCATATAAGTAGAATCATATAGTACTTGTCTTTCCGTGACTGCCTTATTTCATTCAGCATAATGTTGTCAGGGTTCATCCATGTTGTAGCATGTGTCAATTTCATTCCTTTTTAAGGCTTAATAATATTCCATTGTATGTATATACCACATTTTGTTTATCCATTCATCTGTTAATGGACACTTGGTTTGCTCCTAGCTTTTGGCTGCTGTGAGTAATGGATATGCAAATATCTCTCTGAGTCCATGTTTTAAGTTCTTTCGTGTATATATCCAGAAGTGGAATTTTGGGATCATACAGTAATTCTGTGTTTAACTTTTTGAGAAACCACTATGTTTCCCATAGCAGCCACATCATTTTACATTCCCAGCATCAATGCACAAAGATTCAGTTTCTCCACATCCTTGCCAACACTTGTTGTTTTCTGTTTTATTGATTATAGCTATTGTAATGGGTGTGAAGTGGTATCTCATTGTAGTTTTGATTTGCATTTCACTAGTGATATTGAGCATCTTCTCATGTGCCTGCAGCCATTTGTGTATCTTCTTTGGAGAAAAGTCTATTTGGGTCCTTTGACCATTTTTTAATTGGGTTTTTGGTTGCTGTTGAGTTGTAAGAGTTCTTAATGTATTCTGAATATTAACCCCTTATCAGATAAATGATTTGCAAATATTTTTTCCCATCCCAAGGTTGTCTTTTTACTTTCCTGATAATGTCCTTTGATGCACAAAGTTTTAAATTTTGATGAAGTTCAGTTTATCTTTTTTTTCCCCGTTGTTTATCCTGCTTTTGGTTTCATACCTAATGAACCAGTGTCAAATTCAAGATCATGAAGTTTTTCCCCTGTGTTTTCTTCTGACGATTTTAGTTTTAATTCCTACATTTAGGTCTTTGATCCATTCTAAGTTAATATTTGTATATGGTATGATGTAAGGATCCAGTACATTCTTTTGCATGTAAATATCCAGCTTTCCCAGTACCATTTGCTGAAAAGACTGTCCTTTCTCTGTTGAGTGTTCTTGGCACCCTTGCTGGAAATCATTTAACCATACATGTGAGGGTTTATTTCTGGATGCTCTATTCTGTCCCATTAGTTTCTGTGTCTGTCCTTATGTCAGTACCAAGTTGTTCTGATTACTGTAGCTTTGTAGGAAGTTTTGAAATCAGGAAATGTGAGCCCTCCAACTTAGTCCTCTTTCAAGATCGTTTTGGCTATTTGGGATCCCTTGAAATTCCATGTGAATTTTAGGATACATTTTTCTATTTGTGCAAAAACACTGTTGAGGTTTTGATAGGCGTTGCATTGAATCTGTAGATCATTTTAGGTAGTATTGCCATCCTAACAATATTAAGTCTTCTAATGCATGAACATGGGATGTCTTTCCCGTTTAGTTAAGTTCTTTAATTTCTCTCAACATTACTCTCTAGTTCACATTGTGCAAGTCTTTAGCCTCCTTGGTAAATGTATTCCTAAATATTTTATTCTTTTTGGTGCTGCTGTAAATGGGGTTGTTTTCTTAATTTCCTTTTCAGATTGCTCATTGCCAGTGTATAGAAATGCTGTTGATTTTGTATCCAGAAACTTTGCTGAATTTATTTATTCTAACAGTTTTTGTGTATGTGTGGACTCTTTAGGGTTTCCTGCATGTAAGATCATTTCATCGGTGAACAGAGATAATTTTACCTCTGTTTCAGTTTGGATGCCTTTTTTTTCCTTTCTTGCCTAATTGCTCTGGCTAGAACTTTCAGTATCATGCTGAATAGAAATGATGAAAGCAGGCATCTTGTTTTGTTCCTGATGTTAGAGGAAAAGAATTCAGTCTTTCACCATTGAGTGTGATGTTCACTTTGGGTTTTTCATATATGGTCTTTATCAAGTTGAGGAAGTTTCCTTCTGTTCCTAGTTTGTTGAGTATTTTTATCATGAAAGGAAGTTGAATTTTGTCAAATGCTTTTTCTTAATCAATTGAAATGATCATGTGGTTTTTTTGCTGTTACTGTATTATATTGATTGATTTTTCATGTTGAACCATCCTGGTTGAATCAACCAAGAGTAAATTCCACTTGGCCATAGTGTATAAACCTTTTAATATGCTATTAAATTCAGTTTGCTAGTATTTTGTTAAAGGATTTTTGCAACAATATTCATAAGGAATATTGATTTGTAGTTTTCTTAAAGTATCTTTGGCTTTTTTTTTTATCAGGGTAGTGCTGATCTCATAGAATGATTTAGGAAATATTCCTTCCTCTTCAATTTTTTAGAAGAGTTTGAGAAGGATTTGGTGTTAATTCTTTAAATGCTTGGTAGAATTCACCAGTGAAGCTATCTGGCCCTGGACTTTTCTTTGTTGGGTGGTTTTTAGTTACTTATTCAGTCCTCTTTTTAATTATAGGTCTATTCAGATGTTTTATTTCTTCATGAGTCAGTTTAGTTACATTGTATGTTTCTAGGAATTTGTCCATTTCATCTAGGTTATCCAGTTTGTGGCATACTGATTACTACTTACTTTAATTGGGTTTAATCTTCACAGTTCTGACTTCAGAAAGCTCTTGGCAGTGAACTCATTTCTGAAAAATGTGCATTTGGAAGTCACAAGGCTTCTCCCTTGAAACTGAGAACTCACTGGCCTTTGGAGTTTCCTTGCATTCATTTTAAGAAACGAGAGTTGCGGTGAAGCCACAACTTGACTCTGTTGGAAGCCTTTTCCTTTTCTGGCATGCCTATCCAGGAGCTCCTGATTATTCCACTCTACAGTTCCTTTACCTGCTTAGAAAGGGGAAGTTAGAATTTTTAGTTGACCCTTCAGTTTCTATGCAGTGGTGTCAAAGGTGGGTCAGCAGCAGGTGATAAAATGTTGTTTGGCTTGTTTCAAAATGGGTTACTAGAGCTGGTAATGTATTCTTTCAGCAGGTGTATACTGAGCATCTAGTGTGCACCAGTCATTCAGGCACTGAAGGTACAACAGTGAGCAAAGCACACACAGGTCTGTTTAGCTGGTGGGGACAGATGGTCGAGCACAGTATGTCTAATGTTAGCTGGAGTTGGTGCTCTGGAGAGAATGAAAGAAGGAAAGAAAGATAGGGAGTACATGGTGCCCCCATTTTACTCTGTGGCTCCAGCAGTTTAATTTCTTTATTAGAGACAATGGTGTTTTCAGATTTAACATGGTTAATAATACCACCTGCCTGACTTATCTTACTTGGTCTTGATGACAAACCTGAGAAGAAGGAAGGAGGCGGGCTAATTTATAGGTGGATACACTGAGGCCAATCAATGTGAGGTGGTCTGCCCAAAAGTTAAACAACTAGGAAGTAACCCAGGTGAGTGCTGGGGTTAGGAGGGACCAGGAAAAGAGGTGGTACCTCTCTTTATGCCCTGACTTGAACTGGTTCCCAGATACAGGGTGAGAGTGGGTTGAGAAACTTCACTGTATTACTTTCTGATTCCTTGAGATTTTGTAAATTACATTTCCCAAAAGCAATAGTGGAAAAAGAGTGTAGGCCCCAAGTCCAAGCTGCCCATATGTATGTGCCCTAGTCCCTTCTGATTAAGATCCTAATCAGTCCTAATTCTGGCCCTTCTTTCCACTGACAAGGATGGGTGTAGCCCTATTTGCCACAGTTGTTCTTTTTTTTTAAATATGTTTTTATTATGGTGAAAATCTGTGTGATGTAAACTTTGCTATTTAACCATTTTTCATTGGCATTAAGTATATTCACAGTGTTTTGCAACCGTCACCACTATTTCTGAAACGTTTTCATCACTCCAAACAGAAACTTTGCACCCATTAAGCAATAACTCCCCATTCCTCTCTTACCCTGGCCCCTTGAAGCCTCTAAGCTACTTTCTGTCTGTATGAATTAGCCTAATGTAAGTACCTCATGTGAATGGAATCTCAAGATACTTGTTCTTGAGTATTTGGCTTATTTCACTTAGCATAAGCATGCATTTTCAAGGTTCATCCATATTCTAGCGTGTAACAGAATTTCATTCCTTTTTAAGTCTGAATGATACTCCATTATGTTTTATTCATCCAGTCATCTGTTGATGGATATACCTTTGGGCAGTTGTGAGTAATGCTGTCGTTGGTGTATTGGTTTACTTTTTGGTGTATAAGTATTTGAGTCCCTGCTTTCAATTCTTTGGGGTTTACACCTAAGTAATGGAATTGCTAGGTCACATAGTAATTCTATGTTTAACTTTTTGGTGGTTTCTCAAACCACCAAACTGCCACAGCAGCTGTACCATTTTCCACTACCACCAGCAATGCACGAGGGTTCCAATTCTCTACTTACTTGGGAAAACTTGTAATTTTCCTTTAAAAAAAATTATAGCTAGCCTGCTGGGTGTGAAGTGGTAACTCATTGTAGTTTTGATTTGCATTTCCCTAATGATTATTGCTGTTGAACATCTTTTCGTGTCCTTATTTGCCATTTGTATATGTTCTTTGGAGAAATACCTACTCATATCCTTTGCCCACTTTTTAACTGGGTTGTTCGTCTTTCTGTTGTTGAGTTGTAGTTGATTTCTTTTTTTTTTTTAACATTTTTTATTGATTTATAATCATTTTACAATGTTGTGGCAAATTCCAGTGTTCAGCACAATTTTTCAGTCATACATGGACATATACACACTCATTGTCACATTTTTTCCTCTGTGAGCTACCATAAGATCTTGTGTATGTTTCCCTGTGCTATACAGTATAATCTTGTTTATCTGTTCTACAATTTTGAAATCCCAGTCTATCCCTTCCCACCCTCCACCCCCCTGGATAGCTGATTTCTTTCTGTACTCTGGATATTAAGCTGTTACCAGATATGGGATTTTCAAATATTTTCTCCCATTCCGTGGGTTGTCTTTTTCTTCTTTTAGTAGTGTCCTTTGATGCACCAAGGTTTTTAAAATTTTGATGAAGTCTAACTTATGTATTTTTTCTTTTGTTACCTGTGTTTTTAATGTCACATTTAATCTCCACAGTTCTTGAGTGACATTACTATTAGGGTAGATGTCTGGGGAAAAGACAGTCAGGGGTCTAAAGTCCAAGTTAATTTTCCAGCCCATAGTCGTTTCTTGTGGGACTTGTCGGTGGTGAGGCTGGGGAGGAAGAACAGCCTGCCTGCTGCCGGCAGATAGGAAGCAAGGGATCTCCTCCCTCAAGGAGGAAGTGGTGCCCCGCTTTTAGATCAGTCCTTTTTGTGAGGATGAGGCCCCTGTGGGACCAACTCCAGGGTCGAGTGCTGCCTCAGCCTGCCTGTGCTGATGGAGAGTGCCTGTCTGCCCTGTAGGGTGGCTCCCTGCTGGTCACCTAGCACTCAGTGGCAGTTACTTCACAGATACCTCCTGTGCGCGTGGTTTTCTTGGAGGCATCAGGGTTTCTGGCATGGGGTTGATTTTCCTCGTGATATTATCTTTTTCCTCTCCCCCTACCAGACTATAAACTCAAACCTAGTGCAGTGTGGAAGAATCAGTTCTGAGACTGTGACAGGTGGAGACAAGATTAGGGTCTTAAAGTTTCTGTGTATTATTCAGCAGTAAGTCTCTGTCATAGTTGGGCAGCTCTGCAGTTTTACAAAGTGCTTCCTTGCTAGCCCACCTGACATGACTGATTTGAGGGGGCAAGAAAAGAAGAGGTTCAGAGGTGCGTAAGGTCAAGGAACATAAGTGACTCCTGGATTCCAGATCAAGAAAGACCTGCTCAGGAGGGGGCTTTATGCACAGTGCAGCCCTGCCTGTAGCAGCATCCTGTAGGTCAGCCAGCCCAGGCTGACAGGGGAAAGACCACATACGATATTGGACTGTACTGCTGGGGTTCATTTCCTGGGAAAGTCAGGCTGGGTCTGGGGACGCTTCCTGGGAAGGCAGAATGGAATGTGGGCTGAGCCGTGGGGATGGGACTGGGATGGAAGTATTAAAGTAGCTGGAACGGAATGTTCCAGGGGAGCAGTTCGGAGATAGGAACCTTTAGGAGCACGAGGGGACACTGGGGATGCCTCAGAGGGTTTGAGAGCAAGCAGTTGGCAGTGACTGGGACAGGAGTGAGGTCTAAAAGTGCCGCTGGGTTCGTTGGTGGCCAAGTTCTGCAGGAGCCAGGGCTTCCAGCCGGGAGGGCAGCCAACCCGCCCGGGGAACACATATTTCGGAATTGTATTTGAACCTCATTTCTTGATGCTCATCCAGAAGTTCCAAGCTGGGTGAATAGGTGAACAAACAGTTCAAGGCTGTAAATGAAGTTCCATGGCATCTTTCTATGGTGCTGTCCAGCTGGGAACTGTGAGGCCACTTCCTTGTCTGACCTCTTCCTCGGTAGCCAAATCTTCTAAGGGTGATTAACTTGGCACAAACACTTGCCCCTTGGCTGTTGGCTCTCCCGACATTTGGCCTGTGTCTTTCTACCTTGAGACAGAGGGAGACTGGTTGTCTGCCTGGCCAGCCCCTCAGGGGTTGGGTGTGACCTCAGGGCTGATGTCTGGCTGTCAGGTTGCAGGTTCAAGAGCAATTCCTGTTTTTCACTTGGTTCTTGAGACCAGAGCAACTCTGTTTAGTAGAACGTTGTGTTATGGTGGCAGTGTTCTACACATAATCTGTGCTGTTCAGTGCCGTAGCCACTAGCCACACGTGGCTCTTGGCCTCTTGAAATGTGGCTAACACATCATTAATTTTATTTGATTTTAACTAATTTACATTTAAACAATCACACTTGACTTATGGCTGCCTTACAGGACAATACATCTCTGGAGGACTTAACTCCCTCTAGTGCCACTCATAAGAGACTGTGTCTCTACCTGAAGTTCCATTTATTGAGAGCTAAGAGGGAGAGGGTGGGTGGAAACCCAGATGACCATCAGATTAGCCTCAGGGAGCCTCGAGTTGGGGCAGAGTGCTTTGAAGTTGTCCATCATCATGGCCAGTGTCTCCACCTGAAGCTTATTCCTGAGATGTGTGTGTGCCCAGTGGAATTCAGCGCTGACCATTCAGCGGTACAGTTGTAAGCTTCACACTCAAGTAGTGCCAAAGCAGAGGGAAGCTCGTTGATACTTTCTGACTTGGGTGCACCAGGAAAGGTCCTGGCCGATGCGGGTTGTGAGGGCAGAAGAGGTTGCTGGAGGGAAGGGCTGGTGAGTTGTAGGGGGCAGTTGAGGGTGGAGGAGAGCCCAGTGTGCTGGGTGAGGAGTCCAACTTGTCTGTGTCCTGTTTATCTCAGGAAGTTGTCTCTGTCCCCACCCCTTGTGGTCACATCCCCATGCCCAACAGCCTGATCACTAAGTCACTTGAGGAGGCCAATGCCTCCTGCATTGACAGCCTTTTGCAGGGTGGCAGTCACATTTACGTAGCTGATTGTGACAGGATCTCACGACTTGTTCAGTCCCCAAAGCAGCCCTTTGAGGTAGGTGTTAGTTTCTCCCTATTTTAATAGACCAGAAAACCTGGGGCTGAAGGGACCTCTTGAGTCAGTGATTTGAGATGTGGCCACCCCTGGATGGTCCCTTAAGCCCTGGCCCTGTATCCCTCCTCTCTTCACCGCCAGGTGCTTAGGAACAAGCAGCCCCCAGGATGGGGTCCCCTTCCCATCACACACAGAAATTGCCATCAGGCTGCCTGGTGGGAGCCATGTGGCGTAGGGGAGAGCATGTGTTTTGGAGCCAGACGATCTGGTTTAAATCCCAGCTCCATTTGTCTGTGGAACCAGAGCAGATCGCTAAACCTCTGAGCCTTCCTATCCCTGTCTGTAAAATCCAGACATGGCTTCTGAACTCATCAGTAGCTGGGAATACAGAGAAAGAGGTCTGAGAAGTGTCCAGCTCAGGGTCTTTTATAAATGTGGGTGTCTGTTCTTTCTCACCCACCCTCTTGGAAGTGGGGGAGCTAGGTGGTCCTCCCGCCCTCTCTGCAGGGTGACAGTGCATGAAGCCAGCCCCGTTTCTGATGGAAGCAAAGAGGACATCCTCTTGGTCCCCTGACTTTATTCAGCCTAGCCCTAATTCCTTGAAGGTGGAATTCATTTTTAGTGCAGAATGTTAGATTAACAAAAAAAGTGGATTTGCAGAGCTGCAACCTAGGTGAAGTGTGCAGTTCCCATTGATCCTAAGGACTGACCTCTTCTCCACCTCTGCTCAGACCCAGAGGTCATAGAGCCAGTGAGAGGGAGAACTTTATGGGTACGATGTTTGGACTTCGGACAGAAATATGTGTTGAACCAGTGTTGAAACTTTGGACTGAGTCATCCCTTCAGAAGGCCTTGACTTGTTCATGTGTAAAGTAAAGATGTTGGATCAGTCAGAGGTTCTCAGACCTACCTGTGTGTCAGGATCACCTGGGGAGACAATTTGCAATCTCTTCTCAGGCCCCATCCCAGACCTCCTGTCGAGCTCTTGGAATACAGCCTAGAAATCCAGGCATTTTTAAAGTTCCCTGGATGACTCTGATACAGCATTTTTCTGGAAATCTCTGATCACTACGTTGACTTTCTCCCTTGATGAAAGGAAGTAGAACACCTCCTCTCCCTGGAGCACTCCTGCCCTCCTCACTGCAGGAGGTCTGCAGCCAGCCGCCAGCTGTGTGCCAGGCCCTGGGGATCCAGCCTGTGAATAAGACTGCCTCCCTGCCCCAAGGGGCTTACATGGGAGGGGCAGATAGGCGGTTAACTACAAGCAAACCGGGAAGATAGTGTTTGAGGAGTAGGTGGGGTGGGGGGAGGGGCTGCGTGGCTACCCTAGGATGGGAAGATCTCTCTGAGTGGGAGACATGAGATCAAGGGGTTGGGGTGGGGGTGGGGATACCAAGATCTAGGGAAGGACGCTCCAAGTCCAGGTAGAGGACTAGCTTCGCTTGTTTGAGGGGCAGAAAGAATCCCTGTGTGGCAGGAGTACAGTCAGGGTTGTGGGGATGAGAGAGTAGAGGCGCCCTGGGAGACTGGGGCCACAGGGGCTGGACCTCACTCTGAGGGTGATGGGAGCCATTGGAAGCATGAGCACCAGTGCCCTGCCCCGACTGTGTGTGGAGGTAGGAGGCTGCCGCTTTAGCCCAGGTGGGAGGCAGTGGCACTTGGACAGGGTTACGAGACATCCTGGAGGATGGACTGTGGGGGTGAGCAAGCTAGGTGGATGGCGGGGCCTATTCCTGAGGTAAGTCAGGGGAGTGGTTTTGAAGGAGAAATCAGGAGTCCGGTTTGGGCCACGTTAGGCCTGAGATGACTATTAGACATCTAAGTGGAGGAATACTGTTAGGCAGGTGTCTGAACTGCAGAGAGATGCTTGTGTAGTAGGATTTGAAGCCCTCGGGCTAGATGAGGTCCTCTGGGTAGAGAGCAAAGGTGGAGGAGAGGGGGACAGTCAGTGCCCTGAGGCTCACCCTGGAGGCGTTCGGCGGAGTCCTCAGAGGAAACTCGGAGGGAGGGGGCAGTGGAGCTGAGAGAAGCCAGGTAAGGACTGGGATGGGTTTGGGCAGGACAGGCTGGTTGGTGAGCTTGGTGCAGCTGTTTCAAGGAAATGTGCATGAGAGGGAAGGGTACCAGTGGAGTCCAGGCCAGCTGGACTGGGGTCCAGCTATAGCCTCACTGTGAATTGGGCCTCCTTTCCGCTGTTTTAAGGCCTCACCCACCCCAACTGTAAGACTCACTGATCCCTCAGGAGAGGTGGCAGCAGCTGAGGCTGTGCCCCTGTGGCTTTGCTCTCTAGGCTGGCCCAGTGTTGTGGGGCTGGTGGCCTTCCTGTCCTCCCCCCACCCGACCCCACCCCACCCCGCCCTGTCCTTGTAGGTGGGCAGACCCTGAGGGCCACTCCCGTGTGAACCCAGTGCTGCTTCTGAGTCAGGCTGGTGGCTTCCCTCAGGTTCCCTGCACCAGGGGTTGCCTGGACAGATTGCTTCTGCCACCTGGCTCTGCCAACTCTGAGACCAGGAGATAGATAAGTCTTTTGGCGTTCCTTCAGCTGGAAGAGGGCTGCAGGAACCCCTACCTCCTGGGAGGAAGATGAAGTGAGATGGTGTGTGCAGAAAGGGGTTGAGAAATGAGAGGTGTGTATGTGCCTTTGTTCTTTCCGCTATACTTGTGTTCTTCCTCTAGTGAGGACTCCTTTATTTTATGGGTGAGGTAGCAGAGACCCAGAGAGGGTCAGGGACTGTACAGAGTCACGCAGGACCACCCCCTGGAGATGGGCACCGGGGATCCCACCACCTCATGGCTGTGTCCTGATGGGGTGGGCTGGGTGCTGGCTGCCCCTTGGAGTTGTGCGGGGAGGGGCTCTGCCGTGGGCCAAGGGGCAGAGAAGGACACCTTCCCTCAGCTTGGTCTCATATCCCAGGGAGAAACTGCAGGCCTGGGCAAGGGGGTGAGCCTCGGGAGGTAGATGTTTCCCCCGGAGGTAGATGCATAGCTGCTCTGGCTCCTTTCCTGTTTAGCTCACCTGTGGTGGCTGAGGCAGCCTCATGGAG
Organism: Camelus ferus; assembly: GCF_009834535.1. Classification (NCBI taxonomy): domain Eukaryota; kingdom Metazoa; phylum Chordata; class Mammalia; order Artiodactyla; family Camelidae; genus Camelus; species Camelus ferus. The sequence goes on from NC_045712.1 coordinate 27,534,243, forward strand.
CAGAAGGGGCGCTGGACAGGAAGCCAGAAGACCAGGTCCCTCTTTCTCGCTCCTCCACTGACACGGTTGTTCAGGCCTCAGTCTCCCCTTCTGGTGACTTCTGTGGCCTTACAAGATGTAACCAGGTGTTTGCCAAGGCCTCATTGATGGCGGACAGGAAATTAGAAAGCAGAGGGATCTTGAAATTCGAGCTGGTTTTTAATCTTTCTGTTAGCTTTTGCAGCAAAAGAATTTGTGTTGCCTGACACTTTTTCCTATTGATTTTTAGTTCTTTATTCCAATCCTGGTCGAGTCGTGTTCTACATGTGTACTGCAGCTATCTTCTCCCCCTCTGAGCCTTGACTCTTCATGCTTTTAATTGCATTCTTTGATGATCAGAGGTTCTTAACTTAACGTAGCCCAATTTATCATTTTCCCCCCAATCCCTTCTGTAGCCTGTTTAAAGCAGTGGTTACGTACTCTAGGTCCTGATGGTATTCTCTTATGTTACATTCTAGAAGTTTTCTTGTTTTACCTTTTACTGTTAGATTGCCAGTCCACCTAGAATTTATTTACTTCTGTATGGTGTGAGGTAGAGGTCAAGATTTTCCTCCCTCCTATGGATATCAGTGACTCAGTATTGTTTATTATTTGGCATTTGTTTTTTAGAGAAAAGACTATTTCCTTGAGAATGGTTGGCATATCCTAGATAAGACATACTGCTAACCTCCCACAACATCTTGATAATAGTTGTTGTTACTACAATAATAGTCGTAGTAACTTTTTTTTTTTTTTTGGTTACTGAGTCCCAGTTCATGCCAGCCCCTCAGTAGATAGGTGGCTGCCTGGGGAAGGGACAGCTCAAACTTACCTTGTCAAAGCATTCAGGCATTCCATGCAGTGACACTGTTCTGGGTGTTCTGTGTCCCATGACTCTGAACCTCTTGGCTTTGTGCACCAGTCGGGGACTCAACATAGACTCCCAGGGAGGGCAGGGACCTGTGGAGCCCAGCTCCCCAAACCTGCTTGGACTTGCCATCCACTCTCTTTCTGTGCTCTGGACCAGCCAACTGGGGTGTTCTGACTAGAAATATGAGTTGCCTCAAGCAGTTGCTTCTAGGTCATTTGTTTCAAACTTAAATAAATTGACCCCTGCAGACCCTTGGGCTGGGATGTGGTTGATTTGTAGTACTAAGTACTGTAATACGGAATTGAAATGTAGTTCATGTCCTTGTTTCAGGGAAGATATGCCCTATGTTTCATCTTGGGGTACTGAAGAACACCTCCCCCCAACCCACACCCTCACATTTCCCCAACCCATCTGCAGCACACATGCACACAGCAGTGTACCCCCCACACCCTCCAACCCCCATCCAACTCCCTTACATACTTGCATCCCACACCTCCTCACACTTCCACAGCCCCTCTACCCACACTCCTCCCTGTACATCCCAAACAACAACCCCCTCCCTGACTAAACCTCCTACCCCCATATTCCCACCCCCTCAGTACCTCCATCCCATACCTCCCCAAAACCACGTGCACCACACCCCATGCCCTCAGAACTGTCACCTCCCCAGCTCACACAACCCTCCCCTAATGGAAAAGACTCGCCATTTCTAGTTTCTAAGCCGTTGCAGAGATTTGGGAGACCCCGTGGCAAAGCTTGATGTGGCTTGATCACGTCTGGCCTTCCTTCCTTCAGGGCCCTTTCCTTATTCCCTGGTGTCCTGGCTTCTCCCTGGGTTTGCTTTGGAGGGAAGCAACAGCTTGTACTCTTGAAAGAATTCCAAGAGGAAAAACAGTTGCTGTGGTAACGACACCCCGTGGGGAGTAAAATCCACACTCCAGGGCTGTTTTGATTCAGGGCTCTCAAGAGCTGCTCTGTTCAGAGAAAATTGTGAGTGGCTGGAGCAGAAAACATTTGTCCTTTCAAGGACGGCGCTTCTTGGCCCCCTCCACATTGTGTTCAGGGCAGGGCAGCACTAGATTTCTGGCAGGGCAATTTGAATCCTAAAGAAAGAGCACCTGTGTGTTTGGTTCCCTGGGAGAGGCCGTCCTCTGGTGAGAGCAGAACTTTCCTGCCCTGGGTCCAGGAGTCCATGATTCGTTAGGGAGTGAGGCTGAATGCTGAGCAGTTTGGGGTGAGGAGTCAGTTTCGGAGCCCTTCTTGTGCACCTGCTGTCCTTACTCTTACTGAGGAGCACCTGCTGTGGGCTGGGCCTGGGAAGGGCTTGGGGGCTGAGGTCAGTGGGGTGACTGACCCATGCACACCGGTTATAATACCTTGTACTGCTGTGCACTGCAGAGGGGTGCCTGAGCGCTGTGAGTGTCCTGGAGAGAGGGCTTCCTTCCAGCAGGGGCTGGGGTGACATTTGCACGTAGTAGGCCACATGGAGGAGGGAGTTCTGAACCCAGTGTAAATCCACTTCCCCGCTGTATCTCATTGGTTGGCCTGTGGGTCCTGTCCCCATTTGGGCTTTGTGCCTCAGGTGGCATACTTCGACGTGGAGGAGGGGCTGAGTGAAGGCACTGAGAAAACACTTCAGGAGGGGTTGAGTGGAGTGCATGGAGAGGGGATGGCTATCTGGAGGCCTGGGAGAAGGGGAGGGGCAGGGGCAGAACAGGCAGATGTGGAGGTGTCTGAATTTGGGGAAACCCCCTGCGGAAGCCCCCCGCCCCCAGGTCCCTGCACACTGAGGCTAGCTTTTCTGACCTGGACTGAGGTCCTCTGCATGCACGTAGGATCTACCCTTCTAAACTGGTTAGCTCAAGGGCAAAGGCTAGGTTTTCCTTGAGACAACACTGGCGGTGGCTGCTCTGGGTGAAGTGAGGGAGGGAGAGGCATGCACGCGGGGAATCTGTTGTGTGACCCTTTCCAGCGGTGGGGGTGGGGTCAGGGGAGCAGGCCTGACTTGGGCGGTAGAATTTCGAGGGCCTCATACTGAAGGCGCAGGCCAGAGCATTGGGCCCCACCACCATCATCACCGTGGTTGGCGCCTACTGCTCAAGGACTTCTTGGTCCAGCCACAGCACAGAGCTCAGCACGTCACAGGCGCTACCTCGCTTACCGCCCCTCTGCAGTTTTGGAAACTCTGAGAAGCTCAAGAACTTGGCCGAGTCCCACAGCACCGCTTCCTTGTGTGGCTCTGCCTTCTCAGCCTTTCAGCCCAGCACATGGTTAAAAAAATATGCTTTGCTTCCAGAGGAAGTATGTGTAGGTGAGGACTAAAAGACCTTGTTTAAGCAATATTTTCCTCCACAAATAAATGTGCCAGTTCTGGCTTGTAGTTTAAATTTGGTTTTAATTAGGATTTTATCACTTGGAGGTCACACGAGAGAAGAGACAGCTGTCTTACCTTTACTTCTCAGACTGTGACACTCCGAGAAGCAGCTGATCAGAGGTTAAAATAGCTTCTAGTCTCCTAGGAGCTTCAGAGCACTCTGTTGCTCTGTAAACCGCTGACTTGCCTGGGAAATGACTTGTAAAGGATTTGCTTTTCGAACTCGGGTGCCAGTGTTGGGGCCCTGAATGTTTCAGGTTCTGCTCCGGGTTGGGATGGAGGGATGGCAAGAGGGTCCCCAGGCCAGGTGAATGGCTTAGCTTGCCTTCATTAGCCACTGGCCTTTGTGATGGACTTGGGGGTTGCTGGGACCAAGTCCACAGAACACTGTACATCCTGAGCCCAGCTTCTCCATTTGCAAACTGGGCGTCGAAACCTTTGTCCAGCTTGCATCCAGGATCTTCTTGTGGATCAGATGAGCCGGGCAATCTAAGACAACTTGGAATGCTTAAAGTGATGCTCCTAATTTGTTGTTAGGCTGTTGCTATAAATGGTCTTGTGTAGCCAAGATACTTAGTTGCAAGCAAGAGAAATCTGTTCTGGCTGGTCTGTTTGTTCATTTTTTTTTTTTTTTTTTTTTAAAAAAGAGAGAGCCTACCTTGGAGGTACACAGCCAGGAAGAAACCCAGCATTTCACAGGAAAATAGCTTGGCAAAAAACCCACTGCTGGCTTCAGGTACTAGGGACTGCAGCTTGCTCTGCTGCCACTGCTGCCAGAGAGAAGTCTGCTGCTGGCCCCCTCCCCTAAGCTGGGACAGTGAGTGGGGGGCACTTCCAGCTTCTTTGTAGTGCAGCTGGCTCTTCCTCCCCCAGGGCTACCCGTGGAGCCTTCCTAAGTAAGGGAGGGGCATGGGCACTGCACTGCCCATTGAATGACTTGGGAACTCCAGTTCCAGTCACCTTCCCCCATGGCTCCACGCAGCATGGCAAAGTAGACAACATACCAGTCAAACTGAAATCAAGAACCTGAGGTCTAGTCTAGCCTGGGCTCTTGCCCTTCTTGTGCTGCACATTTTACCTGGGTCTCCTGTGGCCCTCAGGAGATTTGCATTGCATGAGCAATTTGTCTGTGTTTCTTCTCATCCTGCCTGCTCTGATCCAGAGCCCACCGTGGCAACCACTGTAGGCCCTCAGGCAGCTTGGGGTGGCCTCCTACAGGTCATGTCCTCCCCGGGGTCAGCCTCTTCAAGAGGAGGGATGTGATCTGACTCAGAGGCTCCTCAGTCAGGCCGTGTGGTAGAAGTGTGACCTGGGAGTGGGCGGGCTCTTGGAACATTCAGATTCCCAGGCCCTACCCTGGAAGATTGTGATTTGATCAGTTTTATTTATAACACGTTCCCTGGGCCACTGAATCTAGTTCATGTTGTACTGGTTGATATCTGAGGTCTTTGCAGCCCTAACAGTTTGTGATTTTGTTACTGTTCTCATTTGATAATGGACATGGTGACACTTCTCTGGCTCTTGTGTAGAAAGCACACCCAAGCCTCGGGGCTATTTATTTGAAAGAGTTTTGGAAGCATGATGCAATCAGAAAACCTCAGTTTAAATGCTGGCCTTATCTTTTATTAGCTATGAGCCACTGAGTAAGTCCCTTGGTGATTCTGAACCTCTTCGTTTGGACGGGGTGGTAATGCCTGATCCCAGGGTAGTTGTGGGGGCCAGAGGCCCTGTGTGGACAAGTGAACTGTGTGGAGCTTTGTGAGCACAAGATGGCACAGAGCCGCCGGAAGGGGCTGTCCCTCCAGACAGATTCAGAGGCAACTGCCATCTGCTGTTCTTGGGATACGAGGGCGGCTTTCTTGACCCGTACCCGGCTTGTTTTTCCAGTGGCCTCAACCAGTGACCCTTGCCCATTCCATTCTGGCTCTCTCTGCAAGCTCTGTATAAATAACACTCTAATCACATTGTTTGCCCCCTCCCTGCCTGTCCTCGACTTTAGCAGGCTCCGCAGTGCTTGCAGGATAAAGTCTGTAGCCTGTGGGCCAGGCCTTCCCATGCTGGTTCCTCCTCCAAGTACACCTTGGAGGTCTCAACTCTCTCCGTGGACACAGAGCCCAGGCTCAGTACACTCACTCCTTCCAGTTACTCCGGTGCTCCCTGCCCTGCCTGCTCTGTGTTGAGTGTTCCTCCAGGTGAGCTCAGTTTTCATCTTCCCCTCAGCTTAGTCACTGGCATTTCTGTAGTGCCAGGAAGCCACCGGCCTCACTTTGGACATGCTGTGTGGGGCTCTCTGTTCACCTGTCTACTTCCCCTTTCACCTGCCCCTTGGCTCCCCGAGGGCAGCTGTCACATCTTAGTCACCTTTCTGTCTGCCAGATGACGAGACTCAGAGGCACTCTAAATATCTGTTTGAAGAAATGAAGTAACTGGACAGGCACATGGATTTGGGAGTTGGCTGGGCTGAGATTTTTCTCAAGGAAAAGCAGACCTGCCCTTTGGGAAGTGTCCAGGGGCTTATTTAAGAGTTTGTAGGCAGCAGCCATGCCAACAAGATGAACTTTACTGTGTGTGAAGCCTGCTAAGACAATTAAGTTGCCAAAACCGTTGTTCAGGCGTGAACTGGGGGTGCTTTGACACCTGTCCACATGGAGAAGAGCTGTGTGTTTTAGTTGGTCACAGGTTTTTAATAAACCAGTGTGGTCCCGTTGGTTGCTCTGGGGGAACCATTATGAGGGCAGCCAGCATCAGTGTGACTAGGTACGTAGGTGTGGGGGGAGATGGGAGGGTGTCATTTCAGGGGCCACTCACTAGGGTTTTCAGGCCCCTGCTTGCTACTTCTGTGAGCACACGATAGGCTCCCTGGGACCTCCCTCCCGGACTCAGCCTCAGAATCCATCAGCCAGAGTTCCAGCGCGAAGGGGAGCTTGTTTGCACTTCAGCCTGGAGGATCTGTAGAGGGTCAGACATCAGCCGCATGTCCTCGGGACCTGAGATTTCAGGCGGTGTTTCGTTCCCTACAGCTGACTGGCTGAGCCGCCATGCTGTGCCTGGTGACTCTGGCTGTCCCCTGTGAGGCTGTGGGGAGGGGGCTCCTGGCCAGCCCCGCGGTGCTGAGACAGCGGCTTCTGAGCTTCAACAACCTTATCATTTGCCGTTGGGATCCGCTTGCTCATGTTTCAGCTGTGAGCCTCACATGGTGAGGAAGTCCCAGTGGTTGTGAGTTCTGCTTTGTGGTGGAGGAGGCGTCTTCCTCCTCCAAAAAAAGAGAAATGGTGGGGCAGGGTGAGGGGGTGGGGGTAACCTCACCATTCACCATCAGTTAATTTCTTAACTGAAATTTTCATGCTGATTATTCAGGGGGAGATTTTGGCCTGATGGGGAGGGCGCTCGTCCTGCAGTGCGGCTGCTGAGCCCAGTCCCTCCCGGGACACAGAGGGACACTGGGTATGCAGGCCTGTCTGCCCTCCTCTTGCCTCAGCACGGCTGGCTTTTGGGTTTTGTTTTTGTTTTTTCTAAGCTTGAGAAAGGTCATTAAACATCGACTGGGCTGTGTCGGACCTGAGGGCCACCAACGGTTTCCTGCCTTCCCATTGAGCCAGGTGAAGGGCAGGAGAGCCTGTTGGGGTGTGAGTACAGTCAAGACAGTGAGCCACAGGCAGCTAGGTTCCTCATGTCACTTTTGTTTTTAAATCATTTTGTTGTTAGATCATTTTGACAACAGAATGAAAGGAAATGGAAGAAGCACTGCCCACGGTCTTGTTGTGTGAGCCTGTGAGGTCTGTGACCATTGTACTCAAGGCGTTGCCATGGTTTCATTCACGGTTCTGTGTGTGGGCTCCATGCCCCTTGCAGTCCTGTTCTGTCTCATGGTGCTGCCCTTCATGTTGCTGCTTCAGTGACCACTCTGGCCAGGTGCATGAGCCGCTGGCCTGCCTCACTGCCTGGCAGGCCACATTCACCTCATGGCTCCACTTCCCCCTGTTACGAGGAACACAGCGGTGGACACTGCTACATGCATTGCTCTTTTATCTCCTTGTGATCCTTTCCTGGGCTTGGAGTGACTGGCCCAGAAATGGCTGCATCTGGGGATCCTGATAGTTTGGTCATGTCTCTCTGAAGCGACTCTGGGAAGAGCTGCCAACCCCGATGTGATGCTGAGTGCCGTTAGATGCCACTGAGACCATCTGTGTATTGAGGTGGGGCAGAACTAGGGCCAGAGCAGAGGGCTAGGTTCTGTGGGGGCTCACCCTACCCTTTGGGCGCTGGCAACTCCAAGTGGTGCGACTCAGGTGGGTTGTTTAACAGCACTTGGCCTCCAATTTTCTTACCTGTGAAAGGAGAAAGCACTGTTGACTTTGTTAGATTTTTTTGCTGATCAAATAATAGGCTTTCATTTACCTGAATAATCAATCAATTACCTGGCATACTGTTATGACTGTTGTTATTATAAAAAATACAGTAGAACAGAGATGAGTAACAGTTGGGTCCAGCCGTACCCAGAGCTCACCTTCCAGTGGGAAGTCTTCTGGTTTTATGGCATCTAGTTAGATTACCACACTCTTAGGAAGTGGGCACGGTTGGAATTTTTGCCCTCATTCTGCAGGAAAGAAACAGAGACCCAGGTAATTGTCAGAGGGGAGGATAGAACAGACAGCTAAAGGGTGAACAGCAGGTATGTTGGTAGGAGGCACAGCGTGTGTGGCAGCAGGGCACCGGGCTTCTGGTTGTCTGTGTCCCCCAGATGGAAAGAGTGTGGGATCAGACACACACAGACCTGAGTTAGGTGTCACTGAGCTTCAGTCCCTACATCCTTGAGGCAAGCCTAGTGATGCCTGACACACGAGCACTGTTGGGAGGCTCAGACAATGTGGGGAGGGGAACCTTATCTGTAAGGGGGGGAATTAGCATGTGTATCCTGCCTCCCCCAGGTTGTCATTCATTCGCTTGCTGTTGGTCCAGGTGTTGTTATGTGCCAGGTGCTGGGGAACTGATGTTCAGGCCTCTTGAAGCTTCCAATTTAGCAGGGAAGACAGATGACAAACAATCTTATGTAGACAAAATCCATGTAAAATCAAATGTCTGGGTCAGTTATCATTAGAGAGCCTGCCTGGGAAGAACACCCTTCTGCTGAAAAGAGGTGAAACCTTCAGGCCGCACAGCCAGGGAAAGTGCTGAAACCCACCAACCATCTGTGAGCGGCTGTGGAGTTTTGTGGTGGATGCAGAATCAGGTTTCTCTGGGGAGGCCTCACAGATGTGGGCCTGCTCTTCCAGTCTGGGGCCCTTGTCACTCATCCCTGAAGGAATCAGACAGGTCATTCTTAATTTGAGCCTCAATTTTAAGAATTAAAAGTTTGTCATTTACAGAAACTTGGCAGAAAATAAAAAAGCACTATCAGAAAAGGATAGTGCATTCCATTCACACCTTACTACGTTTAAAAAATGTCGGGTATGGATCATCTTCTCTGCTGGTTGGTCTAACAGTTAACAGGCCTTCTGCCTCCCAGCCTGGATCTGGGCCTTGGGTCCCGGTACCTGTTAAGTCTGCTGTGGTTCCCAGAACTATCCACTTTCTTGGGGGTTTTTTTGAGGCGAAAGGTTGGGGCAGAGGGGTAGGGGATAAGAGCAGAGGGAGCCACCTGTTCCCAAGAAGGATGCAGCAACAGTCAGCCCCGTCACCTATGGATGGCAGGACTCAGGACTCCCCAGGATGCCAGCAAACTGCTTCCCACGGTGGGGGTCATATGGGGTCCTGCATCAGACAGTGGACCCAAGTCACTGTATTTAATCCTCAAACACCCTGGTGACATAGCACCAGCCCCACAGGGGAGGGAGCAGAGCCTCAGAGAGGTCCTGCCATTACCCCCGGTCTCACCATTGGTCAGCAGTGGAGAGTGATTTTCTTACCACCAGCCTGTCCAGTCCTGCTGCCAGGCTTCCTCCATACCACAGCGCCTCTTACACTGAGGGGCCCGGCGAGAGTTGGGAGCCATGCCTGGCTGCTCAGAGGAACTGGTCCAGGCTGGCTGGGTATGAAGCAAAGGGGGACTGGTCTTTGCCCTGCCCTCGGTGTGACCTTCCAAGGGCTCTCCTTGCAGGGGATGTGGGGACAATGGAAGGGCCCTTGCAAGCCTCTCACACTCACAGTGCCTCTTGTTCCCTCTATTGCCCTCTCCCCAGCCTCTGCTCCCACTCAGCCTTTAAAATGCAAGACAGGTGGTCCTTCTTTGGAGAACCTCCCCAGACACCTCAGGTGCCACCCAGAGAACCCCCCAGCCCACCATGCTGTTGTCACCTCCTCTGGGTCCTTTCCCCCCTAAGAATCTGAAGAGCTCTGGATTCTTACTCCAGAAAAATGAGGCCTTTTCACACCTGGCCTGTGTGTGTCTGAACACGGTCCTCTGGAATCCTGTCCGTGGACCCAGGCTGAGTCCCCACCCTGGTCTTTGAACGCTAAGTGCCTACTTGTTCTTTTCATCTCCTTAGCAGCCAGTGTGGAGTACCTAGCACAGAGGAGCCCGCCAGTATTTGTTGACTTATATCTGTCTGCTGAAGGGGTTATCTGCTGCCTCCTTTGTGCACGACTGGTTCCTCAGTCACACTTATGGCAGAACAGGACCAGAGGTGGCTTGTGGCCCGCTCCCCACACTCACACTCTGCCACACGCAGGACGTCACATTCACCTGGGGCAAGGCCATGGGTTCGCCTGGCGTGCTGGTGCCTGGGCCTCGAGCTGGCGTATCGATGGTGGGGCCAGCCTTTCCTCTGCTGAGGACACCCGGACAGGCACTGGACCCTCAGCCTTTGTCTGCATCAGCCTTCATCAGATGCCAGGCATCAGGCCTCAACCATAGTCGTCCTGAAAGCTGCCGTACCCTTTCTTTGTCCCTTAAGCACTGCCAACTTTTTTGTCAAAGGCACCTTCATTCTCCCAGTGAGTCCCAACCAGGACCTCAGTCGTCTCTGACCCCTCCCTGTCCCCCATAGGATTCGGGCACCCCCTTGTTCTGTCCCTCTGCTGCTGACCTAGTTCCGGCTCTTACCTGCAGCCCTTATCTCCCGCTCCCTGATACTGTTCCCCAGCCCCCAGCTCCCTGCACTTTGTTCTCTCTCTGCTCACAGGCCTTTAGGGAATAATGTCCTCACCCACAGGAGAGCAGTGCCTCTCAGCTCTAGGTCGTTAGTCCCCACCCTCCCCTGCCCAGTTCTCTGATTCTTGGTGAAGCACTGAGTGGGGAATCGGACGATCTCTCCCCTCTGCACAGATTGTCTGACACATCGTCTGACGTCTTTGTGAAGCAGAGTTGTGACACTGTCCATCTGCTCGCTCTGCAGAGAACGCCAGGTGAGAACAATGAAAATGAAAGCTTATTGTGACCTCTGCAGGTGCCAGCAGTATGGGCGTGTGGACCCCCTGGCTTCTCTGCAGCCCGTCCCTTCCTGCACCAGCCCGATTTTCTCCCTGCCCTTCAGAGTCTGCTCCCTGGACAAAGCTGCAGGCCTTCTTCGTCCCTGGTCATTTTTTTCTTGTAATAGTGCCATTATGCTGGTATGATAGCCCTTGTTTTCTTAGATGAGGAAAACCAGGCCAGAAAGGTCAAAGAGCTTGCCCAAGGTCACACAGCAAGGTGAAATCGAGCCAAACTTGCCAGTCGGGTTCCCACCCAGCATCTGTGAGCTCGACCCACTGGGCTGTACCTGATGTAGATGGTGTCAGGCCCATGAATTCAGACTGGTAAGACAGGTATCTGCCCTCAAGGAACTCTCCGCCTGCTAGACAGTGGACACATGGGCCAGGTCGTCTTAGCAGCCACTGGTGTGCCAGGGGCCCTGCCACCTGCCGGGATGGAGGCCTGCCCAGGAGAGTTGGAACCTCCCCTCCCCATCCTCTTACCCACTCTCTGGGCAGTAGAGAGACATGAAGTGTCTGGGCCCAGGCGTGGTGGCATTCAACCCAGGGCTTTATCACTGCATCATCAGGGTGCGTTAGACTCTGGGTGACTGCCCTACCCTCTAAGTGCCCTTAGAGCACAGCTCCTGCTGCAGCCGCGCCTGCCCGACAGGAAGTCCCTCTGCCCCACATGGGGCTGTCCTAGCTCTGAGGATGGGCAACGGGGTGATATTGTGAAACCCACCAGGTTCGCCCTTGGCAGTGTCAGTCCCTTCCTGTTTCCCCTGTCCTCCTCCGTAGCACCCCTCTTTGACTTTTCCCCACCCTGGGCCCAAGTCAGAACTGGAAAGGCTCAAACTGGGGCCAGTTTCACCTCTTCTTCAGGGTCTAGGGCTTGGAGCCTTATTCTGTCTTGATTGTTGAACAGAAGTGCTGTTTCTGTGGACAATACACCAGGCTAAGGAGGCACGTTTGGATAGGCGTAGGAAAGTGTTTCTGCATCTGTGAGTTCCTATTGAGTCTCCAGCTGCTTTAGTAATGGTGTCACTGTGGGAGGAACCTAGACCAGAAGTTGGAATGTCTCTCTGTTAATGCTTTCCTGCCTCCCTCTTTTTCTTCAAGGGAGAGCCCCAGGCAGCAGCTCCCCTTGGGGTGAGGGACGTCCCCTCAACTCCAGCGCCCCTGCTTCAGCACAGCTGCCCCAATGGTACCTCCCAGCTCTCATTTTCTCTTAACCACCCCCAACCCCCAGCACATACACACAAACAGCAGCAGGCTGAGGCAGGTCCAGGCTGGGAGTAGAGCACCTCACCTGGTTTCTGGTCTCTGCCTCTCCTCCCATAACTCTCCTTCCCGGCTGTCAGAGTGCCCTTTCAGAGCACCAGCCCATGCTGGCCTCAGCCCACCCACACCGCTGGGTCAAGTTCCCTGCCAGCCCCCTGTGCTCCCGACCTCCTCAGTCCCGGATGGACCAGCCGTGCGGCTCTGCCCCGCAGGTCTTAACTGTGCCCTTGCTCTGTGCTCATGGCTTCGCCAGGCAGTTACCTTTCCGAGGACTGTTCTGCTGCCTTTAGCACTCGGTAACCCCACATTGGACATTTAGAATTGAGTTTGAGGGTTACCTCTTTCCCTGACAACACCTATTCTTTGCCAGTTCTCCAGGTGTGCAAAACATTTAATGAAGCTTTCCTCCCCACTAATGGCCCAGTTACAGTTGTCTAAGTCTGTTCCTTTGAGTAGACTTGAGATCCTTGAGGGCAGGGTTCTTGTTTCCTTTATCCTTGTGCCCAGGGCAGACCCAGCACAGAGGGGTCCAGGGGTACAAGGCAGGAGGGACCTTGTCTTTGCCTGGGTGGGGAGGGCAGCAGGAGGAGATGCAGCAGCCTCCCTTCTGCCCCTGGTTTTCTGCTTTTCTGGTGTTAATTGAGCTTCTGGTGGTTGCCCTGCATTCAGGCAGCACATACTTATAGGTGTTCCCACCCTGACTTCATATACCATCGAGAGCCAGGTTCTCTCAGCTAATGAGGGCTCCTTCCAGGAGGGGACAGAGGACCAAACACCTCGTTAAAACACACAAGTCTGGACGTATCCCCAAGTTGATAAATCTCTAGCTGGTCTAAGAGGGAAAAAGACACAAATGGTCAACATCATTGGATATCAATACAGATTCTGAAGACATTAAAAGGATAATAAGGAAATATTATAAGCGACCTTATGCCAGTAAATTCAGTAACTTAGGTGAATGGATATTCCTTGAAAGACACAATTTAATAAGACTGACTCAGGAAGAAATAGAAAATCTATTGACCCCCATACCTAAAACCTCACAAAACAAACTTCAGACTAAGATGGCTCCACTGAAGTCTTACATATTTAAGGACGAAATAATACCAATCTTGCATAACTAGTTTTATTTGTAGAAGTTTTGTTCCCGGTTAAAGGATTTCAAACATTATGAAATAGGTCCATCAGGCTGTTTGGGGCAGGACTGTTTTTGAGAGCCCCTGAAATGTTGCCTCAGACGCCCCTTCCTCCTGTGGGCTCTGGGGGAGGTGAGAGTGGGGGCCAAGCCTTGGTGTGGAAACCTGGGCTGGGGTCAGAAATGTGAGGGGCCTCCGGGGACAGGCAGGTGGGCTGTGGGGAGGACCCCCGTCCAGGCCATGGCTCTGCTGCCCTCCAGCCAACTGTGCTCTAAGGGTTAATGAAGATAGTCCAATCCGGGCTCTGGGCTAGGCCTGCAGGGGCTCCAGAAGATGCCCCCATACTGACAGGGACTTGAGGAAGGGTTACTAAGGCCAGATTATGAGTAGGATTGGCCACAGGCCTGTGTCTTGGGCCTGGGGTCAGACCCTGATGTGCTCTGGGCCCAGAGGAGTGACAGCCCATTGCCTGGGAACCTCAGAAGGCTGCGTTGAGGAGGTAGCCTTTGAGCTGGAGTCCAGAACTAGCCAGAAAGTGGGCTTTTTTGGGGTTATCAGAATGGGCAGATCAGGATTTGAGACAGGATCGCTGTCAAGAGTATTCTGGACAAGGCTAGTGTGACCGGGCTGCAGGGAGAGTGTTGAGGCTTTGGGAGGCTGCACCTTGAGAGGAATGCTGTTTCCTGAGGGCATGGGGACCAGTGAGAGCTTTGAGTAGCAGAGGAGGGTGGGCAGTATGATCTGACTGTTGTCTTTGAAGAGGACACGCATGATGTGGATGAATAAGGTGGAGAGAGATGAAGGGGAGATGGATTAAGGAAGAGGAGTAAAGTACAGCAAGCTACTGCATTCTCCAGAGTAGAGGGGCGGGCTGGCCAGCAAGGGTGAGGGGGGGATAGCTGTGGTGGGGACCTACGGGAGTGGTGTAGGAGATGGGGAGTAATGGAGGACAGGGGTTGGAAGCTGAGAGGAAGGCGGGGAGATTGGGGAAGGATGTGTGTAGGAGGGGGTAGGCCATGAGTTGGATTTAAGGGTCTGGGGGCAGGTGAGGTGTCTCTAGATTCCCTGGGGTGCTGTGCACCTCGGGCCCTGCCAGCGCTCCCTTGGGTGTCTGCCAGGGCTTAGACCTAGGTGGGCTGGCTGTGGCTGGTCTGAGTGCGCGCGGCCAGGTCTGAACCATGGGATAACATGGGAGAGGTGGCTGGAATCAGAGCTGTTTTTAGAAACTAAGTGCCTCTCTTGATAGGCTGTCTCCCATCTCTTTGGCAAGAATGCAGGGCCAGGGTCAGGAAGACCTTGATCCTACTGCTGATGGGTTTTGTGACCTTGGGCAAATCTTTCCTTTCCATGACAGCCATTTGCCAGCTTCCCCTGGGGGTTGAATTGAGGACCTGGAAGACAGTGGTCCTGCGAGCCCTTCAGTTCTGAGGATCTTGGAGTCTCTCAGGCTGGGCTGGGCCAGCCATGAGGCTGATCAATACCTCTTGCTACCATCGTTGCCCTGTGACCTAGGCCAGGGTCACCCCCAAACCACCTCCCTTCTCATGGATGCTCATTGTGCTGAGTCGCCACAGACCGGACAGACTGGAGCGCCCCTCATCCCTGCACTCACGTGGCCTGGTAACTTGTTCATCTGCTCCCGCCCCATGCGTGTTTTGGTGCCGTTCTTGAGCCCCTGCTCTTGCACAGCATCCCAGGCTGGGGTCTTCCTTAACCTCAGCCATCTGCACAGCTGATGCTGCACCCCACCCACCAGACTGCGGGGCGTTTTTTTTTTTTTTTTAATGTCGTTTAGATCGTTGAGTGTTTTCTCATTTATTAATGAATAACATGGCCTTTGCTCAGACACTTGAGTGTCTCCCAGGACCCCAGGAGGGTGTTGGCAGCCCTGCCGCTGAGTGTGCCTGTGCTCAGGGGCTGGGAAGGGCATGGTGTTGGCAAAGGACTCGCTCTAAAGCATGTGTTCCCACAGTCCTCACCCTCTACTCCCAGCTGATCCAGGTTAACAGCGTCCCCGTGGAAAGAAGCCTTTTTGTGGGCTTGCCCACCAGCCCGGTTTGGGGGAAAGCTGAGCCTTTTCTGCTCTTCCACCTCTGTCCTTGCTCACCAAGGGGAGGCACCTGCCACCTCCTTCCCCTGCTACAGGACCTCTGGCCATCAAGGAGTCCACTGGCTGGCAATTAGGAAGGAGCTTTTTATTTGACTGTCCTGGCTTCTGGCTTACTTAATCACTAGCATTTAGTCAGGAAGGGGTGCATGCAGCCTGGGACCATGTAGATAACCCTGTTTCTCAGCTGAGAGTTTGTACTCTGCTCTCCCTTCCCTCTTTGGCCATCACCAAACAAATGCTTCTGCCCTGGGGCCTCCCTGCCCAGCATGGTTGGCAGGCTCTTAGGAAGGGCCTCTGGTCCTTCCTCTGGCAGTTACCCCAGGCCCTTCTGGCTCCTGCTGCCTAAGAACACTGGCCAGAGCCCTCTGTAATTGGCCCCACCTGCCTTGGCAACTTTGCTGAATTCACCTGTGCCTCCAAACCACCTGCATGTTCTTCAGACCACACCCTGCCTTTGCTCAAGCTTGTTCCCCTCTGGGAATGCCCTTCCCACTGCTGTCTCCCCATCCTGTAACACCCAGATTCTGCCCATCCCTCAGTAGGAAGGTGGGAAGGCCCCACCCACCCCACAGACCCATGTCGGCCTTTCATGTTGCTGCTGTCATCCGTTCCTGCTGCGTCGTCCCCCGGAGACCGGGCTGCCCTGGGTTGAGAGAATGAGGCGGGTATCATTCTCTGTTCGATTCACGGAAGCCTTTCTCTGGGCCAGGCCTCCAGCCCAGTTTGGGTAGTCTGCTTGCCGCATAGGTGTGTCGCCAAGGAATGGCACGGTCTGATGGTTCCCAGGGTCTCCACGACGAACACTGGCAGGAAATGACTCATAAAGTGAATGCCACTCTCAGGGAGGCGGTTGTCAGTGGCGTAAACAAACTTCTAGGAGGGGTGGTACAAGCAGCAATTTTACTTACAGTCTGTACAGTACATTCTTATCTCTATCGCAGCAGGTTCCCTATGGCCGGGGCTTCCAGATGTCCCCTCAGAACACGCTCCAGTGAGAGTCAGAGGCCAGTCTCGGCCAGTAATCAAGGGCACATTGATACCCTCTGGAGGGCCAGCCCTGGCACGCAGGGAGACCCTGGACAGGATTCTGTCCCAGAGCCTCTCAGGACAGGCACCGAAAGCGTGGCCACACACATTCAAGAGCGCACACGCACGCCCTCCATGTCCGTTTGTCCATAGGTAGGTGGCCCAACAGCAGTGGTCATATAGTAAGGGGAAAGCCCCGGAAGGCGTTTCCTGCTGCTGTGGCCCTCAGCGCAGCTGCGGAGCAAGCATACTCTGTTGAGGCTGAAATGCTAAGCTGGTCCCTGCCAGGCTGTCTGGCTCCTGAGAATCCTGTTCTCCGTTAGCTGCCTGGGCATTGTGGGCTGGAAGGAGTGTCCATCTGAGCACGTGGTTTTCTCCCTTCCTTTACAGGACAAGGAAGATGGGGAGCCAAAGACCAAGCAGCTCAGAGAAGGGGAGGAGGAAGGCGAGAAGCACAGGTAACGCCCCTGGCGCTGCTCTCTGCCCTGCGCTCTCCCCCAGTACCTGGTGGTTTCCACATCCTCCCAACTCTGCATTCAGTCTCTACCCAGTTCGTTCCTCTCCATCCCGCGGCTCTCTTGTTCAGACATGACAGTCTCAACATTCACTGCTTCCCCAATTGGCTTTCTGACTCTTAGCCACCAGCCTTGTCCTCCAGACCCTCACATTATGTCTCCTCACTGTTCTCCTTAAACACCTTGCATGACATGGTTTCTACAGCACCTGCAGAATCAGGTCCAGACTCTCCCTGGTGTGTAAAGCTCTGCCTGGACCATCAGCCTGGGCACCTGCTCACCTGAGGGAGTAGATCTTGATTCCCTGAGAAAGCTTATCTCGGGGGCTGTGCTTGGAGGGGGTGCAGCAGGAAAAGAGGGGTGCTCCCCAGAGGAAGCGGCTCCAGCACTCGGGAGCAGGCCTTTCTGATGCCACAGCCTGCTGTTGCCTTCACCAGTGTGAGTGGAACCCTCCCCGGGTGCAGGCCCCTCATCTCTGCCTTCTTTTCAGATTCAGGAGCTGATCTCAGACAAGACAGGGCTTTTTCAAGTCCACAGGGGTGTGTGTGTATACACGCATGTGTGATTTGACAGTTTCCACAGTGCGTTCACACTGTCCTCACAGCAGCCCTGCAGGGTCGTTGGCACCTCCCTTGTTAGCAGAGACAGTAACAGCTCTGTGCTGAGAGGCTGGTGATGCTCAGTGGTGGTGCAGGGACCCTTGTCACCCTCACGCTGGCTTCTGTGGTTTCTTGTTGGGCGTTAGCCCCCCAGCACCTCACATGGCCCTCGCTGATCACGGAGACGATGACCAGGTTGTTGCCCTTTTGGCAAGTGAGCACAGACTTGGGGGCTTGAGGGTGGGTGCCTGCAATTTCTCCCATTGTGTGGTAACCTCTGAGAGACGCTTCGGTTTTATTCTGGTTTCTTAGGTTTTCGATTGCTGGCTGGAAACTTGAGTCCCAGTTTCTGACTGTCTTGGCTTTGCTGGAAGGTCCCTTCTCTGATCCTTTTTCTCTTTGAGAAAAAGAAGGGTCACTGGTTAGCAAGTGGGTGGGTCATACAGCAGAAGACTTGAATGTTGAATCTCAAACATGGTGTTGAATGGAGGAAAAAGCCGGCTTCAGAATTGAGACACTTAGGGCAGAGACATTTATATCCAATTTAGAATCACACATAACAATATGTGTGTTATTCGGTCAACAACAGATGGGTTGTCTGACTTACACAGGGCACCATCCTAGGCCCCGGAGAGGCAGCAGTGACAAGCCCAGTCCCTGCCCTCCTGGAGCTGATGTTCTCTCGGGGGAATCAGACCGCTAAGATGCCAGGGGCAGGGAAGCAGAAGTTGCTCAAGCGTAAACGTGTGCATGGAGGACCAGGGTTAAGGGAAGGGCTTTAACCAGCTACAGGATGTGATTTCTTTGGGGGAAAAAAGAGGGGGTGGGGAGGGTGAATAAATCTGTCTCAAAAATGGCAAAATGTTGCTTTTGTTGGCTCTGGTGGAGGCAAGTACATGTGTTACTCTATGGACTTTTCTGTGGCCTGAGATATTTCATAATAGAAACCATGTGAAAAGAAGGCGAAAGGGAGGCGCAGTTCCACATTCTTATCAGTGATCTCTGGATAAAAGAGACCCCGCTCACCTGCTCAGTCTTAACAGGTCACTCGTGGTGATGCACGAGACCCTCTCTGAGGCCCTGTGCTGACCCGCCTGTTCCTTTGCTCATAGCAGCTCGGGGACCAAACATGCTGGACCCTGAACAAGCAAGCCCCACACCCTCAGCCCCCAAGGCCGCCACCTCCCCTCGGCTTGGGATTGAGAGGTCTGTACCCAGCTGGAGCAGTCACCATTCAGGGACAGTGGTTCCTCCTGGGTGAGCGTCTTGTACCACAGAAGGAACTTGGCCACTAACCTGTCGTCTTCAGGATGCAAAACCGGTTCTCCAACTCCAAGTGGGGAAAGGGCCCAGCCCAGCCCTGGCCCAGTGCCTGAACCCTTTAGGCTGACAAATGCCAGGCCTTCTCTCGTCTGCCTGGTGGGTCCCCAGGATGGTGGCTGTGCACCAGGGCGTGCTTGCAGACCCATGATGTCAGTTTGATTCAGCAGACGTTGCTCCACTGTGGTGGTGATGACCAGAGCGGCTCCCACCCACACCTCCTGAGTTACCTCACGCCTTCCCACTCCAGGCCGCGGTTGTCCCAGCCATGCACGGGGTGGTGGGGATAGACTGTGGCTCCATGCCTTGTGCTGAGGCAGCAGAACAGAGACCTGTTAGCCACCCTATTTTTCCTGACCCTGTAGCTCGGGACTAGGCCCAGGAATGCGGAAGAAGGAACCAAGAGAGAAATGGTTTAAGGAAGGTGGTGTCATGGGAAGCCAACTCTGTGTGACCAGGCCAGGTGCTTCCCTTCATGTAGTGGGAGGGTAGGAGCACGGCTGGGGCCTTTCTACATGGAAAAAAGTCTTCATCTTGAATCACAGTCATGTTTTCCAGGGCTTCACAAGCCCTTCTCATTAAACCTGTTCTGGGGGTAAGTGTGTTCCACCATGAGGTGAGGAAACCACAGTACACGCAGGTGAAGTGACTCTTCTAAGCTCTCCCGGCTGAGAGGGAGGGGAGTGCCACTGGGACCCCTCCCCATCCGTCTGATGTGCGGCCAGCGTGGGGAACAGCCATCATGTCACAGATGAGGAAACGGAGCCGTTCCTGTCCTCTGCCTGTGAGCTCCCAGGCAGGCCAGGCCCTTTTCTGCTGCAGCACCTTCACTCTTAGTGCTGTGGCCTTTGTCCCACGTACCCTCTTGGCTGGGGCGGGAGGGTGGGCATCAGGGCTGCCGGCAGCTATGTGGTGCAGAGTGGGGCTCCTCTTGGGCAGGCTGCAGCGGGGCCGGCAGTTTGCAGCCCAGGGCAGCCCACTGAGACTGGGCACCATCCACCTCCCCAGAGTGGTCTGGGAATAGGCGGGGGCCCAGGAGGGTGGGGGGCAGTGGACTGTGCAGGCTCCTGTTTCCAGCACCACCTGGGGGCCCCGACAGCTAGTGCGGCCAGTTCATTTCTCACCTTGTGGGCCCTCTGGGATTCAGCTCAGCTGCCATAAACCTTTACCACACTCCTCTTTTTAAATTTAAATTGATATTTAAAGTACTTG
The DNA here is from genome assembly GCF_009834535.1 of Camelus ferus. Taxonomy (NCBI): domain Eukaryota; kingdom Metazoa; phylum Chordata; class Mammalia; order Artiodactyla; family Camelidae; genus Camelus; species Camelus ferus. The sequence goes on from NC_045712.1 coordinate 27,554,097, forward strand.
AAGATTTTTTTCAATTGTAGAAAATTTAGAAAATCAGATTTCACAGGTCCTGGTGAGGGGAGCCGGGGCAGGGTCCACCTCAAGGCCAGAGAGACTTGGGTTTGGATTCCAGCTCTGGCTCTTCCCTCACTCAGATACCTTGGGCACATCCACGACTCTGTCTGGACTATTTCCCACATCTGGAAACATTTCAGTAACCACCTCCACCTTATATCGAAGGGCGGTCCTGAGAGGCAGTGAGTGGAGGGTGTTCTTACTGAGAAGGAGCCGTTACCTCACTCATTATGGCCTGCGCTCTGGGTTGGGGGCAGGGCAGCAAGGCCTGGAGGACGCAGGAGCTCCCACCCCTTTACATGAAACTCTGAGGAGGTGTTTGCTAGGAGTTTCTTGGGAGACTTTGTACATGTGACATAGCCCAGTCCAGCACATGGTCAGTTCTGGTGTTGTGTTCACCCTGTGCATCAGAAGGACCACAGGCCTAGGGTGGGATGGCAGGGTGGTGGCAGAGCTGGCTGGGTAGAAGGGGAGGGAGCTTTTATTGTCCTGTGTCTGTTCTCTGCCCCGGAGTGAGGCCAGAGTTGCCCTTCTGGGGAACAGCTGGAGGACAGTGCCCTCTGCCTGGGAGGGAAGATGCTCCTAGGCTTTTGAAAAGTTTTGTTTAAAAGAAGTTTCATTTGCTGTTAAGCTAGCCATCAGATGTCGTAAATTAAACTGTTGAACAACCACTAAACAAAAACGTCCCTCCATAGCGCATCTGTTTCCAGTATCTATGTTCCATCCTGATCGTGTACTTTACCTGCAGTGAAATTTCCAGGTGTTCTGATTGCACCGTCCTGAGCTGTCCACCCTCATCTTGGCCGTCCCCTGGAAGGGTGCTCGCAGGCTTCTCGAGGGGACTCCGCCAGAAGAGAGTCAGAGGTGTCTGCTCCATGGCTGTTACAAATTATGCTGCCAGAAACATTTGTGTGTAGAACGTTTTGTTTTGTTTGTCTTTGTTTTGTTACTATTTCTATGGAATAATTCCCTAGGGTGGCATGGGGTCACAGTGTTTCAACATTTTAATGGGTCTTAAAAGAAATAAATGATCAGTCTCTGGAGCAGTTGTGCACACCATTTAGGATAGTTGCCTCTCACCTCCTTTTTCATGGGCCTCTAGGGTCTGGCCTCAGTGGAAATGAACAAGGCCTTGGTGTTTGTGTTGGGGACACCGGGTGAGTGTCCGTGGGTGGAGCCTAACACACAGAGAAAGTTACTAGGCGTGTGTGTACATTTTCCTGGAAGAGTGCTGTGTCTCTGTCCTAAGTGTTCAAACTGAAAGCCCTCTGTGATCAGAGGTGCCGATAACTCCGCCACTGCTGTCCCCCAGCAGCCTTGCAGGCCCATCCTGGGCTTGCCTTCCCTGTGGTCTGTTACCCTGAGGAGAGCTTCACAACTGCTCTCTCTCTCTCTGGTCCCTAAAGGGCTTGTATGGGGAGGAGGGACCAGGGCGGCCAGGTGGGGCAGACCTGTTCTCTGGGAGCAGGCCACGTGGGCCCACCCCATTCTGGCCTGTCTCCAGGGGTCCAGGACCGGGGGTGAGGGTGAAGTGGCCCCATGAGCTGTGAAGCGAGAGGAGAGGCCATTGTCCCAAAGGGGAAGACTGGTCCCTAAGTGAGCAGGTGAAGTGGACCGGGGCTTGGAAACCTCATGGGCAGTGTAGACTTCCTCTCAGGCCTGCTTGCCAGTGAAAGGGTTGGACCAGATAGTCTGGAAATTTCCTTTCTCTTCAACGTTTCTAGAACTCTACTCCTGGGAATACCAACTTTCTCCACCCCCTTCCTGTGAGTGGCACAGGCGGAAGGTATATAAAAACATCCCCAGGGGATGATTTCCTGGAATTTCCAATCTCCCTGGCCAGCCCACCCCTGGGAACCCTGCCGCTGGCCTCAAGGAAGACCTCAGGGTGATCACGTACCTGCACACCCTTGACAGTCTCCTCAGACGCCTGGGGAGGAAGCGGAGGAGAGGAAATGGGAAGGGACGTTTCTAGTTTAAGGAGACTCAGTAGGACGTGAACTGGGCATTGCTCCGTTGCTTTGCCTTAAAGACATGGGAAGTCACTTAGGAGTTGGCTGCCCTGACCCAGCCACATTCTTGCCCTCTCTGCATTTCCTGGACACAGCTTCTTTGCTTCCTGCATTGTCTTCCCAAGCATTTTAAAAGACCCGGAGAGCCCCAGGCTACCCATAAAGCTCTCTCCCAAGTGCCTCTCTGAATTCATTTATGCTGCTGAGAACATGTGCCCAGCCCGTCCTGGAGCTGTTGAGTGCTAAGTGCCTAGGGTCTTAGCACTGGGCTGGGTCTCTAGGACCTTGTGGGGCAGGGTGTGCCGGGCAGACATGTGCATGGTATGTGATGGCTGCTGAGCAGAGGGTAGAAGGGCAGGTAGGGCAAGGAGGGCCACAGGAGAGGTGTAGTCAGTGTCTTAGGTGGGTGGGGACATTCGAGGGGCGGGAGGGGCTGCTCACGGTGCCGCCTTGTTGGGCTAGTTCTTGAAGCCTGATGGGCTGGAAAGTGTGTAGCATCAGGGCTGGCAGTGACCCAGGGGACATTTGACTGGAAAGTAGCCTTTAGAGACTGATGAGGGATAAGACCAGGACTATGTTTGTACTTGTTTGCGGGAGTCTGGGGGTGCTGGATCAGAGAGACTAAGGGTGGCCCAGGTCATTTGGTAGCAAAAGGCAGGGACCTTGAAGGCACTGGGCTCACTGTGCTGCCCTTCTGTCCAGACACCAGGACAGAAATCCCCCAAAGTATGGCTTGGTCTCTGCTTCCTTTGGCCAGAGGGACAGCCTGGTCCCAGGCCACAGAGATTGGGGCCCACTGGAGCCTGAGTGCAGGGAACTGCCTGATGCAGAGCCTCCCACAGTCCCCTGCTCCTGAAGATCAACCTCACTATGTCCCCTCTGCCTGTTTCCTCTTTTTTGCTTTCTTTTGTCTCATTGATTGGTTGCTTCTGTTCTGAAAAAATAATTACATTAGAAATTATGGAAACCACTGAAAATCAAAATAAATAAGTAAAAATCACTTAATCACTGTCAACTTTTGGTTGTTTTTCTGTTAAATTTCTGTTACATGTTCAGAACAATCCTTTGCAGACATTATTTTCAGTGGTTATATAATGATCCATATAATGTCTAGCTATTTAAGTGTACCTTTATATATTTTACTTTATTTTTTTGAGTTTGTAAAGGATTCATGGTTCAGAATGCAAAAGGTATTAAAAAGGGGAAGAAAAATTTCCTTCACTCCCAACTTCCCAATTGCAAGACCACCTTCGGGGCCAGCTTCTTGGCTCCTCCCAGAGGTAGGCTATGCACAGATCAACACACATGCTGACATATTCCCGTCCCTCAACACACACAGGGATAGCACAGTGCACTGCTGTACCACTGTTCCTCACCTTGCTCTTGTCAATAACAGTCCATCTTCCATCTCAGAGAAGTTAGTAAAGAACATCTTCCTTGTCCCTTTGGTCATGTGGCATTCTGTGGTTGAGGATGTAGCTAGAGGGCACATAACCAGAGTCTGCATGATGTGCTCTCTCCCCTAGGAGAGGGTTAGCTCAAGGAGGGGGTTCTCACGTCTGTGTTCCTCAGAGCACCTAGCACAGGACTCACGTGTTCTGCAGCCTTCGACCAGGGGAGGGCAGGCTGAAAGGCTCTGGGCCCTTCCCTGGCCTGGCTCTTGGCACCTCTGCCTTTGGCTGCTCGAGAGCTGGGGATCCCATAGGCCATTGCTCAGGTGTTGCCTCAGGGGTAGGAAGGGCCCATGCAATTAGAACCTGTCATTTCCTTCCCTTATCCAGAAGGTTTCAGTCCAGGTCCATTTCACACACAGTTCTGAGCAAAAAGGGCTACAGAGATAAGCAGTAAGATAAGAAACCGGAATCCTGGCTGGCCCAGGTTCCAGGACTCACTAGTGACAGTGCCAAGCTCATGGAGACCAGACACACTGGGAAGACAGGTAGGAGGCTGTTCTTTGGCTGGGCCCCAACTGCTGGTGGCATGTCCTGGTGGTCAGCCCTGGCACTTGGTGTGTGACGTGCAGAACGGCACATCCTTGCCACCCTGTGGGCCACACGAGGACCGTGTTCTGTCTGCTTGGGCACCCCAGCTCATTTTGAGGGGCCCTGGTAGGCTGTGCGTGTGTTTGCTGGGCCACGTGTTCCCACCTGCGCTCAAGGGTTACTCTCTGGGCTTTGGAAGATTGACTGTCCTGTCTTGGGACAGTCTGCCATATTCACACCCTAGCAGGTAGAACTCTCAGGGTGTGGGGCAGAGTGGGGCAGGTGGCACTCCTGGGAGATTTGACCTTTGCTCTGCAGGACCACACTCTGCTCAGTGTTGATGTCCACAGCCTCATGAGAAACCGATGTCCTTGATTTCCACCTGTGGAAAGCCAGTGAACGCATGACCCTTCTCATGTTTTATACTGTCAATATTTGCTTAAGTCTACGCGCGTATTTACTCTTTCTGATGTTTCATTCCTTCCTCAGTTCCGTACTTCCATCTGAGGTTACTTTCCTTCAGTCTAAAGCACTCCCTTTAGTATTTTTTAAAGAACAGATCCTCCGATGACTAGTTTTCCCAACTTTTCTTTATCTGGAAAAGTCTTTCTTTGACGGCTGTTTTGCCTAGCTTTATAATTCTGGTGTGGCATTTTATTTACTTTTGGTACTTCCCATGTATCTCCATTGTCTTACGGTTTCCATTTTTTCTGTTGAAAAGTCGGCTGTCAGTTTTAGTTTTAGTTTCTTTGAAGTTTGGGTGTCTTTATCTAATTTAAGAATTTCTTTGTTTTTGGTGTTAAGTAGTTTGACAGTGATTTGCCTGGGGTGCTTTTCTTTGGGGTTTATAGAGTTTCTTTACTCTATGGCTTGATGTTTTTCACTAATTCTGTAAAATTTTCAGTCATCTCTTTAAACATTGCTTTGGGGACTCTGATTACATGTATGTTAGATCTTTTAATCATGTTCCATATGTTTCTTAAGTTCTTTTTTGTATTTTTCAACTTTTTCCCTTCTGTGCCTCAGTCTGGATATTTTCTGGCTTAACTTGCAGTTCACTCGCTAACCCTTTCTTTAGCTGTGTCTAAACTGCTGTTGAACCCATTTATTGAGTTCTTAATTTTGATTATATTTTCACTTGTAGAATTTCTCAGCTGATTAATTTCACTTATTTTACATTTCATTTCTGATGCTGTATTCTAATATCCAGATCTCCTGTGAGTATATTTCAATTTTTATCTTTTTTTTTTTCCCATGGCTTTGATTGAATCCTGGATATTGTGTATGAAAAGTTCCAGAGATAATTTGGGGTTCTGAGTAATTTATTTTCCTCCAGAGAGCATTTACTCCAGCTTCTGGCAGGCAGGGTTACCCTCACCTCCCCTTTCAGGCTTCCTCTCGCTGAACACAGTCTGTTGACTCTTCAGCCCTGTAAGATTGCAGGAAACTGTTTGGTCTCTCAGCTTTTCAGCCTCTGCTTGTAAAAAGACAAATGCTTTAAGGGAAAGAGATGGCCAGTGTCAGGCTCATCTTGTTGCATTTTCTCTTTCTCTGTGATTGCAACCTGGATCCTTGTTGCTGTGGTGCTTCTCCAAGACCAACACAGATTTTTTTAAAAATACGTTGTCAGGTATTTTAAGTTATTTGCAGGAGGAGGAAGTTAGACTTTGGTCCTTGTTAGAAAGGCCAGGCCCCCCAGCAGAACCCAGTGCACCGTGACCTCTCCAGAGACTAGCCATTTGGCAGTAATAGGGGTGGAGTGGGAAGAGAAGTTAATTGGGCATTAGTGAGGATCAGTCTCTTCAGTAGCCCCCGCAGAGTGGATCAGGGGAGGGCTTGAACCTAGCTTGACAGAGCTGGACACACCCAGCATAGCCTCCTTGTTTCCAGATATGAATCCGGGGCCCAGAGAGGGGCAGTCCCACAGTGACTGGGCCCCAGGTGCTCCTGGCTGCTTGACCAGTGCTCAGCTCTAGCGGGATTTGGGGCAGTGGGCAGCGGGGCTGCCAAGGTGGGTGCTGTGCGGCTTGCCCACCAGCCCATGCTGCCCTTTCCTGTTGCTTCTGGCCCCTCCCTGTCTCCTGCTGTGTCCTCCCTCCCTCTGGTTGATCTGAAGCCTAGGCAGCAGTGGGTGCTGAGGTGTGGGTGCTTGTTGCTGATGCTGTGAGCTCTGGGTACAGCTCCCACTGGTCTTCTTTCTTCTGATTTCTTTTAGAGTGCCAGTTTCTGAGTGTGACGGTTTTTTTTCTCTCACTAATCCCTGCAGTTTTCTTCCCACACCCAGTTTCTCTTCCGCTTTTCTCCCCACCCTGTTATAAATGAAAGTTAGTGCACCGATCATGCCCCACTTTCTCTCCTGGTGCCTCAGTGACCTGACATTTACCCCCAGGCCTGAGGCAAGCATTAGGGAATGGGTGACAGGGTGGTGTCCCTGTTTCTTAGAGGAGGCAGACCCTGGGAGTGGGCAGCAGGCTCCCTCCACACATGCCATACTGGGACTGCCCTGCACACAGCTTTAGCCTAGCCCCAGGGCTGTAGGCCTTTGGACCTGGCAGAGGGCAGGGGGGCAGCAGGTGGAGCTGGCGAATAGGGGACTGATTTGTCATCAGAAAGCCCCCAAGTTCAGACCACTGCCACTTGTTAGCTGTGTGGCCACAGACACCTGCTGCCTTACTTCTGAGAAAGTGTGCCTGCCCAGGTGCTGGGGAAGTCAGCCACACTTTTCCCTGACACAGACAGAAGGCTCAGTAGATGACAGACTGCAGGAGGCATCCTGTTGGGAAAGTGTTCCCAGGACTTCTGAGGGGCCAGCAGTCCTGAAAGGGCTCAGAAGAGGCAGTGGGGAGGAAGGAGGATCCACACCTCAGTCCCACCTGCCTGACAGATTGGTGAGGGGGTGCTTCTGCCTCCCTCAGGGCCTAGGTGGTCTGTCCCAGTGTCTTTGACTTGCCTTTATTAAGCAGCAGCCCCCAGGAGCTCTCTTTGCCACTCCATGGAGTGAGCCAGGGGCCCCTCCTGCAGGCAGGCTTCTGTGTGTCGGGAACAGGGTTTGATGAGCTGTTGAGCCAGGGAGCCCCCGTGAACCCTGCCTGGGGAGACTGCGATAAGAGGAAAATAACACCACAGTCGCTGGTCTATCCCAACGTGCGATTCGGACTCCTCGTGGCCGCTCCCCTTTCACAGAGGCCATGGGGTCTGCCCTGGCAGATTTTAAAACCCTCTTGCAGGGACGGGGCGTGTGAAGTTCTCATGGCTGTCCAGGTGGATTGTGGCTTTCCCAGCCTTGCACACCATCATGCCTGTTTCCTCAGCCCTTGCCGGCCACTCCCAGCATACCCAGACCCTTGCCACCAGTAGCTAAGGCTCCAGGACACCAAGGCTCTGAGGAGGGCGCAGGGCTTGGGGAACCAGTGGGCGACCGCTGGCTTTCTCTTTTAGGAGTAACTCAGCCCAGGAGCCCTGGCTTGGTGTCACACCTTGCCTTGTGTCAGTTGCTGCAACCGCTGCTGTGTGACCTTATAAAAATGGTGCAGTCACTCTGACCCTCAGTTCCGTTAACTGTCAAATGGAAGTAATCCAGGACAGACATCCAGTGAATGCTCCCTGGGCATTCCTGGCCCCAGCTCTGGTGAGAACCCATAGTGCAGGCGGGGCTTTGGGAGAGCACCTAGGCCAGCTGCTAATTGGCAGATGAGGGTGCTGAGGCTGGGGTTGGGGGGATTCTCCCAATGGTGCCTCTGTTCCTATGCCATCCCCCTTCACCAGTCATCTCCAGAGAGACCAGAGGAAAATCGGGAAGTAACCAGCTTGTGTGGCTTTATCACGTTCTGACCTGAAATGAGGTGAATGGGACTGTGTCACACACTTTACTCCCTCTCTGCTTGTCCTCTCTGCTCTTTAGGGAACTCAGGCTGCGGAACTATGTCCCAGAGGATGAGGACCTGAAGAGGAGGAGGGTGCCCCAGGCCAAACCAGTCGCGGGTAAGTGGGCTGCATCTTTGCCTTTGTTCCCTGGCGCTGCTGGTTGCCTCCACCTTGGCAGGTGTTGCCCCCTCTTGGAGAATAACTGGCAGTGCCAGCGCTGGAAATTGGGCCTCCAGGACCTTCCATCACTGTCTCATGGCAGATGCACAAGCAGAAGCGGTCAGGGAACTGCAGCGGCCTGCTGGGTCCGCTCTGCCCTGCTCATACCCTGCCGTGGAGGCCTTCCAGGGACATCCCCTCAGAGGACCTCTCTGAGAAATAGAAGTGGCCCTGGGGCTCTTGGACAGCAGGGGCAGGCTGCTGGGTCCTTTGGGCCCTTGGAGGGTCAGAGTGAGAGACCTTGAAGAGGGGCTGACCATCTCGGTCCTTGGAGAGCATAGGGCGGGCAAATGCCCACCTGGCTCGAGGTGTGGCAGTGCCAGAGCACGGAGGATGGGGAGAGGTGTTCTTGCTGATGGGATGAGGGGCCGGGCCCAGGGGCTGCCCAGCAGTCTCACCGTAGTGTGGGGAGCAGCACAGCCGCCAGGAGCATCTGACCAGCTGCGGCCTATCCACAGCCATCCACGCTGGAGATGCTGGGGTGCTTCTTATCATGCACCTCTCTGGCTCCAGCCCTGTTTTTATTCTTTGTTTTTATCAATTTTTAATTATATGAGTAATAAATTAATAAAAATACATTTATCTTCTAAGAGAGTAAAGTGTCCACTCAGCCACACCCCAGTCTGCTCCCCCCTCTCCTTTAACCCTGAGATTCACACGTGTCCCAGGTGATTTGCTTCAAGGTTTGGGTCTCACCATGGTGGGGGCAGTGGCATGTTGGGGGCAGAAGGCAAGACAGAGGACAGGGACAGGGAGCTGGTCCCATGCCTCAGGGTCAGCACTTGTTCCTAGAGGGAAGTGAGGCAGGGCAGCAGGGACCATGAGGCAATGTAGGGCAACTGTGACGAGGATTGGAGGAGGCCCATGGAGCCCAGATTTGCTGTTCATGCTCCTGGCATCTGTCCCCACAGGGGTAGGACCCTCCTGGTCAGACCACCCAGAGGTCCATTGTGTTGTCGGCAGCTGGGTGGAGCCAGAGGGGCACAAGGGCAGGCCTTCTCTAGACGGTTGTCCCCTTGGTCTTGGGAGCACTCATCTAAGAGTGGGATGGGAAGAAAAGTCACCTGTGCCCTGACCCGGAGCCCAGAGGACATCCTCAGAGCCCAGGAGCCCCTGGAGGGTAAGGGAAAAGCCAGACCTCAGGGCCCTTCCCCAGACTACACTTTGGATATATCCAGGTAGCTGTCTCATTTCCCATCTGGGGAGATGGGCTGAGAGTAGCATCCGTGCTTCCTGGCTGGAGGTCTGGGTTCCGTGTACACCAGCTGGCTCCCTCCTGCTGGCCCTCCTTTGCCCCTGGCTTGCCTTAATCCTGGGAAACCTAAGCCCTTCCTCCAGAGCTGCCTTTGCAGGGTCTTTGCCTCTGGGCGGTGAGAGGCTCAGGCAAGAAAGCCCAGGTTTTCCCGGGGACCTGCCTTCACCCTCTCATCCTGTCCTATAGCTGCAGTTTGTGGGATCAGGGAGCGTGGCGGCTCCTTTCTGACAGGCCTCCGTTGTTGTCTTGCGCCCTCTAGTGGAAGAGAAGGTGAAGGAGCAGCTGGAGGCCGCCAAGCCAGAGCCCATCATTGAGGAAGTTGTGAGTGCCTGGGGGTGGCGCCGTCCTGCCTCTGCTCCTGTGGATCCTGTTCTCCTTCCCTTCCTTCTCTTCACTTCTTTATTCCCTTTTCACCTCCCTGCTTCCCCTCACCCTCTCCTTCCTCCTTTCCTTTCTCCCATTTTCCTTCCAACCTTTCCCTGTCTTCTACTTCCCCTGGCGCTAGGCCTCTCCACCCCTGACTTGTGTCTCCTCCTTACCCAGGACCTGGCCAACCTTGCACCACGGAAGCCTGATTGGTGAGTGTGGCTGGTGTAGGGCCAACACAGCCTGACTACGGCACCCTTGGTGCCAAACGTGGGCCTCAGGCTGGCTTTCCCACTCTCACAGCAGGAGGTGGGCAGTATAGACATATAGCTACTGTCTGAAATAAGTGCTGAGAAGGACATAAGTGGAGAATGAGAGGAACTTGATGGGGAATGACCTGAGGGTATGGAGGGAGGGAGGGGCTCAGGTAGAAGGGTCTCAATAGTCCCCTCCAAAAGTCCCTTCTGAAAGGATGAGGGCCTGTCCCACCTCAGAGGGCTTTGCCCTCTGAACAAGGTGGACCTTTGCCCTCAGAGAGACATAGGGTGGAGGCAAGATGGTAGGAAGGGCAGATGTAGGTTTCTGCCCCAATTCTGCCACCAGCTAGCCTGTTCCCCTTTGGCCTCCATTCCATCTTCTGTGAAATAGCTTATCCTTCCTGCTGCCCCTGTGCCTAGGCTGAGAGAGAGCTGTGCATTCACTTTACCTTGGGCCAGAAGTACTGGCCAGTTCCCTCTCACTTGCCATTTTGTGTCAGGCATCAGCTGAAGTTGTTCTAATTTGATGAAACAAAGCATAGGGCATGTGTCTTGGAAACCTAGAGCCAGGGAGAGGCTATGTGTGTACTTCTGGAAGCATCTGGTGGTGAACATGTGGCCAGAGGAGGAGCAGGACCCACAGTGGACAAGGGCAAGTCACTCCCTAATAGTTACCGAGGGGGACAGACCAAGAGAGGACCCTGAGAAACCATCTACCCTGCACACTTTGACTTAGTCCCCTATGTTGCCTGGGTCCATAGTGCTAGTCCCTGCCTCACTAGGACTGGGAAGCATGGCTGATGCTGGGTTTTGGAGGATGCAGAAAGGGAGAGAGAGGCTCATCCTGGCCTCAGGCACCCAAGTGTGATACCTAATGCCAGAGGGGCTGTGGGAGGGGAGGGCCCCAAGGCCATACCAGCCTTCAGCCTCTTGACTTCTCCAATCTCCTTGCTCCAGGGACCTCAAGAGAGACGTAGCCAAGAAGCTGGAGAAGCTAGAAAAGCGGACCCAGAGGGCCATTGCTGAGCTGATCCGTAAGTGTGGGGCTTGGCAAGGCGGGATCCCTGCATCTGGGTGGTGGCCCAAGCACGTGGCCCTTTCTCCATTCCTCCTGTCTGCCATCCATCCAGGTGAGAGGCTGAAAGGCCAGGAGGACAGCCTGGCGTCTGCAGTGGACACCACCACTGAACAAGAGGCCTGTGACTCCGACTAAGGCATGCCCTGTCCCCTCATCCGTCTGTCAGGCCTGTCCTGTAGGCAGATGGTCTTGGGCAAGGGTTGGGGCTGGGCTTGCCATCACCTCCAGTTTGGCTTTAGAATAATGACTCCCTGCCCTCACCGATGGGGTGAGGTCGGCTCCTTGTCTCCTGAGTGGTCCCCACCATGCTGAGTAGGGGCAGGGCCAGCAGCAACTCTGTCAGCTTGCTGTATCTGTATATATGTATGTATTTTGAACTTTTTTTTTAATATCTGGAAAAAGAAACAAGCCGATCTGTGTGTGGCAGAAACTTACCAAATATTTCCTAGGTCCTTGGGGTACTCTGGGTTTGGGATATAGAGGTGATGTTTTTGTTTGTTTGTTTGTTTGTTTTATTTTTTTTAACTTTTTTTATTGAGTTATAGTCATTTTACAATGTTGTGTCAAATTCCAGTGTAGAGCACAATTTTTCAGTTATACATGAACGTACATATGTTCATTGTCACATTTTTTTTTTTGCTGTGACAGAGATGATGTTTAATATGAGTAAGCTCTGTGTTGGGCTGAGCATTTGAGGCTGGAGGGATGGGGAAGGCTCATGCCTAATCTGCTGGGCCCGGGTCGTGGCTCAGTCCTTGGTCAGTGGTGATCATCTCAAAACCCTCAGGTGGCCGAGACGGTGTCTGGGAGGGTTCTTTTAAGACCTCCCACAGGCTGAGCCCTTGTTAGTCTGTGGGGCAGCTTGGAGAGGCTCCCACCCTGGTCCTCTGTGGACTGCCTCACAGTGAGAGAGAGAGAAGGAAGAGATGGGGCCCATGAAGGGGGTGGGCAGTGCTGTGGCAGCTCAGCTCCAAGCCGCTACAGACTCGAGGCCCCTGGCGTGGTTCTTCCTCACCCCACCCAGCCCCGGCAGCCCCTCTCCCCACCTCACCAGTCAGAGCTGGACTGTGGCTTCCCTGGGATGGGGCCCCTGTATGGGGAAGGGGGCCCCGTTCTGCTAGAGACTAGGGTGTTGTAGGCTGGTGTTTAGGCTGGGCCTCCCAAGGTCCTGGCTTTAGGACCATGAGCCTCCTCTGTGAAGCTAACTCTCCAGAGTGACCTACTGCCCACAACTCTGACTCCAGGTACCTGTGGCAAATTAAAATTTCATCTCCTCCAAAATGATAACACTCTTTAGTTTCCTTCAGATTTCCCCTTGAGCCTCCTGCCCCTGGCCTGAATCATCCGTGTGTTCCTCCCTCTGTGCTAAGTTCTAGGAATGGAATTTAATGGCCCAGCTCTGGAGGACGATACTGAGGACTCGGGTCACAGAAGTGGAGTGAGTGTGTGCACACAGAGATCATCATACTCATACAATAAAGTAAATGCTTTAACTTAAAATTACGCTCTAATAACTCCTCTAAGAAAGCAGTTCTTAGGAAGGGAACAGAAACGTGAAGCTGTGAGTGAACTGAAGTGGTAGGTGGCTTGCTGCTGTGGTAAGCAGTGGAATGAGGGCAGGACTGATTCCCACAAGGGGTGGGGATCAGACATGCCCCAGTGTCGGGACTGGAGCCAGGCTCCCTCTGCATAGCTGGGCTCTAGAGCTGGGCTTCCTTTCCTAGGAATAAAGGATGAAAAGATGCTCCCACCTCCTGGGATTGCAGTTGGAAGCAGGGCGCTTGTCTGTGGCAGGACAGGACTCAGACAGCTGTGACTGGCAGCTGGGCTCCTGCACAGCACCAGCGCTGGGGCTTAAGTAAGGCTGTCCCCATGATATGAGAACCCAGAGAACTAATGAAAGGTTTGCTTCTGCATTTACAACCCTGTGTGCCATGTAGAAAAACAGCCCTGCAGGGAGAGAGAAAAGCAAAAACTATCATCTGTGATGGGCACTCAAACAAAAATTACAGAATACGTGAGAAAATCCAGTGCCTTAAAGAGTGGCCAACAACCCAACAAGCAGGAGAATTTCTACTCAAAGAAAGTGAAATGGTAACATCCTAACGGCTTTAAAATGAGCATTTGTTTTATCACTAGAGAGATCAAAGAGAGACTGACCCCCACAACTCAAGAACAGGGACTCTGTGTAAGAAGGAACTGATTAGAAATCTTGGAAATAAAGAATGTTTATTAAAATAAGAAACTCCCCAGAAAAGCAAATGATAACTTACAGTCAAAGAAGGGATTAACAAATTGGAAGTGAAGCTGAAGATCCAAAAGGTGGCAGAGAGAGAGAAGGAAGGAGAGATAGAAGGTAGATTGAAAATCTTGACTGTCCTTTAGCTGAAAGGAGTTTGGGAAAAGAAATCCAGAGAAAGAAGGTGCTTGAAGCAGGCGTGGCTGACCGCTTCTGTTTCTGGCATCATGGGGGGCCAGTTGCCTAAACTGATCCTCCCTTTATAAGCAGCTAAAAAAACTAGGTAAATAAATATTGACAAATCCTTTATATATGCATCAATAATCTGGCAAGAAAGTAAGGAATACTCAGGCAAAAAGGTAAGAGAAGCAGCAGAATGCTGAAGCCTGACCTTTGCCCTGAAGGTATTTGACAAACCAGGTGAAATTAAGCATTGGTTTGGGGGGCCCTCAATGCCTGGGGACCCAAAGGGCAGCACTCGCTGCGAACTAATGATCTGCTCTCCTGGCATCCCAGAAGGAAATCAAACCTTGCCACTTACTGGAGTGGAACAAAGTCTCCCCTGAGAGCTGAGCAGGCCCTCATGTGGGTTTGGACACAAGAAATCTCAGGCCAAGATTTAGAGTGGTCCCAGAATGTGGTGGTTTCAGACACTTGATGGAAGACAATGTAGATCCTACCTGAATGAATATTCATCTCAGTCCTCAGAGAATCCCCACCAATAAAGTTCTAAGAAAGATGAGCAACTTATGAAAAAGCTCACCAGATGAACTAGGCAACAGAACACTCAGAGCAAAGGGCATCAGAAAGAACATGGTAACGTTAGACTTGCAAAGATGTCAAATGTTAGAATTATCAGTCAGACAATTTAAATGTTTAAAAATGATCTAATAACTAAAAGAGAGGCTTGAAAATAGGAATAGATTTGCAAAAGAACCAAAGTGATGCTCTAGAAAAATTATTATAGCAGTTTAAAACCTTGTATCTGTGAATTAGGGCTAAAGAGACAATTTGTGAATAGGAAGCTAGATCTGAAGAGGTCATCCAGAATGCAGCCAGCAAAATAGACAGATCAGGAACATAGAACAAGAAGCTAAGAGATAACGAGGATAGGTTGAGAAGATCGAACATGTGGTTGGGGTTCTAGGGGGAGAGAAAAGGCAAAAATGGGGCAGAGGTAAATTTTATTTTTTAATGACAGTGAACTTTTCAAAATCATCAAGTCCACAGATTCAAGGTCAACAAATCTCAAGCAGAGCAACCAAGAGAAATCTGCACTCAGATGTTCTGTCTCTTGCTGAGTGGTGATCAGTTAGGTACATTCAGATTCTCTTTATGAATATTCATTGAGCTGTGCACATATCATTTGTGCACTTTTTTGAATGTTTATTACACCTCAGTAAGCAAGTTTGAGTCAAATATTTTCACACCTTGTATTAATTATTCATTGCTGAATACAAATTATGCCCCAAACTCCTTAAAACAATAAATCATTATTATCCGACACTTTCTAGGGGTCAGGAATTCAGGAGTGCCTTAGCTGAGTAGTTCTAGCTTGGGTCTCTTTGAGATTGCAGTCAAGATGTCCTCCAGGGCAGCAGGCATCAGGAGGCTCAACTGAGGGGGAAGGATCTACTTCCAGGATGGGCTTCCACTTCCAGGGCTCACAGGAGTGCTTATAGAAGCATCATGCACACACAAGTCCTTGCTGCGTGGACCTCTCCATAAGCCTTGCTCAAGTGTTCCCATGTGGTGGCAGCTGGCTTTCCCCAGAATGAACAATCCAATTGAGAAAGCAGGAGGAAGCTTAGGGGCTTTTTATGACCTGCTCTTGGAAGTGATATTCTGCCACCATCTATTTGTTAGAAGCAAGTCACTCCATCTAGCCCACACTCAAGGAGAGAAGAATTAGGCTCCACCTCTGGAGGGGAGATCTATCTAATAATTTGTGAACATAATTGAAAACCACTACATATCTGGGTACATGGTAATAAATTGGCAGAACAAAAAGACCAAGAAGAGATCTTAAAATTAGAAAAGATATATTAACTTTCAAGGAGCAAGCCTGCTGCAGATGTCTCAGCCACAGCCGGTGTTAACTGGAATGGTACCTTCTGATATCAGTGTTAACTGGACGAAGCATAGTTGTCAACTTGAAATTCTGTACCCAGAGAAAATATCTTACAAGTGCAAGATATTTTTAGACAAACAAAACTAGTAATTTTGTCACCAGCAGACTCGCACTAAAAGAAAATCTATTTTGGGATAATGAAAGTATTCTAATGTGGATTGTGGTGATGGTTGCAAGTCTAGTTTAGTGAATCTACTAAAAGCCACTGAATTGTACACTTAGATGGGCAAATTGTATGATATATTATATCTCAATAAAGCTATTTTTAAAAAAAAGAAATAAGCATTCTCCTTAAAAAATTTTAACGGGTGTTTTTAGGCTAAAGGGACACAATCCCAGATGGAAAATCTGAAATATAGGCAGGATTGAAGAGAAAGAAAGTGTAGATTTAAATAGGCATTGACCTTATGAAACAAAAATGTATTGTAGATTAAAAGGAAAACTAGGGCTACTTAGAATACATAACAATAGTGTGTAAGTCCGGAGGAGAGAGGAGATTGGAATTAGAGCCCTCTATGAAGCTCACTGAGGAAGAGAGAAAAGACTCCGGTGTACAAGCAGGCCGACATTTCTAGGATAACTGAAAGAACAGAAACAGAATGCAGCCTTTCCAAAATAACTGAGGGGAAAAAAACTGGAGTGAAAAAAAAAATCCAAAAGATAGCAAAGAAAAAAGGTGGGACAAGTAAACAAATCCAAATATATCATTAATTACTATTAATGTACTAGGCCACTTTTTTTTTTAACTCAGTCTGATGCCTTTTTTTTAAATTGCGTTATAGTCAGTTTACAATGTTGTGTCAGTTTCTGGTGTACAGCACAGTTTTTCAGTTATACAGTCTGATGCCTTTTTGTAAAAGAAAAACCCAAATCCTTGAAACAGAGAGGTTGAAAGTGAAGGGATTAGAAGAGCTCTGTCAAGCTCAAGATCAACAGAAGGAAGCTGAGGTGATGCCAGACAAGGGAGACCTTCAGACAGGAGGGTTACTAGCCACACCATCCTGTGTGTGGCGGAGCAGCGGGCCTCCTACCTGCCGCCTATGGGGGTGCCGGATGGTAAGACCGCTTTAGAAAAGTTGAGCACATGCACAGCCTGAGTCCCAGCAATTCCACTATCAGTGTCCGAGAGCACTGGAATAGCAGGAGCCAGGGACAGGAACACTAATAGAAGTGTTTGTATTAACACACATACACAGTAAAACACAGAGATGATAATGAGTCATGGTTCTGACAGCGGAATACTCGTGGGTGGTAAAGTCCGTGCAGAAGAGCAAGGTGGTGATCCTCAACGCCGAGCTGGGGGCCCTCAGACAGTCATAGTGCTCTTTTTCCCGACTTCAGTGATGGGAATTCATTTTATCCTCTATCCATTCCTTTTACACACTTTTGGGGTATATTTGCTATACTTTGCACACATACTTTTTTAAAGAGAGAAATTTCCAGGATTCACAAACTAAATTACTCGGTAAGTGTGAAGTAGAATTTTTTTGAGTGTCCACATCTGCACGGTATAGATTAGAACATCTAATGGTCTAGACTAGAACATTGAGGGTAAGGAGAAAAAAATCCTATAAACTACATGGGAGAAAAAAAAAACACAGATTGCCTACTAATAAATGAGTTCTACTTTTCATCAAGAGTAGATACTAGAGACAAATTTTTCCTAAGTGCTGAAGAAACAGATGTAAGTCTGATCAATTATCCTAAGTGATAAGGGCAAGATAGATACTTTAGGCTTATGACACTGTTTAATATGCACTGATCTTCGCTGAAAGAATGGCTAAAGGATGCTCTGTAGCAAGAGCGGGGTGGGGGCAGGGAGATGGATATGGGAATCAGGACTGCATCTGGCAGACGCTTATATACAGGCTCTTCAACAAGGAGGGCTTTGTTGTTACGTTACGTCTAAGGTGGTACAGTGGCTCCTTGAGGTCACCAGGGACATGAGTCCCTTGTGTGTCCCCAGCTGCCGTCCTTGGCTCCCCAAGAGCCTTTGCACCCCTGGGTTCAAGCTGCAGGCAGGAGGGGGAAGGGCAGAGGGCAAGGCCAGCTGAAGAAACCATGGCTTCAAGCTCAGTCCCCCTTGCTTGCCTTCACATCTCATCAGCCATTACTGTGTCGGTTCCAACCCTAACTGCAGATGTGTGGGGAGTAAGGGTATTTTAAGCTGGGCACATTGCCACCATGATTGAATTTGAGGTTCCACGAGAAAGGAAGAAGGGTAGAAAGAGTACTGGGAAGGCAGCCAGCAGTGCCTGCCACAGCATGCAGGAAGAAGTGGTGAGCAAAGAAACTGGTAAACATTGCAAAAATCGGTAATTGACTAACAAATAAAGACTGATAAAGAAATAAAGAGGAGACACAAATTAGGAATGCTGGGAATGAATTAAGGCTATCACTATAGACCCTACAGGCATCAGAAGGACGGTAAAGGGATACTGTAAATAACTACCCACGTAAATTTGACAAGTTGATGAAATGCACTAATTCCTTGAAAACCACAAACTGTCATAGCTCACCCAAGATGAAAAAAATCATTTGCATAGCCCTGTAACT
The DNA here is from genome assembly GCF_009834535.1 of Camelus ferus. Lineage (NCBI taxonomy): Eukaryota > Metazoa > Chordata > Mammalia > Artiodactyla > Camelidae > Camelus > Camelus ferus. The sequence goes on from NC_045712.1 coordinate 27,572,110, forward strand.
ATTAAAAAAATACTGAATTCATATTTTAAAACCCCTGAAAAAGAAATCTCCAAGCCCAGGTGGTTTTACTGGAGAATTGATACACAGGTTTAATGCAATTCCTATCAAAATCTCAACAAGATCTTTATCTAGGTATAGACAAGGTTATTCTAAAATGTTATCAGGAAAGTTAAAAACTTGATCACACAGGGAATATAGCCAATATTGTATAATAACTTTAAGTGGAGTATAATCTGTAAAAGTTGTGAATCACTGTTATACACCTGAAACATACAATATTATAAATCAACTATACTTCAACCAAAAAAAAAAAGCTTAAACAATTTTTAACTAGAAGAATAAAGCAGGAGGGATCAATCTACCCATTTCAAAACTTCTTATACAGCTATAGCAATCAAGACAGTGGTATTGGTGGAAAGATAGGCACACAGATCAGTGAAAGAATGTAGAAAACTCAGAAGTAGCCCCATGTAAGTACAGCCAACTAATTTTTGGCAAAGGTGCAAAATGAGCTCAATGAAGGAAGTAGTCTTCAGCAGATGGTGCTGGAGTGATTGGATATCCATTCAGAGGCCAAAAAAAGGAACCCCAAACTAAACTTCATACCTTATACAAAAAATAAAATGGACCATAGGAGGAAACCTTCAGAACCTAGAGCTTGGTGAAGAGATTAGACATGAGAAAGTACAATTCATTAAGAAAAAAATGAATAAATTTGACTTAACCAAAATGAAAAGCTTTTGCTCCAACAAAGTCCCTATTAAAAGAATGAAGAGAAAAGCTACCGACTGGGAAAATATTTGCAAACCCCGTATCTGATAAAGGGCTCACATCTGGAATACATAAATAACTGTCGAAACTCAACGGTAAGAAAGAAAATCCAAGTCGAAAATGGGGAAAAGACCACGAAGAGACATTGCACCGAAGAGGATCTATAAATGGCAAATAAACACGTGAAAGATGCTCAACATCACTAGCCATTAAGGAAGTGCAAATTAAGACCACGGGAGCTGTAGTTTCATACCTCTTAGGACAGCCTAAAAATAGTGATAATGCCGAATGCTGACAGGCTGTGGAGAAGCTGAATCTCTCCTACATAGTTGGCAAGACTGTAAATGGTACATCCACTCTGGAAAATAGTTTGGCGGTTTCTTCAGAAACGAAGCATATACTTAACATATAACCCAGCAAACATGTTCCTGGGCATTTATTCCAGAGAAATAAAAACCCTGTCCATACAAATGGACATAGCAAATACAAAAACTATATACACAAATGTTCATGGCAGCTTTGTAATTGACCAGAGCTAGAAAAAACCAAAATGCCACATGCATTGTTGCTTAATGAATACTAAATAATTTGAATTTCTGTTCAGGATACATCAGTTTTTAAAAAATGAGCACAGATCTTCAGCTTAATGGGGGTGGCCAAGTCATCATCAGACAAAGATCTGTCCTTCAGTTTGGAATTAAAATATTGCACAAAAATGGGTGAAATAGGGTGGAGGGTATAGCTCAGTGGTAGAATGCATGCTTAGCATTCAGGAGGTTGTGAATTCAACCCCCAGTAATTCCATTAAAATAAATGACCTCTCCCCCACAAAAAAGAACTTTTTTAAATGGGTGAATAAGTAAGTTTCATACTAAATTTCTAACATGTGGCATGCAGTCTATGAGGGTTTTCCTTTACTTGGTCCTGCACTTTTGGGGATAATGGAGTGGAAAATTAAGTAAGTTTCTATTCTGTGAAAAAACCCCACAAAATGCCCTTCAGTAAGTGTTAAGCTGTGTTGTAATCATACTGTGGAGATACTACTAAGCAATAAAAAGGAGCCAGCTGTTGGTAGAGGGTATGGCTTGGGTGAATTTCAGGGGCATTATGCAGGGTGAAATAGGTAGGCAGGTAGGAAAGATAGATAGCTCACAAACTGTATGATTCCCTTATCTATAGCATTCTTGAAATGACAGAATCATGGAGATAGGGAACAGATTTGTGGTTACCAGGGGTTAGGAATGGTAGGAGCAAGTGTGACTAGATACAAAGGGGTAGTTTGAAATAAAGGAGATCTTTGTAGTGATAGAGTAGTTCTCAGCTGCAGTGGTGATACACAAATCTACACACGTGATAAAATGGAACTATACACACACATTGTGCTGACATCCAATTTCTGGTTTTGATACTGTGCTATAGTTATGGGAGATGTAACCACGAGGGGAAGCAAGGTGGATGGTCAGCAGGACTGCTCTGTGCTTTTTAAACTTCCTATGAACCTATATTTCAAAATAAAACATTTTAAAATATTTTCAGTTGCGAGCAAAGAAAATGGTAAAACCTGTTAATCGTGTAATTTTTTAAAAAATACTATGCTTTCTGTGTTTAAAAACAGGACAGCAGGCTTTCTGGAGTCTTGTGGAAGATGAGATGGTGGTGGCTTATAGTTGGTCACAGTGAGTCCTGGCCTTGGTTGGAGGGACAGATGAGGGGCTTGGGCCCCAGCAGTCCCTTTGTCATAGGGCTGAGGAAACAGGCCAGCGAGTGGCAGTGCTCAGCTCAGTGGATGGAGCCCTGGTGTGCCCACTGCTACCCAGCTCACCAGGCACTCCTCCAGGACAGCCCTGACTGACCTCCCAACACTCAGGCCTCTCCCGCTTCAAATCCTCGAGGACATCTGGCCTTTGGGTTATCTCAGGAGAGGTTTCAGGCCTGGAATGTTCTGCAGCAGCAATGGATGCCCCTTCGCCAAGCAAAGGACAGGAGTACAGGGCCTGCTGGCTCAGAGGCTAAGGCTTGGTGCCTCTGGGTAAGAGGGAAGGCAGCACAAGGGCTGGGAGGAAGTCCTGTCTGGGATTTCAGGAAGGGGACCCAGAGGCCAGGTGGACATCTAGGCTGGTCAAGTGTGTGAAGGCGGCCAATTTAGGCAAATGGAGTCCCTTGGACTCTGTCTGTGCACCCTCAAGTCCCACGCAACCTCCAGGCAAAGTCCTCTGTTGGGATTCCACGCCGCTACTCCCCACCTTCTTGGCTCCTGTGTGTGAGATGCCTGCTCACCTTCAGGTGGCCTCCCCATGGGGCTCTGAGCTGTGTCTGGGGCCTGCTGCAGCGCTCCCCTCCCCTACTAGGAGCTGAGGATTCAGGCATTCATTCATCCTGTTTCTTGAGTACCTGCCTTGTGCGGGGCACTGTTCAGGGCCTGAGGATGCAGATGCGATTCTGATGTTGCCCTGCTCTCCAGGAGCTGACCTTCCAAGTGGTCTTGGGATCCGTGCTGGGAGCCACGGTCCTTCCCTCAGACCAGTCTAAAGGACTTCACTTCACCCAGACCGTCTGTCTGGGCATCACAGTGGGGTGTAATGAGTGGTGAGGATCTAGGACCCCAAGAGCCCCATGAGTCTATTTAGCCAAGAGACCTCCATGGACGAGAATCTCCTCCTTACAGCCTTTATTTTCCCCACTATCCTCACATGGCCGCTGGGGGGCAGCAGAAGACACCGACCCAGGGCTCCTGAAGGGGAGTGTGGGTCTGCACAGCCTGCTTTCCACACTGCTCAAATCGATCTTCTGTAAGAAACATCACCCCATTGAAGGAAGCATCTCTGTTCTTTCCCAGGGGGTCTGTGTTATTTATGGAGCGGATATCAGATGTGATCCCGAGAGTGGATCTCAGTCATCCTGAAACCCAGAGTAGTGGGGGCCGTGTCCTGGAGAGCAGCAGCACCCTCCACCCCCACCCCAGTCTTTCTCAGGTTCTGGGCATCAGGCACTTCGGGGTATGTGGACTCTAGGTGGAGTGTCTTGAGTGCCCTCCCAACCCTGGGGGCAGCACCAGCCCTGCCAGGTCACAGGTAGCCTCATCCTTCCCGAGGGAGGGTCTGTACATGTGTGAGACATGTGCGGACTTGAGTACCCCGGGATGGGGACCCGCTGTAGCCTGGCTTGGAAAGGAGCCCTGCCTGGAGGGTCAGGTCCCCTCAGCCCCCTGGGCCAGGCCTGACATGACATCCCCTGGGCCTATCCTAAACATCTTTTGCTCAGAGCCAAGTTCCCAGGATGCCTAGATCAGGGGCCATCCAGGTGGTGTGGGGACTCACCCACTGGATGGGCCTGGACAGGCAGAAGTGCGCATCCATAGAGCAGCATGGGTGTGCATGCTGGGTCCTAGGGCTGTTTCCCTCCCTGCCTCAGGCCTGGCCTCAGGGCCTCTGGCAGCCGTGGGCTAGGCAGGGGTGTCCAGCCTATTTCCCGGCCAGCCTGCCCCTTCTCTATGTACTTACTGGTTTTCTTTAAATGTTCCCATTACTCAGACCTCCGGTCGGCACTGAGACAGAAATAAATCCCACAAGGCAGCCCCGCCAGGAGCCGGGAATCCAACTCCCCCTAAAAGGCCGGAAGAAGCCCCTGTGCAGAGCATGCCTAGACCACAGGGGCCCACACACTCCACATGGCCATGAATATGTCCATGCATTCACACACCTATACCCCCACACGCACGGATGCTTCACACACACATGTACATATGCAGGCACTCACATGTCCCCCACGCAGATTTGCCTCATGCGCACATGCATGTACACTCAGCCCACTCACACACACTGGCCTCACACGTATGCATTTATGTGTACATGCCCTCCATTGCACACTGGATTTATGCACACGTGTACATTCACAGCCCCCCACGCCCCACACACATAAACTCCACACACGTATGCACACACTCCGTGACAGCCAGGCTTACACTCAGTCATGACCACACACTCTGAGATCACAAACTCAGTCATCCTCAAGGTGCTGGTGGGCGAGACAAGTGGTGAGGTTCTGGAGGGTGGGGGGATGAGGCCGCCCCTGTGCAGCTCCAGAAAGTGGCCTCATGGGAACATAGGCCCAAGCCTGCCAGGGCTTCTGAATTTTTAAGAGAAACTGGAAAGCTGAATTTTTATGTGAAATATCCTGATTTTTAAATGTTGGCTCAAGATGTTGAAAATACTATGAGGGCCAAACCAAACACATCTCCGGGCCAAATTCCACCCACAGGCGGCGTTCTCAGACCGCGGGTCCACATAGACACACACACACAAATAGATACACACATATACACAGACATACATACCAATAAATACAAATAGACACACTGGTACACATACAAGACAGTCACACATACAAATAGACACACCATAAGACACACATGCAAATGGACACAGGTACATATACAAATAAGGGCACACCTACAAACACACAGACACAGGATACATACAACTACAAACTGACACACACACATAGACACAGCACACACATATAGCTAGGCACAGATACAAACACACATACACAAAGGCAGATAAGCACACAGACACAAACAAATATACATACACATAACAGGCATACAACCCACCTCTTTAGCTCACTGATGGGGGTGAACTTGTTGGGGGCAGGTACCCTGACAGTGTGGCCTCTGGGCAGGGCCAGGGCATGGTTCACACCAAAGCTGTCGCCTGACTCATCCATGCCACAGCAGGAAAAGGGTGCTGGGGCAGAGGCCCCCCAGGAGGGCTGACCGGAGGGCGCAGCATGGGCTGTGGAGAGGAGCAGGAGCAGGTGGAGGGCCTCATGCGCCAGGGCCTGGGAGGGGTGTCTGGAGCCACAGGTACTAAAGCTTTGAGAAGGGAGCTTGCGGTGGCCACAAGCCCAGCGTCCTATGCCCAGAACCCCATCCTCCCAGCCTGGCCACGTCCCCTCCTCCTCACCACTGGGAAGCAAAGCCAGTGGGAGCCCCAAGGGACTGCTCATCTGTAGAGTCCCCCACCAGAGCTGCTGGCTGTGTCCCCGCCCCACAATCTGAGAATTGGGACTGGAAACCATCAGGCCTTCCAGTTAGGAAGCCTTTGGGGGAATTGAAACTCACCTCTTTACTGGCTAAAACGGATACTGCAGGTGGGGGAGAAGCATAATTAATGCAGGCACACGAAGAGCCCTGCCTCCCTGCCCTCCACGCACAGATTGGAAGGCTGAAGCCAGAAGGGATGATTTTAGGCCTGAAGTCCAGTTTTCTGTCTCCCAGGCCCTGGCCCCTTTCCTGAACCTCTGCCTTTGGATGGGGAGATGCTGCACAGAATCCATGCCCACCCTCTTGGTCTCCCACTGCCTGCATGACCTGAATGTTGAAGGAGGGGACCTGTCACTTGGGGAGGTCCTGGCCTTGGGTGCTGAGGGCCACAAGCCTGCCCAAGGGAAGATAGGAGTCCTGTCCAGGCAGCCAAAGCCAAGCCTGGGGGTCCACTAGGGAGCAGGGTGGGGGTACTCAGCCCACACAGGCCAAGAGACTTGGACTGGAGTCTAACCTCAGAAGTGAAGACAAGGTTCAGAGAGGAAAGGCAGCTTGCCCTGGATCACACAGCACACACACGGAGCCAGCCAGGGCCCAGGCCCCTGTTTGGCTCTGGAGTCTCCCTCCTCCTCTGGCCAGGAGGAGGCTCCTCTGCCCAAGCCAACACTTGTTTCAGTTGGCCTAGGTAGCCCCAGGTTGGGATCATTCTGGAGTTAGCTGAGGAGGCATTAGGGCTCAACAGCTAGACGAAACCCAGCCTATGTGCCCTGGCTGCGCGGTGAAACCCACTCCCTCAGCACCCTCTGACCCAGTCCCCACAGCCATGCCTACTTCTAACAATGAACGCAGAGCCAGGACTCCCTTAGACTCCCTGAAGGAAGGTCCTTGTACCCTCACATGCCCTCACGGAAAGGCTGTGTCCCTGTCCCCTCAACCATCCTCAACATGGGACAGGGTCCCCTCAGACCCCCAGTCAGGTCCATGTCCTCTCACACGCTCTCAGAGCAAGGCTGGGTCTCCTCCCCCCTCCCCCCACCCCCGGAAGATTTGTGTTCCCTCACGTGCTCTCAGAGCAGAACTGGGTTCGCTCAGACGCCTTCTCCCCTGGGCAGGTTCGAGTTCCCTCACCCACCCTCCATCTGAGCAGAACGTTTTCCCCTCAGATTCCTCTGAGCAGGTCTATGTACCCTTGCTGCCCTCAGCGTGGGATAGGTCCCCTCAGAGACCCTCTCTGGGGAAGGTTCATGCCCCTCACACATACTCAGAGTGGGGCTGCATCCCCTCAAAGCCCCCCCTCCAACACACACAAAAGGGAGGTCCAGATCCCCTGACATGCCCTCAGAGCATGCCTGGTTCCCTCACATCCCCCCAGGGAAGTTCTTTGTCCCCTCACGCACCCTGAGAGTGGGGCTGTGTCCCCTCAGACCACCCTCCCCCAAGGCAGGCGCACGTCCTCTCATGCACCCTCAGAGCAGGGATATGTCCTCTCAGTCCCCCACAAATGGTACATGTCCCTTCACACGCCCACAGACTGTGGCTGTGTCCCCTCACTGGCTGCCCCGCTGCAGGTCCATGTTCCCTCACATGCCCACAGAGCAGGACTGAGCGCCCTCAGATCGCCATGGTAGATCCACGTTCCCGCACAGGGAGCTGTGTCCCCTCAGATTATTCTGAGCAGGTCCGAGTCCCCTCACCCACCCTCAGCCTGGGACTGGGTCCCATCAGACCCCCTCTGGGAAGGTCCATGCCCCTCACACACACTCAGAGCAGAACTGGGTCCCCTCAGAACCCTCTGGGCAGGTCCATGTCCCCTCAGCTCAGCCCCCTCAGAGCAGGAGTGCGTCCCCTCAGACCTCCACTGGCAAGTCCGTGTCCCCTCAATACTCTCTCAGAGCAGGGCTGGGTCTCCTCATCGTCCACCCTGGGAAGATCCGTGTTCCCTCACGTGCCCTCAGAGCAGAACTGGGTTTACTCAGACGCCTTCACCCCTGCGCAGGTTCGAGTCCCCTCACCCGCCCTCCGTCTGAGCAGAGCGCTTTCCCCTCAGATTCCTCTGAGGAGGTCTACATACCCTCACTGCCCTCATCGTGGGATAGGTCCCCTCTGAGCCCCTCTCCGGGGAAGGTCCATGTCCCCTTACCTGCCCTCAGCATGTGACTGGGTCCCCTCGGGCTTCCCCACCCAGGGAAGGTCCATGCCCCTCATGCACCCTTAGAGCAGGGCTGTGTCCCTCAGACCCCCCTATGCATGTCCACGTCCCCTCACATGCCCTCTGTGGGGGGTTGTGTCCTTTCAGACCCCAACCTGGGGAAGGTCTGTGCCCCTTCATGCACCCTCAGAGCAGGGCTGTATCCCCTCAGGGTGCCCCCCAGCAGGTCCATGTCCTCTCAGCACCCTCAGAGCAGGGATATGTCCCGTCAGACTTCGGGCAGGTCCATGTTCCCTTATATGCTCTTAGAGCAGAGCTGTGTCCCCTCATACCCCCATGGAAGGTCTTTGTCCCTTCATGTGCCCATAGAACAGAGCTGTGTCCCCTCATACCCCTCCCAGTGTGTACATGTCCCCTCACTCTCCCTCAGAACAAGCATGTGTCCCCTCAGACTCCCATGGGCAAGTCCATATGCTCTCACACACCCTCAGAATGGGTCTGTGTGCCCTCAGACCCCACCCCTAGGCAGATCCGTGTCCCCTCACATGCCCTCAGAGCAGGGCTGGATCCTCTCAGAGTCCTTCCAGGGCTCTGTTCCCTCACACACTCTCAGAGCAGAGCTTTGTCCCCACAACCCTGGGGAAAGTCATGTCCCTTTCATCTTTCAAAGAACTCAGTCCCCTCCCCTTCATTCCATTCTCTGTCTTAGCACTCCCCCCAGGTGAGTGCTAAAGGTTGTGGACTGTCAAGGTCGGCCACTCTGGACAGATGTGTGGGCACCATTCAGTCTGTCCTCTCCAAAGGCCTGCATGTTGAGGGTCAGCAGAGGCATGTCTGCAATGCCGCTGGTCCCCTAGATCCCACTCTGAGCTGGGAGGTATGAACTCACCCAGCCTTCCCTTAAAGCTTGGCCTGTGTTCCAGGAGCCCCCAGGAGAATACCTTCCCTCAAGGTGTCTTCAGAGGTCCCTCTCCCAGCCTGGGCTGGGGCCAGGCAGGGCCCGTCCACATGCCCAAGACAGGTGGGAGCTGGAGCCCGTCTTACTGGCCTGACTTGGGAGTCTGGAGTAGCCCACGAGGGGCCCAGACACCGTGGCCAAGGAGGCTAAGGAGTCAGGGTCTTTTGGTGCCCTCCTCCCTGCTTGTCCGCTGCTCGGCTGGGCTGGTGTTTACGTGTTCCCTGCGGCTTGGCTGGACTGTGAGGCCTTGAAGGGAGAAATGACCACCTGGCTTCAGCCCCTGCTCAAGGCAAACAGGGTCCTGACTGCCTGCCAGGTCCTCTGAGGGCTCCCACTTCCTCTGCCAACACCTGGATGGCCCAGGCGGGGCTCAGGGCCTCTCTGAGTAGGGAGGCTGGCCCTGGCCAAGAGCTCCAGGTCTAAGGGAGACTTGGTCCTGGCCTAGGGGCTTAGACTGATGTAAGAGGTCCAGTCCTGTCCTGGATACACAGTCGAGGGGGAAAAATGGTGCCCAGTCTAAAGGGGGTACTGGCCCTGTCCTGGGTGCAAAAATCCTAAAGAGAGAGGGCCAGCCCTCAGGGAGGAGGTAATCAGGTGAATATGGGGGGCCTGGCCCTACCTGGGGACACCAAACCTGAGGCGGGAGTACCCAGCATGTCCAGGGGGGCAGTTAGTCGAGAGGAGAGGCAAAACCCTGTCTGGGGGTTCATCTGAAGGGAAGGTGGTAACAAGTCTGAGGGGTGAGCACAACTTTGTCCTGGGGGGTGCCCAGTCTGTATGAGGGGTGAGCGCAGCCCTGTTGTGGGGTGGAAGAGATTCTCTGTCTGCAGGAGGAGGCTAAACTCTGTCTGAGAGGAGAGGCTCTCAAGCCCCTGGGTGGGGGCACCCAGTCTGAAGGGAAGACACAGTTCTGTCCTAGAGGTGCCCAGTATGAGTGTTTCAGGGTGAGTGGGCCTCGTGGGCTCTACTTCAGAACCTCCTGAGGAGGAGTCTGGGATGAAGATGGGGCCCTGAGACCCAGCCAGCTTGGGGGCCTTAGTGACTCTGCCTATAGGGTGGGTGGGATGAGTTGCCCTGAAGGCTCAGAGTAAGTCTGGAGGTCTTGAGGCTCTGAGCCCCAGAGAGGGGCATCAGACTCCCCTTGGGGGGAATTGAGGGGGTCTTTCCTAACAACAGCACCTCCCACCCCTATCTCTATGTCCCCACCCGGCCACCAGCCTTCCATAAGGCTACCCTGACCCTTGTATAACCTCCTCTGGCCTCTACACTGGAGCAAGGACTGTTCTAAATTGTTCAGACCTTGATGCTCTCCCTCTAGGACTTAATGCTTGGCCTGGCTCAGGGGTCTTCAGGTCCCAGCCTGTGCCTCTCTTGTAGTGTTCCAAGCAGGTCATGCCACATGAAGTTCCATGGTTGCACCAGGCCTTTGGACAGTTGCCCTGCCCACCATCTGGAAGGGCAGGTGGGGCTGGACCTGAGGCCACTCAGAGTATGCCTGCACCACCCACTGCCTAAGTGAGTTTGTGGGCCTAGCCTCATGACCCCTCTCCTAGCCCTCAGTGGGGGATGGGGTGGGGGGCTGTTGGAGATGAGGAGCACTTCCCAAATGCTGAGTCCATGGAGAAGAACAAGACAGTCTGAGCTGGAGATGAGGGGGAGGAAGGGCCAGACAGGGGCACCAGCTTGTGCATAGGCCCAGAGGCAGGGCCATCTTCAGGTCTGAGCAAGAAACTTGCTCTGGCCAGAGCATGGGCTGGAGATGCAGTTGGGTCAGTTCTCAGAGTGTCAGGCTGAAGAGGGCCTGTGCCATTCTAGAGCCTAAGGCTGGGGCAAACAGGGGTCAACGGGGCAGGTAAGGTGGTGAGTGGTGTCAGATGGGGATGCTAGTGACCACTTTGGATCCAGTGAGTGGATGTGCCAACACCCACCCCAGCCAGCCCTCTGGGCTCAGACCCCTTGGCTCCCCGACAGTTCCTGAGCCAGGGCAGAGACCTCCGGCCACTTTTCACCTGATGGCCTTGTCACTGCCCCTGCACCCTCTGTCTGGTTGCTAGAGGCGTGTCAGGTCCAGGGTAGTGGCTGGGGGTCACATTTGGAGGGCTCTAGCCTCCAAGAGTTACAGCATAGCCACTAAACAGGCAGGTAGGGGCCTGTAGCAGGGCCTTAGGCTTGGAGATGTGGCCAGGGACCCAAGGGATCTGCTGTCATCCCTGGGTGACAGTAACTGGGGACCAGCAGGAGGAGAGATAGCCCAGAGGAGCCTGGGCCAAAGCTTAAATTCCTCATGGAGCCTGGGTAAAAGTGCAGGGAGCAGCTGAGGTGGCAACTGGAGGCAGGGAAAGGCTGGGGCCCAACTTCCACATGGGTCCACTGGGGTGCTGGGTGACCCCATTGAACTTGAGCTTCTCTAGGCCTAGACAGTGGCCTCTCCCAGGCCCTTTCTGCTGGACTATGCCTTGACCTCCACCCCCCCAGGGACTGGCCCATGGTTCCTAGACCCCCTCCTGAGGTGAGACTAAGAACTCCCCTGTGGCTCTCAGGCCCTCCACTCCTGGAATGAGTCCCCAGTTCAGACCACAGGAAGCCACACACTGCTTCCTCTTCCCTTTTCTTTTTTTTTTTTTTTCTTCCTGTTTTGTCCTCCCATCCCCAGCCCTGAGTGGGCAATCGTCCAACCACCCATCTCTTGGTCCGCCTGTTTGCCCTTATGTCCACAGGTCCAACCCTTGGGTCCCTGATCACATGACAGTCTCCCACTCCTCCTGTAGCAGGACCGGTGGCCTCTCTGGCGCCGAGGCCTCCTCGTCCAGCCCTGAGCAGGAGCCATTGAGGAACCCGTCGTCCTTAGGAGTGGCCACGGCAGGTGGTGTGGTCTGGAGGGCCGGGACCCCTAGCTTGGTGTGGCCAGGCAGTGGGGGGTGGCCATTGGTGGTGGCGGCAGGTAGCAGACGGGGGCTGAGGGGCAGCCCAAGTCCTGTGCGAGGCCCTACATTGGTCACACTTGTGTGAGACACCATTGGACCGTAGCTGTAGCTGCTGCTCCCGCTGCGTGCCTTGCGCTTGAAGTCCAGTGCCAACGTCCAGCGGCTCCAGGATTTCTTGATCTCAGCTTGCACCTGGGATGGCAGTAGGAGGATGGGTGGTCAGATATGCCTCTAGCCCCTCTGTCACATGTCCCCCAACCCCAACAGTGCCCCATCTCTGCCCCTACAACACTGAACGCTGAATGGAAACAGAGGCACTGGATATTACTGGAAATTTTCAAGGCCAAGAAAAATCCCATCATCCTCAGAACATGGTGCCTGGTTGCAGGTGATTGACACACCCAGAATCTAGAAGGCTCAAATGGCTGCAAGGGTGGCTGAGTGTTCAGTCTGGATTACAGACAATTCAGCCATGGAGTTGGGAAGACACCTGGCTATGCCCACAGATCCTAGCATGTCCTGAGCCTGAATCATCTGGAAAGACCTCTCTGCCTTCAGAATGTCCTCAGAGATGTTCTTGGAGAAAGAGAGTAAGAAACAGGCATAAAATGAAGGGACAGGACTTGGGAACCCCCTAGCACTTCTGAGTCCTCCTTGCCTTGCCCCATCGCCACTGCTTACCTCGCCATTGCAGAAACAGTATATGATGGCAACAAAAAATCCCTGTGGAGAGAGGGTACTAGGTCAGGGCCCACAGCTGCGTCTGGAGAGGGTGGAAGCACCCTCCCCTGCCACCCCCTGCCTACTCCTGCCCTCGGCCAAGGCTGCACACCTGGAAGGAATTGAAGAGCATCTCGTAGTGCATCTGGACTTGCCAGAGTGTCCCTGAGACCTCGGTGTACGGCGTGGCCATGAAGACGATGTAGTGGACGCCAAAAAGCGGCATGAGCACCAGCGTGGATTTGAGCAGCTTCCTGGGCCAGAGGGGCAGGTGGATCAGGCAGGAGCCGCTTCCCCTTCAACAGGCACTACATACCCCCACATGCTGGACCCAGGCTCTAGAAGCCACTAAGGGGCCCACAGCTCTGGTCACCAGCGGAGACAGCCCAGTTCACTTGAGCCAATGACACTTTGTTGTCTCAGCAAAGTGTTAATCGGGCCCCTTGGCTCTGAGGTGTCCTGGAGTGGACCATAATTTATGTCGCCCCGTCCCTGGGCCCTTTGCACCTGTTGGTCCCTCTGCTGGCACTCACTCACTCCCCTGTGGCCTTACCTTGGTATCCCATGGCTCACTCCAGGTTTGAGCCAAACTGCCACCTTTTCGAGTCCACCCACTGCCTACCTGTCCCTCTGGCTCCCTATGACCGGCTCTCTGAGGAGAGCTCTGGGTTTGTCCTGTCCTCACAGACCACAGCTCTGGTTCGGGGACTGGCACCAAGTGGCCCAGGCTGGCTTTGCAGGGCTCCCAGGGCCTCCAGAAGCCAGGCGAAATCCCATCACTGCTGGCAGAGCCAGACAGGGAGTCAGGAGCTGGGTCCTTCTCTTGAGACAGGCTCATTCTTGGACATCTGTCTGCTTTTGTACATGGTGGTGGGGGTTTGAAGACCCCTGAACTCTAAGGAGCCTGGGCATGGTGGGCGTGGCTCACCGGTACTGCTGCCGCGTGTCACACCGGCCGGCGTTGGTCTCCCGCAGCTTGGTGGCAAGCACCCGGACGATGTTGATGAAGAGGATAAAGTTGAGCTGTGGGAGTGAGGGAGGGCTGCATCTCAAGGCTGCACCCTAGCAGGGTGGGGCAAGGACTGTGGGACCCATGGCCCTGCCGAGGCTCTGCTTTGCCACTCCTTCTCCAGGAGGCTCCTTAGGCCCTTGGTTTCTGCATCTGGACTGGGGAGGGGATTAGCTGCTTCTCAGGCCTTGTAGCTCTGACTCTGGGGTCCAGGGAAGCCTCTATAGGTCCCTGTTAGGGGCTGGTCCCTGGGGCCCATGGTTCACACCCCCACCCAGCCCTGTGGTCACCCCTGCTCACCACAATGGAGGCCAGGATGGGCACCTGGATGATCCACTTCTTGTTCCCAGAGCTCAAGTCCCAGCACCTGGGGAAGGTTGAGGCATCAGCCCCCACCCACTTGTGTTCCACCCTCAGCCTTCCCACAGAGAGGTCCCAGAGCTGGTGACATTAGCTGTCCACTGGGGCGCAGGAGAGAGGAGTGTCAGGTGTGGTCAGGCCTGAGGCTATCCTCAGAAGCTTCTGAATTAGCCTCCTGTGACTCTGGGGGGTACCTGGCTTAAAGTTGGAATGAAAACTATTAAAGCTGGGGCCACTCAGAGCCAGAGTACAGGAGGCCCTGCATATGCTTCATGTAGGAAGAGGGTACCAGGGGTGTTTCTGGCCTGTGTCAGAGCCTCCTGACCCCTTCTCCACCTGGACCTACCCGGTGTTTGCCAGGGTGGCTCTCACACTGACCCACACAGCCACGAAGATGGCAGGCAGACCTGTGGGTGCAGAGGGGGACAGTGTGTGAGGGACTGTGCATGCTGTTCACAATGTCTGTCTCCTCAGCCCACCTTGCCAGTCCCATTCCCCTCATACCTGATGACCCCCGACTTATCCCACTGTTGTCCCTGACCCCCCTCACCCTGGGTACATAAGCTGCTTGGTGACAGAGCCCCACTCTTGCATGGGCTGCCTGGCTGTCCCAACAGCCTCCCCTCAGTGCTGCAGCCCTCAGGACCCAGTTCAGCCCTCTGCCCTCATCCTGAATCTGCATATGGTACCACACATACGCATTCCTGTTGGGCACATGGTGAAATAAAGTATCATTAACTTATCTATGCCCAGTCCATTCTGCCCTCCCTTCCCCTAAAGGGTGATGCTCTGCACTGGGGATTCCTTGTGAGAGAGGGAAACTATTAGCAGGTGTTTTCTGTTCCAGCAACTGCCCCCACCCATCCACTCTGAAAGGTCCTAGCCCCCATGAGGCTGGATGGGGTGACAGGTGTCGTTCCAGGCTGGGTAAATGGCCACAGAGGAACCTTAGTGTGCCCAGGCCTGAGCCAGCTCAGATGATATCTCTGAGTGAGCTTTGCCTCTCAAAAGGAGTTCAAGTCCTCACCCTCTACCCCCTCACATTTCATTTTAGGCCCTGTGCACCCTTGGGAGGGGCAGGGCATGACCTGGGTTTATGTGAGAAAAAGAGCTGTGACATTCCTGTGTGCTCCAAGATCTGTGTGTTTCCCGCCCACGTTGACATCCTCTAGCCCCAGAGCCCGCATCAGTTCCTGGGACCAAGTCCAGGTCTCCCTCAACTCTGGGGTTTGCCGTGGGTGAGGTCAAGGTCAATATCTACCAAAGGGCAGGGAGGCTATGGCTGTTGATCTGAGGGCCTCTAGGTGCCGAGTGCAGGGATGGCTCCAGCCACTGGGCCTACCCCTCTGCAGTCTGGCCAGTCGCCCCGGAGCCCAGCCAAGCTCTGGAACTGCCAACAATAATGGACAATTATCGGTAACTCGATCCCAGAGCCCGTGGGGGAGGAGTGCAGAGCCCCAGAAACACATTCTGCATAGGGGCTGCCGAAGCCCAGATGATGCTAAGAGCTTAGGCCTGCAGCTCTGGGCTGGCAGAGAGGTGGACAGCTCCATGCAGTGAGGGGATTATTGGGGAAAACTGGTGGGGGCTCAGGGTGGAGGGAAGGTCCCAGATCCCAACACCAGCCCCAGGCTGACATGTGACCCCAAATCCCACTCTGATCCTGAGCTAAATTTTGACCTGAGAGTCTCCCCTCCCTCTCCCGGCCTGAACCTCAACCCCAGGTGAACCCTAACCCTTGGCCAAGCCCTCTTCCCTGGGCCTGGGATGGGGTCACGGTCACAGAAGGGTGGGCAGACTCCCCACCTGCTGCTCCACATCAGTGATGGGCTGTGCTGTGTGGGTGCCTTCCCCTCAGTGGCAGTCTCTGACCCTGCCACCCAGGGTCCCACCCTGTTGCATCTCACAGTGCCTGCGTACCCCAGCCGAAGACCGTGAAGCCCCACAGGTACTTCTTCTCTGAGAAGAAGGCCATGAAGATGAGACTGTGCAGGTACAGCCCCTCCACCAGAATCCAGTAGTAGTTGGTGGCCAAGAAGTAAAGGAAGAAGGTCACAGCCACCCGGCAGCCCACCTAGGAGACCAGCTGGTGTTAGCCAGAGGGCGGGCCTGCATCTGGGGTAGCTCGGCTGGGTAGAGGGATGGGCGGTGGGTCAGGGGTGCTGATGAGATAGGACAAGTGGTGCTAGTCAAGCTAGTGCGGAAGGGGCAGGATCTACCAAGGGCAGAAGCTGAGGGGTATGTGTGGAGGAGATGCTGCCAGGGGCAAGAGGGCACACGACAGTGGCCCGGGGCAAGGTGAAGGGGTGGAGTGGTTGGGGGTCCTGGGCCGAGGCAGGAGTGTTGATGACAATGTGGGGAGGCGGGACATTCATAAAGCCCTGGACAAAAGGGGCTGGAAGCAGAGCTGATGGGTGCGAGGGAAGCAGTAAGGTGGGTGTGAGTGGCCTGAGGCCCGTGGTAGCAGGAGACAAATGGAGGCGAGGGACGGGGGCGCCCCAGGGTGGGTGGCTGGGGCTCCCGTCAAGCCAGCGGCGGCAAGGGTCCCGCGGCAGCTGCCGGAGGGAGCACTCACGTAGCCGGCGGCGGACGGCGGCGGTGCCTGGGCGATGGCGCGCAGCTCCTCCTCCGTGAGGCGCTCAGCCTCATCGAGCGTGGCGCCCGAGTAGAGCACAGCGTCCTTGACGAAGATGCTCACGGCGCGAAGCATGAAGGACAGGAACAGATGCATGTGGATGTAGTTGCGTGTGCAGTGCAGCCGCCTGCGGGGCGCGTCACACCATGGGTTGGAGGCACGGGCACGCGCGGTGGGTAGGCACGAAGCCGAGGGGAACGCGGTGGGTAGGGGTACAATGAGGGGAAGGAAAGCACCCGCCCCAACCAGGCCCCCGGCCCCACGCCGCCCCGCCCCGCCTCTCCCCTCAACCCCGCCCCCGCCCACCTAAAGTAGGCCAGGATGAGGACAGCCACCGTGAGGGAAGCCAGCGAGACGGAGTAGCCCACCGTGTAGATCATGCCTAGGCGGTCAAACACCTCCTGTGCAGGCGAGGAGGCACCGTCAGAGCCCCGGGACTCGAGGTGAGCGTCAAGTTAAGGGTCAGAGGCCAGGTGAAGTTTGGGGGAGGAGTCAGGACTTTGCCAGGCGTCACCACTGGGGTTGGGGTGGCCTTATCAGGATCAGATTAGGGATGGGGAAGGCTCGCACCCGTTCACGAGTCTCATTGGTCAGGAACTTGACGCACTCGCTGTAGTTGGCCCATGTCCGGTTGTGCCCCGGCACCAGCTCCCAGCTGCCATTGCGGTCACAGCGACGGTAGGCATGGCCTGCAGGTCCGTGGGAGGGTCAGGGCGAGCACAGCGATTTGGAGCCACTGAAGCCCTGAGCTCCAAGTCCTGGTACTCCTGTGGTCCCCACCCTACTGCAGCCTGCCTTACCTTTGTGATTGAAGTCATAAATGTAGTCTGGACAGGGCACGGCCACCACCTCACCTGGTGCCCCCAGGGGCCAGCACAGGATGTGGTCCCACTCTGGCAGGCAGGGGTGCCCTGTGCCCACAGAGATAGACAGAAAAGGTGGGTACACCAGTTAAGTTCGTGGTTAGTGACCCAGAGGAATGAATACACTTGTAGTCACTAGCTCCCTCAGGGACAAGTGTGCTCCGAGACTAGAGAACTCAGGCTTGGAACATTCCAGAGAGAATGTATTAAGCCCTTACTCCCTACTGTGCCTTGCACCCACCTGGCCTCATGGAATTCACTACAGCCCCTCTATGCAGGTGCTGGCACTTGCCTTATTTTCTAGATTGGCTGGTAGAGGCCAAGAGAGGCGAGTGATTTGCCGAGATCATACAGCCCAGGGCCCTGCCCTCCTCAAGTGTACAACCCCTGGTCAGGTCTCTCTCTTTCTCTCTGTTCTTGGTCCCACTTTCCAGGTGTCCCTGGAGAAGGATGAGTTCCCAGACTAACTCTCCTTCAGCTGAGAATGCTTCCTACGTGACCCTTGCCCAGGGACCATGGACAGGAGGCAGGAAGTCTAGTTTCCAGTGCCAGCTTCACTCCCAAACGGCTGCCCACCTCATGCAGGTGTCCATCCTCTTTACACTTCAGTTTCTTCCCTGGGAAATTGGGATTGATATGCACTTCCACCACTGTCTAAGACCTGCCCTGAGCACCTGCTATGACTCCAGTGACCATTCGTTGGGGAGACATCCCCCAAATCTAAGTGCTAATTGTGGGATTCAAGGCAGGGTGACACATCCCACTTTGGGGCTCTAGCCACACAGCAGAGATGCTAAGTGACCTTGGAGGGTCTCCAGCTTTTGAATCTTCCACTTTGCATGCCCCAGCCCCCTACATTCCCCCATCAGGGCTCCAACCACAGGACTCTCCAGCCACCCTGGAAGGCTGCCTTGATGGCTGGACCCACCCCAGCTTGGTGAAAGGCTTTCTGTCCTGGGCACCATATTCCCAGCCCCGCCTGGCCGGGCCCACAATTCCCTCTGGTCCCTGGGGAGCCACAGGGTGACCACAGCCTCCCAGATGTGGCCCATCTGGAATCTGCTGCCCACCCAGCCGGTTCAAACCGGCCCTGTGGCTGCAGCCTCGGCTCTGCATTTGTCTCTCCTTACCTCCCTGAGGGACAACGCAGCCCCGCATCTCCCTCCCTCTGTTCTCTTCTGCCCTCCTTGTCCCGCTGTCTGGCCCCACCCCTTCCCAGCCCCACTCCTGTTCTGCTCTGTCTCTATGGCGCACCCTCTTCTGACTCATCGAGTCCCAGGCCCAGTGTGCGCCTCCTGGTCCCCTCTCTGTCTCTTCCCTGCCTTTCTTTCTCTCTCTCTCTCTCTCTGTCTCTAGGTCTTTCCCAGCCTCTCCCTGCCCATCTGTCTCCCAGGTTCTCTGTCATCTCTCTCTATGGGAGGGATGTAGCCCTGGGTCTACCCCTAAGGTGTGCAGGGCAAGTTCTCTAGGGGGGCCTGAGCCCGTCCAGCTTGCCTGCCCCCTCTACATGCTGCCCCCTCAGCTCTGTCTCCTCCCAGCCCCTCTCCTTCCACAAGAGCCAGGAGCATGAGCTCACATGAAAGGGGTGGGGCAGTGGAGCAGGAAGGTCCGAGTGGGTCTTAGATGGATGCATGGAAGCACGGACATACCTTCGTGCCTGCTGCCAGTTGGCACTTCCTTGTCCTCCTCGGGCTCAGGGTAGAGCTTCCCAGATGCCTTCTCTTTCTTGGGCTTCCCTGATGTGGATGCAGATGCCCATCCTTTGTCTGATTCCATTATGTCGGCTGGAAAAATTAGAGCAGTTATGGCTGTCAACAGTGCCACAACAGGGGACCCAGGGAGCCTCCTGCCTCAGACTCCCCCTTTGTACAGTGGGGGTTGTCCCCTGCCCTGTTGACACTCAGGCTGATGACAGGTGAGGACATGATTTACAAACTGTAAAGCACTTGCCAGGTGCAGAAGTAATCAGATAGCATGGAGACTCAACTGGGATTCAAATGGAAGTGAACACCATTCCGGTATGGGATCGACTAGTAGGCTGAGCGGTAAAGTGGACAAGACATGGGCAGAGGTGGTGCCTGACCCCGGAGCCCAAGCCCACAGGAGGCAAAGGCCCCACCAGGGGGCGCATGGCAAAAGTAGACAGTAGTGGTGATGTCAACAGGGAGGTTAAACAGTGAAAATGAAGCTGGGCCAGAGCACTGCATAGGTGTGGAAGAGAAGAGCACAAGTGTGCAGTTAAGAGAGGACAGACGAGCCTTTCTACCCCATCCCCTGTCCTAGGATGCCCAAGGAAGGAGTTCACAGCTTCCACAAGGGACCTTGGAGATTCTCCATCTGAGATGAAGCCTGGCCTTTCCTTCCACTCAGAAATGCCTGAGGTCCCTCTTCCTTGCTGAAAAGTCATCCTTATTATCTGACTTGCTACAGTCCAAGCTAGGGTCCCCTGGCCCTCCCATGTCAGGGTTTGTGGCAACAATGGGAAGCTGAGTGCAGACACCCTGGGCTGGGATGGAATGGCTGTGCCCATTTTCCTGTCTGCACCTTGGGGCTTCAGTGGGGTAAGGGTAGCAGGATGGGGTGGAGTGGGAAGGGAGGGCCTCCACAGTGAACAGAGAGAGGGCAGAGGGAGATGCCTTTAGGCTCCCACAACCAGGAAGAGGGCTGGGTTCCACTTGACCCCATCCCAGACCCTGATGTGACTGAGGCAAGGGACCAGGGAGTCACTGGTGGGGTCAATGTGGGCAGGGCTGTGACTGCAGAGACCATGTGAGTCTCTGTGAGTGAGAGCAGAGTCTGTGGGCTCTAGGGTGTGTCACTGTGCACTTGCATCCTGGGTGTGCACCAGCATCCTCCCCCAGCAGTCTGAGGGTCAGCTCAGGAGAGGAAGCTGTACTTGCCCACAAGTCAGGTGGGGGGGGGGGATCTTCCAGGTGAGGGGTTAATCAGATAGAAGTCAGAGGCCTGGATGGTTGCTAATGGAGCCCCATTTCCACTTCAAGGAAATGGGCTGAATGAAGAGATGAGCTTAAGATTGGGGCAGGCTGTGGGGTTAGCTTCACCATGGCAAGGGTCCCATGAAGATGCTGTGTTGGTAGGAGGAAGCCTTCCTACCCCATTAAGTACACTCCTGGACAGTGACCATGACTGACAGAGTCATAGATACCCATCTGTATCCCTCTGTTCTCCTCCCCTTAAAGCCTCATTCTCCTCACCCTGGACTCATCTGCCTTGCCCTTTGCCCAGAGGGCCTCCTTCAAAGACCTACTCACCCGTCTGGATCTGCACTGGATACTTCCTCTCCTCCTGGAAGCTGTCCCAGCCCACCCCTAGTCAGAGCTCCTGATCCTGGCATGCCTCACCAGATCTAAGCTAGTTGGAGGTGATTCAGACTCTAGCTGCCTTTATACCCTCCAGTCTGCATCCTGGGAGGGGAGGCTCAGCGCATCTCTGGGCCTGCTGACTTTAATCTCACCTGACTCACCCCACTTTTGGTCCTTACTTTGACCTGGCCCCCTTTACCTGGGCGCACCCTCTCTTGGTGCCACTTGGTTCTGCATCCTGGGCTCCCAGCTTCCTCTAGCCCCTCCCTCTCCTGACCTGGCCCCCAGACCCTCCTCCTTGGCCCCGCCCACCCAACTCCCCCCCCACCTGGCCTCTGCAGGACTTCTTTGAGCCGCTTTTCACATTGGGCCTGGGCGCCGTGCAGCAGGAAGATCTGCTCCTCTTTGGTCATGACGTCATCTGCATCCACCTACCAAGCCAAAGGTCAGATTGCAGGCAGGACTGACTTCCCAGTAGAGCAGCAGTTTCCAAACTATCCCAGCCTCTTTGAGGGATTCCCCCTTTTCCAAAGGATGTGGGAGATCTGCCTTACACAGCTCCCATTTTACAGATGGGAAGCCTTAGCTCCAAGAGGAAGGGCCTGCCCTACCAGAAGGAAAAGGTGGGGGGGGGCTGTCCTCTGCTTGCCCGATAGTAAACCCATAGGCTGCAGTCACTGATAGTCTCTGTCCAGTCTGTTCCCCAGGGGTACGTGGGAAAGGGATAGAATGTCCCAGGATGGATCCTCACAGGATCCTGGCTGTCTGCTGGGGACCTGGGTGGGGCGGGGATGGATAAGGAGTGGTGAACTCTGGGGAAACAAACTGGGTCTAGATTCCTTCAAGTCCTAGTGCCCTCGGGACCTTGGGAGTCACCAATTTCCATCCTGGCCCTCTCCCCAGTCAATGCTTTCCCTTGAATGGTGAGTGCCTCAGCCCCTCCCACTCTTGCAGTCCCAAGAGGGAGAGGATGAAGGACTTGCTGGCAAGTGGTCTGGGTTGGGCGGGGCACTCCTGTGCAGGCTGTGGGTGGGAATCACCCACATCCATTGCTTATCTGGAAGCTCCCTCCATCCAAGCAGACCCTGTGTTCTGACAAAGTGGACAGGCCTTTGCTCCTGCTGTTCCCTCTGCCTGGAGTGTCCTTCTTTCCCTTCCTTTCAACATGCACACCCTGGGCATTGACTTCCACTGACTAGGATTCACTGGCATCATTTTAAGGAAGGGAACAAGAGCATCATGGAGGGTGGGGTGGGGTCTGACTCGGAGCCTCTGTTTCCCTGACTTAGGGTTGGAAGGGAGTCAGAGCATAAAGGCAGCATCCTGTCCTGGGAACAGCTCCGTGTGCCCAAGCCCAGCCACTCCTATTAGTGGGACCCACAAGAGGTTAATGCATCCCCTCAGATCCCACCTGCACCCCAAGTCAGGGCGTGTCTCCTCAGACCCCCAGGACAGGGACATGTCCTATGAGACGTCTTAGACCCAGAGCAGGATTGTGTCTCCTCAGACTCCACGGAGCAGAGCCTGGTCCCCTTAGACCTTCAAGAGGCAGAGCTGCATCCCCTCAGACATCCTCTGGCAGGGCCGGGTCGCTTCAGACTGAACGGAGCTTTGCAGGGCGGTAGAGCCCAGAGGAGGCAGGGAAGGGAGGCGGCGGTCAGGGAAGGGGCGGGCACCAGCGCGTGGGGGCGGGCCGGCCGGCCGGCCGGCCGGGCGGGTCAGGGAGCCCGCTACAGGGAGAAGTTAATTGACCGCGTCTCTTGGTGGCAGCAGCAAGGGCTTTTAGGGCCAAGGAGTCTCCAATTGGCTCGGCCGGACTTGGGTTCTGCTGGTTTCACTTAGCGGACGCGAGTGCACGTCTTTGCGCGTGCGTGTGAGTGGCGGCACATCCTCGAGTGGCCGCGCACTCTCTGTCTGGCCGGTGTGTGCACTTGTGCGTGCCCCTATTTCTGTATATTTTCACGTGGGGATTGTCCAGCATGCACTTTTGGGACGTGAGCCTGAAGGGTCTGTGAATATGCATGTGTACCTGCGTTTCTGGGCAAAGGTCAGCGTGTGCGTGTCTGAGAGTGTGTGATGCTGTTGTTCATTAGCCTGCGCGTCTGTGGATGTCCGTGCTTCTGCGTCTCACAGGCGTCTGAGTTGGACCCTGAGATCAACTGGACCCAATGCCTAGGAAGGGCTGGAGCAGATTCCCATGTCCTCACTCTTACTCCCCACATCTCCTCTAACCCCCACCTCCAGCTATGGCCGAGCAGCCAGGAGGGGGACAGAAGTAGCCCTGGGGGATGGGGCTTGAGAGAGGACAACTCAGGTCTACCCTAATCAGGGGAGCTCCAACACGAGTCTGAAGTTCTCTCTGTGCCTCTGGCATTGGGGACCCAGGCTGTTAAGGGGTCTGATCCCTGTGTAGCTGCCTTGCCCATCTCCCCTTGACTACGGCACCCTTTCACTACCATTTCCATTGTTGAGACTAATACCTCCATCAGTAACCGCCACTACTATCAGCACCACCAACCATCATCACTTTGACCAACACAGTAACACAATCACCACCCCTACCACCAATATCAGCAATATTATCAGCACCATTACCACCGTGATCACTAACTACTATTACTATCAATATAACCACTATAGCACCATCACAACTGGTAGAACATCATTACCATCACCACCACGGGTGCTATTTTCACCAGCATCATCAGCATGACCTTCACCACCACCTCTAGCATTACCACCACTTTTGGCATTACCATCACCACCAGCACCATTACCACCAAAGGCAACATTAGCAGCATCACTGCCACCAGCCCCATAACCACCGCACCAACTTTACCATCGTCTTATCCTTACTCCCTCAGCAAGCACCCTTCCCCACTACTCCTTCTCCTTCTGCCTACCTCCATCTCTTTCAAGACAAACAGATAATGCACCATATTTTTTCCAGATGTTGGAAAGCTCCTGAGTGGCTGACAAGGCTTCCACCAGTCCCCCAAAACTGGCACACCAACCCTCCTAATAGACAGACTAATGAACTGATGTGACTGAGGGTCACAACTGATGGCCTAGACTAAATGCAGGCAGTCATGGGTTGAAAACTGACTGGCTGAAAATTTGGCGGACTGACAGATAGACAGGTGTACTAGCTGGGAGATGACCAACACACCCTCTCACAGGCCCAAGGCATCTGCTCAGCCTCCCCCTACTGCTATTGGCTGCTCTCTATGGCCAAGAGGAGGCACACCCTCTTTTCTGGAGTCTCGTTTCCTGGTGGGTCTGGGAATGCCCAGGAGAGGAGTACAGATCCTCTGCCTGGAATGCCCCCATCAGCTCTCCCTCCAGCTGTACCCTCTCCTCATCTAAGAAGATTTCTGCCGCCAGCACTGAAGCTTGAATCCTGGCTTTTTGTCTTTGAGAAAGTTGTTTAACCCTTGTGCCTCAGTTTTCCACCTGTAAAATCAGGATAATAATAGGGCTGTTGTGAGGATTAAATGAGGTACTGCATGAAAAGCCTGGGCAGGAGTGGGGCCCAGGAAAAGCTGGTTGCTATTATTGCTACTGGGTCAGCAGCAGCACCAAGTCATTGCTCCCCGCCTCTCCAGCTATGGGTCCCCATGCTGCCAGGCACTGTGGGTGCCCCAGGCTGGGGACCCAGAGAGACAGGGGGAGATCATCTGAGTAGAATGCTAAGTCAAGGGGGCCACAGTGAGGGGCAGATGGGTGGTGGGAGCAGGGAGTATAGGAGGGCCTGCTGGGTGAGGTGTGCCTGGCAAGCTTTTGGGGTCAAAGGATATCTTAATGGCTCCCTTCATTTCTGGATCCACCCTGGACTCATACTAAGATTCAAGGTCCCCCAAGCTTGGGCTTGAGGGGCAGAAGGGCCCCTTCTCTGCCTCTTCCCTGAGTGAGGGGGCCTTATCTCCTGGAAGTGATGCAAAAAATGCTGATAGCTCTGCTTCTCCTCCTGGCCTGGCACTCCAAGAAGTTCAGGTCTTCTTGGCCCAGCTCCTAGTAAGGAGGACTTGGACTTGAATCATTTTAGATCCAGAGAGTCTGGGCATCTTGGGTCTCATGAGCGAGGTCTGAGGGACCTGGGGCTGGGTCATGGCCAGGCGTCAGTTAGTCCGTACTCACCACTGATGGGGCCACCAAGCCCTAGTGCCAGATGTCCCAAATCCCCCCTTCCCCACATCCCTCCTATGGTCTTGGGTTAGGGCTGACTTCCCCTGACCTAACCATCATCAGCTTCAATGTCCTCCACTGTAGCCCCCTCCCCATGTTCACCCCTCCAACATGAAACCTTCCCGTATTCACACAGGTACACGACCTGCAGTTTGTGAATGTGCAGAGGGTGGGGTGGTGACCTGACCTTAGCCCTGAACTGAGGGAACAGGGAAAGAGGTGGCCTGGGAGCCCTGAGCTGGTATTTGTGGGGCTCCAGGCAGGGTGCAGATCGGGGCTGGAAGCCAATATGTTATTTACAAACATAGAAACTGCTGTCCCAGGGAGAGAGTAATGTGTGGTCTAGAAGCCCGGATGTGTTTCTCATTTCCTGAGTTCAGAAGCCTAAAGGAAGAGAAAAGCCATCTGCTCTCTACCCCTCCCGCGGGAGGGCAAGCAGCTCCTTCTAACTCAGCTCCTAACTCACTGAGGATGGTGTTGGAGCCCGGGATGGCAGTGATGGTGGCAGTGAAGACAGTGAGTGGGGCAATGCCAAGGCTGGTGATGGTGATGGAGGTGTGATGGTGATAGTGGTGGTGGAGAGAGCCAGATCCATGCCACTGACCAAATGAGGGCCGTTCCTCTCAGTACCTCTCCTAACCGCCAAATTCCACACATTTGCTGTCCGTGATCCCAGACATGCCTAAATTCTCCTCCTTCAGCAAATACAAAGGATCCTTCTTCAGCTCCTGATACCTCTGCCTCTGGGAAAGGGACTTCTCCTTCTGCGTGATGTTAGCCTTAGGATGCTCTGTTGGGTCATCTCACCCATCCCTCTGCCTGGAGTCAGCCTGGTCCCCTTGGGGGCAGACAGCTATTGGCTCCTTGCTCACCTCTAGAGAAAGCAGATCTGCCTGGTGCTCATCCCTGGACTGCCACTGCCCCTAGAGCTTTAACCATATCTCCTTCACCTTCCACCAGCTCCCTATCTTACAAACGAAGCCACTGAGGCTAAGAGTCATAGTTAGAAAGAAGGTGAGGAATGAGCTAATGTCTGCTTGATATTGAAGCAGCAACCCTGGAAGAAGGGAAAGGAAGAGGTACCCAGCCACTTGGATCTTCTAGTGCCAGCCTCAATATCAGCTTTCCACAGAGTCTTTCTGGATTGTATCTTTCACTGTGTCAAGCAAGAGCCTCTTTGCAGAGTACCTAGGGCACCTTCCACAGAGGTAATTTGGGGATGGAGATTGATGTAGGGGTGATCAGATGGTGATGATGTTGATGATGGCAGCTTGTGCTCAGCCCTAACTGGGCAGAGGACAGTTGTATCCTCATATTAGGAGCATGGAGAGTTTGAACCTCCAGAAAAGCCAGAACAAGAAAACCTTGACTAACAGGAGAACCCCTGGTGACCTCCTGGCCTTCCTGCACCTCTTTTCCAGGTTTCACTATTGGGACCTGTGCTGGCACCACTCGGTGTCTCCCAAGCCAGCTAGCTAGGGACTGCTCCCTACCCTTTGCCGCCCTCCATCTGTCTGGCTGGCCTGAGCAGGCTGGGACAAGTTCCCTGCCGGGGACACTCCTGCCCTGCCACCCCTGACAAGTGCTGACTTTTCTTCTTCCTCACCTGGCCTTCCTGAACAGGCTGCCTGTGTTTGGGGCTGGGAGGGGCTGGGGGGAGGCACTGTGACGCCTCTCATCCTGGCCAGTGTGGACGCCTTCAGGGCAGGCAGTGGGATGGAACCTGGGATGGTGGAGTTGACTGCTAGGACTCAGAGGATCTTCACAAGTGGCCTCTACCTGGACTGGGGGACCAAGACCCAGATGGATGGTATCACCTAAGCTAATCACAGCCTGATCAGTAGAACAGGATCCTACCAGGTCTCACCTCTGCACAAGGCTGGTGCCGGAGTTGGGGTTCTTAAAGGTTTAGAGGTTTCCAATGTCTTTGAGAATCTGAGCAAAACTTTGCACCCTCTCCCACTTACACTATAGTTTGCAGACAGTTTCAAGGGTCTGCAAAACCCTCAGCCCACCCTTTCTTTTTCCTGCGGACTCTGTCTCTGGAAGAGCTGCCTTCCTGATGTGGTGGCCGGGCCAGGGAGTGTCCCCAGAAGGCCCACAACAGGAATCCGGGGGAGGCCTCTTGACGCCTCATTAAAACATTCCGAAGAAAACCCGAGTTCCCGGGAGGGCTCTGCCCCCCTCCTCCTGCTCCGTCCACAGTCAGTTCCCAGAGCTGGGGGGTGGAGGGAGTAGTGTTTAAAGGCAGGTGATATAAAAAGCTTCAACAAATCAATACGAAAAAGACAAATAACCCATAGAAAGATGGGTAATGGCTCTGAGAAAGCTCTTAGAAGATGGACAATAAACCAGTGTAACGTCCCAAAGCTTACTGATAATTAGCAAATTAAAATGACAAGAGACACCATTTTTCACCTATCAGAATGGCAAAGGTGAGGAAAAGAATCTTCAGACTATCCTGTGAGACAGAGGGTGTGGGGAAGAGACCTCCTGGTCACTCCTAGTGTTGTGAGTATAAACCCGCAAAGGCTTTTTAGAGGGCAATTTGGCCATATCTATTAAAATAAAAAATGTGCATATTCTCAGACCCAGCAATGACAGAATTTAGAAATATCCTACAGGGAAATGTTCGCCTGGGGACATGAGAGGGCATTTCAAGGAGCTTCCCTGCCGCCGTCTGGAATCTCTCTCTCTCTCTCCCTCTCCCTTTCTCTCTCTCTCTCTCTCTCTCTCTCACACACACACACACACAGAGGAAAATTATGCAGAAACAATCTAAATGTACATTTCTAGGGACTGCTTTATGAATCTCGGGTTTTGGAATACTATGCAGTGTTAAAAAAGATAGATTTATATTCACTGAAAATCTCCAAGACACACCTTTAAATAGAAAAATGCATATGGCAGAGCATATCTACAAACTGATATCATTTACTTAAAAACAAACTGAAAGCAGCAGAACAAAACTACTTTATACATACACACAAAAAAATGTACCTTTTGAAAACATAGTGAAAAAGGTCTAGGAGGGCATCCCCCACCCAGATTGTTTAAAAATGGTTTTCTCTAGAACGGGGATTAGGGTTTGGGAGTAATTAAGGATAACTTCTGTTTAATCTGTATTGACTCTTTTATAAGAAAGAACATATTCACAAATATTAGTTATGAAATTAAAATAAGAAAATAAAAGTAAAATAAATAACCAAAGGATTTTACTTAAAAAAAAAAAAAAAAAAGGAAAGGAAGAAAAAGAAACCCCAAGTAAGACATGAGGCTCCCCTGCCAGCATGAGCCCTCACTCTACTTTGGAGGAAGCAGCTCAGTGCAGGAGTCTGAAGACCTGGGTTCAAATCCCACCTCTGCCACAGACTCACTGTGTGAACCTCAGGCCCCTTTCCCATAAAATGGGTAGATGAACAGATGAAATGAGAAAACATTTGTGATTGTTTCTAGTTCAGAATCTGGGGAAAGCCACTGTTCAGTACACGTTGGTTCCTTCCTGTCTTTAAGAGTGAGCTTCTTGGCTGAGCTGCCCCTGGAGCCGGCTTGGAGTGGTTCCCTGGAGTCTCACCCACCACAGTCTCTCCTGAGTGACCCCATGGTCATATCTCTACATTCAAGGCCTGTTCCCACCCCTCTCCTGCAGGAGTTTCTCCTTCACAAGCGTGCATGCTGAGGGGGTCCTTAGGATAAGGTATTCCCAAGGATAAGACCACCCCTTTCCTCCCAATCATAGTCTGTGGGCCCATCCCTTCCTCCAAACTTCACTCCACCTGACCCCCACCCTCACAGCTATTCTTTTCTGTAAGGCACAAGATGGGCCAGCTGAGTGGCCACAGCCAGTGTCCTCCCAGTGGGACACTTTTTGGCTCCCCAACCGTGAGGTGCCTGGCGATGTGAGCCTGGTCCTGGGGCCGGCTGGGCAGGCAGCATACAGGTTTGGCGACAGGCGGCTGTCAGCTGAGAGTGGAAGTGGTATCTACTGGGTTCAAGAGAGAGCTGGCGGACTATTTGCTTCTTGCTGGCTGCAGGTGAGCCCAGGTGGCCCACAGGGTAGGGGGCCATATCCTCTAGCCCTGGAACCAGAGAAGATTCAGTGCACTCACGACCTGAGTGTCCAACCACAGATGTCCCAATAAGATGACCAAGCCCTAGCATCCATCCTCCTGCCCTATCCTCAGCCTTGGGCCAGGGCTAAGCCAAGCAAATTCTCTGCATGTGCCTCAGCTTCCCTGGAAATCAGTGTGGGTCCCTGGGCACCCACAGCCCCCGCCCCTGCATAGAGGCACAGGGCTTGGCACTTGGTTGTCGTGCAACAAATAACGGTCATATTGGTTGTGTGAAGGTCAGTTAAAGAGAATGATAACAGAAGATTCTCAGAGAATTGTTGAAAAGATTAAACTAGTTAATATTGTTAAGTGCTTAGAACAGTGTCTGGCAAGTAGATAGCACTATAGAAGCATTTCTTAAATAAAAATAAGAAAACAGCAGACCTAGGTTCACATGTGCTCACAAATACATGTATGCACAACTATGCTCCTGCAAGGCATGTGCAGACCCACAGCTTCAGACACACGTGAGCTCATATGACGACTCCAACACTCACACTTAGGTAGACCCAGAGAACACCATGCCCAGAGTCCTACAGAGCCCTGCTATGACACACAGATATACTCTCAAGTCACCCGTGCCCATCACCCTGTCTATTCCTTGACAGTCACCTGCACACATGTGTGCCCACAGACCATGCTGGCCGGCTCTGCACAATAGCTATATTCACACACTCTGAATTGGGGCCTGGGGAAGGTGAGCCTGGCCCAGGGGGAGGCTGGGGAAATTGCTCTGGGCTCTGGCATTCACACTGTTTGGAACATCCCTGCACATGATGCCGAGTGTCTCTGAACCTTGGTTTCCCCATCTACAAATTCTTGTATGGGGCGATGTCTCTGGATTTGGGGAGGCAAAGTTGTGCAGGCATGGCACTGGTGAATGGGGCATGCTGAAGCCAACAGAGGAGAGGAGAGCCTCAGATCAGGAGATTCTTAGGCAAATATTTCTTTCTTGGTATCTTTTTTTACAGATAGGAAAACTGAGGTGTGGAGAAGGACAGCCCAAGGTTACACAGGCATTAGGAGGAGCTGAAGGAATCCCAGAGCTCCTGCCTTCCTGCCTGGGCTCTGCTTGGATAGGGAGCTGGTCAGGAGGAGACTGCCTGCCTGTCTCTCTAGAAGGCAAACACCCGCCGCACCTGGGACGTGGCCGGGTAGGCAGCAGGGGCCTTGAAGTCAGACATACAGGCAGAAGCCTCCTCAGCAATGGCTGGTCTCCTGGGATCTCTGGGGTCGCCATGGGATCTGACTTTCCAGGAAACGACCCCCGGACCCTGGCCAAGGATGAGGAGGGCACTGGCCCTCCGTGTCTCCAGCTCTTGGTCTCTGCCAGCCTCTCCCTGTTTTTCTTTGCTATTCTTCGTCTGTCTACTTCTCCTGCTCTGGGGAGCTCCCATTGCCACCCACCCTTTGTCTCTGTCTCTGTCTTTTCTCTCTCTAGCTTATTTCCCATTCTGTCTTTTCTTCCCCCTTTGGTCCCCTCTTGGCCTCTGCTCTCAGGAGGGTACAAATGGGGAACCCCATGCTCACCAGAGTCTCCCTCCAGCATGTTTCTCCTGCTAGGAGTATTCTGTAAGGTCAGTCTCCTTCAGGGGACCTCCATCCCTCCTCCATGCCATACCACACCCGCCTCTTTGGGCAGACATCTTCCAGTATGGGTGAAGCTGGGTATGAGTGCATGCATGTGTGCATGCATGCTATGGTGAGAGCTGGAGGGATCCTCAAATCCTACCCGCGACCTCAGAGCCACAGCCCTGTGTCCCAGACTGCAGAACAAAACTTGCAGAAAACAGAAGCCCCCAGCGCAAAGTCTGTGGGACCCTACATCAGGGCCAAAGCCCAGTCTTCTGCTAGATCATACTGTCATCTTCAAGGGAGACACAGAGCACTGATGCTCATAGAAGCAGATGATAGAACCACAATCACAGATTTCCAGACCTGGGACCCCAAACCTAGGCTTCAGAAATAGAGAGACCTTAGACATCTGGAACCCAGAATCCAGACACGCCAGAGGGGACCCCCCACCCAAAGTTCAGACTAGTGAGGGAACTCAAGCCTCTGAGCCCTGAATCCCGCCCCGCCCGCCGGGGGACCCCAGAGCAAGCCGGCAGCCTGCCCTGGAGTGTGAGAGGGGGACTTACCAGCGTATATGCGGAGCTGAGCACCGGGCAGCAGAGCAGGAGCGCCAGACCCGGCGCGATCCGGGCGGCCCCCATCGCCACAGCCTAGGGCCCCGTCCCTCGGGGCAGCCGCCGCCGCCGGCCCTGGTGGTGGTGGTGGTGGTGGTGGGGTACAGAGCTGCGTCAGGCCAGGCTGTCCCGCCCACGCCAGGGCCTAGGGGACCCCGGCGGCCCGGCGGCCCGAGGCCCCGGGGCCCGGCGCGGGGCCCATGCGCCGAGGGCTAGCGAGCGAACGGGCGCAAAGGAGAGAGAGGGAGGGAGGAAGGGAGGCAGTCGGGGGCCGGGCGGGCGGCGGGCGGGCGCCGAGAGCTGCGGAGCTGCCCGTCTGCCTCGGAGCAGAGAAATCACATCCATATGGCCGGGCCCCCCGCCCCCGGCCCGCCCCCCGTCCACCCCCCTCCCGCGCCGCCTTTTCTTTCTTTTTTTTTCTTTTGGGGAATTGGGAGCTGTGGCTTTGCCCCACGCCCAGTGGGGGAGGGGTCGGGGGAGGGGTTGGGGTCGCGGTCTGCGGGGGGCGAACCGGGCTGTTATTTTTAGCTCGGCTAGCACAAGGGGGGGCGGGGCAGGGCGGGGAGGGGGTGCGTGCAGCTTGGGTAAGGGATCCCAACTTTGCAAGGACACTGAGCCCTTCGGTGATCCGGCCGCCAGCTCCGAGCCCCTCGGCCCCCTCTGATCCCGATCCGTACGCTGCCGCCTCCGGCACTCCCTCCCCATCCTGTGCCGGAGCCCCGCCTGCGCCCGCGCCGCTAGAGCGCGCCTGCGGCCGGGACGCTCGGTCTGTCTGCCTGTCTGTCAGTCCGTCTCTAACTCCCCCGGCCTTGGCCTCCGTTCTTCCAGCAGCCCCGAGCTGCGTTTCGGTCACTCCCTCGCTCCCTCTCTCCCCTCCCCCTTGCTCTCTGCGAAAACATTTGCAAGTTTCCAAAAAAGCCCCGGAGCCCAGCGGCGCGGGGCTGGCGGCTCCGCCGGGCTCCGAGGAGGCGCCGCCGACTGACATCGAGACAGACCAGGATGCCCACCCCGGTCAGGCCTGGAGTCATTCTACCCAATTCCGGCCCCCTCTCCTCGGCGCCGGCTCCCAACCCCAACTTACTCCGAGCGCACCGCCGCGGCCCCCGCCTAGCCATGGATGTCGGGGATCCCCCGACAGCCTCCCCAGGACAGCGCCCCGTCCGCGGCCCCGGGGGGACTTCATCGAGATCTCGGGATACCCCCTGGCCGGCTTGGCCTCCAGCGCCCCTAGCCCGGCCGCCGCTTGGAGCCGCCGCCCGCCGCGCGCGTCCCTCGCCTCGCAGTCTGCCGCTCCCCCTCCCCCAGCGGCCCGGGCGCCTCTTCCCTCCCCCGCGCACTCCCTGGGCCTCTCCTGCTCCCGCCCCCCCCCCCGTCGCCTCCGACATGGGTGTGTGGAGCGGCAGAACAGAGCCCGCTGCCCCCTGCCCCGGGACATTTCTCTAGAGGCTGCGGCCCGGGGTCGCACAGCGGCGAGATGTGAGTGTGGAGGGGACAGGACCCGGGAAGCTCTACAGGACCCGGGAAGCTCTAACATCGGGGCCCGGGAACTTGGCCCCGGCTGTTGCCGCCGCTTCATTCTCCTCTCCGGGATGGCACAGACGTTATTTTTTTCTGATCGTCCGGCCCAGGCGGGTGAATAGGGGCCCTCAGCCGAGAAGTAGGCCCTCTTCACGGGAGGTACCCCGCGCGCCCCCGGCCACAGCGCTGTCTGTCCGCCCGCGGGACTCCCGCTCAGGCTGGACCGAGGTCTCTGGGGAGGCTGCTCGGCTGCCAGCCCCGAGTCTGGTTCCGCCGTTGCCCTTCTACCCGTCCTGCCCTCAGCCTGGACCCCCAGCCTCGGGAACCTCCTGAGTGGGTCGGTCCGCTGTGCCTAGACCCGCCCCTGTCCCTGCCCGCCTCTCTGTCCTCACGTCCCTCTCTCTCCCTCCCAGTTTCTCCCAGGTCCGGGTCTCTCTGAGTCTGGACCCATCCAGACGCGGGCCGGCCTCCCCAGCTCCGCCCCTGACTCCACCCCGGGCGGCTAGAGGCCTCAAGACCCAGAAATCAGCCGAGACCCCCACTCTCGGGTTCTGCCTCCCATCCCTTCACACCCAAAAAGCTCTTGGCAGGCTCTGGTCTACTGGGGACCCTCAACCTGGGGGAAGGGAGGAAGGAATCTTTTGGGGCAGGGGCCAGGCGTGGGGCGGGGCTTACATGCTCCTGCGGGGGAAGAGATGCGGAGCGCCCAGAGGAGGGGGGCTTCTCGCCCCAAGCCTAAGACCTTTCAGTACCAGGCAGGGATGCTGAAGTGCAGGGAGGGCCTGGGATGCCTGGAGCAGTGGGCTTTAAGGATGGTTAGGAGGAAGCTAAAGTAACTGTTGGGACCCTGGGGAATATCC
This sequence comes from Camelus ferus, assembly GCF_009834535.1. NCBI lineage: Eukaryota > Metazoa > Chordata > Mammalia > Artiodactyla > Camelidae > Camelus > Camelus ferus. Next base: position 27,605,730 of record NC_045712.1, read on the forward strand.
AAGCTAAGTGACAACCCCAGCTTGCCCACTTACTTGTTGTGTATCCTCCACAACAGGATTTTCCTGCTGTCTGGGCCTCAGTTTCCTCATCTGTAAAATGGGGAGCTGATCAGCTGATTCAAAGGGCATTTTTAACTTTACTGTTTCAGTGTCTCATAGGGTGGGTACCCCTCTGGGTATCCCAGAGACCTACGGGCTCTGGGGGGCTCCCCAGTCTCAACCTGTGGAAATTGAGCTCCTCAGAGCCCCCCAACCCCCCCCCATCTCAGGGATGGCTGATCCTTTCAATGTGAGTGGGTACCCGAGGCCAAGGCCAAGCCCAATCCCTAAGGCCACTGGAATCCAGTTGCTGCCAACCTTCCTGGCCGACCACCCCTCCCTCCTGCGCAGACCCACCCATCTCCCAGACTGTACCCACAGCTGTCTTCTCCATGCATTTCTAAGGCCACACTCTCCTCTGTGCCCCACTATCCTCAAGTTTCTTGTCCTGGGGTTTAAGGACCGTGCTGTTTGAGGCAGTTTCCTCAAAAGGTGACTCTCCCCAACAGGTACTTTTCACTAGATTCCGGGCTTCTCTCCATGTTCACTCCCCTGCCTTTGCTTTGTAGTTTCCTCTGCCAAGATCACGCTCCTATGCCTGGTGTAAAGGACATCCCTCCCTCCTTGTGTCTCTGTCTTCTCCATTATTGGCAGGGTGCTGTGATTTGGGTGCTGCTCCCTGTGGTATATGGGCTCTTTGGAAATGGGCAGACGCCGAGGTGCTCAGAGTGGGCACCTAAAGAACAGTTGTGTTCTTTAGCTTTATGTCTCTATTTCTAAGCAATTTGATCCTAAGTTTTATGATTTTATGATCACTGACCACCACCCACCCCTTGATAACAGGAAAAGAACATTCATGGAGGGACTGGAGAAACAGGGGTAAAACTAGGGGCTGATAGGGAGAGTCCTTCTCAGATCTGACATCAGAAAGCTTGAAATCGAAAAACAAATAATATTTGTGCTTGGAGGAGGACCAGGGTGGGCTGTGGATAGGGCTGCAGAGAGGGATCTGATGGGCTTTAGGCCCCTTAAGCGTATTCCCTTATTTATAACTCATGTGCCTCACTCCAGAGTCTTCTGCTGGACATTCCACCACTGTGAGTGGGGCCACTGACCCACTAACTCACCCCCAGGCCTCTGGTTAAAGTGCCACCATAGGGGTGGGAGTGTCACACATTAACTGGTAGCACCCCAGTGCCTGGCAGAGCCCGCCCACTCTTTTTGACAGGCAAGCCCCAGGGCCCCAGGGCTAGTTTCTGGTCAGTTTCAGGTCAGTTTCAATGGCGTTTGGAAAGGCCTGGTCGGGGGTGGGGAGTGGGAGCGAGTCCCTGTGGGGACTCCCCTCTTTGATCCCCTGGCTGAGGCCTAGGAGGAGGAGCCAAGGCTGTCACTGGAGCTCAGAACTGGAGCAGGGGCTGGGCTCCAGTGCAGCAGCCCTAGGCTGACAGGCCTCTGCTGCTGCCACTGCCACTGTGAGTAGGGCTCTGGCCAAGGTACACAGACCCTGGGGCCTGAGTGGGCACCAGGCTCAAACAGGAAAGACAGAGGTTCTCTGAGCCCTACAGTCTGGCGTCTCTCCCTCAGAAAACCCCTTATTCTAGCCTGGAGGCTCTCTGGAAGAACTAGCCCCTAGACCCTCACACTTCATCCCCTCAACCCTGGCCCCAAAGTCAGCCTGAATCCCAACCTCAGCCCTGATCCCAGACTGAGCTTTACCCCCAGGCTGAGTCCTTAGCCCAGTCTGACCTCTAACCCCTGGCTGAACCCTGATCCCAGGCTGAGCCTCCACCAAGCCTCAATCCCAGACCTCTTTCCGGGTTCCAGGCCCCTCTGGAAGCTTTTCAAGGCAAGGGGCTGGTAGGGGAGGGGATGGCCAGGCCATAAGTGAACCGAGGTGCCACTTTTACAGCCATTTCGGCTGCTCATAAACACCCCCCACCCGGATGAGTCACTGGAGGCTCCCGGGCAGCTGGTCGAGCAGCCCCCTCCCCTTCTAGCAGGAAGCCTGGCTTTCTCACTTTTCAGGAAGGTGAAGGGAGGGAAGCTGGGGACACAGAGGACCCAGCTGCCCCATTCCAGGTAGGGAGCTCTCCCAGGGCAGACACCTGGGGGTGTGGGCTTCCCGTCCTTTCTAATCACATAATCACAGTCCCCCTGTTGCTGTAACACCAAATCCATAAATATCTCCTGGAAGGCATACCTTGTCTGCCTTTAGGGCACAGGTACACACACACACACACACACACACTAACCCAGCCTTGCCCCTCCCAGCTATGCTCAGATTCCAGGCCTCCCCTGGACCCCACTCACCTGGAGCCCACAAGGCCTTCCAAGTAGGGCCTGGAGCCGTAGAGTAGACTCAAGTTGGCCATGGGGAGGCCATGGACAGCCCTGAGCAGCTTCTGTGGTTCAGGCCTAAGCAAGGATGTTGCTGTTCCGAACAGGAAAAGGCCTGAGTCAGAGCTTTCACTTGAAAAGGAAAATTAATTATTTTTTACCAAGCCCTGTATCAGCCCAGGACTTTGTCCCAGACCCCTGATCAGGGAGCAGAGGCAGGTCCACGTGTACCAGTGTTCAGGTGCCCTGGGCTGGGCCCTCCCTGCCATCGTCCATAGGTTGCCTGCCAAGTGCCCAGGCCAGATCAGCCCCTCAGGTGTGTGTGTGTGCCTCAGTGGTCCTCTCCTTGCCCTGCCAAGCCTTTCTCTAACCAGCTTTCCTTCTGTCCATGTGTCCCCGCCTGCCCCTTCCAGCCTTTTCCACATCTCAGAAATTTCAGGCCACCGTGAGGTATGAGCACAGCCCATATGAGTGACTTCTTCAAGTTTTGGGCACCTGGAGAAATCAGATAGAAGCTGAGGGTAGTTCATACCCAGGCCACAAGCAAGAAAATTAAGGCTGAGAAGGCCTGACCTCCAAGCACTGGGTACTCAGTGTCCCTTAGCCAGGAGAGGTGTGGGGACTCTCATTCTACCCAGCCCTTGTCCTGATCCCTGTGGACCCACAGACACCTCTATCTGACTCCTTATCCACTGGAACGTGGGCTCCTAGTGTGAAACCAGCCAGGAAGCCCTGACTGGCTGGCCCACAGGTGTCATCAAGGTTCAGGGCCTGCTTATTTAGTTACAGGTCACAGAGGCAGGGGTTGTGGGCAGGATGACCTCCCTCTGTGGTTCTGCAGAATGAGCTAGAGCAGAACCAGTGCTGGACCTAGACGCTGAGGGCGAAGATGTGGACAGACGGGGAGGAAGAGACCATACAAGATCTTGGAACCTCACCACAGGGATCCTGGTTGGAGGCTGCCCTTCTGCCTGAGCCTGGTCAGAGCTGGTTTGAGTCTGGAAGTCCCAGGCTCAGCCTGACGAGGTGTAATGATTCACATGGCAGCTGCTGCTCCACACATTCCAGCCATAGCCCCCAGCGCTTAGCACGTGAGGCGGCTGGTCTAAATCACCCCCAGAGGTTGGGACATGTTCCTACAGCGCCCCCATCCCCAGGGGTGACCCTCCCCAAGGTTTTCTAGGCTCCCAGGGAGGGTACCTAGCTTTATAGTTTCCAAAGTACTTTCTGGTTTACAAGCTGGAAGGAGAGGCAGGGAACTTGCCAATACCTGGCCTCTAGGTAGGGAAAATGAGGCCTAGAGAGTAGACTGGGCTAGCCAGGGGCACAGAGTAAGATGATGACAAATAACACTTACAGGGCTCCGGCTCCTGGCGCTGGGCTACTTCCAAGTGTCTGGCTCCAAAGGGTATCCCATGGCACATAGGCTGTTCTGTGAACAGGGTCAGTTGGGGGACCAGATTTCAGCTTTGCAAGTCAGTGGGCATCTGTGTCAAAAGAGGGAGGCCTTCTTTGCCCTCTGTCAAGCTTCCCACTGCTCTGAGCCTCACCCACAGAGTTTCTCCCTCCTCTGAGCCCACACATACCCCCTGCTCTTCCTCCTGCTCCCATACTCACTGGCTAGAGAAGCAGGAGGCTGGGATCCAAAGCCTGTTCCGCCCTGACCTGTGGATCCCCTTCCTGTTTGTGGCCTCAGTTTCTTGATCTGTTGTTAACAGATGGGCAGTTCAAGGCTTGAAGGGGCTCCGTAAAGTGCCAAATCCCTGGGGTCCTGGATGCAGACCTATGAATCTGAAAACCTGAAGTTCTCTCTCCCCTCAAACCCTGGGGGCTGCCTGTGCAGGCCGGGCTTGCGCTCCTCCAGTGGGCCCCAGCTTAGGACTCTGAGGGGCGAGTCTGGCCCTCAGCTCCGGGGACAGGAAGTTGTATTTTGGTCCTAGGTCCTGGGGAAGGAGGCAGGGGGAGAATGGCAGCTCAGACCCAGTCATGTTTACTCGGGCCCGGCCCCCTCTGAGCTCAACAGGCCTATTCATTGGGAGCCCCATAAACCCTTCGGGGCTCCCTGAGGTTCGGAGAGCCTGGACGCCAGGCCTGGCTGCCGCCCCCAGACTTGCTGGGGGCCATAGGCAGCAGGTGGGGCATGAGTGAGGCAGGACTGGGGATGGCAGTGGGAGCCTCAGACATGCCCCAGTTTTTCAATCTTTGCATTGAAGTAATGGTTCCTGCCCATGCATGTTGCAGAGCAGTTGGGAAAATCGAAGGGGTCTTCATAGCTGTGTTCCCTCAGACCAGGCTCCTGAGAGCACATCCTCAAAGTATATGGCCTTCAAGGCAAACCTGAGACTGCAGTGGCTCAAACCAGAGCTGAATTCCTTGTGAAGACCCCATATCTGGCCTTGGATTGTCCATAAGCCACACCCCGGCAAGGTGGCATGGGTGTGCAGCCCCCTGGGTGGAGGGTGTCTCTTACCCTCTCCAGCACTCCCTTCCTCAGTTGTTAAAAGGCAGAGCTTCAGAAATGGGGATGTGGGGACTAGGTGGGTCATTGAGAGATGAACCCCTGGGGTCTGCTTACCTCCAGATGAGGACAGGGATGACATAGCAGGAGGTCCTTCATACTTTCTGCAGTCCTCCAACTGTGCTTAATCAGGTGGGGTAAGGCATTGCTCATGGAAGGGATGCAGCAGCAGCATTTGGTGAAAAGGACTATGGGCTGGGGGGTCTGATTCCTACCCAGCTCCTGTGTGACCCTGGAATAATCCCTTCTTCACCCTGGGCTTGTGCCCCACCAACCGCTGACTTGGGGGTTAGAATGGACACACTCCAAAACTCCTCTCAGCCCTGGGGTTCCTGTGCTGGGCAGGGAGGGAGAGGGTAGGAGCAAGATCTCCCACCCCAGATCCCTTTCAGCAGCGCCCCATGTGCCCAGGGGCAACCTGGCCAACCGCTCTGGGACCCTGGTCGGGGGCAAGAGCAAGTCTCCTTTCCCAGACGCCTTCCGGGTGTGGTGTGACTTCCAGCTCCAGTGGTTGTAAAATCCCCTGAAGCCTGGTGGGTCCCTAGTTGGGGGGGGGTTCTGTGCCTTGGAATAGCCCCCCTCCCAGGCATGTTTGACACGTGTTTCCGCCTCTCCCGACATGGGCTCCTGCTGCTGCTATTTATAACCTTTAAGAGCTCCTGCCGACTGCAAAGTTTTCTTAAACTCAAAATATCACCGAGGTCCTGGGCACGCGTTCCAGAGGCCGGCTGGGCCCTGCGGTTTGAAGGGATGAGGGGGCCAGGAAGAAGGAGGTGGTGGGAAGGGAGTTAGCTTAGACACTGGGTCCTGCCTAGGGGCGGTTGTGGGGAGACCTGGGGTGGGAGACCCTTAGTTCTTGACACTGGGTCCTGCTTGGCCTGGAGGGACCCTCTATGTGGGTGGTCCTTGTTCAGGCTGGGCCATTTAAGGACTGCTGGGCCATCTCTCTGGGCCTCAGTTTCCTCTTATCCTGAATGCCTCAAGCAATGCTATTTGGGTGAAGCAATGAACTGGCAATGACACTGGGAATGTCTCGGGCTGGGACCAGGGCTGTGTCTGTCTGACTATCCAGCACACAGCACAGAGCCTGGCCCAGAGGCGCCGTGGACGCTGGCTGAACTGGCCAGAAGGGGAAGTACTTTGGGGAAGTTTATAAAACTATGTGTGGGAAAGCGATGTTCAGAGAGGGGCAGTGGCATGCCAGAGGTCACCCAGCTCATCCAGAGCAAGTCCCCAGGCCTTCCCGACACCTAGGGCTCTCTGAGGCTGTGGAAGAGGCTTAAGGGCCCCAGCTGGGGACACATGGGGAGTAACAGAAGAATGGCTATGTATAGCTCAGAGACCTCCCTGAAGCTAGAGGGCACTGGTCACCAACTGGGCCCAGGGAGGGCAGGATGCCATCCAAAATCACATACCCATCTCCTACTTGCCCTGGGCCACTGGTCCATCTCTGGGGCCCCTCTGCCTCCTCAGGAGTGAGTGAAAAGCTCAACCCTTATTTCCCAGGTGGAAAGCAGAGGCCCTAACAACTACGGACTCAGTCATGCTCTCCATAGGGAGGCTGGTGGTTTAGCTTCCTCCACCCCCACTGCACCCTCTTCCTTCCCTGACTTCCTGAGCTGGTGTGGGGTTCAGAGGCAGAGGGCAAGAGTGCTGACCTCTGGACAACCCAGCCTATCCTGCCCCCTGCAAGGCCCTCACAGCTGGCTCCAGAAGCCATTCCTGGTCCAGGGAGCAGAGCTGGGTCCCAGATGGAAGCATGGCCACTCCTGCCCTCTCCCACTCAATGCTCCACGTAGACATTCCCATTCAAGCATGACCACAGAGGGCTATTTGGGGGTGGAGGAGGGGGCGAGGAAATGATGACCTAGCAGAGAGAGGAGAGGGATTAGAGAGAAAGGAAAGTGTTCTGGAAGGTCGGAACTGATGGAGCCACTCCTTTGCTCAGATGCCTTCTTGTGACCCCCTGGATCAGACAGCTTACTCCCCACATGCTTGAGCACTTACTGTGTGCTGGGCTGGGCTCAGAGACTTGGAGATCCCACCTCGGGGAGCCACTTCCCTGCTGCCCCATGGCCCTGGAGTTTCCATTATCTGAACCCTGGCACATCTCTGCCCCTGCTTCTCACTGTCTGACTTGCCCTCCTCTTGTCAGCTTGTGGGGGAGTCTCATAAGCCCTTCAGATGTCCCCCTTTCTCCTAGGTCTTCCTGGATCTGCTTCCCAGACCGCAGCAGAGTGAGACCTCAGATTCTCAATTCTTGCCTCTATCTTGAGAGACTGTGAGTCCCTGAGGGCAGGGCCTGGGTCATCTCGTGGTCCTTCTGAGTTCTTCATGGTAGGAAAAAAGCATCATCTTGTCTTGCATCTCTGCAGAAGAGGAGAGTTACTGGCTGGAGCTTTGGACTTCAAATGCCCTGTCCCCCGTCTCACCCCCTCTTATCTATCATTTCAATGGGGAAGGCCTTCCTCTTCTGAGCCTCAATTTCCCCATGAGGAGAGAGGGAATCTCAGGATCTCAGAAAGACCCTCCTCTGGCCTCTGGACAAGTCTCTGTTATGCATTGTTAGAAAGTCTCCTCCAGGGAGCCTTATGAGAGTAAACCTGTTGGATTGGAAAATTCTTAGCAAATTGGGGAGCAGCCCAAGGGTCAAGGTGGTGGAACTGGGGCCCAGCTCCCAGATGGGAGACTGAAGCTTGAGAGGCCTTGGGCTGCAGGCAAGGTCCACCCCAGTGCTCCAGCCCAGGCCAGCCACCTGTCCCTGTGGCCTGTGTTCTTAGTGGGACGATGGGAATGGGGAGACCCCCAAGGTTAGGCAAGGGGGTGTGGGAGTGGTAAGGGCTCTTGACCATCACAATCAATGGTTCCTCTTGGTGGTTCCTGACCCCAAACTGCATCTACAGTGATTTTAGGCCAGGCAGGGGACTGCAAGCATGCCAGAAAGAGGCGGGCTGGAGGAGGGGCCTGTTAGACCCACCAGAGAGGTTACTGCTTATCCTCTCAGACCAGGACTTCTTAAGGCAGGGCCCCTCCTCAGGGGGTGGGGCTTGCGGTCAGGCTAGGCTTCCAGGGAGCACAGGAATCCCCCAGTCCCTCCTCGCTTATCTACAGCCTTGGATGAGCCCTCTATTCATGCAGAATTCCAGTCAATTGTTCCCTTGTTGACTTGGCTCTAAGCTCAAAGCTCCAGCAGAGAAGCTCCAGCCTTCCTCAAGGCACTAAGACCTGGGCAGGGGGCAAAGGTTGGTGCAAGTGGGGGAAGGAGGAGACTCAGGTCCAAAGATGCCCCAGACTGACTGTGCTGGGAGGACTGTGTGTCTGCTGAGATGACCCAAGACTCCACCTCATAGCACAGATGTGAACACTGAGGTTTCCTGAGGGGAAGAGTCTCCAGGAGTCAGTGATGGGGCCAGGACCAGAACTGGGTCCTCTGCTGGCCCTGATAACCTATCCTAGGACCAGCATCTGGATCTGCTTTGGATGGGACACAATGCTTTGATGTCCCTTAGCACTCCAACCATCTCCCCCAAACAGCCCCTCCATCTAGCCAGGCTGCAGACCTCTCAGACACAGATTCTCTGACCATTAACCCTGGCTCCAGGACCTCATGAGTCTCCCTGGCTCAGACGGTCTCAATCCAGATTTTTGCAGAGAGATGGGTGCCTGGAATTGTCCCTTTCTGTCTGCTCCAGGCCCCGCACTTGGAGGTCCCTGGGCTGGTTTGAGGGGTCCTCCACATTCCTGGGCATCTGTGAGTCTGAATCTGCTGTGGTCTCTCCCCAGACCTCAAGGCCAGCCTGATGGGGACTTGTCTGTCCCCTGGCCATCCCTTTTGACCTCCTTCTGCCTGGTCTTGGGTCCAACATCTGGGAAAGTAATGGGTCGGGAGCCTTCCAGAGAGTCCTTTCCCACGAGAGCCGAGCTCTGACCCCAGTCCTTATCTGGCCTGTGTGTTCCAAGAACAACACAGATGCTAAGGCTCGCAAGCCTCAGACCTGGGGATGCTGACCTCCCCAGGCCTAGCTGCTCTGCTCCGATCTCTGTTTACTCTCTGTAAAGAGGGTGGGGGTGGGGATGGCTCTGTAGGGGGTTTGGGGAGGAGGCAGTGGAAAGGTCCCCAAATCCTGGACATGCAGGTTAAAGCTCACACAGCCACATGCACTCACACTGCCGATGCAGACCTCGCCAGGCATGCCTACTATGGTTCTCTGATTTCTCTTGCCGTCAGCCTCTCTCCTCCTTCCTAGCACTTCTAATTCCCACCCAGAGGTCTTTCTATACCATGAGCTTGAGGATGTGATGCATTAGAGCTGTGTGTATACAAAGGCATGTGAATATGCGTACCTATGCGTGTGAAGGGCATGTGCAGACAAAGTGCATGTGCCTGTGAGTATGAAAACGTGTGCAAAGGCGTCTATAGAGTGTGAGAATTTGCATTTAAAGGTGTGTGCATAGGAGTGTGCCAGCTCTTTGTCCAAGCACCTGTGAGTGTATGTGAGTCTGTCTGTGTGCATGGGCGCACATACACACCTCAGTGTGATTTCCATTGGCCCCGGTGTTGGTAGAAAAGGATCAGGTGACCTGGGGGTTTTGTCTCCACACAGACACAAACACATAGAGGGGGCAAGTTAGTCTGGCTAGAGTATCCTCTGAGTGAGTGAGTGTGTGTGCACGTGTACACGTGTGTGTTGTGCTTTAGACATAAATACGCCAGGTGGGCGGGCAGATGTATAAATACTCACACAGGCAGGTACGGGAATTGACCCTAACTATTCCCGGCTGGGGGCTCAGGCCATTTTTAATGCAGATCCACACCCTGAGCCACAGAGGGTGTTTGTGTGGCCACTGGAGGCCAGGATACAGCTGGTGCTGGGTGGGGTGGGGTGGGGACAACCCTGGGTCTAGTCGGGTCACCACAGCTAGGTGCGGTCTACAAGGGGACACGGATGGAGGCCCTCCCGGCCACCATTGCCTCTTCTGCTGTCATCCCCACGGCCACCTCCTTGTTACCCTCCAGCCTTCACCTCCACCACTCCCATCCCTGTCTCCTGCATTACCTTCCTTCCTTTCACTCTCCCCTTGTCACAGTTGCCCATGCCCACCCTCTCTTCCTGCATCCTGGTCTGGTGCCCTTTTCTTGTCCACCTCGGGCTGCTTATGGGTGAGTGAGAGCTAAGAATGAATCTGCCTGGCTGGGAGCTGAGGTTGGGAGCCAGAGGGCTGTGCGTGCAGGCGGTGTTTGTAGGTTCTGGGAAGCTACATCCTGCCCTGGGCGGTCCCTTTGTCTCTGGCCTGCCTCAACAACCCTCCCTCCCCTTGTTTCTGAACCTGTCCCCACCTCTGCCTCTGTCTCAAGTCTCTGTGTCTCGCCTCTGCCATGGTTCGGGTCCCCGTCTCCAGTTTCTCCATGATGGCCCAGGGGAGCTGGTTCCTCCTCCCAGCCAGCGTGAACTGTTTGCCTGAGACAGTTGGTCCATCCAGTCAAACAACCACCCAATTCAGACTCCTCGTCTGACTGACGGGTTTTTTTTTCCCCTGCTAAATTTACTTGCATTTTTGACTGAATTGGCCATTCAACAGAGGTTGTGTCCACATGCCCCCACCCCGCCCCACGCCAACAGATGAACAGGCTCCCCGACGGACGTGCGCACAGAGCCAGGAGCACCCAGGCATGCTCATACACGTGTGGTCACAGCCTCGTGGAACACACGTGAGCACACAGGATGACACACGAGCACACGTGTTCCCGTCCTTGTGCCCACAGTGATGTATGTGAGCACACACACACCGCACACGTCTACCTGCTCACACACACGTTCATACCTCGCGCCGTGAGGATGGTGTCTGTACACCCTCAGACCTATTCTGGGGAAGTCTTGGGGAGATGGAGGCCTCGGCAGAACCCCGTCCAGCAGTCTGGGGCGGCCAAGGCCCCTCTCCTCTGAGCCCAGCTCACCCTCCTTCCTCCGCCCTTAGCCTCTAGGTGGGGTTTCTGGTCATCTCCGGCCGCTGCTGAGCCCCTGCAAGCCTCAATAGCAGCTCCCAGACCCTGATCCTAAAAGGGGACTCTTTTTTTTTCTTCCAAGGACAATAAATATTTGCTCTTTGGGAAACTGTTGGTGGGAGAGTACAGGGTTTGGCCCAGTGGCGGGGAATGTCCAGTGCAGCTCAGGGAGGCCGCAGGCCATGCTGGGGGAGGGGCCGGGCCCCTCTAGAAGCAAGACCGGCAGGCATAGCTGGGAAGCCAGGGCTTGGGCTGCCCCTCAGTTCCTTCCCTTGGACCCCAGCCTCAGGCCTTTGTTTTCTCCATTCCTTTGCCCAGCATGTTGACACTCCTGCCTCCCATCCCTCGCATCTCAGACCCCTCTACATCAAACCTCACCCCTCGAGAGCCTTTTTCCCACTCCCATTCATCTTGTCAGCTCCAACCCATTTTTCATGCACCCAGATTTTCATTCTACCGCCTTAGACTAGCCATTTCGGGCAGGGCCAAAGGTCCCCACGCCAGGCCCCCAAGAGCAGAGCATGCCCCTCAGACTGGGCCCCTGAGGTCAAGGCTGTGTCCTCCTTCCATAAGGGACCAAGCCTGGCCAACAGTGTCCCCCACCCTGTTCCCCATGAGGAACTGGTCCCTGGAGGCTCCTGCCTGCCCACCCCTCCCTCATCCTCAATTGGGCTCCCAAATATAGCGGCCGTGGCCACAGCCGGCCAGGACACCACAGCCCCAAGCGTCAGTCCTGGGCCGGGATCAGAGGGGCAGGAGCTGATTATAGGTCCCTGGGCCAAACCCAGGGCTCGCCTGCCAGCCCGCTGGGCCCTGCCACCCCCACCCCCAGAACCACAAGGTTGGAGCATCTGGTCCCCGTCAGCACAGTGGGCAGAGGGAGGGGCCTGAGGGGTGTGTTTGGCCTGCTGAGGACAGAGTTGTCTGTGTGTGGCGGGGGTGGCGAGCACGGTCTCCTCACTGCTCAAGGGCAGTGACTGTCCTTTGAACCCAGGATCACTTTGCCCCACCCATGGCCATTGTACAGATGGGGAAACTGAGGCCAGGAGGAGCCAGGACTGGCCTGGGTCACAATTGCATAAGGAGTCTCCTGCCTCCTCCTTGGCCACTCCTTCCCATCTTTCAAGGCCTGGGGCTGTGCCTCCGGGAAGCAGGCCACATCCTGTTGGTGGCAGAGCAACCCTGCTGGGAAGTCCTCCTTGGAGTCAATCTTTCACCCAAGGCTCCAGGGGCGTGGGATGGTGTAGAAATTCCTCTCCTTCTCCGGGTCCTCGTGGCTGCCTCGTGCCACCTCTAGCCAGATTTGCTGGGCAGCTCCTGCCCCTCTTGGGCCTCGGTCCCCTCATCTGTGCAGTTGGGCAGGGACTAAGGGCCCTGTGTAGGGGCTGTATTTATGGGCATCTAGTGTGTAGTAGTGAGTTCATGTCTATGTGGATACACACGTGTTCCCCGGCCTGCCCACGCCCACATGGGGTCCCCAGGACCTGCTGCACAGCAACATTTGACCTACTTCTAAGACTCTGGGTCTGGCCCAGGCCGTGTTCTCGACTCCTCCGGGAAGTTTGGGCCTGCATCCCAGCCCAGAGGCCGTGGGCCAGGAGGGGCGGTCCTAGGCGGTCCTGGGCGGGCCAGGGCGGCCTGCGGAGCCTGCGGCCAGGGGGACAAGGGCACATGGGGAACCCGACCCTCCTTCCCTGACTCTGGTTCCTGGGCCCAAGGGACAGCCAGGCCTCACCCATCCCTCCCTCTCCTCACTCCCCACCACTCCTTCCACGTGGCCACCATATTCTGAGTTCCCCAAATTGGCTCTGACAGGATGAGGGACATTCCTCATGCCCCTGTGAACACTAGGAGGAAGGTCTGCCAAGCACTTGCCCCTGCTTTTTGCCAAGAGTTTACCCCTCCCCTGCCCCGCCCTTGTCTACACAGGGCAGGAGGCAGTGCCGGTCTGGGAAACCAGCAGCCCCTGTCCTGGATCCAGGGTCTGGGGTCTGGGTTTGGGTTTATGGGCCTGGAGTCCAGATTTAGAGTCTTGGGGCCTGGGGCCTGGGGCCTGGGTCTTGAGTCCTGGACCTGGACTCTGGATTTAGAGTCCTGGGTCCTGGGCCTGGGGTCTGGGGCCTGGAGTCTGTCTGTGTTTAAGGTCTGGGTTTGGCGTCCTGGGTTTTGGAGTCTGTGTCCTCAGAGTAGGATCTGGGCCTAGGCTCTGGGTTCCAGGTTCTAAGTTTGGAGTGCAGATCCTAGGACCTGAGTCTGGGGTCTGCGTTTGGCATTCCAGGTTCCAGGTCTGGAGTCTGGGGTCTAGGTTGGTTCCCTGGGTTCTGGGTTTTGGGTTCAGGATCCAAAGGTCAGTTCCTATCCCTTCTACGCCCCCTGCTGGCTGATTGTCATGATCAAGTTGCTGCTTATATCATGGGGCCGTCCCTACAACTTCAGGCTTTTGAGAGGAGTCTCAGCAGTGGATGGGGGGTGGCGTGAACAGCAGGCCTGAGACGAGGTGGGCGGCAGGTGGGCTTAGAGGCAGCTGCTGCTGCATTGCTGTCCCAGGGCGCCCCTGGCAGTCACCAGAACTGTCAGTCAATCAGCAAATCTCCTCTTGCCCTACTCCAGGGACAGGATTCTTCTGCAAGGTGTTCCAGTCCCCCTGTGAGAGGTGGGTAAATAGAGATGTTCGGGACATTTGCTCATGCATCATTTATGATGTGCCTACTGTGTACTAGGCTCTGTTCTAGACTCTGGGGATATATAGGCATAGAAAACCAAAAACTGCTCCTCTGCCAGCTGACATTTGTGGGAGGGGGGACACACATAAGAGACAAGACAACAAGGAAACAAGCTCATTTTAAGGTGTACAGGGATGGGAGTCAGGCTGAGATGCAGGGCAGAGGGAGCAGGTCCACGGCAGTCTGAGGAGGCTTCTCAGAGGAGGTGACATCTCATTGAGCCCTGGAGGTGCCAAGGAGCAAGCCACGGCCAGTGGCCCAGACAAGGATACCAGGGGGAGGAAAGAGCCTGAGAAAAAGCCTTAGGACTGGAAGGGAACTAGAAAGACGTCATTGTATCCAGGGGTCTCCTGCCGTATCCACGGGCCCCTCAGAAGTCAGAGCCCACATCTTCCCCAGCTGGGGGAGGTTAGGTGGCTGCCCCCAGAGAGGGCTCTGGAATGTGGCACCAGAATCAGACTGGGCCACAACTGAGACCATTAGAGCTGGGGGAGTCAAAGGGGAATGACCCACACCCTCAGGTTCTCCAGGTCCCCCAGGTAGGGCCAGGATCTTGTCTGCTGGGCTGTCATCCCTGAAAGTCATGGACCCTAGGCTGGGACCTGGGAGAGAGAGGTGAGCGCCAAGCTTTGTGTGGCTTGTCATTGCTGCCCACTGCCCACCCCTTCCTGTCACAAAGCCCCCTCCTCTGTTCACCTGCCTGCCGCAAAGTCCCCCCTGCCATTCACCTGCCTGCCCACCTGCCCACCCCCTGCCTTCTCCTGTGCTGGACAGCCAATCCTGCTGGCAGTCAAGGGGGCTGATCCCTGCATTAGTTATGGGTTGTGAATGGCCCCGTGGGGTGAGCCCTGGAGCCAGAGCTCAGACAAAGGCCCAGCCCTGGCCTCCATCCGAGCCCTGGGGAGGGAGTGGAGGATGGCCCTGTGTACTGCAGGCCCACCTCCGTCCTGTGCACGAGGGAAGGGGACCAGACACCCCTTTCCCCACCCACTCACCAGGCAGAGGAAGGTGGTGCTGTGTGGCTCTGGCTGGCTACATGAGCCTGCCCGCCCCCTCACAGACCTGGGAACAGAGCCAGAGGACCCATGTCACTCATCGACCCCTGATCAAGCTGATGTTGAGTATTTTCTGCAGTTGTGTGTGGAAAAATAAATGAGATTTGGGGTCTGGGTGCCCCTGTGTGTGTCCTCCGCCCTGGGCCTCGGTTTCCCCTATGATGAGTGAAAGGAGACTAAGTAGTGTCTGGTTGGCTGGGCCCGTGTGTGGTTGGAGCCCCCATGGGATGTCCAGAGTCAGTTGTCCTAAGGGTCAGCAGGCCTGGGCGATGGGGCCACCCAGAGGCCTCTCTCTGTGTCCCCCTCTGTCTGTCTTCTCCTCTTGTGGTATTTCTGACTCGCCTTTGTGGACCCTCCCCCACCCCCTTTCTTTCTCAATAGTCTTGCCAGGCATCTGGAAGAAAAGTGAAAAACTTGCCTCTCCCCAGCACCGGATGTTGTCAGATTTCCAGATGTGGGGTGTTCTGCCCTCCAGATGAGGGGAGGAATGTCCCTGTGGTCCAGCTAGGAGGGGACCAGTCCCCATCCCTGCACTGCTGTCCCCCTCACCATGAGGCTGAGTGACAAGATGAGAGGGACCTTGGCTCAGCAGGAAGGTACTGGGGGCCCCAGTGATTCCTCCCCTCAGGTTCCAGCCCCAGCCCCTCTCTATACCCGGGAAATCCCTGGGGGCCTGGGATTGGGGAGGGCAATGCCTCTGAAGTCTCTATCAAAGGCTCTAGGCATTTAAAAATAACAAAGAACTCCTCCTTCCCACCCCCTGGCAGAGACACTGGGCACGGAATGGAGCCCAATGTGTTTGCAAGATGTCCCCATGCTCAGAGTTCTCTGCCTGAAAGGGCCTTATGCCACTTCAGCCTTCAGCCTTCCCACCTCCCCCCACCTCCCCAAATGGTAGCCCAGCAAGGCTACCCTTTGTCACTGCCCTCTGCCCAGAGCTGGGCACTCTAGGGTGGCACTGGGGGTAGGAACTAGCGGGAGAGCATCCTGGGCTGAGCACCCAGGGGCAAACCTCACCCAGCCCCTGTGGTCCTTCAGAGAGGCAGACCCTCCCGGGGCCCCATCAAACAGGTGGCAGAGGGCAACATGGGGTGGTGAGAAAAGCTTCCTGGAAGAGGGGACAGTGGGGCCAGGCCTTGAATGTGCCAAGCAGAGGAGGGGCAACGGCAGAGGGTACGTGTGTAAGGGGTCTGGCTGGGTGCAGGCCCTGAGGTGTGTGGGGAAAGTGGCCACAGGGAGCTGTCAGAGAGAGGCTGTTGAACTGGGCTGGGTGACTGTTCTTGAGGGAGCAGAGCCCCTTCTACTGCCACTTGGGATGTTCCCAGACACCCTCGGACTCATGCCTGGGGCTGCCGCTGCCTAGGAGCCATGACCAGACACTCACACAGACATGATAAACACCCAGACACAAACACACAGAAACAGCACTCACAGACAGGCATGGGCCATCCGCCACATAGACACAGATGCAGCATACACAGACCCACACACAAAAAGACACCCAGACAACACACGCAGATGCACACAGACCCTCCCACCACAGATACACAGAGACCCCCCCACACCCCGATATAAACACCCAGACATATAGAGATGACACACAGGGACACACGCAGACCTCCCTCTCCCCCTCCGCACAGACACACAGGCACAGACCAAGGGAATTCGATGCACAGATGGGAAGTTTAACTAAGAGGTGCCCTTAGGGAATCCCAGTCCTTCTGCCCCAACACAACCCACACCACACACTTGGACCAGCCTTCTGCACCTGTTCAATTTATTGACCTGCTGACGGGCAGCTGGGACCCTGTGTGCATGTGTGCGTGAGCTTTTGAGGGTGGGTGTGGGGGTTGAGCAGTGGCCTCTGTCCTCGCCTCCCCCTCCCTCTCCCCAACAGGTGACTGGGAGGAATGGAGAGCCCTCCCTCTCCCCTACCCGTTCCTGAGTCTGAACAATGCCCTCCCCAAGCCCCGAAATAGCCCCTGAGCCCAGCCAATGTCCTTTTATGGCCCTGTCCCCATTGTGCCCTGCGGGGGTGGGGCTGGGGTCATGAGGTGTCCAGACAGGATAAAGGCCAGGCACGAGAGACTCACCTACCCTGCTCTCTGCTTCCTTCTCTCCACGTCCCTTCTGTGCTTATAGCCTCCATGGCTCCCAAAAAGCCAGAGCCCAAGAAGGATGAGGCCAAGGCAGCCTCCAAGGGAGCTCCAGCTCCCGCTCCTGCACCTGCACCCGCACCTGTCCCTGAGCCCCCCAAGGAACCTGAGTTTGATGCCTCCAAGGTCAAGGTGGGTGTGGGAGCTGGGTTTTGGCAGGAAGGGCATGGCAGGTAAGTGGATCCCAGAGTGAACCTACCCAGTGGCAGACCAGGCTTCAGAAATTGAGTACTGAGCTGAAGCTGGAAGCTGTAGGCATCAGGAGGGCTGCAGTAAGAGGGATGGTGGTCAGACATCAGGCAGGACTCCCCCAGTGCTGCTGAAGGGAATGTCTTTTTGGTGGATTTGGAAACTGACTCTCCCTTGTCCTTCTCCCTGGACCTCACATCCTTGTGGAATCCTGGAGCTGCCTGTTGCCTGACCTGTGCAGCCAGGCAGGGATATTTCTTGTCCAACTACGGGGTCTCAAGTCCATGCCAAGTCCCCCAGGGTGTTTGGGCTGGGGAGTAAGGGAAAGCAAGGCTCCTTCCCAGACTGGGTCACACTCATCCCTGCCAAAGTCCCTGAGCCCCAGAGCTGATGGGGCCTCAACTTTGAGGTGTGGACACTGAGCCGCAGGATGGGTAGGTCATGGAGAAAGTTGGTCACAGAGCTGTGACCAGTGGCCCCAGGAGCCCTTCCTTGGTTTGGCTTGGAAGTCTTTCTCAGTCTAAACTTGGAGAACAAGCCATGACTCCCACCTGTGGCATCTGCATAGTGGCACGCACTCTGCGTCCTGCCTGTTGCCCGTTCTTGGCTGGCCACTGGCCACTGCTGCCTGAGCTGCTGGCTGAAGGACCCTGTGGAGCCCTCCCAGCCCTTCACGGTTCCCGCATGCCCAGCAAGACCTGCAGCCCGTCTGCACAGATCCACCTCTGTTCCTGAGCCCTTCCAGGGGTCCAGGGATCCCACCTACCTCTGTGACCCAGACACAGGTTCAGATCCCAACTCTGCTCCATCCCCATCACTGCTCTAAAGCTTGAGCTGTGAAGTGGAACAACAAGCCCTCCTCACAGGCTGGGGGAAAGCCTTCACAGCAAGTGGTCCCTGGAGTTGGCTCTGACCCCCGACTGCCCCCACACCCCAGGCTTGTGTCCCACAGGCCCCCAGGTGAGGGTCGGACAACGCACGGGCCCATGGTGGTGTTGTCTGGTCTCACGGGATCTGAGGTTGCCCAGGCTCCTCTGAGCCGAGGAACTAGTGAGACCCTCCTGTGATCCCTGCTTCTTCCCCTCAGGCTGGCTGGTGATGGGCAGGAAGCTTTGCCAGAAGCCCAGGGAACCTAGTCTCGGCAGGCTTCCTGGTGGAGAGAGCTCTCAGGGATCCAGGCATGACAACTTGTTCGTCCCAACACGGGACTGAGACAGAGAACCAGGAGGGACAAACCGGCAGAGGTGGGGGGCGGTCTCCAAGGGAGCAGCAGTGGGAGAGGTGCCAGTCAAGTCCCCCTCCCCCAAGCTCCTTTTCCTCCTCCGACCTTGACCTTGGGGCGAATGACTGCAGTGATAAAAATAGACCTGGTATCGAATGAGGAGGGGGAACCCGGGTCCCAGGAGGCCTCCTGACCTGAGGTGGCCCTGTTGTGGCCGCAGCAAACGCTCAATAGCATGGCCCTGGCCCCCTGCTGTGTCCCATTGAAGGGCTGCCCTGAGCTGAATGGGGACGTGTAAGACTCAGATGTGGGCAGGGCCATGTGAGTGACAGTGCCCAGCCTTGAAGGCTCTGTGGGAGGTAGACACATGTAAGTAGGTGCACACACACACGAGTGTGAACGCACATGTGTACGCACAGGCACATCACACACACACACACACACACACACACACCCTCCTGCGGATATGCTCTTATACTGACAGAGCTCTCTGGCCTGTGCCCTCACCCTTGCTCCTCCTACCATGGCCTGTCCCCACCCCATGAGACCTCCTATCTCACTCAGGTGGACAGTCCTGCCCACTGAGCCCCAGGCCTGGTAGAGGTGGTAAAGCCAGTCTGGTCAGATTTCATGGCTTCAGGCACATTTGTCCAGGACCAGGGGTCTCAGGTAAGGCCCACTCTGGGCTGGCTACTCAAGGCACCAGGGCTCCCTCCACCACTTCCCCCAGTGGGGCCCACCAGGTATCAGGGTCTAGGCATACACAGACCCAAGGCCCTCAGGTCAGACAGGTGGGGAGGAGTAAGAAGGCAAGAGGGTATCAAGCTGGACTGCAGGATTCCTGGGTGGTAGAAGTTGAGATGCTGGAATGCAGACAGGTTGGGGCAGCCAAAGGGCCAAGGCCTGGGCTGGCCACAGAGTGACCAGGAGAAGGCCTGGCCCTGCCTTCTGAGGCAGGCACTCAGAATCTCTGGGGATCTCCTTTCAGATCGAGTTTACACCGGAGCAGATTGAAGGTGAGTGGGGGTCTTGAGCCCAGGGGCTGCAGGGTTGGGTCCTGGGTCCCCAGGCTGTGAGTCCTGCCAGTGGTGTGGGGTGAGTAGGGTGGGCTGACTCTGGGAGTGTCCACAGCTCACGCCCTCTCCTGGCAGAGTTCAAGGAAGCCTTCATGCTGTTCGACCGTACACCCAAGTGTGAGATGAAGATCACATATGGGCAGTGTGGGGACGTCCTGCGGGCTCTGGGTCAGAACCCCACACAGGCTGAGGTGCTCCGTGTCCTGGGAAGGCCAAAGCAGGAAGGTTGGTACACCCAGTCTGAGATGTCCCCATTAGTGCCAGTCCCAGGGGTGACCGCCAGGGTGGGCTGCCATCTATGTGGGACCACATGGTAATCTCCCTGCTGTGCACTCTTCTGACATCCTCCCATTGTCTGGATGAGGACCCAAAGGCTGCTCTCAGGCAATGCTGACAAGGTGACGAGTGACAAGCAGTGATGGTTCACTGCACCTTCTGGCCCCATGCTGATTTGCCAGGCCTCCTGGTCATAGGAGATGCCTGGCCTCAGCCTCCCTTATGCTCTCCCTGTCCCTCCTGGCCTCCTGGGCATCCCTCTGTGGGGTAGGGCCAACTTCCCTCACCACCTTGGCCAGAGAGAATTGCCAGTTTTGCCCCAAGAAGGAGTGAGACCCGAGTCCTTGCCACGGATGTGAAGGTCTCTGATCGGCCCCACAGCTCCTTCCCAATGACAGGTGGTGGGGAGGGTGGGTCTGTAAGAAAACATCACTAGCAAGGACTGTTTCCCAAAAGGAGAACAGAGATGCTAGCAGAGATGCTAGACAGAGCCCACTGTGGTGCTACTGTCCTTGTGAACAACAAAGGACTATGTAAATAATGCATTTCAGTTAACTGTAAAGTGCCTTGTGATGATGGAGTGCTCTGTAAATGGCAAACTGGTGTAGAGTGCTTTGCGAACTGTGTGAGCACAATATCTGCTCATTGCAAGACATAGGGGAAGGGGTGCCTGTCCCTGTCCACCTCTTAAAGCCTGAAACTTGGCCACCTCTCCCCAGAACTTAACTCCAAGATGATGGACTTTGACACGTTCCTGCCCATGCTCCAACACATCTCCAAGAACAAAGACACGGGCACCTACGAGGACTTTGTGGAGGGGCTGCGGGTCTTTGACAAGGAGGGCAACGGCACTGTCATGGGCGCCGAGCTCCGCCACGTGTTGGCCACGCTGGGTGAGAGCTGCCTCCTCTTCACCCTACTCCTCCCTCCTGGGGCATCTGGGAGAAAGCACTCTGTCACCCGCTGGGCCTGTCTCTGGCCTGTGAAATGGACAGTGATGCAGGCAAGGTGCCTGTATGGCAGGCAACAGAAATGTGGGGAATTTAGAAATTTAGATGGGGAATAAAGAAAGCCAGTTGGTGCAGCTCACAGAACTGGAGGGGGAGAGGAACAGCTCTGGGGTTGGGGTGGGGCGTCTTGGGGGATGAACTCAGCCCTGGTGGTCATTGCCTCAGGGTCAGATCCCAGGGCCACAGCATCTAAGTGGCGGAGTCGATAACCCCCACGGTCAGGTGCCTGGCTGGCAGGAGTGCTCCCTTCTCAGTTTAGACTTTTTCCTGTAGTAAAATTTCACTGAGCACCTACTGTGTCTGCTCAAAGCAACATTTTCCTGCAGCAAACGTTTATTGGGTGCCTACTGCGTGTTTGGCCCTGTGCTGGTCTCTGGGGCTGTGTGCATGGGGTGGGGGGTAGGAGATATGAGAGAACTGCAGTGGGCATTCCAGCGGGGGGACCAGCACAGCACACACAAGCACAGAGGCAGGAAAGTGCCAGACTTGTGTGGGGACCGGTGGTAGTGTCCCTTGGTTCACCCCCCAAGGTTCCCAGCTCTATCCTGTGGTCCTGTCTCTATGCACTGGTGACTTGAACACAAGATGGCACTGTGATGGGCAGAGCCCAGGCTCAGAGGGGGCACCAGGCCTGCACCCCAGGCCTTGCCCTTTTTGACCTGTCACTGATTCTCCTGGTCTCAGAAAGGCCCAGGCCTTGTGGGCAATGAAGGCTGTGCAAGTATGAGGAGTGGGAGTACTGGAGAGGCACAGACACCGTCCAGAGGGGCTCAGTGGGTACCCCAACCCTTCACACCTCCAGACAGTGCTGACTCAGCCTTCAACCCCTGCCAGGTGAGAGGCTGACAGAAGACGAGGTGGAGAAGCTGATGGCTGGGCAAGAGGACTCCAATGGCTGCATCAACTACGAAGGTAAACTCAGCAGGGCAGGGAGTCCTCTGGGGAGTGAGGCTTTGGGACCCTAGGTTCCCACCCTGGGCTACCCAGGGCTGTACACTTGCTGCTCACTCTTTCCTTCTTTCCAGCATTTGTCAAGCACATCATGGCCAGCTGAACCTCTCCCCACAGGTGAGAACCCACCCTACTCCCTCACAAACCTGCTGACACCTTTGCTACCTCTGCTGATTTCACCCCATTAACCCCTCATGCCTCTGTCATCCAAATCCCTTATTGCCACCTCCCCATCTCCACCAACTCCAGTTCTCAGCTGACAATCCGCTGCCTTGCTTGACCCCCTCCTCTATAACCTGTGACCACCTTTGCTCTCAGGGAGCCCAGGGGAGGCCACGCTGGGGACAGCTCATCTCCCATTCATGCTGCTGACACCAGTGGCCTGGCAGTGTGGCACGGAGGGGCGTGCATCGGGACTCAAGTTCTCTCTGCACAACCCTGCAGACCGCTCTGCGGGGCTGTCATCTCCCGCCCCCATCAGGCTTGCCTGTGACTGCATCTCTGTCCCCACCCCTTGGGCCTCATGAATAAATGGCTTCTTTCCTTCTTTCCTCCTTCCTCCCTCCCTTTCTTCTCTCCTTTCCTTTCCACCCTCCTTCCTTCTTTCCTTCTAACTTATTCGTGGCTCTTTGGTTGACTTCTGCAAAATCTATGAGCCACATATGATGAGCCCTGGACAAAATAAGGGACTCATTTTGAAATCTTGCCTCCTTGCTCACCCTATCAAAACTGTCCCCTCTGCTGTGCCAACAACCCTCCGAGCCTGCCCACCGGGACGCTGGGGTAGAAGCAGAGTTGAGCTGGAAGAGGCCTGGTGCCCCTCCCTTTTTCTTGCCCTCCCCTCCCATTCTGGAGATGGCAGCCCTGCTCTGGCCTCTGACACAGGGATGCCCCTGGGAGCCTGAGAGCTGTCCAAGCTGTCTCACTCCATGTCCAGCAATCAGGGAACTGCAGGGCATTGGTCCAGAGCCACCCATGTCACAGGTGGGGAAACTGAGGCCCAGAGCAGAGAATGGCCTCGCCTGAGTCATACTGGGAGTGAGTGGCAGGTGAGGAGCTAACTTTGTCCCCAGGTAGTCAGAGCTGAAGAGGTCTTAGAATCCTGCTTGACTCAGATGGGAAACCAAGGCTCTCTGCCTGTGGATGTGGCTCTAGGCCAGAGCGGGCAGCATCCTCTTCAGCCCCTGGCTTCTCAGCAGAAGACAAGTGCTCAACCCCTGCATTGCCAGGAGGAGGTGTCCACACCCCTGCAAACGTCTGCCCCGCTGCCCACACCCTGCACTGGGGCCAAGCCCTCCCCTCCTCTCGGAGCCCAGTGGAAAAGGTGAGGGGAGGCTTCCTGGAGGAGGTGACCAACTTAGGTTTGATGGGGAGGGAGAGCAATGCCCTGCAGAGAGGCTTGGGGTCTTAGAGATAGGGAGGTGGGGGAGATCAAGGGCCAGAGTGGAGAGCGGGCCACACAAGGTAGGAAACAGCCTGCAGGCCAGGAGGGCCCAGGAGGTCAGGGCAGCCCTGTTTTGTAGATGTGAGTGCATCTGCTAGTGTGGTGAGTGTGCGGGTGTGAGAGCAGGTTTGAGGGCTGCTGAGGGTGTTGGTGTGGTGGGGGGAGCCTGCGTGTGAGCATGACTGGATTGTGAGTGTGAGAGTATGTGTGCTGGTGTGTGTGGAGGGGAGGGTGTCAGCAGTGTGTGTGAGAGTCTGTGCGGGGCTGTGAGTGTGTATGCAGGAGTCTGTTTCACCTTCCCTTCATCCTCTCAGCATTTATTGAGCACCTATGGTGTGCCAGACTCTGTTCTAGCCCTGGGAACACTGCAGTGGAGAAAGCAGTCAAACCTCCCATCCTCACGGAGCCCACACAAACCTCACAAATCACCAAGCCGTGAAGTGTGGGCTGGGGAGGGGCCCAAAGTAAGGGAGGGCTGTGCTGTGTGTGTGTGTGTGTGTGTTGACATGTTAAAAAATGAGGTCAATGATTATCTAAGAAGGCAATGGTTGGGCAGAGATTGAAAGAAGAGATGATATCCATAATATATAAAGGATTCCTACAACTCAACAACAACAAAAGTAATCCAGTTCAAGAACAGGCAAAGGATTTGAATAGACATTTTTTAAAGATATACAAATGGCCAATAAATACATGAAAAGATGCTCAACATCACTAATTAGGGACATGAAAATGGAAACCACGATGACATACTACTCACTTCACATCCATCAGGACGATTATTATCCAGAAAACAAAAAGTAACAAGTTGGCAAGAATGTAGAGAAACTGGAACCCTTGGGCCCTGTGGGTGGGAATGTAAAATGGTGCACCTGCTGTGGAAAAAGTAGGGAGAGTCCTCAAAAAATTAAAAACATAATTACCATATGACCCAGAAATTCCACTTCTGGATAGACACCCCCAAAGAATTGAAAGCAGGGACTTGAAGAGGTATTTGTAAACCCATCTTCCCAGTAGCATTATTTACAATAGCTGGAAGGTGGAAACAACCCAAGTGCCCATCAACAGATGAATGGATAAACAAAATGTGGTGTGTATGTTTATTTAATATATATATTATATATACATACACAAACACACAATGGAATTTTATTCTGACTTAGAAAGGAAGGGACGTCTGACACAGGCTACAACATGGATGAACTTTGAGGATATTATGCTAAGTGAAATGAGCCAGGCACAGAAGGACAGATACGATATGATTCCACTTGGAACGGGGAATAGTTAAAGATAAGAAAAAAAAAGAAAGGCGAGATGGAGTGTCTCAGCCTGGACTTCCCCAGAAGAAGAGCAGAGACAAGGATGTGAATGCAAGTCGTGTCCCTGGAAGGTGACCGCAGGGAGCATGGGAGAGCAGCTGGGAAGGAAAGGAGGTCCCTGGGGTGCATGGGAGCAGAAGGCACTCTGGGCCAGCCAGGCTCAGCCCCACTAGTGACCTCCAGGAGATGGTGGTGGTGTCCCACTGAGGGGATGAGCAAACCAGACAATTTATCCACCAGCTCCCCCCTTTGCTGGTTGGGGCAGGGCCCCATAGACAGGCTGGGACATATGTGTGGGGCACCACTTCAGCATCCGCTTCAGGGAGCCGTGAGGGCATCAGATGGAAGACATTGCAGCAGAGGGCGCGATGGCTCTGAGATGGGGACAGAGAGTGGGATAGGGAGGCGACAGGACATGACGGAGGGCCTTTGGGAAGGGCTTAGGTTTGTGCTCTGGAGAGATGTTTTATCAGCATCACTCTGGCTGTGGTGTGGGGACAGGAGCAGGGAGCCCAGTCAGGAGGATCCAGGAGAGAGGAGGAGATGCCCACCTGGCCCAGCAGAAATGGTAAGAAGTGTTCAAATTCCAGGACATTTTAAAAAACACTCTCAGCAATATCTTGGGCGGATTTTGAGGCATTCTGCTTCCTTTCTTTATCTAAACACAGTGCACTCCAGCCTCAGAGCTGGTGTATGGTTATGGGTTGAGGGACTATGGTCTGCCCTTTCATGGTGCATAGTCTGGCTGGCTGGTGAGGCAGAGAACAGAGGTGCTAGTGGCCTTGATGTGGTGGCCCCCGCTAGTGGGGTGTCCTTTGTGCATGTGTGACCTCGTTGGACTCTGGCTAGCCTCCCTGGCCAATGGGTGGCTGAGAACCCCCACAGAGGAGAGGAGGGTCTCCCTTTGGCCCCAGTCAGGGCAGGGAGCCTCCTGACTGGCCGATACCCTTCTGGGCAAGCTCCAGCCAACTTGCTCCTTGGACACAAAGCCCAGGAACAGCTGAGCTCCCTTTCAAAAGTCTCCAGGGGCCACATGGGACTGTGTGGTCCCAGCCTTTCCTTTCCAGGGATGCCCACCCTGGGCTGAATCCTTCAGGGAGAGGCTGCACATGTTCTCAGCCATCTCCAGTCAAGAAGTGGTCCTGCCTCCAAGTTCACATATGTCCGGGATCCCAAAGAATATGTGTCCTGCTCTCTCAAGAAAGCCTGCCCCTTCTCTGGTTTCCAGAATGGTCCTGCAGGACCCCTAGCCTTCCCCCAAACACACTCTCCTTCTTGCAGGCTGCCCTAGTTCCTGGGAGCCACCACCCGACTTGGATTGCCCTGGCAGCAGAAGAGAGCATCTCACTCATCCCCCAAGACACCCTGCAGCCCCCACTGCCAGTCTTCCAGTGTGGACTGAGGGGGACAGTCTGGCAGTGGCTGCTGGGGCAGAGCCAAGGCTGTTGTGTCTGCTGAGCTCTGGCTGGGGTGGTTTGGTCCCCCTTGTTAGGACTCAACTCCATTTAGATGTGTCTCTGTCCCAGTCATGGCCACAGTGCCACTCTGGAGCATTTTGCCTGTTACCTGTGGCTGCGTTGACCACGTGTAGGCTCGGATAGCTGGCTGTGGGTGCAAGTATCAGAGTGGAGAGACCTAGATGGGGGAACTCCCACCTGCCTTGGCTGGGTGAAATGTGTGTCCATTTTTGTGTGTCCCTGTGTGCATTTGTCTACAAGCGTGCCTGTGTTTTTGTGTCTGTGAGTGTGTCCATGAGTGTGTGAGTGCCCATGTGTGTACACCTGCAAATGCAGGTGCCCATTCATCTGTGCATATGCACACGTGTGTTTACCTCTGTGTTTGTGTGTGTCTGTTTATGTGAATGTCTGAGTGTGTACGTGCTGGGGGTCTCTGCTGAGTAAGCACTTGTACTGGGCAGGCAGTGCTGCTGGCCAGGCTGTGGCCTTCCCACAGTTGCATAAACACTGGTCTCAGCTCCCTCCTCAAGCAGGGTGGTCCAGCCTATGGCCCTGCGGCTGGTAGAAAGGGATGGGGGTGGCAATGGGGTGCTTCCCATTAACCTGGTCCCCTCCATGCTTCCAATGCTAGGTCATGTGCCCCGTAAGGCTGGGGTCCTGTCTGGAGTCTCTCTATGCCTTACTTGTCCTATCCAGCCTGAGGCCTCAACTGAGTTCTCTTCAAGGTGGCAGGAATATTCACCTCTGCAGTCCTGGTCCAGGCTGAACCAGAGGGTCAGTGGGGCAGCCAGAGGGCTGGGGGACCTGGGGCAGAGTTCAGCCTCAGAACCCCAGAATCTACCATCCCACCTGGGCTCTGATGTCTCTGCATGGCTTCTTGGGATCACCCACTGCATCTTCATCTGCAGGGATGCTGGGGTCACCACTGGGACATGGATTAGATAGTACTGATTCGGGGACCAAGAAGGCCAGAAATTCAGGCCAACTCAGAATGAAGTCAGTCAGGGTCTTGAAGAAATCAAGTACGAGAGGAAATTCTTACCAGGTCACGAGAAGGAAGGAAATCAGACTGCGGGTATGAGAAATTGGACTGTAGGGCTCAACGCACTCAGAGGCAGAGGGGCTGACAGAAAGCTGATAAAGATCTTAAGAGACATCAGAGGGTAGAGTAAGAGGGTCCAAGCAGCAGTGTGTATGAAGTCAGAGGGAGATGAGGTGGGGGGGGGCGACAGAAATTGGGCAGCGGTGTGAGAGGCAGCCCTCATGTGGCGTAAGTGGTGCTTGGGGTGCCAGGCTGGAGTGCTCTGCCGTTGTTCCTGAGGCCTAGGGTGGCGAGGAGGGCTTAGGGGACGGGGCAAGGATGAGCCAGCCTGGATACAGGGTCAGCCATACCCCAGGGAACCCAGTCACCTTAGAGAACAGCAGGAAAACCCCAGGCCTTGAACCCGGTCACCCAGCACAGAAAAGCCTCCCTGGGGTTCTCTCAAGCCCCTTCAGACCAGCCCCAGGCCCGCCCTCACCCAAGTTTGGGGGTTATTTGTTCCTGCCTTCCCAAAGCCACACAATCCTGGTTTGCCCAAACGCTGACAGAGCATAGCTGGAATGTGGTGTGTGTATGTGTGTGTGTGTATGTGTGTATACACAAGGCTCCCCAGGGTCGCCCGCCTAACAGGCCCCCACCCCCCCAAGTCTCAGCAGCCAGGACCCAGGGCCCCTTGGATGGGAAGCGCCTGGAAGGTCAGGGCTGGGAAGGGCCCCAGCCTGCCCCTCCTCCCCAGTCTGGCTGAGGACGCCTGAGTTTCCACCATTTTCTTCCAATGTCCATTCTCTCCTCTGGCCTATGGGTCTGGATATCTCACATATCCACTGAGGCCTTGGTGAGAATGAGAATGCATGTGTCAGAGCCTTTCTGGAGGGCTGGGGGCTGGGGTGAGGCAGTGGAAGACTCTGGGACTCCAGAGATGGGGCAGACAGTGCCCCCTGGGAAGCCTCAGTTCTTGGCCAACTTCCTGATTTTTATACTTTGGTCCAGCTGAACCTGAGCACCCCTTTCCCCCACTACCCCTGCACCCTGGATCTGGAGGCCTGTCTTTCCTCCCCTCAGCACCTCATTCATCTCATTCCCCTCCTGGTTTCCTTCCCTCTGTCTCATAGTAGGCTTGGAAGCCACGTAAAGGTGCTCTAGAATGTGGTTCCCCGAGCTAACTGGGAGAGGTAGTGAGCACGCTGTCCCAAGGGGTGTGCAAACAGAGAGGAAGCAATTCCAGTCCGAAAGGCTACAGAAGGGGTTCTTGCTCTGGTGGAGATTGGAAGCACTTGGGCGTCCCCGAGCCCCAGGGCCCAACCTGTGACAATAGCCAAGAAAGTTTTCATGCGAGAAAACAAAGGCCCATGTTGTATGTTTTCCATGAAGCTCAGTTTATGCATCTTCCAGGCCTGCCTGTTTTTCTTCAGCGATTGCATCCTGCCTACTCCCCCAACTCCCTTTCTGGCCTTAAGAATATTATTTTGTTTACAAAACAATGGTGATGGTAGCTGGTGCCTTCTGTTTTCTATGTCTTTACTTGGCAAAATAAGACCTTACAAGTCAGCTTTTAAGTTTTGAGGAAATCTCAGTTTGTTGCAGTCAAAAACTCCCCAAATCCTTGGATAAAGACCCTTGAATGGGGCCTGTCCTTTCCAGGCTCAAGACTCATTTGAATCGGGGGCTGAAAGTGTTTCATCTGTGATGACTAAGAGGCCTTCCCTGCCAGTTGGGATGGAGTGGGGAGTGGAGACTTAGAAGGGCAGTGCAGATGAGCCCTTTGGACAAGCAGGCACTGTAGGTCGGGGCTGGGGGGTGGTGTCACATGAGTGAAGATGCCTCAACTTTCTTTGCTGGAATATCTGGGATCCTGAGATTCCAAGTGTCCCCCAGTTGCTCCATGTCCATACCTGTACCCACCTCTGAAGCCTGCAGCTGAAGGTGGGAAGCCAGTGGCAATGACTCTTGTCCCCAGTTGCAGCACAGGGGGTGGGATGGTGGCTGCAGTGGCAGGAAGCCAAACATCCAATGGCTTCTAGCTCGGGAAGAGAAACAGTGCTCAGGGCTGAGGGGAGTGAGAATGAAGCTGGGCACATCCCCGGAGTGTCAGGGGTTCCCTCTGCATGGCCTGGGCAGGGAGCCCCCAAGCGGGTGTCACACCCCAATCCCACAGCTCTACGTGGAGACAGCTCCAGGCCAGCTAGTAGCCAGATGCTCCCTCTCAGGAGCTCAGTTTCTGTGCAGTCCATCCCCCAGAGGGTGCCTTCCTTGTGGTAAGAGGGTCCCTGGGGTTGGTCTGGAGAGTAGATCTGGAGATGTGGGCAGGTCCCCGGGCCCCCAGGCTTGCTGTGGCTCCAGGGCCACATCACAGAGCAACCCCTACTGTCCTGGGCACCTGAGGATCCAGCTGTCAAGCCCCACATACATGTGGACATGCCTGGCTATAGGGTCAGCAGGAGCAAAATGGTTACAGAGTGTCAAGAGTGACCTTGAAATTCAGTCCCTGGCGCCCCCAGGTTGCCTGCCCCACCTGGGCTTCTACCTCAGTTTCCCCTGTGGTCAGAGTCCTTCTCCTAGGTGGAGGCCCTGATGCCTGCAGGCTGCCTTCCTCCCCTACTTCTCGGAGTAGGACCCGGCTCAGATTAGGACCCTTAACTCATCAGGACAGCACAACTATCGTGCTCCCAGCACTTCACCAGGTGCCAGGACCTTATAGGGAACTCACACAGAATATAGCTTGGCCACGTCCTACTCTAGCCCTGGCCCAGCTCCCAGGTCTCCGGTCCTTGTGCTGTGGCGTGTGCTTTCAGACCTGAGTGAACGAGGAGGGGCCCCTAATTCCATTCATCTGGATTGGGTACTGTGCCTGCCAGCCGGACTCTGACCACAAAGTTGGGCAAGAAGGGGCCTCAGACACCTGGACCAACGTCTTTTCCAGGGCAAGTCTGACGAGCTGCTGCTTGCTTGAACACCTCCAGCAACATGTAGCTCACCCCCTGTGGAGGCAGCTTGGCCAGGTCGGCAGCTCTCTGATGTAGGGCAAAAATCTGTCCAGGCTTCTCTAGTCCTCAGAAACTGCGTCCTTAGAACTGTTTTACCCCCAACTTGGCCCCTCGATGATCCCCCAGGTTACTCCAGGCCTCTATAGTCTAGGTTGCTCCCTTGCTCTAGGATGGGCCTTGCCCTCTGTAAGGCCACTGACCCAACGGGGGCTCAGTTTGTTAGGGCCCTGAGAACTGTCCCAGCACCCGCTCCAGGAGAGGGTAGGGGGCAAGGGCTGACTCTGCATTATAGAGGGGCCCTGAGGTCACCTGTGCGGAAGGTGGCCTGGAAGGGTGAATGAGGGCAAGAAAGGCAGCATTATAGGAGAGGGAGGTCCCTGCAGGTTGCCCTGGGGCTTGAGCTCTAGGCCTCAGTTTCCCCTCTGTGCTGGGCTGGAGGTGTGGGAACCTCTGGTGTTCTGAGTCCTGGAGAGGCCCCTTCTGGATTCTGAGCTTCAGGCTGGGGGGTGGTGGGGGGAGGTGACAGCTGCTTTGAAATGTGGAGAATAATAAAGCAAGGAATGTCTGAGCTCAGGGGAAAAAATAACCCCCACTCGCTGGGCCTCCGACCCTGCGCTGTAATGAATTAAGTACAGGGAGGCACGTTTCTTGTGGGGGCGCTGGCTAGGAGGCTAGAAGGCTCCTAATGAGAAACAGGGTCCTAGGTGGGGCCATCAGGAGCTAGAGGTTCGAGGTCATCTGACTCGACCCCTAGGGGTGCTCTCACTCCCCAGAGGCTTCCTCTCAATCTCTTTGAGAGTGAGGCGGTCTACAAGAGTGAGGCGGTGGGCGTCCTATCCCACCCCCATGCTGACCTCTGATCCCAGTTTGCACCCCAGTGCTGGCCTTGAAAGGCCAGAAGTGGGAGAAGGTGTGGTTGGCTTGGGGGAACCATCCCCTCATTCTCACACCCCTCTTCAAGTATTTTCTGAGCACCTACCAGGTGGTACCTCTTGTGTGCAAGACGGTGGGGCCAATGCTGCCCCCTGCCGGACCGATCAAACCCGCAGTCCTGCCCACCAGCTTCTGACCAGCAAGTGCCCAGGCCGGACAGGTTTCCAGTCTTCACAGCCCCTCCCCTTCCTCTGTCAATCCTGCTGCCCTCTGTGGCCTCACCTGCTTTCATCCCTCTGTTCCTGGCTCCAGCTCAGTATCACCACCCCTTCCCCTTTCCTGGGTTTTTTTGACATCAGTGGCTGTGGGCCCAGTTCTACCTTTCCAGTCCACCAGTCTGGGGGATCTGGTTTTTTTAGGAGTCACCTCCCCCCACATCCTCTCTCTCTTTCCCAGGTAAACTTAGCGTACCCCCAACAAGGCTGACACTCTCGGGTCTTCACACATGCTGTTCCCTCTGTCTGGTGATCCCCCATTCATCTACTCCTCAAGACTGCTTTCTGAAAAACCACCCCTTCCCAGGGTGGGGGCAGGGAACACTGGGTTAGTGAGTGATGAAACTGTCAGCAAAAGGGTAAATTCTCAGCAAGGGAGCTATAGAGGGGTGCAGTCAGGTAGGGATGTTCTTGAGGCTCCCCAAGGATCCTGGCTTCCCAGCCTCTGCCAGCTTGGGGCAAGGCTCCCATTTTATTTTTAAGAAGTCTGGCCTGGGCCTTGGAGCTTGAAATATTCTCCCCCACCATCCTTTCTCTCCCCCACCCACTTTAATTAAAAACATTGTTTTTCAAGCACATGTTAATTAAAAAGCAAACATGTTTTGCTAAGTAATTTGGAAGCTCTGGTTATGCAAACCAGTCGTTCCAGTTAAAAAAATCCTTCACCCAGCTTTCCCCAGTGTCTTGGGAGCTGAGGACCCTTGTGGCTACATCCTTCTAGTGCTTACACTCCCTGTGGCGGCCTAGCCGGGGCAGGGTGTCCTCTCCGTTTTACAGGTGGGGATAGAGACCTAGACCTCCCAGCAAACCCAGCAATACCAAGCCCCTGAAAATGTGTGCTTTGGGCCTGGGGAGCAATATCTGGTGAGGAGGGTAATTCAGTCCTGTGCCCCAGGAAGAGAAGGCTGGCAGGTGCTGGGCCACCTCCCTGAAGTTTCCAGAACACCTGGGGCTATGACTACCCAAAGCTGGGACAGTAGGTCCCTGAGGTGAGGGCCCAAGTGAGGACCAGCCTGATGGGTCAGGGAAGCACCGGATGCTCAGATCCCCACTCTGTGTCTGGTGTTGCCCACAGTGCCATGTCTCCACCCTGGCTCCAGGGGCCCCGAGGCCCTTCACACCCTGTGTAGTACCCTCAGGGCCCACTGCAGGGAGCTAGAGTCCCTAAGATGCAGGGTTCAGTGACCTCTAGCCTCTCCTGTTCCCCACTCCTGGCAGTGATGGGGACATCTCACCTAGAAGCCTCTCCAAATCTTGCCACCACCTTGTAAGCTGCATGTTGGCTCTCCCAGCTTGGAGTTCCACCAACAGGAGGGTGTCTCTTAATGTGTGCCCGTGTGTGCTCCATGTGTGAGTCTGTACCCAGGTGTAAGTCACTGTTGGCCAGGAACCTAGTGTGAAGGGGTCTCTCTCTGCTTCCTGAAGGAGGGGAATGCAGAGGTCCTGCCTGCTGGGGCTAGAGTAGGGATAGGGCAGTGACCAGGAAGAATATGTTTAATGGGGGAGGGGAGAGAGACGCCTCCCTACCCTGCCCCAGGCACTGACCCCAGCACTGTGGGACACGGTGGGCCGGATGGCGTGCGCGCGCGCGCACACACACACAGGGACACAGGCTGAGGCGCGGGGAGACAGGAGTCTAAGCTTTGTGTTACCCAGCCGGCCCTCTCCCTCGTCTGTACTCGGCCTTCTTTTCTGTAAAATGGGGAGTATGCGCTGGGATGTGTGCAACTTATTACACGCAGTGTTTCCCCCACGGGGACACACACACCCTCACAAGCCACGACACACGGTGACACACAGCGACACACGCTGGAGGCCAGTCCCAGGGCCCGCCCTCCCTCGGCGAGGCGCCAGAGACGCACACACTGCCGCCTCCCCGGCTCACACCCACATCCCGGGAGGAGCCCTGCTCCCGCCGCGCTGCCCCGGGGGCCCGCGGCGCGGCGCTTCTGTGTTCTGCTCCCTTTGCCGCGCCTGGAAACCGCAGTGGGCCGGCCGGGATGAGCTCACGCCGCCGCCGGCCGCCCAGGCCTAACGCGCTCCAGATGCCGGGCGGCCGGGGCCCGGAGCCCAGAGGACGGCCCTCTGGCGCCCCCTGCAGGGCTCAGCGGCTCCCGGCGGGCCCGGCGGGCCGGCTGGCGGCTCCCGGCCGCGGGACGGCGGTGGGGGCCGCCCCCGGAAGGGGCGGGGCTTAGCTCGCCCTCCCGCTTTCCCTCGGGCCCTTTCTGCTCTCCGAGTTCTGTACCCGCTGCGATTTGCTGCGAAGGCTGTTCCGCCTTCCCTTCGCGGTTTCCAGGACCCAGCCCACGACCCCCCGGGCGGTTCAGCGTCCACGTGCTGGGTGGCGGCCCTTCCACCTTCTGCCCTCGCCAAAACCTCGGGGTCCCACCCCTACCCCCACCACACCCCAGTTCCCCGGAATTCCAGGACTGTCCACCAGGTATGCAGCTCAGGACGCCGCCCCGGCCCTGACTAGGCCCTGCCCACTCTTGTTCCTCTTGGAACAAACACCCTAGTTTCTACTGGGAAAGCAGCAGGGGCCTGACCACCACCTGTTTTTAATAAGGAGCTGGTATTTCCCCGAAATCGCGGGCCCGTGGCTGACCTCACGGGGATGACGGCTGGCCATGGGCCAGGGGGCGGGAGCCGACTCTGTGTGAGCCCCTGACGCCTGGCCTTGCGGAGATGTCGGGCAGAGAAGGGGGGCTCTGGTTTCCAGTTCCAGCTCAGTTGCTGGCTCATGCAAAAATCTGTCCCTCTGTCTGTCTACAGTGTTGTGTACCCCGGGCCAGAACGGCCAACGCCCCTCCTCCTCAGCCCTGCCCAGGGTCCCGCCTTCCTTCTGCCTCCTTGTGTGGTCCTGGCAAACTGCTTAACCTCTCACCTCTCATTTCCTCCACTGTTAGGATGGGGCTATTGTGGGATTAGAGAGGGGACCAGCTAGGGAGAGTAGAGGGACCCCAGGAACAAGTAATTTCTAGAAGATAGGAGAAGGGGACTCTCGGGAGCTTAGGGGCCAGGGATCAGGTCCTAGGCTTCCTGGGGCAGAGTTGGGGAGTTAGGGGAAGGGCCTCTGGGGAGAGGGGGGCAGCACAGATGTCCTGGCAGAATGATAGTGTTCCGTGAAGGGTTAGCATAGGGGGCTTGGGACACCCAGAGTTGGGGGAGGGTGTCAGGAAAGACTTTCCAGAGGAGAGGGTGCTGAGTGAGGTGCAGTTAGTCAGGGTGAGACAAGGTGGGCTAGAATCCTTAGGCAATGAAAGGGTGGAGTTGGTGGGGGGCGGGGTGGAGACAGAATAGAGAGTAGAACCAGGCAGTCAGGTCCAAGGCATCTCTGGTAGTAAGGACTCTGCTCAAGACACCATGAGGAGCCTTGGGAACTGGTTCTGAAGCCCTATCTGTATCTGAGGGAAAAAGAGAACCAGAGGGGTACACAGGGTGCGTTGGAAGGACGGAGGCCAGGAGCCACAGGGGAAGCCGGGAGACAGGAGTAAAGGCAGTGGGCAATGGACATGTCTGGTGGCTGGAAGATGTTGCCTGCTCTGCGACCTGCACTTTCCAAATGCTGGGGGGGTTCCCCCCTAAAAGGAACAACAGTAGCAGTGACTCACACTTTCTGAGCACGATATGTGCCAGGCAATGCTCTGCACACTTACAGGAATTAACGCAACCTCTTTTCCCTAAGATTCTATTCATTCATTCATTCAACAGATGTTTACCGAGTACCTAGTATGTGCCAGACATGTTCCAGATGCTGAGAATCCAGCAGTGACAAGACAGATAAAAAACCCTGCCCACAAAACATTTACATACGGAAGGGGAAGAGAGCTACTATATACATGAATAAAATATTTGGTATGTCAGATTGTGAGAAGTGCTACAGAGGAAATTAGAGGGTATGGGGGATCAAGAACACAGAGCAGGTGGGCACACTTTTTGAGAGGGTGTTCTGGGAGAGCCTCACTGAGGAGGTGACATTTGAATACAGACCAAATCTGGCTCGCCCCCTCTTTCTTAGCTGAGAACAGTTTTTACAGAAGAGAATTTGCAATCAATTCCAAGGTAAGGAACACTAACTTTGATGCTATCCCCATAAAAGAATTCCATTCTTCTTAGTAGACCTGTATTACTGAAAACCAAAACCAAAAGCAAAAAACAGGACTCAGGTCTTCTCATTATATTTTGAGTTTCATCAGTAAACATTTTGTGGAAATTCATTTTCTCTTACATATAAACACCCGCATAATATTCTCAGTTTTGTCTCTTGGCCCACAAAGCCTAAGAAAATGTTTACTGGTCCTGGTCTCTACCCAGGAGGTGAGGAAATGAGCTGTGTGGATATCTGGGGGCAGAGGGAACAGCCAGTGCAAAGGCCTGGAGGCAGGAGCTAGTGAGGCACATCAAGGAGGCCAGTAGGTTTGGAGCCCTGTGAGTGAGGAGGAGAGTGATAAGAAAGAGTAAGAGGGTAGGAGGAACTTGGGCAGATTGTGCAAGACCTTGTGCCAATTCCTAGGTATTTTTAAAAATGTGTGTGGCTGTCTCTAATGGAATATCTTTTAAAATTATATTTTCTAATTTATTATTGCTGTGGGATAGAAAGTTATTGATTTTGTACATTAATCTTTTCTCCTGGCCCTCTTAGTTTTATTCTCTTATAGTTTTATTAGTTTTTCAGTTGGTTTGGATTTGTTTTAGAAGGCACTTTTTATCATCCACAAATGATGCATTTTAATCTTGCCTACATATAGTTCGGCTCTTCCTTTCTTTCCCTCCATCCACTCTTTCTTCTTGCCTTCCTACTCTCCCCTCTTCTTCTTCCTCTCCCCTTCCCTCCTCCTCTCTCCTCCCTTCTCCACTCCTCCCTTCCAGTTCCCTTTTTCCTTCCTCCTTCCCTCCCCTCCCCTCGCTTCTTCTCAGCCCCTCCCCCATAAAAATGAGAGTGTAAGTTTTCAAAAGTGTCTCCATCGTGCACCTTTGCTGGCCTTCCTGGGGTAGGGGATAGAGACTTGGTTCCCTGCCTGAGACTCGATGTGGATGTGAGGACTGGGAGGATCATACACAGACTCCAGAAGGGGAAGTCAAATGAATGTCTGTGCCGATCAGAAGATGCTCTGTGCCAAGGAACAGAATGTGGCTGTCAAATGGTTCTGAGTGTGAGGAAGACTCGGGGATAGCTGTCCCTCAAGAGTGCAGAGGTCAGGTGGCTTTAATGGGTGCACCCAGTGCCTCTGTTTCTCTCCTTCTCTGTGCTCTGCCAGCCTCAGGATCAGTAACATCAGAGATTGGCTCCTGTGGGCTGGCAGTGGGGTCTGCACCAGCCCAGTGAGCCCACCTGTTTCTATTTACTCTTAGGGGGATGGGGTGGGAGTTGCTATTAGAAGCTTCTTGAGAAGAATGAGGAGGCATCTTCTCCTGAGGTCCTGGTAAACCTTTCCTGGATCTCACCAGCTGGCACTGGGTGGCCTGCTATTCCTGACCCAACAGTTATGACCTCGGATGGCATAATGGTGAATATCTCTACATTTGGGCAGTGGGGCGGTTTCACGTGTCACACTTCTCAGAGACCTGTGGGCATCCAATGGAGACGGGTAGTTATGAGAAGACAGATCTTTGCTGGGGCACCAGCCACCTTAAGACGTCTTGTTTTATTTTATTTTATTTTATTTTATATTATGTTAATTAGAATAAAGTAAATGTTAATAATA
This sequence comes from Camelus ferus, assembly GCF_009834535.1. Classification (NCBI taxonomy): domain Eukaryota; kingdom Metazoa; phylum Chordata; class Mammalia; order Artiodactyla; family Camelidae; genus Camelus; species Camelus ferus. Next base: position 27,642,385 of record NC_045712.1, read on the forward strand.
ATGTTAAATTAATTACTCTATTAATGTAATATTTCTCTATTATATTAATAAGTAATTTATGAATCTCCACATGCAGATACACAGCTATGAATATGGCATGAGCTTTCTGCTGCTACCCAAGTGGAATCATACATTGTTCTTCATTTTGCATTTTTCACTTCATTGTATGCCTTCTGGAAGTCTGAAATGAGACATGGCTAAAATCAGGATGTCAGCAGGGCCCATTCCTTCTGGAGGCCTAGAGAAGAATCTGTTTCCTTGCTTTGTCCAGCTTCCACGGGGCACCTGCACTCCTTGACTTGCGGCCCCACTTACTTCATCCTCAAAGCCAGCAATGTGGCATCTCTGATACTTCTTCCATAGTCACATCTCCCTCTGACTACAACGAAGAAAAGTTCTCTGCTTTTAAGGATTCATGTGATTAGATTGGCCTCGTTCAGATAATCCAGGATAATATCCTCACCCAAAGTTCTTAATTACATCTGCAAAATTCCTTTCACCATGTAAGGTAACATACTCACAGGTTTGGGGGATAAGAACATGAGTGTACAAATGTCCATTTCTGTCCCTGCTTTCAATTCTTCTGGGTGCATACCTCCAAGTAGAATTTCTGAATCATATGGTTATTCTATGTTTAACTTCCTTTTAAAAATTTTACGTTATTGAACTGTAGTTGATTTACAATGTTAGCTTCAGGTGTACAGCAAAACGATTCGGTTATACGTACACACACACACATATATATTTTTCAGTCTCTTTTCCATTATAGCTTATTATGTGTTTAACTTCTTGAGGAATTGCCATATTGCTTTCCACAGTAGCTGCACCACTTTAAATTCCCACTAGCAATGCACAGGGTTTCAATTTCTTCATATACTTACTAACACTTGTTATTTTCTGTATTGTTGATTTTGGTTTGTTTATTTGTTTTGTTTATTTTATATTTATAATGGGTGTGAAGTGGTCTTTTATTGTAGTTTTGATTTGTATTTCTCTAATGATTAGTGACAGGTATCTTTTCATATGCTTGCTGGCTATTTGTGTATCTTCTTTGGAGAAATGTCTATTCAATTTCTTTGTCCATTTTTAAGTTGAGTTGTTTGTTTTTTTTGTTGTTGTTGTTGAGTTATATGGGTTCTTTATATACTCTGAATATTAATTCTGTATCAGATAATATGATTTGTAAACATTCTCCCATTTTGCGCATTATCTTTCACAAAGATAGTATTCCTTGCAGCACAAAAGTTATTAATTTTGATAAAGTCCAGTTTGTCTATTTTTTTGTGTGTTGCTGTCTGTGCTTTTGGAGTCATATCCAAGAAATCACCACCAAATCCAATGTCATGAAGATATTCTCCTGTTTTCTTTTAAGAGTTTTATATTCTACCGCTGAGCTATACCTTCCCCGCCTACCTAAGTCTTCTTTAATTTCCTTAAGCAATATTTTGTAGTTTTCAGTATACAGATCTTTCACCTCACTAGTTAAATTCCTTCCCAAGTATTTTATTCTTTTTGATGCTATTGTAAATTAGATCATTTTCTTAATTTCCTTTTTGATTGTTCACTCTTAGTCTATAGAAATGCAACAGATATTTGCATGTTTATTTTGTATCCTGCAACTTTTCTGAATTCATTTATTATCTCTTAAGAGCCTATTTTTTTTAATCTTTAGGGTTGTCTGTAAATAAGATTATGTTATCTCTGAACAGAGATATTTTACTTTTTTCTTTCCGATTTGAGTGCCTTTGCGTCTTTTTCTTGCACTAATTACACTGACTAGTTTTTTCTAATTGCACTGACTAGAACTTTCAATACTGTGTTGAATGGAAGTGTTGAAAGTGGGCATCCTTGTCTTGTTCCTGATCTTAGGGAAAAGCTTTTAGTTTTCTGCCATTAAGTATGATGTTCACTATGGTTTTTTCACAGATGGCCTTTATCATATTGAGGAAGTCTCTTCCTATTCCTAATTTGCTTATATTTTTATTTTATCATGAAAGGGTGTTAAATTTTCTCAAACACTTTTTTGCTTCAATTGAGAGGACAAACGTGTGTGCATATATAGATATACATTTTTTTTTCTTCTTTGAACATATTTAAAATAGCTATTTTGAAGTCTTCGTATACTATGTCCAACACATAGGGCCCCTTAAACACAATTTCTATTATCTGCTTCTTTTCCTTTGTATTGATCAAAGTTTCCTGTATCTTTTGTCAGTGAAAAATTAATAGTCAATGGAAGAAAGAAATGGAAAATGTTATTTGAGCCAACCTGAGGATTATAACCTGGGTGACAATCTTTCAGAAAGTTCTGAGGACTGTTCTGTCTGTTAGAGTTCAAAGCACAGTTATACAAGTTTTTGAGACAGAGGGTTATACATCAAAGTCACATACGTACAGTCTACATAATCCAAGAAGGTGAGTAGTGGGTTTTTGTGACCCCTTAAAGGATTGAGAAAGGAGTATTATCTCCTAAGGTGTTACCTTCTGGCACCAGGTAGAAATTACTTTTCTTTTGGCGAGTAGGGATTTCTGTGTCTTCTAAGGGTAGTTAATACATAATGCCGATGTATAATGCATACCAAAGCGGAGGGGGTAGTGGCTCAAACAGGCAAGAAAGAGAATTCTATATTTAAAATTTTTCTTATCTTGCCTTGAAAATAATTTGATTTCATCACTTTGCATGCCTTGTAATTTTTTCATTGGAAAGCAGACATCATAGATAATATAGCAAATCTGGACACTGATTCCTGCCCACCCTGGCCTTGATGTTTGTTTGGTCATTTGTCTATTTGTTTAGTACTTGGGTGAGATAATTTTGTGAAGTCTATTTCCCCCTCAATTTACTACCTCTGATATCCCTGCTCAGATTTTTTCCCTTATTTTTATATTTTAGCTTGGCTTCTACAGTTAACTCCCGGATGAGTGTAAGCCATCACTGGCTAATGATTGTGGGTAAGCCCCTTTGGTCATTTGCACTGTTTACCACTGGAAATGTGTGCGTGTCTTGGAGACTGCTTTCACAGTTTAGGGAGTTTACTTTTCCCACCACGTGTTCAGCCAGGGACTAGAAACTTGGAAATTCCCTATCCAATTCACTCCTGAGAAAACACAGCCTTGGGTATGTGCACAGCCTTTCAGCTTACTAGAGTTGAGTGTGATTTTATTTTTAAGCTGGGTTTATTAGGAGTTGCCCCTGGGTCAGAGAAACTCATTGTTCAGCCAGTATTTGGCCAGAGGTTGTTCTTAAATCCACTGAACATTGAACAAAGGTTTCTGCCCTTTGCTGTTAGATCTGTGTTTGGTTTGGGAAATGCATTTAAATTTGCTCTACTTCCTTCTCTTATTGTTGGTAGCCTAGTGCGTGAACAGTGTTTTAGCCCGCTGGGGATGAATGTGATCCCAGGAGAACTGTTCTTGGCTGCTTCTTTCACTGGTTTTCTCTGTTAAACTTCTGGTTGGCCTGCTGTTTCCTCTTTTTGCTGCTAGTATCATAGAGCTACTGAATCTCTCTTAATTGCTCACCAGGAAGATCTCTATTGTTCTTAACAACTCCATTAGGTATGAATTTTTCCACCCTCTGTTCCTAATAAATTCAGTTATTTCCAGCAGAGTTGCAGAGCACTCCTCCTTTCAGCCTGTTTTTCCTCCTGGGCAGAATGTTTGTGCTGTTGCACCAAAGCTAGGGATAGGGATGGCAGCCTGCTTCTCTTGTTCTAGGAGTGGGCAATGAGGAGAGAGATGGTATCTCACTTGCCCCTCCCATGGAACCTCTGCTCTGAGTGAGCTGGGATGGGGCAATTGAAGACCCAGGACTCTTAGCCTGCTGTGCCTGGGGTAGAGCTTCTGCCCTACGAGTAGGTGCTAAGTGAGGAAAGTTAGCTGTAGTCCTCTTGGTCGTGCCTGCTGGAATGGAGCTTCTGTGGATGGACTTGGGAGAATGAGAGGCACCAGCTATCTGCTTCTCTTGTGGTGAAACCACAGCTGGCACAGAGAGTCCCTATCATCCTGGCCACTTGCCCAGAATAGAGTTCCATAATATGAAGCTAAGGACAAGGGATAGGAGCCGGTCATGGCTCAAATGCCACAGGCTCTTGCCCAGATCTCTTGGTTCTTACTAAGATTTTGTAGATTTCCTTGTATAAATATTTCTCAATTTTCTGTATGCCCTTAGGACAATTTCCAGAGAACTTAAATAGTTATTTTTTAAAACAAATTTTCACCAGCTAAATAGCTTTTTCTCCAGAGAGCAAATCAACCCAGTTCCTCACCCTGCCATTCTGGAAGTTCAAAATCAAAGTTTAAAAATCTGTCCAAACATTTGGCAATTTTCAAGATATTTGCCTATTATTGGTTTCTAATTTAATACCGTTATAATCTGAAGACATATTTTGTACAATTTTAATTCTTTTAAATTCATTACCATTTGTTTAATAACCCCTAACATACTCTATCTTGGTGTACACTCGAAAAAAGTATATTGTTGTTGCTAGGGTAGAGTATTCTATAAATGTTAATTAGGTCTGATTCAGTGATAGTGTTTTACAGATCTTATATATATTTACTAGTTTTCTGCACAAGTATGTTCTAACAGTTATGAAAGATGTTAACGTTCCAAATTCTAATTGTGCCTAGAATGTCTTTTTTTCCTTGCTCTGAAAATTTTGAAGATCTGTCATCAAGCTCCGTTTAGGATCCTAACATATTTAGGATCTTGTTTATCACTATGCAGTTAATGTCTTTATTTATCCATGAAAAGAGTGATACCCTGAAAATCTAAATAGGGGTACATTTGGATAGATTTAAGGCACACTGATCCCCAGCCACATTGAACTTCTCTTGCCAGTAGAAGCAGTGCCTACTCCCATCTGATAAGGCTGGTCCTCTCTTACCTTAGAGACACGGTAATGACTTCATGTGACTAAATTATAAGGACATACCAGTTCTCTGCCTGTACCACCTCAGTCTTCATTGCCTCTAGACCTAATAAACAGAGTAAGATCCTAGCATGCTCTAGGACAGGTGCACAGTACAACCCAGGGGTAGAAAGCTTCCTTCTAAAAAGAACTGCAAGATTTTGCTAATTTACAGGGGAAGGAATGAGGGGGTATACATATAGGATTGGATTCTAAGGATTCCTGATTGGGAAAGCTTGGACCCGAGTTTATCAAGAACACACTTACCAGAAATTCAGAATTCAGTGTGCTGGTTCAGGCAGGTGGGAATGATTCTACATGTTTATCGGGTTGTTTTAAACCTAAAGTCAATGGTAGACCACACAAAAGGAAGTGATATGTCAGACATTCCTTGGCTTAATGTAGAGAAAGGAATGCAAAGAGAGAGTGGAGAATATTGGGATGGATTCATGATTCCTGACCTGCTCCTTCACTTCTCTGGCCTCCAAGAGGGCCTTAGAGAATAACCTCTTCATCAAGACATTGAAAAATAAATTGTGACGGGAGCACCTTCATCCTTGAAAAACACTGCAACTGGCTGTCATCTTTTGGCCGGGGAAGAGTGGGAAGTAGTGCAATTCAAAAGTTGTTGTTTTTTCCCCCAGACTTCAACTGGATGATGAAGTCCAGAGAGGCAGAGACCTGGTAGAAGCACTTAGACAACAAAGACAAAAGGATGAGCTACCCCAATAGACAGTGGGGACATGAAACTATTAAGAATGGATTGATCTGTGGGTATCTGTGGTGGTGGCTCATTTTTTAAAGGCATCCTTGTGACTGAAATCGCATAGCAGCCGGCTCCTTTATCCAACCCACTTCATCCATAGTCCCCCGACCCCCAAATCTCGGTCTGGTGAATGAGGCCCTGACTTGAGGGGTCGTTATGGAGAATTAAGGCTCCTCAACAAATAACCTGACCATCCTCCCCGGCTCCAGGCCAGGTACCACACTAGGAAGGGCAGGGACATCAGGAAGCACCCGTTTTTTGGAGCCGACGTTAAATTGGGAGGTCCTTAGCAAGGCCAGTCTCCTCGGACAGACCCCAGCCCCTCGGTCCTGGGCAAGGTTTTGGCCAGACACAGTGGGGGTGGGGATCTGAGTGAGAGTGAGAGCGCGACCCTGCCCTCTCAGGCTGGAGACCTTGCGGCGCCAGGGTGCGCTGCTTCTGCCGCAGGCGCCGGGGGTCCACGTACTGCAGCTCGGCTCGAGCCGCGAGGGGGCGCCGCAGAGCGCTGAGGCCGTCCTGGAGCCCGTGGCGTCCCAGGGCGGTCCCCACAGCCTCCTGGTCTGGCTCCTGCTCCTTCAGCCCCGGCTCAGCGATGCCCAGGCGGGCAGGTCGGAGATGCCCTCGCTCCCTTCACCCACCTCGGGAGGCGGCTACAAGGAACCCAGTATGGGCCCGCCAAGCCCTGGAGGGGGTCCAGGATCCCCGGGGGGCCCCGGATCCCCTGGGGCTCCGGTATTCCCCCGTTTGGTGGAGTTCAGCCGAGGTGACTCTTCGTCTTAGGAGGGGAGGGCTGAGGCGCCGGGTGGGAGCTGGTGTTCCCTGGGAGTTTGGGAGGGTCTGGGGTCTGAATGAGCGCAGCTCTGCTGTGGAGCCTGAGGGGGATGCGCTTGTCCGGAGGTCCATGGCCTGGGGACTCGGAAGCGCTGCTCTGGAGCCTACGAGAATGTGGCCTTCTTGGCTGTCTGAGGGGCACCTGGTGCTTTCCTGGGAAGCCCAGGGCTCCAAGGGGGCAGAGCTTGTTTCTTTGAGGCCAAGTGTTCCTGAAAATCGTGGGAGGACAGGAGAGCCAGGAAGGAAAGTGGCCCTTCTTCCAGGGGGATTCGAGGTGCTTAGGGGGTTACTGTCCACCTGTGCTGATCTACCCACTGCTGAGTTTCTTTGCGTGTAGGTGGAGAGTTTGTCTCAGAATTTCTCCAGGAGATCGACCAATACATCGTCAGTATACTATGAAAAATGTAATGAGATGGTCCAGAGGGTCATGCCAACAAATAGGAATGTCGTACTGGAAGGAATGATCTGTGGCTATAATGATGTAGGAAAGGATTCTTGTCAGATAAGTTGATGGGTCCCTTGCCACCTTTGCACTGATGTCATTCCCTCAAAGTTTCCTCATTCCCCAGTGGCAGGGCCTGGGTTATTTGCCACCTCTTCCTTTCAGCCTTTAGTTAAAGAGATTCAGGGGAGAACCTTTCATGGCTCCCCCGAGCTGGTCTGGCCTCTTCCTTTAAAGGGAGCAGCCCTCACATCCTGGGGGTGCTGCCAGGGTGGGTGGGATTGAGGATGATAATGATAATAATGTAAGTTCCTGTACCTGAGTTCCTTCTTTGGGGCACTTACTGTGCCAGTGTGAGAATTCACCCACATTAGCTCAGTTAATCATGTCACAACCCTGCAACGTACACATCATACATGTTATCATACCAATGTGGTCCCTCCAGAGACAGTAATTCCAGGTCCTCCTGTGAGTGGATTTAGGACAACTGGGCCCACAGTCTCCCCTCTGCACCAAGCTGCCTTTCTGAGCAGGGAGCATTTAAGCTCAGTCTTAGAGGATTTGGATTCTGGAGAGAGAGAGAACAACACAGTTGGGAGGAGGAACAGCAAGTACAGTGGCTCAGAGGTTGGAGGGAACTTGTCATGTTTAGGGACATGTTAAGGGTCTGGAGCAATGAGGGGGCAGATATGGCCAGAGAAGGGGGTTGGAGTCAGAATATGTGTGGCCTGGAATGCTGTGCTGTGTTTCCCGGTGCCGTCCATGCAGGACTGGAGGCCAGGAGTTTGTAGGCAATGTAGCAATGGTGTTGTAGGCATGTAGGCGATGGTGTTGATCCCAGGCAGGACCTGGGGCGGAGGGGCTGGTGAAGGGGTTGTGTTTGAGGCGGAGTCGTCAGGTGTTGGTGACTGACTGCAGGTGAGGAAGGGGTGAGGGAGAGCTGAGTACTCTGAGTTTCTGACAGAGCTGGTTGGGGGCCAGCAGAGCAGTTTGGAAAAGGATGTGCAGTGTGTGTGCGATGTCTGAGAGTGGAGCTTAGAAGATGGAGGGAGCTAGCTAGATGGTCAGGAGCTCTGGAGCAGCCTGAGGCTAGGTGTAGGGATTTAGGGGCCTGCCGTGCAGAGGTGATATTCAGTGTTTAACAACCACTGTGGTTTGGGAAATAACCAGTCATAATATCCTCAGAGGATGCTAAAGTGTTCCGATTGACTAATTCTCAGTTCTCATAGTCACAGAAACCTGGGCTGGGAGATGCCTGTGGAAGGCCCACTGGTGCCTGTCTCTCAGCACCTTGCAGTGCAGTCAGCCTGCTCTGATATGGGTGCTCTTCCATTCCTGCGGTTTGTTTCTTTCTCTTTTTCCAGGGAGATTCTGGGGGCCCTCTGGTCTGTGTCCAGGTAGGGATTGTGAGCTGGGGTGTCAGCTGTGGTCGTAGACTATTGCCTGGCGTTTATGCAGATACTGGCTTCTTTGCTAACTGGCTAGTCGCAGTGGTGAACCAGGCTACTTCTTTGTATCCAGTGGTGCTCCTCATCCTACCATTGTGTCTGGTGCTGCCTCTGGGCATCCTGGTGACCCCATGATCACCCCGGCCCAGGGCCCTCCTATTTCTGAGTCTCACACTAGCCCTGCCTCTGACCTCCACACTACTCAATGCCCTTCCTTGATTCCGTTTGGGATCCACTGACCCTGTGGAGATACACACGACAGAGACTGGCAGCAAGTCTGGAGCCCCAACATTGTCCCGGCCTGGAGCTCCCAGAACCTGCCTCATCCACGCCTGCAGCTTGGCTGTGCTCTGCCTGCCAGGGAGGAGGCAGTGAAACCATCCCGGCAAGGCGGCCAGGCGACCTGCCAGGTGGAGTGTGATGGCTCCTCAACATCTAGGGGAACATCTAGCAAAGAAGAGACAGCATCAACGGTGAGACAGCTGACACTTTCTCAAACCAGTTATCTTGGGGATTGTTCAGCGGGATTGAGGAGGCATCACCACGTCCACATCTGACTCAGTTCTCTGGAGCTGGAAGATGGTCCCCTATTCTCCAGTGCGGATCCATCTGTGAGTGGCCAGCCTCTGCCACACAAGCCCTCTGGGGTCAACTCAGTCTTGGAAACCCCTCCCCAGGGCTCCGGTGGCCACACCCAGGCTCACTCCAAGTTGTGTTGAGGCATTAAGGAGTGCGGAGACTTCAGACGTCAAGTGAATAAATGTTTGGAGAGTCGCTTGTCTGTTCTGCATCTCCACTAGTCTGGGGCGTGGGGACTCTGAAGAGAACTTGCCTCACATTGAGTTTAGGAAGGTGTTCGTGGTGCTTTTTAAACTGTGGAGTGAACGGGAGGCCCTTGCCTACCCTGGTGTGGGTTGGCAGATGGCTCTAGCAGTTGGGTCCTGCTGCTGTGTTCCTCATAGCCATTAGCTTCTCTGCAGGGAGCTTTGTGGATGAGTTTGCTAGCCAGTGCATCTGGGAAGGAGCAATTGAGAGAGAATAGAAGGGAGAGAGCAGTCAGGGCATTGTGTCCAAACTTCAACCCCTTTTTCTGCGTGTTTCTGCCACTCCCCCTCTAGGTATGTGGAGCCTTGAGCACCACATTGCCTTGGCCAGGCTATGGAGAACGGCATTGAGACTCAGGGAGAGGACAGGTTGGGGGGCTTACTGCTGGCTATTTCCCTCATTACCATGTGGTCCCAGATTAGCTCTTTGTCATGATGCAGAGCACTCCACTCTTCCTTGATTTCTTTCATACAAGTTTGAAGTTGCCTTCTTTTAGGAGGGGATTAGTGCATTTTGCATATGGGAAGAAGGTGCATGTGAATATTTAGGTAAATAAAGAAGTAGGCTGGGGTAAAGATCTTCTGTCACCTTTCATTCCCTTCCTTCTAGGCATATAGCAGATCAGAATAAAGAGTGCATTTCCAGCCCTCCCACATACCTAAGTATGGCAATAAGTTCTGGCCAATAAAATATAAACAGAAATGTTGGGTATGGATTTTGGAGAATATTCTTAAAAGGAGAACCTTTGTCTCTTCTTTCCTAACTGGGATGTATGCACGGTGACTGGAGCTTGAGCAGCCATCTTGGGACATGAGGAACAAGTTATGCATATGGAACAGAAATTCAGAAGGAACTTGACTCCCCGGAATTTATAGGGCTGCCATCACAGCTCTTTATGTAAAAGAGAAATAAACTTCTTTTTAAGCTAATCATCACCTTCAGTCTCAGTTATCCAAAGAAAAACCTCATCCTAACTAATTCAGTTGGTATCATCTGGAGCTGTATTTCTGGATTGTTAGGATTCTAAGTTTTTAAAGTCATTTTTTATTTAGACGAAATTCTTCTTTATTCCTACTTTGCTATATTCCATTGCTTCCTTCTTTATTTGTATTTTAAAAATTGATAAGATTAAAAGTTTATGTTGATGAATGTATTATCTCAATGTATTTTTATATTATTTTCTTTATTGAGGAATAATTTATATACATTGAAGCGCACACATTGCTGTGTACAATTTTGTGTTTTAACAAATGTATACCCATGTTAACATCACCCAAATCATGATAGAGAACATTTCCATCAATCCATGATGTTCTTTTATTCCTTTCCATCATCCCCTCCCAGACGTAACCTTTGTTCTGTTCACTATCAGATTAGATTTGCAGGTTATTGTATATCACGTTAATGGACCCATACAGTAAGAGATTTTTTGTGTCTGGCTTCTTACTTTCCTCATACTATTTTTGTCTTTTTTTTTTTCTGGTTTTATTGAGATATAATTGACATACAGTACTGTCTAAGGTTTATAGCAAATGATTTGACTTACATATATCATGAAATGATTATTGCAATACATTTAGTGAACATCCATCATCTCAGAGATAACAAAATTAAAGAAATACAAAAAATACTTTTCCTTGTGAGAACTCTTGCAATTTGCTATCTTTTTAACAGCTTTAATATACAAGAGTGTTAATAATATTTATCATGTTGTACATTACATCCCTAGTACTTATTTATCTTATAACTGGAAGTTTGTACCTTTGGTTCCTCTATTCAATTCTACATATTGTTTTTGAGATTCATCCATGTTGTCATGTGTATCATCAGTTCATTACTTTTTATTGCTAAATAGTTACCCATTGCATGAACTTGCCACAGTTTGATTATTCTTCTGTGGATGGACATTTGGGTTGTTTCCAGTTTGGGGCCATTATATATATAATATATATAAAGGATATATATAAAGGATATATATAATATATAAATATATATATATAGAACAAATAACTAATAAACATTAGTTATTAAAAATATTAGTAATTAAAAAAAGGAATGCCAATAAATATTCTAGTACAAGATTTTTTGGGTGCTTATATGCTGTTGTCTCTTTTGGAAACAGACCTAGGAGTGGAACTTTTGGTTTGTAGTGTGAAGGAAAAGCCGGGCTGGTCTAACAAGATAACTCACAAATCTAAGTATTGGAATACTGATCTGAGTTCTGCTAGACTAATTGTAAATCTAAGTTAATTAGTGTTGGTTTGCTGTTCATGTTTTTTGCTAGCCAGCTGGGTTTTCAAAGATACATATCTGGCTTTGGAATGTTGGTTTGCTGCCTCCCTGCCTCCACTTTTGTGATGATAATGCTGCTAAAGCTGTTCCATGCCTATTGGCTGAATACCCCAAGCTTGTACTTTACCCTATAAAACCTCACGTGCACATCTTGGAGGTGCTCAGAGCTTCGGAGCAGAAGCCCCTCTGAGCCCGCCGGCGTAATAAATCTGAGTACTCCAACCCTCCGAGTGGTGCTTGTTTCTTGACTGGCCTGTCGTTTCCGTAACAGTAGAAGAGATGCATGGTTAACTTTATTAGAAATTTCCAAAGAGTTTTCCAAATTAGTTGTACCATTTGATACTCCTACTAGCAATAAATGAGAGTTCCAGTTGATCCACATCCTCAGCAGTACTTGTTCTTTTTATTTACCCAATTCTAATAGCTATGAAGTAGTATCTCACTGAGGTTTTAATTTGCAATTCCCTGTAACTAATGATATTGAGCACCTTTTTATGTGCTATTGGTCATATGTATATCTTCTTTTGTGAATCATCTTTTCAGTTCTTTTGTTCATTTTTAGTCAGGATGCTTGTCTTTTTAATTGCTGGTTTGTAAGTAGTCTTCATATATTCTGATTAGAGTGCTAAGTCTGTGACTTGCTTTTTTCACTTTTTAACTGGAGGTTGCAAAGATTTTTCTTATAATTTTTTCCTCCTCTAAGCTTTAAAATTTTAGCTATTACATTTAGGTCTATGGTTTACAGATTTTGGGGCACAGTGTGAGATAGGGATCAAGGTATAGCTTTGTCTATCTTTAACGTTTATCCAGTCCTAGTATCATTTGTTGAAAATACATTTATTTTCACGTTGATTTGCATTGGTGCTTTATGAAAAATTAATTGGCAGTGTATATGTGCATCTATCTGGACTGTATTTAGTTCCTTATCTATGTGTATATCCTTATGCCAGTTTCCCAGTGTTCTAGATACTGTGGCTTTATAGTTAGTCTTGAAATTTGGTAGTGTTATACTTCCAAATTTGTTCATATTTTTCAAGCTTGAGCTTTGTTGTAGAAGTTGACTAGCTGATTCTAAAATGTATATGGAAAAGGAAAGGACCTAGAATAACCAAAACAAGGAACTACTGGATGCCAAGACTTAGTATAAAGGTATAGCAATCAAGACAGTATGGTATTGGCATAAGGGCAGACATATAGATCAGTGGATCAAGATAGAGTCCAGAAGTAGATCCATACATATATGGCCAGTTGATTTCAACAAAGGTGCCAAGATAATTAAATTGGAAAAAGACTACTCTTTAGTAAATGATGCTGGAACAATGAGACATTCCTATAAAAAAAAAAAAAAAAAGGCACCCCAGTCCTTACCTTGCATTATATAGAAAAATGAACTCAAAATGGGTTTTGGAGCTAAATATAAAAAAATTCAAAGAAAAATCTTTATGGCCCTTGAGTGGGCAAAGATTCTTTGCATAGAACACAAAAAGCATGAACCATTCAAGAAAAAAAAGTGATTGGATCCCATCAAAATGAAAATCTTCTGTTCTTTGGAAGACACTGTTAAGAAAGTGAAAATAAAAGCCACAGACTGGAAGAAAACAGCAGCAGTGTCTGCTCAGAGACTTGTATGTGAATGTTCATAGCAACTCTATTCATAATAGCTTGAGTCCGGAAACAACTCAGATGTCTGTCAACAGAGAAGTGGTAATCAGTGAAATACTACTTGGCAATAAAAAGAATAAACTGCTGTTATACACAAGAACATGAATGAAATTCAGAAACCTTATGTTGAGTGAAAGAATCCAGACATGAAAGAGTGCAATTTTCTGATTCTGTTTATATGAAGATCAAACAGGCAAAACAAGTGATCAGCAGTTGCCTATGATAGATTTGAAGGGGGCGCAAAGACATTTTCTGGAGTTTTCAAACATTCTATATCTTGATTGAGGTGGTGGTTACAGAGTCTATATATTTATTAAAATACTAAATTGTGCTTTTAAGATCTGTGTATTTCACTGTATGCAAATTTTGCCTCAGCTTAAAAAAATAGATTAATGTGAAACATTCTAGTTCGCCCCAATGTCTATCCTTCTCTCCTTCCATAATAATAGATGTCTTATGCAATGACCTGATATCTTAGGTCATTCTAATGGTCTGTCTGCAGATATTTACCAAGTAGCTCTGTAGGGGAAAAAAAAGTCCTGATTTGTAACATTTGCAGGTTTCCGTGATATAAATACTTCTACCGTGGCTGATTTAAGCTACCAACATGACATTACTGAACGCAGAGTTGGGAAGAGATGTGCACCATTGTATGGCATTTCTACCATACAGCTACAGTAGACTTAACCTCAAGAGCACAGGTAATAATAAAATACAGTAAAATAGTTAGGAAGTGATGAATTGTGAGTATTTCTTACCTTTGTAATCTCTTTCATTGTCAGTTTTGTTATTTAATTTTTAATAATCATCATAATTTTTAACAGCCAGCTCATGAAATTCCTGAAAATTAACATCTGGTTCCTATGAGCTGGTACAAGCCTGCTCTAGCAACCACTGGATCATTCTCATATAAGCAAATACTGAGACAGGGATTCATGTTCAAGTAACTTATTAAGAGCGTTATTTTCAGGAGAAACCTGTATGGGTGTGAGGGAAGCAGGGTAGGAAAGGGGAAAAAGGTTTTTTTTTTTAACCATTTTTAAACTGAAGTATAGTTAATTTACAATGTTGTGTTAGCTTCAAGTGTACAGCAAAATGATTGTTACATATATGTATTCTTTTTCAGATTCTTTTCCATTATAGGTTATTACAAGATATTGAATATAGTTCCCTGTGCCACACAGTAGGTCTTTTTTAGTTATTTTATATATAGTAGCATGTATATGTTAATCTCAAACTCCTAATTTATCCCTTCCCGCTACTTTCCCGTTTGGTAACCATAAGTTTGTTTTCTATGTCTGTGAGTCTATTTCTGTTTTGTAAATAAGTTTCTTTAAAAGAAGTTCAAATATAAAATTGGGTAGATGTTATAAACAAACATTTTACGGAAAGAAGGCACAAATGGTAAGTAAAGATATGAAAATACACTCAACTTCAAGGAAATGAAAATTAAAACTGTAACAAGATCTAATTTTATGCCCACCATGTGGGAAAAAACAGAATTGTGGCTCATACACTGATGGTATGAGTGTATTTTTATACCATCATACGATCATGGTACCATCATTTTTGAAATTGGCATTATAAACTAAAAAATAAAAATGATTGTATTTACACATGAATCATTGACATCTAAGGTCATAACTCTTTCAAAAGACACAGGTAATTCAAGACATCCATTGAAACAGAATTACTCATAATCAAAGGTGAAAATATACCATGACTATTTGTAGAAAACCAGTTGTTCTGCTTTTTTTTTTGAAAAACTGGAATTGTTAAGAGTTAGCATTTCTCTGTGCTACACTCTTACACTTCCTGCCTCTAACATCCTCAGCATGTATTTAGTTTCTCCTGTCAGATCAGAATTCTTGATCACTTTAAAGGCACAATGAGGTATACCCTCTCAATTTAGACTGGTAAGCAATCTTCCCAGTTAGGAGAACAACTGGGGACTTTTTTAATGCTGGCGGGGAACAGTCCCTCTCCACGCAGCAGTCCTTTGTGACTTCTTTGATGCAAGTGCTATGTGTTTATTCAATAGCCTTTAAGACACCTCTCATGGGCCAACAGTATATGCTTTAAAAGCTGCTTTGGGGGTGTGCAGGGAATACAGCTCAGTGGTAGAGTGTGTACCAAGCACACATGAGGTCCTGGGTTCAATCCCCAGTACCTCTATTAAAAATAAGTAAAGAAACTTAATTGCCTTTCCCTCTTAAAAAAAAAATAAACAGTTTTTTTTTTTTTTAAAGCTGCTTTAACCTTTCAGGCACATTTACCAGTTGCAAAGCAGAGAGAGAATTTTTAACTCAAAACTACCAAGCACTTGTGTCTTAAGTAATCAGAATAGTAATGAGAAAGGAGCAAAGGACCAAGACTCCCCAACCTTTTTCCTTCCCTGCATTTCTAAGTGACTGCCTCTCTAAGAAAGTCAGGTGTCTCTCAGCAGGGGAGATGGCAAGAGAAGGGAGTCACCAAGGAGATTCAGATTTCAATCCTATTACCAGCTTTTATTAAGAATTTGTCAAAACCAGGGCTAACTCCAGACTTTAAATTAGGCTTTTTTTTTTTTTAAACAAAAAGAGTGATGAAGTAGAAATTTTAGGACACCAAGAGACCTAGAGATCAATTTAAGCTTTCTGCTATTTAAAAAAAAAAAAATCTGGAAGTTATATCATGGGGACTTGTTTTCCCATTAAACACAACCAGAAAAGTAGACAGAATAAAAGAAGTAATTTCTCAGACATCAGGACAATAATCAGCACAGGGTAGTGATCTGAGAGAGATGGAAACGAGTGAGAGAAACCCTGTCATTATCCGGGCTTCCTCAGCAGAGGCAATTTGCAGGTGGCCCAGGGAGAGAAACCCAAACAGAGCATGATGATATCACAAAGCTAAGGAGATTGGAGTTCAGGAAAGCCAGGTATCTGGAATTCGCAGGTCAGAATACTGTAGAGCAGGCAGGGATTGGTGAACTATGGTTTGTGGACCAGTTCCAGACGTAGCCTCTTTTTGTACTGATCTGAGATAAGAATGATTTACACCTTTTTAAAGAGGTGTTTTTTGAAGACTATGTGGCAGAGCAAAGCCTAAAATATTTACTATCTGTCGCTTTCAGATAAAGTTTAGTGATCCCTGCTGATATGCAGAGAAAGAACTCCAGAACTCTGCAGAGCAATCCATTTTAGTCTTTGGCTGAATAGTGAGCTGCACATGTGTAGGTTAAATTTCCAGGAGGCCAGGCAAAGCACATCTGCAGGGAACTATAAGGTGAACAAGTCGCAGAGCCCACACAGTGCTGGGAGACATTCCAGTTTCATCCATCCAGAGAGAGGGGACCTCACTGAAAACTCCGTTTACTCAGTAGAGACTCCGCAAGGCTCACACCTCAATATGAAGGCTGAGATGACCCTAGAGTAAAGGCACACTGAATAGAAGAGTTAATAGAAGGGTTATCCTTCTCTTCTGAAATTTATTGTTCTGGTTGAAGTATTTGAAAAAAATCCCAGGCTCACACAGACAGCTGGAAAAGGGAGGAGTATTTTAATAACCTTTTTGAGCAATTGTGGATTTAAAAAAATCATTTTCTAATACACCAAAACTTGACAAGTAGTAGTTTCTTGCAATGTGGAGTGTAAAACTTTTTGAACTTTTTATACTTATTGCATTAAAACCCATTGGTCTGTCTTTCACTTCAAATAGATCTTTTTGCCATGCATAATTTTGTAAATCACTGAAAAATATTGGTTCATTTAGTCAGGCAGAGTTTCCAAATGTTGACATGTTTCATTGCATAGTATCAAAAAATCACATTCACTCATGCTACCACTACTGTTGTCAGAAAAGAATTTAAGTATTGGAAAGCTGTTGAGCTCATGATAGCAAATATAAATTTTCCAAAATTCAAATTTTCACCTATAAGCTTAAAATTTATCATTGGCAACAAATACTGTCAATTGTTTTTCTTAAAATTTGCAGACTCTATTTTTGAGAACGTGTCTGCCAAATATGCAAGTCTAAATAACCATGACTTGATTATTAGTCATTCTTTTTAAGTAAAAATGGAATCCCATGATAAAAGCAGCTAATTCAGCTAACAAGTCAAACAGTTGAGTTAACGTCCTACTCCTGTATACAGCAGAAGTGCTTCATACTTAATTGTCATTTCATTACACAAACTCTTAAATAAACGTGGACTAAAAGGTCAATATTTAATAAAATTAACAATTCTTATTTCTCCATCGAGGACATTTTAAAGGTGAATTTGGGTTGATTGATTCGGAGAGTGGGATGCCACCCCTGAGATTATGTTGCAGCATGTAAGACTCTGTCTTGCTAGCAGACTCACTCTCTGTGTCTTCCTCTCCTTGCTAACTTTGAAGAAGCAAGCTGCCATGAGTCCTACAGCCACAGGAAACAAATTCAGGTAACAGCTAATGGAGCTTGGAAGCAAACTCTTCCCCCATCGAGTCTCCCAGCGGACAGTCCTGGCTGACACCTTGATTGTAGCCTTACAGAAGACCCAGCTAAGCTGGGCCTAGACTTCTGGCCCACAGGAACTGTGAGGTAATACACGTGTGTTATTTTAAGCCACTGAGTTTGTGATTATTTGTTACAGAGCAGAGAAAACAAATACAGAAGCCATTCCAATATTTGATCAAGCTTCCAGCTTCTATGTGATTAAATTTATGATAATTCTAGTGGATCCTTTAATAAGGTACCTACTTCACACTTTCTTTACTAAAAAGCAGGTCCCTATGTCTAAGGTGATGTTATTCAGGATTCCATTATAAGTCAGCTATTCCATTGGTTCACTGATAGTGGTGTCACCAAAGGCATTATAGGCAGGCAATGCTAGCCATATATATAATATATATAATATAATACATATAGAATATGTATGAATCCCAGGAGGGATGAATTGCTGACCCTCCAGGGTGGAAGGAGATAGATATAATCATCTTGCCACCAAGTAGCTGTGGTTCTTTGGGAATGTAACATATCAGAGCCTTGGCATTGATCTCTGATGCTGACCTTTTGGACAAGCAGCAGCAGTAGTAGCTACATGAGCTTTGGCAAGAGGGAGCCCGTGTTGTTTTATTGGATGAATGAACAGCCTCCAATGCTGCCAAAGTGGCTACTGTGTTCCTGGGCACAATGTGCAAAGCATGATGTTGACAAGGACAGAAGTTGGCTGACCTCTACGGGAAGAGTTGTCTTATCCACCTGGTTGCTGAGTGCCTTCTCTGTAGCGGATGCTCATTGGTGGACATTGGCATGTGATGGAAAAAGCTGTATCCTTTGTTTCCACTCCCATAGGTCCATTTATGTGCTGCTTCTTCTTCAGGTCTTTGAATTTCCTTTCTAAGTCCATGACCAAAGCTGTTTACTACTGTTCACAAGTCCATATATATTCTTACTCAGGCCATCTCTCTTTTTACACCAAGGTGATGACCAGGTGCCCTGCTTGAAGCATTACGCACCCTGTCTTTGAAGCCCTCATCATTGTCTTTCCAGGGCCACCCCCTGAATGGGGTTCTAGTGCAACAGTAGTCTATTTTCAGCTGGAACCAAGATGTTGAGCTCGTCTGTGAACCAGGCCCAGGTTTTTTTTTTTCTTCTTTTATCAGCTGGTCATAGGATACTCCCTATTAGGTTATGGGTGTGAACTGATGGAGAAGCTTCAATTCAATATAAATAAGTGGCGTGGGGGCCTAGGCTTTTTCTTTGTGCAACTTCATTGTGTCTTTAAGACCTGCCATGATCCAGTCCCAATTGTACTGCTTCCATTGAGGGATGAATTGCTTTTACCATCTGAGTTTATGACTTGGTGAGTCTGGCTAAATATCCACCTTATGATAGGAAGCGCTGGTCTCTTAGTCACTTAATGTCCCATGGTTTGGCACTTAGTTTCTTTTTAGGATTCAGTAGTGTGCCAGGAGTTGCTTGTCAAATAATATACAGTTTCTTTGCAGAAGACAGTATATGGTCTGGCTCCAGAACTGTAGGAATCTATACTGTGACTCTGATTAGGACATAACAGAGACTCCTTACAGCATTTTAACTCACCACAGCAAACTCTTAGCACCATAGCATTTGCCAGGTCACGTAGACCAAGTGACATGCCTGTTCCTATCACAGTCTGACTTTATCTCTTGACAGGAGAAACTGCAAAGCATTGTGGCCACTTTTATGTATGTAATCTAGGCTAATCTCCTTTTCTCAAGATTTTTTATTTTATCATTTTCCCCCCCAATGTAAGGTAATATATTCACAGGTTCCAGGGATTAGAACGTGAACTGTTTTGGGAAGCCATTATTCTGTCTACTACAGGGTTGCTTCCAGATGTTATCTATCACGAATTTAGACACTGTGAACATTTGTAAAGGTATTTGTGTGTGTGTGTGTGTGTGTGTGTGTGTGTGTGTGTACATAAATATTTCTCTGGGATAAATGCCCGGGAGTACAATTACTGAGTCATATGGTAATTGCATATTTTGTTTTATAAGAAACTGCCAAATTGTTTTATATAGCGGCTGTAATATTTTACATTCCTACCACAGTGTGTGAGTGATCCGACATCTCTGCCTCCGTGTCAGTATTTGGCGTTGTCACTACTTTTTAATTTTAGCCAGTCTGTTACGTGTGTAGTGATAATCTCACCGTGGTTTTAATTTGCATTTCACTAATGGCTCTTTTCATGTGGATCTCAATTTTTAAAAAGGCATCAATCAGTATCATCTCTAACTCAGTGGTTAGTGATATTCAGTGCAGCATTTCTACTCAGGAATTTTAATTTTTATTGCAAACAAACAGGGGAGGGAAACACCGGGAAAGGCCTAAACCAGCCCGGCAGGGAGTTGTCGATGCACCTCCGTGTGGCGGTGGCCTCGGGGCCACTCTCTGTGGCCAGGGGACGCCGAGCCCGTGGGAGGCACGCTACTAATGAGTCCACTCAGAGCCGGGAAGAGAGAAGAGTCATGGAATCACGACTCCGCCGCCCCGCCCAGCCCGGGCGCTGACCCTCAGATGACCCCACCGGCTCAGCGGACCCAGCTTCCACCCCGAGCCCCGCGTTCCCGCCAACCCGAGGGCAGGCGCCGCGCCGCCGCGAGGGGGCGCCGCAGAGCGCGGAGGCGGCCGGCGGTGCCCATGGCGTCCCCGGGCGTTCCCGGCGGCGGCGGCGGCTCCTTGGGCCTCCTGGTCTGGCTCTTGCTCCTTCAGCCCCGGCTCAGTGAGGCCCAGGCGGGCAGGGAGGGGGCGCAGGGCAGGTCGGCGCCGCCTTCACTCTCTCCACCCCCACCGGAGGGCGGCCGCGAGGTCCCCCGGGCGCTCCCGTGGAAGCTGCCACCTCGAGGGATTCTGGGACCTTCGGGGGCCCTGGAATCCCGTATTGCTGCGGTAGTCCCCGATTTAGTGGGGTTTACGCTAGGTGACTCTGATTCCTACAAGGCTCTGATCCCTCCAAATACACCAGCACCAGAAGACAGCAAAGAGAAACAGCTCTTTCCTTCAGGTGATGTTTCTGGGCCCGGCCCGGCCTCAGGGAACTGGCCTGGTCTGAGGGGCAGGGGCCCCTGCCCTGGGGGAGGAGGCTCTCAGGGGGACATGGTTTTCCCTGGGGAGTTCTGGGTGGACCCAGCCCTGCCCTTGAGATCTGAGAGGCTGTGGTCATTCTCTGAGGAGTCTTAAGGAGTACAGATCTGCCTTGGGTGCCACAGCAGACATGCTGTTGGTCTGAGGGTCTGAGACTTCTGAGGATTATCTGGCCCTGGTGGTGGCAGTGTCAGCGGCTTTACTTTCAGTCCCCTCCCTTCATTGACTTGCTCTAGTATGCGGCCGTCGGATGGCCAGGATAGTTGGTGGAATGCCAGCCCGAGAGAAGAAGTGGCCTTGGCAGGTGAGCCTGCAGGTCAATAATCAACACATATGTGGAGGCTCCCTCATTGCCAGTCGGTGGGTGCTGACTGCGGCCCACTGCATATACGGGTGAGTGTTCCAGGCTCCTGGCTTGGGCTCCTGGTCAGGCTGTGTGACCTGGAGCCAGTCCCAACCCCTTCCTGAGCTTCCTCTTCCTCATCTGGAAAGGGTCACAGTCCCTGTTCTTCAAGCTGCCGTCAGAGGTAGGTGATGTTAGAACCCTTGGTAGCCTGGAAAGTCAAGACCTAAAATTGGGTTCAAAGCTACTTCTTTTAAGCTTGGGCTGATTAGCCTTCAAGCCAAGTGGCAAGAAGAGGGGAGAGATGCTAGTTGGGAGACTCTGTGGACAAAGACTTGCAAGGAGAAATAGTTAAGGAGAATGGACTGTGGTTGACCAATCTGGCTAGCTCAGTGGTCTCAGACTTTAATGAGCATGAGAACACCTTCAGAGCTTGTTAAAACAAGAATTGCCTGTCCCCAACCCTCAGAGTTTCTGATTCAGCAGATCAGGAGTGGGACCTGAGAATCTGCATTTCTAACAAGTTCCCAGGTGATGTTGATCCTGCTTATCTGGGGTCCAAACTTTGAGAACCACTGGATAGGGCAGCCCGGGGTATAGGAAGGTATGTGGCTTGGAGTGAGGGGAGGTGTCTGGTGAGTGGTGCTGGAGATAGGACTAGGCTGGGAAGAACGAGAAGATGTGGAAGGGGAGTGTAGAACCTCCAGGATCTCTCTACAGCCATGTGGAATACACAGTGAAGATGGGAGACATACGTTTGATGCACACCAGAAAGGCAATCGAGGTCCCAGTCCAAGACATCGTTATCCACAAAAATTATAATCCTGTTGGAATAACTGAACATGACATTGCCCTTGCTCTGCTTGCCTTCCCTGTGAATTATTCCTCGAACATCCAGCCTGTGTGCCTCCCTGAAAAGGCTTTCATGGTCCAAGATGGTACAGAGTGCTGGGTAACTGGATGGGGAAAACTGGATGAAAGAGGTGAGACTGTGAAGCAAGACTGCAGCAAACTCAGGGTGCCTGGAGCCCTGGTGCTGGCCTACAGGCTAAAGGGAGAGACAGGGAGGAGGGTGGAGAGATGCTGAGAGGGAGTGATTGGATGGTGTTACAAATTTCTATTAGTATGTCAGGACCTGGGGGCTTGGGTGACAAGCAAAGCTGGGGGTGGATTTTAATTTAGGGGTGTTAATCTGTCTGCTAATCTGACCTGTTGCAAACTAAAGTACCTGCCTTGGTGGATAAGGAGCTTCCTGTGATTGAGAAGAAGCCAGAGAACTCCTCTTAGTGAAATATAGGGCCTCCTATCCCTGGGGAGAGGCTGGATTTGGTAACTTCGGGGCACTACTTGCCTGAGAGTCTGATCCTGCTCTAAACTAAAGGCACTTCACTGATGTACAGGGCACTTGTCACTATTATTTATGATACTCAGAGTGACAGACACTTGGTTTTGATTCTTACCACCTCCTCTTAACCATGTCACCTCTGAGCCTCCTTTCCTCTAGTGCCTAATGGGGACAATATCAACTGCCCTAAGAGGGTGTCTGTACGTGAACACCCTGTATTGAGATGCAGAATAGGTACCGGGGCTGGTGTCCTGTCCCACTAAGCAGATCCACCTAATTTACTCCTAAATTATCTCTACAGAAGACCCAAATTCACCGACACCCCCGCTCCAGGAGGCTGAGCAAACCATTGTTCGCTATGAGAAATGCAACAAAATGCTCAAAGAAAAGTTGGGAAGTTACAGGGACATGGTCAAGAGGGGGACCATCTGTGGTTCCAGCTCCAAAGGAAAGGATTCCTGCCAGGTCAGTTCATGGGCCCTTTGCTGATCCTGATTTTGGTTGTCCTTGCAGATGTTGCTCACCCACAGGCAGAGGGGCCTGTGTTATCTAGCAGTGCCTCCATTCACCCTGTCTTTAAGTAGAGGGGATTCAAGGGGACAAGCTGCCAAGGCTCTGCCCGGCTGGCCTGACCTGATCCCTCAGTGGAGAGGACCTGAGGCTGCCTGAGGGGGAGACAGGGAGGAGGGGAGATTCAGGCATGAAATACCAGTAATACAAGTCACAAGTTATAACCCCTTCTTAGTGACAAGCAATATACACAAGTAAGGACTTTATTCATTATTAGTATCTCAGAGTATGCACCTTTTCTTTAAGAATGTTCAGTTTTTTGTACGCAGTTTTTTGATGATGTACACAAATTCCGTTGGTTAAATTTTTTCAGCGCTCAAATCTCATATTTACGGGAACCTAGGACAGGTGGAGCCTTAGTGGTACCTGGGGGAGCCCCATGAATGACCATCTCCCCAGGGCTTGCAGTGCATTAAGCCTATTCTGATGTTGATCCTCTTCCATCACTGTGTTTGTTTCTTTTTCTATCTCTAGGGAGATTCTGGGGGTCCCCTGGTCTGTGAAATTGATGATGCATGGATCCAGGTGGGGATTGTAAGCTGGGGCATTGGCTGTGGTCGCAGAGGGTATCCGGGAGTTTATACAGAAGTGAGTTTCTACAAGGATTGGGTCGTTGCTAGAGTGAGTCAGGCTTCTCGTCTGGACTCAGCAGGTGTCTTTATCCCACCTCTGTGTCTGGTGCTGCCCCTGGGCATCCTGGTGACCCCATGATCACCCCGACCCAGGGCCCTCCTGTTTCTGAGTCTCACACTAGCCCTGCCTCTGACTTCCACACTACTCAATGCCCTTCCTCAATTCCGTTTGGGATCCACTGACCCTGTGGAGATACACACGACAGAGACTGGCAGCAAGTCTGGAGCCCCAACATTGTCCCGGCCTGGAGCTCCCAGAACCTGCCTCATCCACGCCTGCAGCTTGGCTGTGCTCTGCCTGCCAGGAAGAGGCAGTTTCACCATCCCAATTAGATGGCCAGGTGACCTGCCAGGTGGAGCATAATGGCTCCTCAACATCTAGTGGAACATCTAGCAAAGAAGAGACAGCATCAACGGTGAAAGAGTGTTAGACCTGACACTTTCTCAAACCAGTCATCTCGATGATTTTTTGATCGGACTGAGGAGGCATCACCACATCCACATCTGACTCAGTTCTCTGGAGCTGGAAGAAGGTCCTGTGTTCCCCAGCGTGGATCCATATGTGAGTGGCCAGTTTCTGCCACACAAGCCTTCCAGGGGCAACTCAGTCTTGGAACCAGCCCCCTCCAACCCCAGGGCTCCAGTGGCCACACCCAGGCTGGTTGTGTTGAGGCATTAAGGAGTGTGGAGATTTCAGATGTCAACTGAATAAATGCTTGGAGTTTCTCGTGTGTTCTGAAGCTCAGGTCTCCTGAAGTTTGTGGGGTTGCACATAACATACTGTAGAAAACTAGTTTCTCCTTTAGCGGAGGGAGCTTTCCTGGCGTCCATGAAGCTCTGGAAGTTCAGAGATGGGGAGCCTGTGTCCCAGGATGGAAGTCTGACGCGTGTGTTAGGGGGTGGGTCCTGCGGCCTGAGCTCTGTTTAGGCATCAGCATCTCTGTAGCGGGGCTGATGGAGTTGAGTTTGGCAGCCTTTGTAATCAGGACCCCGGGAGCAAGAGGGCAGAGCCTGGGACGTGGCCCCCTCACCATCCCTGTACCTCTCTGTGCTGCCCTGTGACAGGCATGCCTGGTGGAGACCCCGTGGGCCTGTTGTCAAGACCCCTTGAGCCCAAAGAGCTGAGTTTCCACGAGGGGAGGGTGTAGGGAGGGCCTGGGTCTGTGTGTGTGTGTGTGTGTGTGTGTGTACGTACAGCTTCTTTTTCCTAATCAGCAGACCTAGTGTTCCATAGTCACCTGGACTGGCTGCTGGTCTCCCAGCCTCTGTCCCCTGTCTGGGATCACCCTGCCTGAGGGAGGCTGGGGCAGGACACTGTGCTTTTCAAATGCCAGTAGGTTATCGTTAATCCTAGTAAACACTACCGTGGTTTTACAGAAATGCGTGGTTGGGCAGACTTGGAGGCCTGTGTCTGGCTACGTTGCACTCTCGGGTGCAGCTTTCTTCCAGAACAAGCCACCTTGTTCTTTCCTGTGATGTTCTCTTCCTGGGAATGTCAGTATGGCTTCTCATTTCCTTCTCTCTTCCTCTTCATTGGCTAAGATCCAACAGAAGCAGTCAGTCCTCCCCAGGGCATCTCCTGTGGACTACCCTGGGCTGAGTAATGTGCTTTATTCTGGGCTCCCCTGACTCTCGTGGTCCTGAGCCCTTTCTTCTGTCTTGTTTCCACTGGGTGACTTTTCTGCTCAAGGTTGAAATCTGTATCATCCTTTTATTTTTTTCCCTCCAGCTCCAGGCTTGGAACAGAGCAAGACTTCAGGAAATATTTGTCAAATGTGTGAAAGGCTGGAAAAATGACTACTCACACCTTCTCTGTCACCTCACTGCTTTCTGTCAGTGCTCTCTCAGCTCATTGCTCTGTCCCTGCTTTTTCTTTCCAGGATGACTTGGCAAAGAGGGGAAACCTCAACTTGGAAGCAAGAGTTACAGGAAAAGTCCAAAGCTCTGGGAAGTTTATGGTCCCAGTGGGGGTGCCCTTTGTTATGCTGATACTAGAATGTCCTTTTCTTGTGGTGGGGGAGAGGAATTCAGTTTAAGCAGCTTAGTAACTGAGGGTCAGCCTCTGGCTACCAGAAAAGTCAGGCAGGGTCTCCCAGAAAGCAGAACACTAACCTCCAAGTAAATGATAGCCATTTTCACTCCTTCCAACTATTTGTGAAGTTTCTTTTGTGAATCAGGCACTGGGCTGTGGCCACAATGAGATGTGGCTCTCAGGTGGGAGGGAAGAAATGGTCCTTAGGATAACCTTTAGGTCAGGGGGCTGGTGGCTGAGCAAACCACCCTCTGAAAGAGACAGATAGCACAGAGAGAAGAGGAGGTTGAGAAGCGGGCATTGAGTTCTACCTAAATATTGGACTGCAAAGGAAAAGGAAACAAAACCAACAAAAATGCTGATGGATTCGCATCATTAGGAGAAGCGATGTATAGTAGTGAACACTCCTATTACCCAGATTGTGTTCTTGAAATGTGATTTCACACACAAGGAAACCAGGGCTCCTTGTAGCAATGGCTTGAAAAATGTCCAGGTGTTGGGCAGGAAATGTATGAAGTCAGCCTGAAATGTCCTGTCAGATGGTAACGGAGGTATCCAGATGACTAGGATCATGTCAAAGGGACTCAGGAGCAGGTTGGTTCAGGTACCTGCTGTGATGGGTGGCATTCCTGCTAAATCCCTGTTGCAGAAAAGTCACATGTATTTCCCAGGATCTGTGATTAACGTGGATCCTTATTTTATGTTTGTTTCTGGATAAAAACACCTAATTTCATACACTCTGTTGATTCAGTATCATTGAACTCATGGCCAACAGCGGTACAATTCATGCCTGTAGGAAGCTGACCTGACCTGACCCATGTGTGTTCTCTGCAATGTGCATCACAGGCTGGAGTCCTTGAGCACCAGACAGCACTTCAGCAATTTGCAGGGGGCCATGCTAAACAGTGAAATCACCAACAAAAAGCAGAAAAATGCACAAACGTGGCACTACTTTTGTGGACTGGGAACAGGGCATCTGATTACACCATGAGAGCTGAAACGAGGAGACTCATCTCTGACCTCAGCTGAGAACATTGCTTGCATTGTTTCTGCTGAGAAACGTAATGTCATTTTTATCTTTTTCCTCTTACTTTATTGTTGGTTGTGACCTACTTGATTAGGTTGTACTTTGGTCTAGATTTCTTCATGTTTCTTTGTTTGTTGATCGTTGAGTTTATTGGATGTCTGGGGTTATAGTTTTTTAAATCAAATTTGCAAAATATTTGGCCTTTATTTCTTTAAATATCTCCCACCCCTGACCCCAGCCCTGCAACTTGCTTTTGTGAACTCTAGGGACACATAAATTAGGCCACAGGTCACATGCTCTATTTGTTATTGTCTTTTCTCTCTGTGTTTGATTTTAGAGTTTTAAAAAAGTTGTCATGTCTTTGAGCTCACTAATCTCTTCCACTGCGATGTTTTATATAAAGTCAATCCTATGATCAGTGTGTTTTCTCATCTCACAAAGGGTTGTTTTTATATCTACACGTTTGATTTGGGTCTTTTCACGTCTTCAGCATCTCTACCTAACGTTTGTGGGTGTGTGTATGACTACAGTTCTAATAGCTGTTTTAGTAATCTTGGGTTGTATTGTCATGCTCCTTGAATGGTGAGTATTGTTTGATTAGGTACCAGGCATTGTGACCTTTACCTGGTGCTTGATATTTTCCTAGAAATAGTCTTGGGCTTTATTTTGGGATGCAGTAAAATTACTAGGAAACTGATATATTCTGGTCTTGTTTTATATTTTTTGGAAGGGCTGGATTGAGACTCAGCCTAGGGATGATTAGTCGCTGTTGCTAAGGCAAGACCTTCCTATACAGGCTACAGAGTGTTCTGGGCATCTTGAGGTTTCCAGTCTGGCTGACGGGAACAGGCACTGTTCCTGGTCGTGGGTGAGCACCAGGCATTGTTACTCGAATCCTTTGAGGAGATTATTTTTCTGGCTTCAGGGAGCTTCTTCACATTCATGCACTGACCAGCGCTCAGGTCAGCACTGAAGGGGGTGCCTCCGCTGATCCCCAGAGCTGTCTCTGTGCATAACTCCCTCTGTT
Organism: Camelus ferus; assembly: GCF_009834535.1. NCBI lineage: Eukaryota > Metazoa > Chordata > Mammalia > Artiodactyla > Camelidae > Camelus > Camelus ferus. The sequence continues at coordinate 27,670,133 of NC_045712.1, forward strand.
CTGTGTTCTGTCTGCAGAGATACCTTGGCGTGTCCCACCCCTCAGCTTCACCTGCTCCCCTCGGGAGCCTGCTGGATTCTGCCCAGGCTCCCTCTCTGTCAGCACTGCGGCCTGGAACCTCTTTCCAGGCAGTAAGCAGAGGCAATAGTAGGGGCTCACCCCATCCAACAGCAGTCTTGTTCCTTGTGGCCTGGTGTCCAGTGTCTTGAAAACTGTTTCATATTTTTGTCATTTTTGGTTGTTTCAGGTGACACAGGGAAGGACAATGCCTGTTAGTCTATCTTGGCCATAGGAGAAGTCAACATATGCATTTAATAAGAGTCTCTAATAACTAAAAAAGTTTATCATATCTTTGTTTCCTCTCCCTTTTCACCCTGCAATATCCCTTTGTCTTGTATTTCATTCAGTCTTACCAGAATGTTGTCTCTTACTAAGCTTTTCAAATAACAAAATTCAGGTTGTGTCAATCCTCTCAGTAATTTTTCTCTGTTTTGTTGATTCCTGCTCATGTTTCCCATTATTTCCTCTCTTCTCTCAAAGCCTTTCTTTAAGAGTACAGCTTTGATCTTTCCCCCATTTTGAGTTGAATTTTCAGCTCATTTGTTATCAGTTTTCTTTATTTTCTGATACAGTGGGAGCTACCAGTTACTTTCCAGGAATGCAGTGGCTGTATCACATTGGATTTCGTGGGTAGTGCTTCCTTTTTTTTTTTTTTTTTAAATTCACTTTATTTAATTACTTTTAGAAACTTTATTTTTTTGGAGGGGGTGGTAATTAGGTTTGTTTATTTACTTATTTAATATGGAGGTACCGGGGATTGAACCCAGGACCTCATGCATGCTGGGCATGCACTCTACCACCTAGCTATACCCTCTCCCTGCGTAGTGCTTTCATTGGCAATGATCTCTAAAGTCATATCTCCCTCCTGATTACCCTTTATATCAGAGGACCACTGGCTAGGGTTTTGACTTTATTTCAGAAATACGGGATTTTTAAAAAGTTGATTTTAATATTATTGATGTGTGGCTCATGAAGAGAATGTGTATTGCATGGATTCCTTGAGATAATTGGTCTTCCGTTGTGGCCTTGATTCTGAATATTCCCTATGTGTTTATTCACAGAATGAGTGTTCTCTGTTCATAGTTGTAAATGCAGCATCTTGCTATTAGGTCTAGATAATGTGTTCTGAGAGTCAAACATTCTATACTTTTGCTTAATTTTGCATATGTAAGTTATCAGCTTTGAAGAAGATGTATCATAGCATCAGTTTCCCATAAATTGGTCATCTTTGTTCCACCTTAAAGGCTTGTCATTGCATCTTCTCATTGGTGTCTTTTCCTTACTGTATGTTACTCCCTCTGTCCTTGATACAATCTCTGCCTTGAAAGCTGTGATCCAATAACCAAATTGCTCTCCCAGCTTTCTGTTACACCAGTATGCATGTTACTTCCTGTGCCTTTATTTCCCAGGTATCTGCATCTCTTTGTGGTAAATTTGTCTCCTAGAAAGTCTATTTCTGGACCTTATGTTTTCCACCAATTTGAAAGTCATATATTGTTTAGTATGATCAACCCACTCACGCTTATCACAGATGCGATTATATCCGGGCTCAAAACTGCCATTTTGTTCAGTAGTCTGTATTTACCATACTTTCGTTTTCCTTTTATCCTGGCAGATTGTTTTTGTTTTTTTTTTTTTTATGACTCCAGTTATTAGATGCTGGTGAGGTATATATAATTCAGAAGGTCTCTACTTTAGGGTTGAGGAATTAATTTCATGTTCAACGTCCTTAAGAGCACAATTTAGATTGGTTGGATAAGCTTGAGGTGAAGATTTTTCCGATGCTGCCGAGGCCCTGTGTTCCCGCCAACAGGAAGGCAGGCGCGGAGCCGCCGCGAGGGGGCGCGGAGAGCGCGGTGCTGCGAGAGGTGCCCATGGCGTCCCCAAGCGTGCCCTGCAGGGGTGGAGGCTCCATGCACGTACTGGTCTGGTTGCTGGTCCTTTGGCTCCTGGTCCTTCATACTGAGCTCAGTGAGACCGGGGCAGACCGTGATTGGGCAGGACTGGGCCTGGCTGTTCACATGGGTGCTGGGCTTGGGGAGGGGCGGTGGAATTTCGGGGGCGGGGGTTGGGGAGGTGGAGTTTGGGTGGGGGTGGGGGGGGTGGGGAGGGTGAGATGGGAAGAGGCCACGACGAAGGGGCAGGCTCAGGCCAGCTCCATTCTCACTGGTGTCTCATCTTCCCCAGGTGAGGGTGACAGCCCCAAGGAGGATTCTGCAATGAGTCCGGCAATCCCAGAGGCCCCCTCAGCTCCAGGACACCCGAAATCCCGGAAGTTTCCAGTGCCCACTGTAGCTCCAGGGCCAGCTGCAGCCACAGTGGGGGCGGCTTTCGAATCCAGCCAGACTCCTGTATTTGAAGGGTTGTCTCTTAAAGGTACTGCTTCTACACGGGACTGTAAGGCCTGCCTAGGAAGCCAGTAGGGGTCACTGCCTGGCTGTGGGTTTGAAAGGTCAAAAGATTCTGAATGGTTTGAGAGGAAACCTGGCTCTATCCTCAGGGTGGAGGTAGAAGTGGTGGAGGCGGTGGTGTTGGAGGAGGTGGAGGTGGAGGTTGAGGAATTGGTAGGAGGGAGACAGTGGTGTCACCTCCTGTCCCTCTTCTTACTGAGCCAAGGAAGATGTATCCATCGGGATATGAGGATAATTGATGGAATGCCAGCCCCGAAAAGAAGGTGGCCCTGGCAGGTGAGCCTGCAGACGGGAGGAGTTCACAGATGCGGAGGTTCCCTCTTTGCCCCACGGTGGGTGCTGACTGCAGGTCACTGTGTAAATAGGTGAGTGTTTGGGTAAATAGGTAAGTGTTTGGGGATGTAGGTTGGGCTACTGGTTGGGCTGCACGACATGGAGCCAGTCCTAACCCTCACCTGAGCTTTCTCTTCCTCATTTAAAATCAGATTACAGCCCCTAGCTTGTATTCAGTAGAAGTAAAAGATGAATTTTGCATTTCTTCCAAGATCTCAGGTGCTGCTGTGGTGGTTCTGGGATATCAATGGAGAATCACTGCCTTGAGAGGTTAGGGGTTTATCGATGGGATGTGATTTAGAGTGAGAAAATGGCCTATGGCTCGTGTAGGAGATGGCATGAGGCTGGGAGGAACATGGAAGGGGTGGAGGGGAGTGCAGACCCTCCAGCATCTCTGTGAGGGGCTTGTCCTCTTCCCGCAGCTATGAGATATACGAAGTGAAGCTGGGAAGTACGTGGTTACATGCAGATTCCCCAGATGCAGTGGTCGTTACAGCCAAAGACATCTATCGCCATAGTGGGTATAATCGGACTGCTTACATTCACGACATTGCCGTTATTAAGTTGAACTCCTCTGTGAGTTATTCCTCATCCATCCAGCCAGTGTGCCTCCCAGAAAAGGATTTTGAAGTGCTACCTGGGACACAGTGCTGGGTGACTGGATGGGGGCGAACAATTGAAAACGGTGAGACTGGCAGACAGGATCTGGGGTGGGGGGCAGCCTGGTGCCCAGGGGTTGGGCTACAGACTGAAGGGAGGGTCAGCGAGGCTGGTTCTCTAACAGGCGGGTGCGGGAGGAAGCGGAGGGGATGCTGGCAGGTTGTGACTGAAGTGCATGAGCAGTTTCTGTAGTTGTGTTAGGACCTGGGGGCCTGGGTCCAGGTAGGGTGGGTTCTCTCCAGGGTGGATTTCAGGTCTCCCATTCAGAGCCGTCCTTCTCTGGAATGACCTGCCAGGGGGCAGGGAGCTTGTTGTGCCTGGGGTGTAGGTGTAGCCAGAGCAGCCCTGTTGGTGTGTCTGTGAGGCCCCTTATGTGGAAGGAGGCTGGTCTGGCAGCTTTGGTCACTAGCTGTCCTAGAGTCTGTGAACCTGCTGCGTGCAGGGCCCTGTCACTGTTACTACAGATACTCAGAGTGACAGACACCTGGGTTTGTATCAGGCTGGTAAGGCCTTGCCTCTTCCTGTCCTGAAGTGTTCCTCCTCCTGTCTTGCTTTGCTTCTCACCTCCTTGGCTCCTCATGCCAACATTTGGCTTGTTTCCTTCTGAGCTAATAGGGACGATATCTACTGTCCTTCCTTCATCTCAGGAGGCATCAGGGTGTGACTGCGCTGATCATGACGCACTGTGCGCTCTGGGGGCCTCTGTCCTGTTCCACTCATGCAGGGTCTCTTATTCTTGAATTGCCTCTTTCAGTACCATCATCAAGGCCACCTGATCTTCAGGAGATTGAGCAAACCATTCTTCAACTGGAGAAATGTAATGAGATGGCCCAGGAAGCAGCGAATATGTCTGACCAACTAGTGCGAAAAGGAATGATCTGTGGCCATAACAAAGAGAGGGGAGGTCCCTGCAGGGTGAGTTTGTGGGTCCCTTGCTGCATCTACATTGATATCTCCCCTCAAAATTCCCTCTTTCCCAGGGTCAGGGCTTGGGTTATTCGCTACCTCCTCGTTTCATCCTTTAATTAGGAGAGATCAGGAGAGACTTCTCATCACTCCCCTGAGCTGACCTGGCCTGTGCCTCCAAAAGGGAGCAGCCCTCACATCCTGGGGGTGCTGCCAGGGTGGGTGGGATTGAGGATGATAATGATAATAATGTAAGTTCCTGTACCTGAGTTCCTTCTTTGGGGCACTTACTGTGCCAGTGTGAGAATTCACCCACATTAGCTCAGTTAATCATGTCACAACCCTGCAACGTACACATCATACATGTTATCATACCAATGTGGTCCCTCCAGAGACAGTAATTCCAGGTCCTCCTGTGAGTGGATTTAGGACAACTGGGCCCACAGTCTCCCCTCTGCACCAAGCTGCCTTTCTGAGCAGGGAGCATTTAAGCTCAGTCTTAGAGGATTTGGATTCTGGAGAGAGAGAGAACAACACAGTTGGGAGGAGGAACAGCAAGTACAGTGGCTCAGAGGTTGGAGGGAACTTGTCATGTTTAGGGACATGTTAAGGGTCTGGAGCAATGAGGGGGCAGATATGGCCAGAGAAGGGGGTTGGAGTCAGAATATGTGTGGCCTGGAATGCTGTGCTGTGTTTCCCGGTGCCGTCCATGCAGGACTGGAGGCCAGGAGTTTGTAGGCAATGTAGCAATGGTGTTGTAGGCATGTAGGCGATGGTGTTGATCCCAGGCAGGACCTGGGGCGGAGGGGCTGGTGAAGGGGTTGTGTTTGAGGCGGAGTCGTCAGGTGTTGGTGACTGACTGCAGGTGAGGGAGGGGATGAGGGAGAGCTGAGGACTGTTGAGTTTCTGACTGAGTGGTTGGGGTTGGAGGTTAGTTTCCAGGTGATGGGATGTTTGGAGAGGATCCTGGGGAAAGGGTCAGGGCAGTGGAAGCCTAGGGGGCACTGGATGACAATGTGAGTATATTAGCTACAATGCTGATGTACCAGGGCCTGCTGGTTTAATTGCTCCTGTGCATCTCGGAACACCTGGAAAGAGTGGTATTTCTCAGATGATGTTAAAGTTTTCAACTCTCCAATCTCATTCACAGAAACCTGGGCTTGGTTGGTACCTGGGGAAGGACCTGGGTGACTGTGTCCCAAGTGCCTTGCTGTAATCAGCCTGTTCTGATGTTGGTTGCCTTCCATTCCTGTGTTTCTTTTTTTTTCTGCAGGGAGATTCTGGGGGTCCCCTGGTCTGTCAGTGTAATGACTCATGGGTCCAGGTGGGGATTGTGAGCTGGGCTGTTCGCTGTGGTATCAAAGAAGTGCCTGCAGTTTATACAGATGTTAGGTTCTACAAGGATTGGGTCATTAATCAAGTTACTAAGGTGTCCTCCTGTGGCGCAGCAGGTGTCTTTATCCCACTTCTGTGTCTGGTGCTGCCCTTGGGCATCCTGGTGACGCCATGATACCCTGTCTCAGGGCCCTCCTGTTTCTGAGTCTCACACTAGCCCTGCCTCTGACCTCCACACTACTCAATGCCCTTCCTCGATTCTGTTTGGGATCCACTGACCCTGTGGAGATACACACGACAGAGACTGGCAGCAAGTGTGGAGCCCCGACATTGTCCCGGCCTGGAGATCCTGGGACCTGCCTCATCCACACCTGCAGCTTGGCTGTGCTCTGCCTGCCAGGAAGGAGGCAGTGACACCATCCCAGCAGGGTGGCCAGGTGATCTGCCAGGTGGAGTGTAATGGCTCCTCAACATCTAGTGGAACATCTAGCAAAGAAGAGACAGCATCAACGGTGAAACAGCATTAGACCTGACACTTTCTCAAGCCAGCCATCTCGATGATTTTTTGATCGGACTGAGGAGGCATCACCACGTCCACATCTGACTCAGTTCTCTGGAGCTGGAAGAAGGTCCTGTGTGGATCCATCTGTGAGTGGCCAGCTTCTGCCACACAAACCACCAGGGGCAACTCAGTCTTGGAACCACCCCCCACCAGGGGTCCAGTGGCCACACCCAGGCTCACCACTGGTTGTGTTGAGGCATTAAGGAGTGTGGAGATTTCAGATGTCAACTGAATAAATGCTTGGAGTTTCTCGTGTGTTCTGAAGCTCAGGTCTCCTGAAGTTTGTGGGGTTGCACATAACATACTGTAGAAAACTAGTTTCTCCTTTAGCTGAGGGAGCTTTCCTGGCGTCCATGAAGCTCTGGAAGTTCAGAGATGGGGAGCCTGTGTCCCAGGACGGAAGTCTGACGCCTGTGTTCGGGGGTGGGTCCTGCGGCCTGAGCTCTGTTTAGGCATCAGCGTCTCTGTAGCGGGGCTGATGTAGTTGAGTTTGGCAGCCTCTGTAATCAGGACCCCGGGAGCAAGAGGGCAGAGCCTGGGACGTGGCCCCCTCACTGCCCCGTACCTCTCTGTACTGCCCCTTGACAGGCATGCCTGGTGGAGACCCCGTGGGCCTGTTGTCAAAACCCTTTGAGCCCAAAGAGCTGAGTCTCCACGAGGGGAGGGTGTAGGGAGGGCCTGGCTCTGTGTGTGTGTGTGTGTGTGTGTGTACAGCGTCTTTGTCCCAGTCAGCACACCTAGTGTCCCATAGTCACCTGGACTGGCTGCTGATCTTCCTCTCGGTTCTGGGTTGATATTGATTGATTGAGTATTCCTCTTATGGGCTGTATTGTCATGCTCCTTGAATGGTGAGTATTGTTTGATTAGGTACCAGGCATTGTGACCTTTACCTGGTGCTTGGTATTTTCCTAGAAATAGTCTTGGGCTTTATTTTGGGATGCAGTTAAATTACTAGGAAACTGATATATTCTGGTCTTGTTTTACATTTTTTTGGAAGGGCTGGATTGAGACTCAGCCTAGGGATGATTAGTCGCTGTTGCTAAGGCAAGACCTTCCTGTACAGGCTACAGAGTGTTCTGGGCATCTTGAGGTTTCCAGTCTGGCTGACGGGAACAGGCACTGTTCCTGGTCGTGGGTGCGCACCAGGCATTGTTACTCGAATCCTTTGAGGAGGTTATTTTTCTGGCTTCAGGGAGCTTCTTCACATTCATGCACTGACCAGTGCTCAGCCCAAAACTGAAAGTGGTGCCTCCCCTGATCTCTGAGGCTGTCTCTCTGTGTGTAACTTCCTCTGTCCTGTGTTCTGTCTGCGGAGATGCCTTAGCGTGTACCCCCCCTCAGCTTCACCTGCTCCCCTTGGGAGCCTGCTGGGTTCTGCCCAGGCTCTGTCTCTGCACTGCGGTTGGAACCTCTCTCCAGGCAGTAAGCAGAGGCAATGGTAGGGCTCACCCCATGCATCAGCAGTCTTGCTCCTTGTGGCCTGATGTCCAGTGTCTTGAAAACTGTTGTTTCATATTTTTGTCATTTTTGGTTTGAAACGGTGGGAAGGATAATGCCTATTAATGTATCTTAGCTTTAGAAGAAAGTAACATATTCATTTAATAATATTTTGTAATAATGAAAAAGAGTCAGTCATATGTCTACGTTGCTTTTCTTTTTCACCATGTGATTTGGTTTCTCTCTTGTAGTGTTTCATTCGGTCTTACTAGAATGTTGTCTCTTACTAAGCTTTTCAAAGCTCAGAGTCCTGGCTGTGTCAGTCCTCTCACTGACTTTTGTTTATTGATTGATTTCTGCTTCTGTTTTCCATGACTTCCTCCCTTCTTCCAAACTCTTTCTTTGAGATTATTCCATTGATCTTGTCCCCATTTAGCTGAATTTTTAGCTCATTTGTTACCAGTTTTCTTTATTTTCTGATACAGTGAAAGCTATCAATTACTTTCACGTAGGATTGCACAGGTAGTGCTTTTGTTGGCAATGATCTCTCTAGAGTCATGTTTCCTTCCTGATTTCCTTTTTAAAGGAGGGCCATTGGTTATGGTTTTGAGTTTGTTTCAGAAATATGAGATTTTTAAAGCTTGATTTTCATATTGTTGATGTGTGGCTCATGAAGAGAATGTGTATCACACGGATTCCTTGAGATAACTAGTCTTCCGTTGTGGCCTTGATTCTAAATACGTCCTATGTGTTTATTCAGAATGAGTGTTCTCTGTTGATAGTTGTAAAATTGATCATATGGCTACTAAGTCAAGATGATGAATTTTGAGAGTTGAATATTCTATATTAATGCTCACTTTTGCCTATGTAAGCGATCAGCTTCCCAAGAGGAGTGTATCAAAGCATCAGTGTCCCATAAGTTGGTCACCTTTGCTCTACCTGTTAAAGGCTTGTCATGCGTCTTCTCACTGGTGTCCTGTTCTTACTGTATGGGACTCCCTCTGTCCTCGATACAATCTTTGCCTTAAATGTTATGATCTGATAACCAAATTGCTATGGCAGTTTTGGTTTGCTCCAGATCGGCCTAGCATTTTGCTTTCTGTCCCGTTTATCCGACATGTGTACCTGTAGCTCTTTCTTGTAAATTTGTCTTCTCAGAGAGTCTACTTCTGGAGCTCACTTTCCCTCCAATCTGAAAGTTCTTGTTTTTTCTGGTGTGTTTCCCCCAGTTATGCTCATTATAGACACTGCTATAGTCGAACACTAAACTTCCGTTTTGTTCTGTGTTTTCTACTTCCCATACTTTTGTTTTTCTTTTTCTTTTTCATTGGGCATTGCGCATACTGCATTTTCCTTCACTCTCTCTCTCTCTTTTATTTTTTTCATTTTTTAAAGATCGCGCTGAGGTATCTAATCCGGAATATGTGCACTTCAAAGTGGAGAAATTAATTTCATGTTCAAGGGTCTTAAGAGCACAACCAAGAATAGGTTTTGGTTGAATCTGCAGGAGGTGAAGATCCTGGAGGAGGAGCTTTCCGGTTCTGCCTTGGGCCCCGGGCTCCCGCCAACAGGAGGCAGGAGCCGAGCGGCCGCCAGGGGGCGCCACAGGGAGCGGAAGCGGCCAGAGGGTCCCATGGCGTCCCCAGGTGTCCTCCGCAGCGGCGGCGTCTCCCTGGGCCTCCTGCTCTGGCTCCTGCTCCTTCAGCCCCGGCTCAGTGAGGTCCAGAAGAGCAGGAGTCAGAGGAGGCTGGGCTGGGCTGCTCGCTTGGGGGCTGGCGGTAGGAGTTGAGGATGGGGAAGTTTCCTTGGCAAGAGGCCAGTGATGGGGGGGGGGGGGCGGGCTCCGGCCAGCTCCTTTCTCACTGGTGTCTCATCTTCCCCAGGTGAGGGTGGCCGACTCAAGGAGGATTCTGCAATGAGCCGGGCAATCCCGGAGGCCCCCTCAGCTCCAGGACACCCGAAATCCCCGAAGATTCCAGTACCCACTCTATCTCCTGTGCTGCCCACACCCACAGCAGGAGAGGCTTTGGAATCCAGCCAGAAACCTGTAAATGGAGGGGGGCCCCCTCAAGGTAAGACCTCTGCATAGGGCTGTACAGGCCCGCCTGGGATCCAGTGGGGCATGCGGCCTGGCCTGGAGGGGTCTAAGGGTCGGAGGGTTCTGGAGGCTTTGAGAGGAAGCGTGGCTCTGCCCTGGGAGTGCGGGGTGGTGGTGGTGGAGGCGGAGGTAGTGGCGATGAGTGGGGAAGGGAGGCAACAGCTTCACCTTCCGTCCTCCTTTTACTGAGCCAAGCAGCATGTGGTCATCGGACTTCAAGGATAGTTGGTGGAATGCCCGCCAGAGAGAGAAAGTGGCCCTGGCAGGTGAGCCTGCAGATCAATGATCAACACATATGCGGAGGCTCCCTCATTGGCCCACAGTGGGTGCTGACCGCTGCCCACTGCATATTTGGGTGAGTGCTTCAGGCTCTGGCTTTGGGTTCCTGGTCAGGTTGTCTGCAGTGGAGCCATCCCTGTCCCATTCCTCCTCTGTATCTGAAAAAAAGGTCACGGCCCCTAGTTTGTGTTCAGTAGGAATGAGACCTGAAAGTTTGCATTTCTGGCAAGATCCCAGGTGCTGCTGCTGGTGGTCCTGGGAACTCACTTGAAGAATTACTAACCCAAGTGGTTAAGTGTCTGTGGAGAGGATGGGGTTTGGAGGGAGAAATGGCTGATGGCTGGTGTAGGAGATGGGATGAGGCCGGGAGGAACATGGAAGGGGTGGAGGGGAGTGTAGACCCTCCAGCATCTCCGTGAGAGTCTTGTCCTCTTCCCGCAGCTATGAGGAATATACGGTGAAGCTGGGAGTCATATTTTTACGTTCGAATCCCAAGAATGCAATGGTCATTCCGGTTCGGGACATCGTTTGCCATAGCCATTATGATGTTAGAACCTTGAGTAATGACATTGCCCTTGCTCTGCTGGCCTTCTCTGTGAATTATTCCTCATCCATCCAGCCAGTGTGCCTCCCAGAAAAGCATTTTGAAGCAAACGCTGGGACCCGGTGCTGGGTGACTGGATGGGGGCAAACAACTGAAAATGGTGAGACTGGCAGACAGGATCTGGGGTGGGTGCAGCCTGGTGCCCCAGGGGTTGGGCTTCAGACTGAAGGGAGGGTCAGCGAGGCTGGTTCTCTAAGAGGCGGGTGTGGGAGGAAGCGGAGGGGATGCTGGCAGGTTGTGACTGAAGTGCATGAGCAGTTTCTGTAGTTGTGTTAGGACCTGGGGGCCTGGGTCCAGGTAGGGTGGGTTCTCTCCAGGGTGGATTTCAGGTCTCCCATTCAGAGCCGTCCTTCTCTGGAATGACCTGCCAGGGGGCAGGGAGCTTGTTGTGCCTGGGGTGTAGGTATAGCCAGAGCAGCCCTGTTGGTGTGTCTGTGAGGCCCCTTATGTGGAAGGAGGCTGGTCTGGCAGCTTTGGTCACTAGCTGTCCTAGAGTCTGTGAACCTGCTGCGTGCAGGGCCCTGTCACTGTTACTACAGATACTCAGAGTGACAGACACCTGGGTTTGTATCAGGCTGGTAAGGCCTTGCCTCTTCCTGTCCTGAAGTGTTCCTCCTCCTGTCTTGCTTTGCTTCTCACCTCCTTGGCTCCTCATGCCAACATTTGGCTTGTTTCCTTCTGAGCTAATAGGGACGATATCTACTGTCCTTCCTTCATCTCAGGAGGCATCAGGGTGTGACTGCGCTGATCATGACGCACTGTGCGCTCTGGGGGCCTCCGTCCTGTTCCACTCATGCAGGCTGTCTTACTCCTGACTTGTCTCTCTGTAGCATCAGTACTGCCAGATGTTCTTCAGGAGACTGAGCAAATTCTTCTTCACCGCAAAGAATGTAATCAGAGGATGCAGGCAAAATTAAGATTCCGTCGCACACTAGTTCGAAAAGGGATGATCTGTGGCTATCACGAAAAGATGAAAAGTCCGTGCAAGGTGAGTTTGTGGGTCCCTTGCTGCTCTGCATTGATGTGGTCCCCTCAAAGTCCTCTCATCTCCCAGGGGCGGAGCCTAGGTTATTTGCCACCTCCTTGTTTCAGACTTTAGTGAAGGAGATTCAGGGGAGAATCCCTCATGGCTCTCCTGAGCTGGCCTGGCTTGTTCCTTCAAAGGGAGCAGCCCTAACGTTCTGGGGCGGGGCTGCCAGGGAAGGTGAAGTTGAGGATGACAATAATAGAAGTTCCTGTCACTGAGTTTCTCCTATGGGGCACTTACCATGCCAATGATAACATTACTCAGTTATCCACATATATCCGTGCAACATAAACATTATACATGTTATTATACAGATGCGTTCCCTCCAGAGACGTTAATTCAAGGTCCCCCTGGGAGTAGGGGTAGGATTCCTGGGCCCTCACTCTCTCCTCTGCACCAGGCTGCCATCCTGAGCTGAGAGCATTTGACTTGGTCTTAGAGCAGGAGTATTTGAATTCTGGAAAGAGGAGAACAGAACTGTTGGCTGAGGGAGCAGCAAATACAGCAGCTCAGAATCAAAGGGAACTTGTTTAGGGAGCATGATAGAGATCTGGTGCAGTGAGTTTTCAAATATGGACAAAGAAGGGATTTGGAGTATAGAATGTGTAGCTCAGAATGCTGTGCTGTGTTTGCAGGTGCCGTCCATGCAGGACTGGGGGCAGGTTTTTTTCACTATGTAGGCGATGGTGTTGATCCCAGGCAGGACCTGGGGTGGAGGGGTCGGTGAAGGGGTTGTGTTTGAGGTAGAGTTGTCAGGTGTTGGTGACTGACTGCAGGTGAGGCAAGGGGTGAGGGAGAGCTGAGGACTGTTGAGTTTCTGACTGAGTGGTTGGGGTTGGAGGTTAGTTTCCAGGTGATGGGATGTTTGGAGAGGGTCCTGGGGAAGGGGTCAGGGCAGTGGAAGCCTAGGGGGCACTGGATGACAGTGTGTATATCAGCCGCAGTCCTGATGTACCGGGGTTGTTGGTTTAATTGCTTCTGTGCATCCTGGAGCACCTGAGAAGGAGTGGTATTTCGCAGATGATGTTAAAGTTTTCAACTCTCCAATCTCATTGACAGATATCTGGTTCTGGTGGGTACCTGGGGAAGGACCTGGGTGTCTGTGTCACTAGTAACTTGCTCTCCTTGCTCTCGATCAGCCTGTTCTGACATTGATACCTTCCATTCCTGTGTTTCTATATTTTTTTTTCTGCAGGGAGATTCTGGGGGTCCTCTGGTCTGTGAATTTAATGACTTATGGGTCCAGGTGGGAATTGTGAGCTGGGGTGTTGCATGTGGTGCCACAGGATTGCCTGAAGTGTATACAGATGTTACTTCCTACAAAGATTGGGTTATTGATCAAGTTATTAAGGTGTCCTCCTGTGGCTCAGCAGGCTTCTTTTTCCCACCTCTGTGTCTGGTGCTGCCCTTGGGCATCCTGGTGACCCCATGGTTACCTGGCCCACAGCACTCCTGTTTCTGAGTCTCTCAGTAGCCCTGCTTCTGATCTCCCACAACTACTCAGTGCCCTTTCCTTAAATTCGTTGGATTCACTGACCCAGTGGAGATCCACCTGACAGAGAGTTGCAGCAAGAGAGGTAGCAGAGAAGTTCCCCAGCCTGGTGCCCCTTTCACTGCCTCGTCCACACCTACACCTTGGCTGTGCTCTGCCTGCCAGGAAGAGGCAGTGAAACCATCCCTGCAAGATGGGCAGTCGACCTACCAGGTGGAGCACGATTGGTCCTCAACATCTAGTGGAACATCTAGCAAAGAAGAGACAGCATCAATGGTGAAACAGCATTAGACCAGACACTTTCTCAAGCTCAGCATCTTGGTGATTTTTTGGAGGCACTGTGGTGGCATCACCATGTCCACATCTGACTCAGTTCTCTGGCACTGGGACAAGTTCCTGTGTTCCCCAGCGTGGATCCATCTGTGAGTGGCCAGCTTCTGGCACACAAGCCTTCCAAGTGCTACTCAGTCTTGGGACTCCACCCCCAGGGCTCCAGTGGCCACACCCAGGCCCACCCTAAGTTGTGTGAGGTGATTATGGAGTATTGATATTTCTGATATCCATGGAATAAATGTTTGGAATTTGTTGTTTTGTGTTCTGATCTTTGTTTTCCTGGAGGTTGTGGGTTGCGTATAATATACTCTAGAGAACTAGTTTTTTCCCATTTGACTAAGAAACTATTCATGGTTTATATTATGCCCAAGAGGGAGAGGCGAGTCCCCACCTGCTCATGTGTGAGTCCTAAGGATGGTATTATTCAGCTGGGTTTTGCTCCCTGTACTCCTGTTATAGTCATCAGCGTGTCTGCAGTGAGCTTTGTAGCCTAATTTCATAGCCTTCGTAACTCAGATTAGAAGATGGAGATAGAGTCAAATTGAGAATACATATATTTTGGACATAAGCAATATTCTTCCTCTTCCATTGCTTCTACTTGCTGCTCACCTCCACTTTGTTACCAAAGATCTGTATTCCCACAGAGAGGAGTATAAGAGAGATTCACTATATTAGGTACTGGTTCCTTTTAAAATTTAATTAAAATACTTTAATGGTGCATGCTAAGCACATGTTTACGACCTCATGCATGCTAAGCGCACGCTCTACCACTGCACTTTACCCCACTCCTCAAGGTACTGGTTCTTTACCCTCATTCTAGGACAGTGTCCCAGAGTCTCTGTGTCTTGCTGCTAATTAACTTCCTCTCCATCTCCTGTCACCTGCCCTTCCAGAGGTCAATGTTTCAGCTCCCAGATATCCCTGGGCTTCAAGTGTAGTTTTTGTCTTATGTGTTGTCTAAGGAAGGCTGGAGTTGAGAGACTAGGAACTTGCATCAGATCTAGTCTGTTAATAAGTATTGAACCAGCTGCTTTTAGAAGCCACTGAATATTCACGAGTTAAAAAAATAAATTTAACTTCTTGTTCCTATAACATTCCAAACAGGTGTTCTTGGTCAGCAGGTGGTGTTTCTCCATCTTAAAGCTCCACTCAACCCTGTGGTTCATGCTTTAGAATAAGAATCTCAGAATTCCCTGGAGGGCTTATTAAAATACAGATTGCTGACCACACTCCCAGAGTGTTCAATCCTGCAGGTTTGGGGTGGGTCCTGAGAATGTACATCTCTAACAAGTTCCCAGGTTATCCTGCTGCTGCTCTGGGGACCACACGTTGAGAACCATTCCTCTGCATTAACACAAGTAAAGAAGGCAACCTCCTCTTGACTTCCTTGGCATGGAAGTGGCACATGTCACTTCTACTCACCTATTGGTGGAACGCTTCACCTGGACCTCTTTAGATGCTAAGGTGAGTAATGTGGTCCCCAGAGCTGGATTCCCCCACACTAGACAGAAGAAGCAGTAATCTTGGTTTTTATCAACTAATCTGGGACACACCAAGCAGGTCCAAAGGCTGCATCCTTCTACAAAAACACCCTGAAAGCCCAAGGTCTGGCATCCACCACCACCTCTTTCAGTTTCCAACATCCTACTGGTGGTCCATGGAAGAGGAGAAATGCCTTTTCTTTCTCAGGACTACGCCAAGACTCCTTGTTCAAGTCTTAGGTCCAGCTCAGATGCCACTTTCACAAAGACATCTTCCCTGATTGCATAGCCTTACTGTTCTCTTCTTGTGCTTTCTACCTCTTTTCAGATTTTCTAGTCAGTATAAACTGTGACACCCTCAAATGCACGACGCCCAGGGAAACAAGGTTGTGGTCAGAAGGTGGGCAACAAGATGCCAACACCAGTCTTGGGATTTGTATGTGCCTACGCTGGCCAGGTTTTGAGACACAGTCACCAACTGAGGCAATTTGGGGTGCTTTCATGGGACTGGCCAGCGCGGAGGCAGCGACAGATCCAGAGCTCTGCAGGCATCTTTAAGGAACCTGCACGAGATGGAGGTACGCGCGGCGGAGCGTTCACGGTGCCGGGGCGCCGTCGCACGTCTGCGACGTCATCACGTGCGGAGGGGCCGTCACGTGCCCGAGGCTCCGTCTGCGGCGGGAAGTGCCGTCAGGCGCGGGAGACGCCGTCGCGGCGGCATCCGGGGCTCGTGCGAGCTGTCCTCTTCGCCGCCAGGGGGCACGTCCGAGCCTCATGGCCGCCTCGCTGTCCCGCGTCAGTGTGGCGCCTGCAGCCTCGAGGCCCTCGGGCCTGAGCCGCCGCCTCCTGCTCCTGCTCCTGCCGCAGCTGCTGCTGCTGATCTCAGGTGAGGCGACGTCTGCTCCGCTCCGGGTTCTTCGAGGCCCGGACAGGCCCCGCGGCGCGCATCCGCAGCCATTTCTCCTCCACTGCCCCTCCCGGCATCTACCAGGGCGGTTCCAGGGGTCCCGAACTCCCACCTTCTCCACCCGCCGTCTCCTTCCGCAAGGCTGCCAGCCCTGCAGCCTCCTGGGAGCCAGCGGTGGTGGTGGTGGTGGGGGGACCCCAGCGTTTCCTCCCTGAGGTGTGAACGTATGAACCTCACGGCTGAGACCTGAACCATCCTCTTAAGCGTCCTCAGGCCTCTCACTCTCTACCCCTCCACCACAGGCTCTCTGATCTTCCCACGCAGCTGGGCACCGCTGGAGACCCGGCTCGGTGAGGCGGTCCGGGCCAAATTCGTGGACTCCATCCACTTAAACGAATAGTCGCAAATTCACCGTCTTCCCAGACTGCCCGTTCCTACCCAATGTGCCTCACTAGCAGCTCCTTCCTTCCCTCAGGAAACCCAGGCCATCAGGTGCTGTCTCCGTTGACTCCCTCCAGCCCCCAGAGGCGCCTCTGAACCTCACTATTCATCGCCACCCTCCCCGCTTTCTGTCGGAATCAGAGACAGGCCTCCAGTTCAAGGTCAGCCTCTGCTCTGGACTCTGGATCTTCCCTGTGCTGCTCCTTCCGTCCTCCTCTCTCATAGTTCTTTATCCTCTCTCTTTCTGTCTGATTTATTTCTTCACTCTGTCTCTTCCCCTTGCTGCCTCACTATTTTGAGATTTCTCAAAGTAAGCCTTCACTTCATGTTTCCTTCCAGAGCTTCTTCACTTCTCACTTAATCCTTAGCCCGTTCCTGGGAGGTCTGTGCTCTTAGCCACCCTTGCTCTGTTTGTCTCTGACATATTGATGTTCCTTAAGGTGCTGTCTTGGTTCTGTCTTCACTGCTCCCTGGGTGAACTTACTTGCCGTGGGCGTTGAGCTGCCATTTATGTGATGCTGTCTCCCAAAGCAATGTGTCTGATATGCAGCCGCCTACTGGACATCTGAATGACCTAGAACTGTCTCAGCATCTTGGATTTGAAAGTTGAGGCTCTCTTCTTCCTACAAACTGGGTTCTCTTGCTCTGTCCTCTAAGTCAGCCAATAGTGGTCACGCTTCTCTAAAATCAGAAACTTGAGCGTCATCCTGGACTCAGCCATTTCCCTTAAGTCCTACATCCAGCTCACCATGTCTCTTCTCACTGCTGCTTCCTTATTCAGACCTCCTCATTTCCTGCCTGGGTTCTGCAGAGCCTCTGGTGGGCTTACTGCTTTCAGTCTTGCCACCTCCCTATCTATTTTCCATACTGCCTTCACAATACAAGCTTGACCATTGCACACCTCCACTGGCCTCCTTCCTCCCAGAGGGTCTCACCCAGGCGGCTTGGCCTGGCTTATGAGGCTGCCTTCTAACCCTGACATCATTTCTTGCCATCACAGGCCTTGCCCTTTATCCTCTGGAGTCTTCCACCTACACCATGGTGTTTGTATCATAAAGAATGTCACTGTCACTTTTCATTTCTGTTTTACCTTGTCGTATTTAAGACCTGGCACAGTAACCCCTCTTCCCAGAAGCCTCTCTGTCTACCACTTCTGGACTTACCTGACACCTGTGGCCTGGTCCCTACATTGATCTCACCCAGGTGATTGTGTGTTTACTTATGTCTCCCCCGTTGGACAACGTGATTCTCAAGGGCAAATACAGGATGTATCTGTCTGACACATTTCTGTCCTCCCCTACCCCCAGCCTTGGGCTCCAGGCTGGAAATAGAGTGGGAGATTAGAAAATATTTGGTGAATGAATGAATTAACATATTAGTGAAAAGACACACCTCTTCACTGTCATCTTGTTATGACCTCTTCATCTCTGTCCCCTTTTTCTCCTCCAGGTTACAAAGGAGACAACACCAAACCAGGTGGGTTGGGTGAGCCATTGCTTCAGGAAAACCTCAGTTCCTGGGAGGGTATGTTCTGAAGAAGGTCACAGAGAGAGTGTTTTGAGGTCTGTAGAAGCAGAAGTTTTTTGGGGGAAGGGTCTATTTGTCAATCCTTGTTAATACCACACTGTTTTTGTTATTATGGCTTTGATGTGTCTTTTTTTGTATATATATATTTTTATTGAAGTATAGTCAATTTACTATGTGTCAGTTTCTAGTGTACAGCATACTGCTTCAGTCATACATGAACATATATGTATTCATTTTCATATTCTTTTTCATTATAAGTCACTACAAGATATTGAATATAGTTCCCTGTGCTATACAGTATGAACTTGTTCATCTATTTTATATATAATTGTAAGTATCTGCAAATCTCAAACTCCCAATCTATCCCTTCCCAGCCCCTTTCCCCCTGGTAACCATAAGTTTGTTTTCAATGTCTATAAGTCTGTTTCTGTTTTGTAAATAAGTTCAGTTGTCTTTTTTTTTAGATTCCACATGTAAGTGATATCATATGGTATTTTTCTTTCTCTTTCTGGCTTACTTCACTTAGAATGACAATCTCCAGGTCCATCCATGTTGCTGCAAATGGCATTATTTTATTCTTTTTTATGGCTGAGTTGTATTCCATTGTATAAATAAACCACAGCTTCTTTATCCAGTCATTTGTCGATAGATATTTAGGTGGTTTCCATGTCTTGGCTATTGTGTATAGTGCTGCTATGAACATTGGGGTGCATGTATCTTTTTGAATTGAGGTTCCCTTTGAATATATGCCCAGTAGTGGGATTGCTGGATCAAATGATGTCTATTTTTAGTCTTTTGAGGAATCTCCATACTGTTTTCCATAATGACTGCACCAAAACTACATTCCCACCAGCAGTGTAGGAGGGTTCCCTTTTCTCCACACCCTCTCCAGCATTTATCATTTGTGCACTTTTGAATGATGGCCATTCTGACTGGTGTGAGGTGATAAACTCATTGTAGTTTTGATTTGCATTTCTCTGATAATAAACGTGGTACTGAACATTTTTTCATGTGCCTATTGGCCATTTGTATGTCTTATTGGAAAATTACTTGTTTAGGTCTTCTGCCCATTTTTGGATTGGAGTTTTTTTTTTTTTATTATTAAGTTGTATGAGCTGTTTATATATCCTGGAAATTAAGCCCTTGTCAGTCTCATGTTTTGCAAATATTTTCTCCCATTCCACAGGTTGTCTTTGTGTTTTGCTTATGGTTTCCTTTGCTGTGAAAAAGATTGTAAGTTTAATTAGATCCTATTTGTTTATTTTTTTATTTTTTTAAACTTTTTTTATTGAGTTATAGTCATTTTACAATGTTGTGTCAAATTCCAGCGTAGAGCACAATTTTTCAGTTATACATGAACATACATACATTCATTGTCACATTCTCTTTCGCTGTGAGCTACCACAAGATCCTGTATATATTTACCTGTGCTACACAGTACAATCTTGTTTATCTATTCTACATTTTGAAATCCCAGTCTGTCCCTTACCAACCCCTGTCCCTCTGGCAACCACAAGTTTGTATTCTATGTCTATGAGTCTGTTTCTGTTTTGTATTTATGTTTTTTTTTTAGATTCCACATATGAGCGATCTCATATGGTATTTTTATTTCTCTTTCTGGCTTACTTCACTTAGAATGACATTCTCCAGAAACATCCATGTTGCCGCAAATGGCATGATGTTGTTGGTTTTTATGGCTGAATAGTATTCCATTGTGTAAATATACCACATCTTCTTTATCCAGTCATCTGTTGATGGACAATTAGGCTGTTTCCATGTCTTGGCTATTCCATTTGTTTATTTTTGCCTTTATTTCTATTGCTTGGGTAGATTGCCTTAGGAGAACATTGCTGAGATTTATGTCAGATAGTGTTTTGCCTGTGTTTTCTTCTAAGAGGTTTATAGTGTCTTGTCTTATGTTTAAGTCTTTAAGCCATTTTGAATTTATTTTTGTGTATGGTGTGAGGGAGTGTTCTAATTTCATGGATTTCCATGCAGCTGTCCAGTTGCCCAACCCCATTTGCTGAAGAGACTGTCTTTACTCCATTGTATGTTTTTGCCTCCTTTGTCAAAGATTAATTGACTGTAGGTCTGTGGGTTTATTTCTGGGCTCTCTGTTCTGCTCCATTGATCTATATGTCTGTTTTTGTACCAATTCCATGCTGTTTTGATTACTGTGGATCTGTAGTATTGTCTGAAGTCTGGAAGGGTTATTCCTCCAACTTCATTCTTTTTCTTCAGTATTGCTTTGACAATTCTGGGACTTTTGTGATTCCATGTAAATTTTAGGATTATTTGTTCTAGTTCTGTGAAAAATGTCCTGGGTAATTTGATAGGGATTGCATTAAATCTGTAGATTGCTTTGGATAGTATGGCCATTGTATGTATCTTAATATCTGTTAGGATAAGTGTCCCTTCTTTGCTCTACTTTCTCAAAGACTGAAGTATTCATGGAACTTTGTTTTTCTATTTTGCTTTTAGAGTAAGTTTATCAAATTTCTTAAAAATTCTAACTGGGAAAGTGAGTTTATAGATTAATTTTGGAAAAAATTACTTCTGAAATATTCTATTTAAAAGTAAAGAATCTTTCTCCATTTATGCTGATCATTTTCAGTGTCCTTTATTAGAGTTTAAAGTGCAGTACTGCAGAAATCTTGCATACTGTTGTATATGTTCATTACTTTGTACTTTTTAATTTTTAGCTATCAGAAATGTCTTATTTTGAATATAGTTGTGTTGTATTCAGATTGGTTGGAGGTAGAGAAATGTTACCGATTTTAAAAGTGAGTTGTTGAAGTATTACATATACACACAAAAGTGCACACATTATGTGTCCAGCTCAAGAAATTACCACACAATGAAGGCACCTGTGCAGTCTCCACCCAGGTCAGAAAGTAGAGCAGTACTGGCATCCAGAAACTCCCTTCCGCCCCCCCCCCCCCCCCAGTTACTTCCTTTGTCCTCCTCCCACGAAGTACCATTATTCCTGGCTTCTGTCAGTGTAATTTTTGGGGTCTGTTCCTTAGTGTTATGTGATGTTTGCTGAAGGTTTATGATAT
This sequence comes from Camelus ferus, assembly GCF_009834535.1. Classification (NCBI taxonomy): domain Eukaryota; kingdom Metazoa; phylum Chordata; class Mammalia; order Artiodactyla; family Camelidae; genus Camelus; species Camelus ferus. Next base: position 27,691,085 of record NC_045712.1, read on the forward strand.
ATAACTTTTATAAATAAGGATTTTCTTTCTGTTGCTCGTTTGCTAAGTTTTTTTGTTGTTGTTGTTTTAGTCATAAATATGTGCTGAATTTTTCAAATGCCTTTTTAGTGTGTGTGTGTCTATTGAGAAAAGCAGGCGATCTTTCTCTCCTTAGGGGGAAAAAAAACCTATTTATATGGCGAATATACCAAGAGCGCTTCCATTGTGGGACCTCCCTTGCACCCCTGGGACAATCTCTACATGATCATGGTGCATTATTTTTAAAAAATATACTGTTGGCTAATATTTTATTTACAATTTCTGCATCTATGTTCACGTTCATACAATTGTCCAACTTGATTGTTGGAACTACTTGCAAACTAATAGTGTGTAAGCTGTGAGAGGAGGGGTACCTCTCTCTGTGGGCTCCATGCTAGGGTTTTTTTTGTTTGTTTTGTTTTGTTTTCTGAATGGCCTATGAAAAGACTTCTGACACATAAGTCTGGAGCTTTTCTTAACCCTGAGTAGTGTGGGGACAGAGCCCTTTTGTATCTCAAGAGATGAAGCAAGCATTATAGCCTTGCAGCACCATGGCCTAGGGACTTACCGGACACAAGGAAATACATTTCTTGTCCTGGGGCTCCTTCTGTGCTTCTCCCTTGTTGTGAGGTTCTGTGCTGCTTGCTTCCTCTGTGTCTCAGTATCTCTCTCCTCCTCCTGTCATGTCTCTTTGTCTTGATGCTTTTTATTTCTGTCATTGTCATTTTCTGTCCAGCTCAGTGCCTTTGGGCAGGCCACTGGTCTTTTCTCACCCTCAGTCTCCCCTTCTTTGAAGTGGGAACAAACCCCCGGGTTACAGCCTTGTGCAAATTGCCCTGGAGGTATCTTGGTCTCTGTCATTCTTACCCTTCTCTGTGTGGCCACTGTATCTTCCTGGCATGCTTGTTCCTGAAGCTTGTGGCAAACCCTGGTGGTTGGAGAATTCGGACGTGACCCGCCATTGGCCCTGGGAAGTAAGCCTCCGAGTAGAAGATGAGCACGTGTGTGGAGGGGCCCTCATCGACCTCAGCTGGGTGGTGACTGCCGCCCACTGCATCCAAAGGTGAGTGTGGCCTGTGGAGACCCAGGGCTGCAATGGGCTCAGCCTAGCCTCCTGGTCTCCTCTGTGAAACAAGGTGGGAGTGGGGGCAGTGGAGAGGGTGGGAAGGGATGTCCAGGACAGGGAAGAATCATGCTTATGACTGAGCTGGGGCAGGACCCCCAAGCATAAAAGACTGTATCCTAAACAGGGCAACAGGAGAACCCAGCATACACGCCACCCCTCACACGCATGAGAACACACATGCATACTAACAGCTGCATGCCCAAATACACAACACACAGACCAGGCTGCTTGAACCAGTTTAGCTGATGAATGAGGAGGCAGCCATATCTCTGACCCCAGGGGCCCCCAGACTGGATGAGCAAGATGACATGAGCAGGGAAAATCAGGCAGGACTTCTGCTAAGGGGAGGGTCCTTGTCTGAGGTAGGAGCCTAGGGTTTGCTTGGGAACCTTATGTCTACCAGGTGGGGCTCTGTGTCTCCTGTAGCACCAAAGAGTACTCAGTGATTCTCGGCACCTCCAAGCTGAAGCCCAAGGACGCCATGAAGGCCCTCTCAATCCCCGTGAAGGACATCATTTTGCACCCCAAGTACTGGGGCCGGACCTTCATCATGGGCGATGTTGCCCTTCTCCAGCTTCACACTCCTGCCATCTTCAGCAAGTACGTGCAGCCCATCTGCCTCCCGGAACCCAGCTACAACTTGAAGGTTGGAACACAGTGCTGGGTGACTGGCTGGGGCCAGGTTAAACGGCGCTTCTCAGGTGAGCAGGGTGGGGTAGGGGTGAGATTTGGTACCCTAGAGGGTGCACTCCTTTCCTTCTGGGACCTTGCTGCTGAATTTCCGAATGGTGCCTCTCAGGAAGCTGTGGCTGTTACTGCTGGCCCTTGGTTCTTTGGATGTATTGGGTTTGCTCCTCATATGAGAAGCATTGTTATGGTTTACACCATTGCGTTTGCTGTAGGCACTTCATTCAGGCCCAGCAAAGCCTGGGCTGGGCATGATCATTTGCCTCTTACAAAAACTCAGAGTCAGGGATTCATAAATTCCTCATTCACTTATTTGTTCACCCGACAAACTTTTGATGTTCAAGCATCTGCCACATGCCAAACCCTTGACACTGGGAATGCATGCCCTGCCTGCAGGGCACTCATAACTGAGTGTGGGTGGGGACATAGGCTGACAAGGAAAGAGGCAAAAACTGTCAGGTGATCTTGAGAGCACGTCTGGGGGATCTGGGATGAGCTCTGGGCAAAGAGTCTGCCTGAGATGCCTGAAGGAGGAATGGGTGTCAGTTGGGGTGGCAGAGGTCACAGCTGGTGCAAAGCTCAGAGGCTGGAGAGAAGCAGCATGTGGTTGGGGTCTCGATTTCTAAGTGGTTGCTTTGAAACTTGAGTTATAGCCTGCTTGGTTCAGAAGCAAAAGTTTCCCAGAGAAAGGGATCCTGAAACAGAGCCTCTGAGGGTGAGGTGCTTGCCAGACATGGTCCACACTGCAGGGGTAAGGGCCAAGTGGCGGAGGGCATGGAGATGTGAAAGGGTGTAGCTGAGTCTCAAGGATGGAGGGGACAAGACCTTGGGAAGAGGCAGGGCTGAGTGGAGTGAGGATTCAGTTCTCACCCCACTGGGCTCCTCCACAGCCAACTCCACGCTGACGCCAGAGCTGCGGGAGGCTGAGGTGTTTATCATGGACAACAAGAGATGTGATCGGATTTACCGCAAGAATTCCCTCGTCCCCCGAATTGTCCCCCTTGTCCTGGGGGACATGATCTGTGCCACCAATTATGGAGAAAACATGTGCTATGTGAGTTTCTGGGAGGTTCTGGCAGCTCTCCTTTGGTTGGGATGACTCCCGGTAGGGGGCCAGTTCCCTGGGGAGGGGTTTGCTGGGCCTTCTCTTTGTCATCATTACCAGGCAGTGCTCCCATTTTCCTTCCCAGTGACTTTGATTTTGCTTGATATTCTGGGATGGGGTCCTCAACTGAGGAGTGAAGGAAGACTCCAGGTAGTGAGATCCTTAAGAAATGAAAAAAGCTTCCAAGCAGAACTCAGAGGGTGGGCATTCTGGGTCCCCCAATTCCCTGGGTCCTAGCTAGGCCCACAGCCTCCATCAGTCCTCTCTCTTTGCATAGGGGGATTCTGGGGGTCCACTGGCTTGCGAAGTCGAGGGCAGATGGATTCTGGCTGGGGTGTTGTCCTGGGAAAAGGCCTGCGCCAAAGTACGTAATCCAGATGTGTACACCCGTGTCACCAAATACAGCAAATGGATCAAGAAGCAAATAAGCAACGGGGTTCTCTCTGGACCCCGCACCTCTCCCTGGCTCCTACTCATGTCTTGGCTGCTGCAGCCCCTAATGGACCCCTGATCTCCCCTCTCCCTTCTTCTCCATGCTTTGCCTCTGCTGGATCAACCTTGATCTCTGGCCAGATCAAGGTTAGACCAAGGTCATGATTCTGTTTTCAACAAGAGTCAAAGTTGGGAAAGAGTGGCCCCTGGGAGACTGGGTCTTGCTTTAGCCTCCTAGTGAGGAGGGATATGGTGGATGACTAGGCCTTGGTTGACCAGGAGAAGGGAAGTGTGGCCTAGAAGTGCTCTGGAATTGGGGACCAGAACAGTAGGGATTAAATGTGTGCAAATATGTGCTGGCTCTGTTCTCTTTTCTGGGTGGCCCTGTGGGCTGGGGGTCAGTGGGAGGGCCAAGCATCCTGAAATTAATTCTGCCAGGAGACTCATCAGAGTGGGGGCTGATAGTTTTTGCTGTAGTGCTTGGGCTGGGGCATAGGGAAAGGGCCTGAGCCTGAGGCCTCGGTTTCCTCAAGTGTAAAGTGGTTGTTCTGTGGGGAGCAGTTGAGACACACCCCGTAGGTGACAGAAGGAAGGACCGACACATACTGCTCCAAAATCAGCTTGCTTTTTTTTTTTTAAATGGCATTTAAAACTGATTACCGAAGTATTGCATGTTGACTTTCTAAATTTTTAAAAATTAAAAACAATTACAAATATCTGAATACATTTTTGTCGTGATTTACTTAAAAAATTCAGAGATACATGTTAAGACTCCCTCTTGCTCATTCACCCCCACCATTCATACTGCCCCCCTTCCCAGGAAATAATCATTGTTAGCATCCTTAAATAATTCATCTTTGATGTTTTTAAGTAAATGGGATCTTATATATATATATTATTAATAATCTACATTTAAAAAAGTATGTGCCTTGAAAACCTTTCTGTGCCAGTACCTAGAGCTCTTCATAATTTTGCATTACTGCATGTGTTCTGTATGCATGTAATGTATGTTATTTAAGTAGCACCAGTTTTGAGGCTGTTTCTGACTTGTCAGCATTCGCCGCAGTGCTTCCGTGACCGTATCCTTGCATGCTGGGCAGGAGGACACATTCTGAAGCATTTCTGCAGCTGTCTTCCTAGGAGTGGGGTCAGGGGAGGATCATCAAAGGAAACACACATTTAATAATTTTGGATGAATACTATCCAATTTACCCCTCCCCAAAGCTGAACAAGTTTACATTCACACCTATAGCATATGAGAAGGAATTTCTCCTTTTTAAGCTTGAAATGGATATTACTAATCTTCAAAAATTTTGCCCATTCAATGGTGGAAAGCTATATAATTGTTGTTTTAATTTGCATTTTCTTGATTGGAAAAATGTGTTTTCGTGTGTTTACTGAAAAAAAAGGTGTACTTTTTCTCTAGTAAATCCTCTGTTCATACACTTTGCCTACTTTAAAAATTAGGTTGCTTATCTTTTTCTCATGAAGGTCTTTATCTTTTTTGAATATTAAGTTTTTGTCAGTTGTTTTACAAATACGTTCTCCAGTTGTTGTCACTTTTCTTTTAGAAATATGTGGAATTGATGGGAATTTTCCCCTAAGGACTTTTTAAAATTATTATTGAGTGAAATCAGTCAGTCTTTTTTTTAATGGATTTTGTGACTTGTTTGACATGGCCTTCTCCATGTCCAGATCATAGAGCTATCTTCACATTTTTCTTTTAATATTTTGATAAATTGATTTTTTATGTGTAACTATAACCCATTTGAAATTTCTGTTTATGTATAGTGTGAGGTGGGGATCTAACTCTATTTCCAGCTGGAGAACCAACTTGGTTGACAGTATTTCTTGTAGAGTCCATCCTTTTTGTGCTGATTTGAATGTCCACATTTGTAATAACAAAATCCTGGTATATTCATGGATATGTTTTTGAAACCTAAGTTATTTCCCCATTGATCTTTTTGTCTGTCCCTGTTTCAGTCAGCTTTATGCTATGTTTTGTTAAATGATAGCAAAATCTCTCCTCTTCTTGAAAAAAAAAAGCCCAATCTGCAAAGTTTGTCTTCCATGTAGACTTTAGAATCAGTTTCAGTTTTCATTAAAAATATGATTGGTATTTTAATTGAAATTAAATACACAGACTAGTTTGCGGAGAGCTGTCATTTTTACCTAATGTTGAGTTCCTAACCAGGAATATGGTATATGTCTCCGTTCATTCAGCTTTTCTATTCATGGATGTCTGGAAAAGTACTGAGTTTATTTCTAAATGTTTTACAAATTTTGGTTATCTTTGTTTTGGATAATGTTTTTTCCCATTACACTTTTTCTAATTGTACCTGTAGGTATTTTAAAGCTGTTGATAGGTTTTTTAATAATAGTGATCATGTTTCCTGATCATCTTGCAAAACTGTCTTACTAAGTTAATAGTTTTTCAGTTGATTCTCTTGGCTTGTTTTTTGGTAATCAAATCATCTCAAATGGTGACAGCTACCTCTTGTCCTTTTTGAAAGTAACACCGTTTATTTCTTTTGTTATCTCATTGCCGGAGACCCCAGCATAATAGGAGATAGTAGTGATAATGTGGGAGCACGTGTGCCAACTCTGACTTCATTCTTTCATCCATTCCACAGATATTTATTGGGAATCTCCTCTGTGCCAGGCACTGTTCCTGGTCCCTGGTGACACAGTAGTGAACTGTTAAGATGATTATATGGTTATTCTTGTTTAATTTGTTGACTAGATCTCCATAGATTTCTTAGGTAAATCCTGTAATACACTGTAAACTCAGTTGCTAGCATTTTGTTTAGAATTTTTGTCCCAATGTTGAATTGGCCTACAATTTTCCTTTTTGTTCAAGTTCTATGTCACTGCTATCCTAGCCTCTTCTAACAGGAGTGGCTTCTCCTTCTTCTCTATTAAAAATTGTATCACAATATGGATTTAATTACTTCTGCATTTTAGAATTACTGAGTTTTTCTTTGTGCCTAGTACTTGGTCAGTTTTAGTGAATATTTCATGTGTATTGGAAATGAAAGTGTGTATTCTGAAACAGAGTTCTAGCTATAACTGATTGGATCAAGCTGTGTTCATTGTGTTACTCAAATCCTCTCAACACTTCAAATATTCTGTGCCTATATATGCCATTAATTCCTGAGAGGTTTACCATGAGAATTAAGACTTTGTCTGTTTATTTCTGCAGTTCTAACAATTCTTGCTTTATGTTTGAAAGCTGTGTTGTTAGGAGTACAAGGTTCTTGCCTACTGTGCCATCTTGGTGGGTTATACCCTATCAGTGTAAAATACGCCTGTTGTCCCATTTCATATCGTTTGTTTTTTCAAAGATCCAGATCATAGAGTTCATTCCTAGCTCTGCGGTCCTAATTGTTTAGGATATAGTTTTATATTTTTGTACATGTTTCCTACAGATTTTCCTTGGGTTTATTTTGTACCTTTATAGTTTCTTACTTTGAGCATTTAATTCATTTATTTTCATTCTTTGTTATTCAGTAATAAATACCTTTAAGGTTTATGGATTTGCCTTGAACACACCCAGTAAGTTTTTAAAAATGCATTGCTTTCATTATTACTATTTCCTAAATAGTTTATAGAATGTTTTTATTTTCTTGAAATAAGTTAACCAAGTTTATTTTTAAAATGTTCAAATCATTTGGTTTATTTTGCTTGCTCATTGTTATTAAAACCCTGTTTCATTGCATCATGGTAAAAAATGTGGCCCAGATTAGTTCAACTTTTAGGGAAGTTATTGTGATTTTCTTAGTAGTCTAGTATGCAGTTGATTTTTTTTTCATTTTTCAGTTTTATTAGGTAGAATTGTTAAAATTTGACTGCACATATACAATATACTGCATATAAATACATATACACAATATACTGCACATATTTTAAAAATTTATATACATGTATGTTCATTGTTTCGAAGAACATTTAGAGCTTTAGCTTTTTATTTTTTTGTGTGATTTCTTTTTAAATTGAGTTATAGTCATTTTACAGTGTTGTGTCAAATTCCAGCGTATAGCACAATTTTTCAGTTGTACATGAACATACATATATTCATTGTCACATTCTCTTTCGCTATGAGCCACCACAAGATCCTGTATATATTTCCCTGTGCTACACAGTACAATCTTGTTTATCTGTTCTACATTTTGAAATCCCAGTCTGTCCCTTCCCACCCCCCCATCCCCCAGATGATTTTTATAGATGTTTCATTCGTCAAAAATAGAGTTGGAGAAGAATTTCCCCCCGCCAGTAAGGGTTTTCAATTTCTCGTGTTACCACGTTTGATGTTATGTTATTGATGAACAGAACTTTATTATGTTACACGGTTGTTGTAATTTTTATCTTTTTTCAACAAAAGGTAACTTCCTTTTTCTGTTTAAAGCTTTTGTCCTGAATTACATCTTTAGAGATTAAAATTGTCAGTTCTATTTTTGCTTGAATATGCTTAATATATTTTTGCCCATCTTTTCTTTCAGCTGCTTTGTGTCACTTTGTTTTAGGTAGGTCTCTATTTAGTAGCATCTGAGTGGATTTTTTTTCTATTCAATATAAGAATCTTTGACTTTTAAAAGTAGAGTTTCTTTTGTGTTCACATTGGTGGTGATAATGGATATGCTTGGTCTTTATTCAGTTATCTTGTTTTGTTCATTGGTTGATTGTCCTCCGCTGCTGCCCAAAGCAGTACTTTCCACAAAGGCAGAAGAGTAGAGAGGGTTCTCCTTCTCTGGATTTTCTTTCTTCTCTCTCTCCCTCCCTCTTTCTCCTTCTTTCTCCAAAGGAAATCGGATTGAAGGGCTAATCATTTTCTTGATTGTCTACCATGTACCCCTAAAAATAATGTTTTGCCTGTGTTGAATTTTATGCAGTATGTACCTCTTGGTATCTGACTTCTTTCACTCAACAATATGTTTATGAGATTCACCATGTGGCTGCGTCCATCCTCATTGCTCTTCATTATTCTGTGTCTCCATCCCACCTTTGATGGCAGTTGGGTGGTTTCCAGTTTGGGCTCTACCCAGCAGTGCTGCTGTCAGCAGGCTCACATGTTCTTTCCTGCTGCATACGTGATGAGGTTTCTAGGGCGCACACCTAGGAGTAGAACTGCAGGTTTGGAGGTAGGCACATTGTCTGCTTTACTAAATGATACCAAACTTTTCCACCGTGCTGGCCCCAGTCCATCTCCCCTAGCAGTGTGTAAATGATCTCATTACCCCATGTCCTTGACAACACTAGCAACGGGGCGGGGTAGGAGTGAGGTGTCCTCATGGACAGTGTGAGGAACATGGGATCCTTGAGGGTGGGGACCTCAATGGAGTGGTGGGGAGGGGTCCCAAGATGTCATTTACTGTGCTGATTGATGAAGACCCGGGCTTGCAAGCTTCTTCGTCCCAGGAAGCCACCTTCTCAGGCCAAAAATGTCTGGTCTTGCTCTACCCATGAGCTGTTCTCTTGAAAATGCAGAACCTGTGGGAAAAAGGAAAAACCCCAGTTGCAGCTCAATCACTCACAGCAGGAATTAGCCATTCCCCATCTCAGAGCCTCAGTTTCCACACTTCCAGGGGGTCCGTGAAAAGGGCTTCATAAAGGATCTTAGACTGGGCACCGGGGGTGCCTCCCAAGCCAGGCACCAGGCACTGTCATAAGCCAGATGCCTGGTGCTATCACAGGCTTAGGGTTAAGCATACAGGGGCATCATCAAGGCCAAGGCTGAGCCTAGGAGACACTGTCACAGGCCAGCCACCAAGTGCTGTCACAGGCTCAGGACTAGGCACCAGAAGCACCATTCCAGAGATGTGCCTGGCAACAGCATCACCTCATGGTCCTGGCAGGGCCTTGCCATGACCACACTGTCTCCTTGGCATCCTGCTGCTGCCCCAGCTGCTACCCTGCATAAACAAACCATGAGTTCTAGAATTCTCGCACAGTGGAGATGCCCTGCCCCACCCTGCCCCCAAGTCCCATTATGAGGGCCAGTGAGAGCCGTGTACCTTCTTGCTATGGCTTGTGGGTCAGGAGATCTTCAGGGCCTTACATCTCCATTTTCTTCTGCCAGAGCTGACAATAGCCTCTATGTTGAAGGTAGGCCTCTGGGAACATGGGAGAGAGGCAGGAGGGATCCGTTTGCCTGGGTGCCTGTGTCAGCCGTCTTCATGCCTGAAGGGCCTCCACTTTTTTGTGTCCTGATGGGTGCATCCTCATGAGACTGAATGGTGTGCCAAGCCTGGGGACCCAGACAGTGGCAAGGCAGTTCCTGTTTGCAGGGTGACCATGAACATGAGGGAAGAGCCTTATTTTAAAAATGGGAACAAACTAACATCCGTGGAATGGATAAGCTTGTTTGGGGGGCACAGTCTAGGAGAACCAGGACTTGTGCTGAGGACAATGTGATACATGGATGACTGCTCACCCCATAAGGCTCATCCACACACCTTTATGTCTCAGCACCCTGTGAAGTGAGCTTTACCAATATCCCCATTTCACAATAGAAACCCAAGTCCCAGAGAACAAAGTGCTTGTGGACCCAGGATTCAATTCCAGTTTTCAATAGACTCTTTGGCGATAAAAAGTTTGGGACCCCATTTGACAGAAGGTCTTCGGGTTCCCACTCTAATCAATCATATATAATTTTGTGGTGACAGCTTTGGTTTGGTTCATCTGCCAGCTGCCCATTCTCCCACTTGGCAGAAAACATGCTGACATGGCATCTGTTAGTAGGGGTGTGTCCCCAAACTTAGGGACTTTATCCTTTTCCACCACTGTGTGACCCTTCTTCCCAGACCAGTGCCTGGTTGAATGAGTGAGTGGATGAATGAGTGCTGTCCTGCTCTGCGCTGCTCTCAGGCATCTGTGACGTTTGGCGGGTGCTGAGGATGTGTGCTGCTCCTCATGGCTGACTGCTGTGCCTGTGATGATGTGGGAGTGGAGGGCTGTGACCTTGGATGGAGGTTACGAGCCAGGACAGGTGTTCCCATCGCCACGTGTGAGTGCAGGCGGTGATGTCAGAGTACAGCTTGTGAGTGGGAGTGCTTAGACTCTGGACTCCAAGAAGTGGTAGAGGTGGTCTGCAGTGGAATCTGTTTGAGCCACTGAATGTCCCCAGTAGAATGGAATGGTGTCACTGTGCCTATGACGGGGTTGATCTGAAACACATCATGCCCCGAAATAATCTGTCATGACTCCCTTCAAGTTCAGCTGCTGTACTTGGTGCTGGCATCTCCAGGCGGAATCCTGCAAATCTTGCGTAGGGTTTGGGGAAGGAAATCAGAGTCATCGTTGTCCTTGGTGGGAGTTGTGAAGAATGCTGTTTGCTGAGACTGGGGAACCCACTGAGGGTGTGGAGCACAGAGGCAAAGCCCAAATCTGCCTCCTAGAGCTGTCACTTTTTAAGTGGGGAAGTTCATCCTGCAGGACCTTAGCTCCCCAGGGCCTCAGCTTTGTAAGAAATGAAAGGGCAAGGCTCTGGAAGCCCTCACTGCTCCCAAGGTCTTGACTGGAGAAGGCTGTGATCTGAAACAAGGTACACACAGCATATGAGAAGGGCTGGAAATGTGGCTCCCCATTAGGGGAGACGGAAAGTAGGACAGCAAGCCACCGGGTAGAGATATGGGCAAGAATGGAGCAATGAGAGGCCGAGGCAGACAAAACTCCATGGAAATGTTGGGGCTTGTGCTGGTGCCTGTGGATCCCTGTGGGGAGCCATTGGTTGAGGGTAAAGATGACCAGCCGTGGACGTGTGTGGCAAGGGAACCCGCGATCCACATCTAAAGGTAGTACCAGGAGCCCTGGGGCATGGCGGAACAAGCCCAGTCATCAATGGTTTGTGATCCTCTTGAGGGATTTCCATGAGTCAGGCCCAGGAGATATTTCTGCTCATGTGTATTGGTTGCAATAGATTATTAGCCTTGTCTGTTTATTGTCGGACCCCTCCACCACCACCACAGACCTCCACCCGCACCCCAGATGAGGACAAGCCTTGGTTGCTGCTGCTGAGTCCCTGAAGCTCTGGTTGGCACTGTATGCTGAACTGCCTAGGGGAACACTTTCTGGAACTGTGTCTGCTTGAGACAGTGTAAACACATATCCAATTCCGCCTGCATGAGGGGAGGTCCATGATGACATATAACAACTTCTTGGCCAGCCCAAACTTGACAGTAAGCTCTGCATAAGAAACCTTTTATTTTGTCTTTAATCTTGATTGCCAACCTTTGTGGTAGGATTTCTCTCTTTCCTGTCTTCAGTGATGTTCGGTTATCAAATACCAGTCCAAGATGGTCCAGTTCAAAATAGCAACCTCATGTCCAGTTCGGTGCAGTGTCCCCTCCTCCCACTCCTGCTGTCAGGGCTAGTGAGAGGCAGGGAGGGAACTGACAAGCATCTCTGCTCACTTTCTGGTCTGGTCACAGAGGATGCGCCTCCAGGGGTGGTAGTCTATGAAGGCCGGCCCTGGAGTTGTACAATGTGATGTCGTTGTCCATTGCTTTCTGGCTACAAATGACTAGCAGTCCTGCTCATTGTGCCCCATCACTTAGCCCTTGACTGACAACTCAGCCCTCTGGTGATTCTCTCTTCTCCTTCATTCCCCTAAGTATCTGCTTGTTTAAACAAGGGGAAGGGATGAATCCTGGGTTGGTGACTTGTAACAAGCCTTAGAGGGGTTGTCTGATCCCCATTGTTTGGAGGTTCTCTTCATAGCAGTCTCCTCCTGTCTTTGGTAGCTGTTTTGGGGGTAATGGGAAAAGCCCCTCCCCACATGTGCATATGGAAATCTGAGAGCTGCCCTTTGCTGCTTGAGAGTCTGCAAGGGGCTGGCATGGCCCACCCCCTACCCTTTTCCTAAGGATCCTGGTTCCGGGCCTGTGGTCAGACTAACATCTCCTGCAAGAATGTGAAGGGGAAGCTGGTGGAGGTAGGCAAGTGGCCATGGCAGGTGAGCATCCTGTTCATGGGCATGAACATCTGTGGCGGCTCCATCATCCACCACCAGTGGGTCCTTACAGCTGCACACTGCTTATACAGGTCAGTCAGGGTAGCCAGCCAGTCTCCAGGGCTTTGCTTTCTGGAATGGGAAGCCTTGCTGAATGTGGGGATCTGGGAGTAGGGTCCTGGATGGGTAGCCCTGTGCTTAGCCTGTGTCTTTCCAACCATACCACGTTTGACCTCACTGCTGGTGGTCTGCTCCTACCCATGGCCCTGCAGATCCAAAGACCCCAAAGCATACTCTGTGAAGGTGGGAGTTCAACACATCTCCGAAGATGGCACTGAGCTCTCTGTCACTCACATTGCAATTCATGAGGATTTCAACAACCTCATATCCCAGGACATTGCCCTCCTGAAGCTTGGAGACTCCATCTCCTGGTCCCCCCTCATCCAGCCTGTCTGTCTACCCACCCCCAAACTCAAGCCATCTCTCGGATCCATGTGCTGGGTGATCGGGTGGGCCCGGACAGATACAAAAGGTAAGTAAAGGCAGGCAGAGGTCCCAAGACCCTTGCCTCTTCAGAACACAACTCCACCACGGGCTCCTCTGTCCATTATTTTTTTCACTTTTATTCACTTATTCACTCTATCAGCAAACATTTCCTGAGCACCTACATGTGCTGCATGTCATCCTGATCTCTGTTGATAGAAAGATACACACAGTGTCCTAGTGTAAAACACACGCATGGCTTGTATGGACCTCAGTTCCCAAAGCTAAGTTAAATCCAATGTCAATCTCTCACCTTGCAGCATGGTAGGAAATTAATCCTTGGCTATTAGTGGGATTCCTTGTCTGCAGGTGGAACAAAAGCCATGGTCTCAGGAGGTACCTAGGCATTGGGCAGCCATTGTACACACTTGTTACCTCGAGCACCACTAATTCCTGTCCCCTGTTGTTGCCACCCTGAGGTCCTAGAATTGAGGAGCCTTTGTGGGGTCCTGCCCTCCAGGGGCTGCTCACTCCGGGCTCTAGGGTCTTGACAAGTAGCCATGGAGCAGTGCTCAGCCACTCACCCTCATGGACCCTGATTTATTGGGGTAATCTCTCCTTGGCTTCATTCAGTGCCTGCATGTTGGTCTGAGCCCTTCAGGGGACTTTTGCTTAGAATTTTTACTGAGCTTGGGCTTTTTCAAAAGTCAGGCTGTGGGCTGGGGCCTTTATAAATCACCATCCCAGGAAATGGCTCTGCCTCCCACATTGCGAATCTGGACAACTCCAAGATGGAACTATGCCAAAGAGTGGAAGGGATGATGATGCAGGATCTCTCTTTCTCCAGTGACCCCACAGCCCTCCTACAGTCTTCAGGAGGTGGCTGTCAAGATCATAAACAAGAAGATCTGCCATCAACAGTACAAGTTCCTCTTCTTAAAGGACCAGAAGAAGTTCATCGGGAATGACATGATGTGTGCCGCCTCACAGTGGGGCATGGACATGTGTCAGGTGCGCAGTGTTTGGACCAGGGCAAGAAGGGGACTCTGAGAGGTCATGCCTTCCTTTCCACATTGGCACTGGGAGACCTTATGAAAATCTCCTTTCCCTGGGCTTCCGTTTCCCCAATCTGTAAAATAAGGGTGCAAATACTTTTTGCTCCTGTCCATGATAATTAATGATAGTACCTCTCAGGGTATTTGAGCACTTCTGAATGTCAGTCACATGCCCAGATCTGGGCCAGGTGCTGGTAGAACCAGGTTTGCATAAATGGCATCATTCTGTAAGTGTGCTTCTACTTCTTACATCTTCTAGTCAACATCATTTTAAAGATTTATCCATATCAATACATGCAGCTCTGATAGACTAAGTGCTCAATCTACAACGTTCTCTTTTGTGAATATGCCACAATTTATTCATTCTCCTGTTATAAATATTGAGGTAGCTTCTAATTTTTTCATATTGCATACTCAGCTGCTCTGAATAGTCTTACACACACCTCCCTATTTACATGTTCCAGAATTTCTCAACGTGGTACATCCTGCAAGGAACTGGTGGGTCACAGGCTGTACATACTTTCATCTTTAATCGTCATTGCCAAATTGTCTTCCAAAGTGATTGTATTAATCTATATTCTTACAGCAGTGTTTGAGAATTCCATTGCTCTATGTCCTTGCCAACTTTTGGTATTGTCAGACTGTACAGTGTTTTGCATTCTGCTGAGTGAGAACCAGAGAAATAGTTCCCATTGTGGTTGCGTGTACACGTCCCAGTTACTAATGCAGCTGTGCACCATTTCCTATGTTTGTTCACAATTCATAATTCTTCTGTGAGTCACCTGTTCAGATATTTTACACATTTTTCTATTGTTTGCCTTTTCATTTTTATTATATTTTTATATTTTGGATACTGATTTTATGTTCATTGTATATATTGTAAATATTTTCTTTCAGTTTTTGATTTACCGTTTCATTTTTGTATATACTGTCCTTTGCTGACAGCAGTTTAGATTTTATTTTAGTCAAACATATATTCATTTTTTTCCTTTTTGGCTTATGCTTATTTAAGAAATCCTTCCTTTTCCTGAGATTATAAAGATATTTCTCTATGTTTTCTTTTTCCTTAAAGATTGGAAATTTTGGTTTCCACATTTAGGTCTTGAATCCACATACATTCATTTTGGGAATGGTATAAATTAGGGATCTATTTTTATTTAATTCCACATATGACCCACCAGTTGTCCTAGTGCCATTCATTGATAAAACCATTTCCTGTGCTGTCACCACTTCTCTCATAAAATCAAATTTCTGTATATACTGGGATTAATTTTCTGAGCTGGACACCTTCATACATTTTTTCATTTTGAAAGCAAATATTTTTTGTGTTTTTTTCAATTGAAGTATAGTTGATTTACAGTACTGTGTTAGTTTCAGGTGTATAGCATAGTGATTCAGTATTTTTGCAGATTATATTCTATTATAGGTTATTACAAGATAAAGGGTATAATTCCCTGTGCTATCTAGTATATCCTTGTTGCTTATCTATTTTACATATAGTACTTAAGCCCATACCCCTAATTTGTCCCTCCATACTTCCCTCTTCCCTCTGGTAACCACAATTTTGTTTTCTATATCTGTGACTCTGTTTTGTATATACATTCATTTGTATTATATTTTAGATTCCACTTACAAGTGGTATCATATAGTATTTGTCTTTCTCTGACTTATCTCACTAAGCATATTTTCTACATCCATCTACATTACTGCAAATGGCAGCATTTCACTCTTTGTTTTATGGCTGAGTAATATTCCATTGTCTATATACCATATCTTCTTAAGCCAGTCATCTGTTGATGGGTATTTGGGTTGCTTCCATGTCTTGGCTATTGTAAATAGTGTTGTTACAAATATTGGGATGCATGTATCTTTTTATTTATTTTTTCATTTTCACTTTTTCTGGATATATACTCAGGAGTGGAATTGCTAGATCATATAGTAGCTCTATTTTTAGTTTCTTAAGGAAATTTCATACTGTTTTGCATAATGGTTGCACCAGTTTACATTCCCAGCAACAGTGTACAAGGTCTCCCTTTTCTCCAACATTTCTAACAACATTTGTTGTTTGTTGATTTTTTTGATGATGGCTATTCTGACAGGTATGAGGTAATACTTCATCGTGGTTTTGATTTACATTTCTTTAATAAATAGCGGTGTTGAGAGTCTCTTCATGTGATTGTTGGCCATCTGTATGTCTTCTTTGGAAAAATATCCATTCAGGTCTTCTGCCCATTTTTGATTGGATTATTTGGTTTTTGATATAGAGTTGTATGAGCTGTTATATATTTTGGATATTAACCCCTTGCCAGTCACATCATTTGCAAATATTTTCTCTCATTCTGTAGGTTGTCTTTTTGTTTTGTCAGTGGTTTCCTTTGCTGTGCAAAGCTTTTAAGTTAAGGCAGGTTTTTATGCAGGAGCATCCCTGTGTAGACTGCATGTACCCAGTGTCTTTGGTGTGAGGGCTGGATTTAACATTGATACCAGCCACATCTTTCCTCAGGGGATGCTGGCTACAGTCACCTTGATAAGGAGTGTGGCAGGTGCTGGAGGAGCTAGAGCCAGTGCAGGGTGTAAGGTGGGACTCCCTCTCTGCTCCCTGGCTATGGCTGCCCTGTCAAGGGTGAGGTCTGCTCCCAAGTTGCTGGAGAGGAAGCACTGAGGGTTGGCCTAGAGCAGGCTCCGTTCCCTTTAAGTGTGTGTTTTCCCTTCTCCCTGCACTGGGGCTTTTGCCCCAAAGGAGGGGACTGCTGAGGTAAGTGGGGCTTGTGCACTTACAGAGGTCTGATGCGCTGCCTGTGTAGACTTCTGGGCTCTGCTCAGATGCAGCCCAAGGTTGGGTCTTTTCTCATTTGGCTGTCCCACATCTAGGGCTATGTGGTGTGCAGTGGGCGGGGTTGGAGTGTTCACTAGGCTGGTAGTGGGGATCATGGTGTTGGTTGTCCTGGTTGGAGGGGCTGTGCTGCCACTGGAGGTCTGGGCTGCCTCTCTGGGCTGTTTGAGTAAGTGCCAACAATGGCCGCTGCTACCTCACCTGGACCAAACCCCAGACCCCTGTGCTGCCTCTGCCTCGCTAGATCGAGTCTTTTCCCAGGACCTGGCTGCCCTAGATCCTGTGCCAAGCTGTGGTGTTGAGTGGGTGAGGCCAGGGTGTTTGCCCAGTTTGAGGCAGTGAGGCAGCAGCCGCCAGAGCCGACTTCTGTCCACTCTGTCTGTTGGTAAGCCAGCACCAGCGCACTCCTCGGGAGTGGAGTCTAGACATCTCCAGCCCGTCTGTTCCAGCGGTTCTCCCAGCAGCCAAGCGGGCTTGTCTCCTCTGTGTAGGACCCTAGTGCTGGGACACCCAGTCTGTGGCTCAACCCACTTACTCCCCTTGGTGAGGTTCTACCCTTGTGGTCTTTCTTTTCCTTTTAGGCCCCTCCCAGGGGCACAGTCCTTACCTGATGCTTTTTTTGTCCATCCTATCTTTCTTGCAGCCTTGGTCATATAGGAGTTCTTCTGCCAGTTTCCATTTAGTTTTTCATGAGAATTGTTCAACATGTAGATATATTTTTGATACGTTTGTGGGGGTAAGTGAACTCCATGACCTCTTACTCTGCCATCTTGATCCCCTTCCCTCTAATACAAGTATTTAAGGTACAGATTTCTCTCTAAATATTGCTTTAGCTTAATGCCACATATTTTAATATGTAGTGTTTTTATAATCATCTATGTCTAAATATTTTATATAATTCCCACTTTTATTTCATTTTGACCTGTGACTTAATTAGAAGTGTATTTTTTTACATTTGCATGTTTGTTTTTGCTGTGGATTTCCAACTCTGTTTCCCTATAGCCATAAAATTCATTCTACAGTGACACCAGTTAGTATATAAAATATGGTGAGACTTGTTAGGTGGCCTGGTATGTAGTTAAATTTTTTAATGTTTATTTCATTATTTTCTATTTCTATTAATTTTTCTTCTGCTTTTCTTGGTTTGATTTGCTTTTCTGTTTCTGTCTTCTTGAGTAAAAAGATTTCCTCTTTCGAGTTTTGTGTTTGAAGTATTTAAAGCCTTGAAATCATCTTTTAATTATTATACTGTGGATGCATCTTTAAATGTTGTACTGTTGTGATTCCATTTACACTATCTTTTTAAAAAAATACTATGTTCTGTGATTGGAAGGAAGTACACATATTTCCTTTAAAAAAAGTAGTATGTAAATGCAGAAATTAGTAAATGGGACTTTTCTGTAATCAAACTACATAGAAGTTTCCACTCTAAGTTGTTTAGTTTATATCCCCAACATTTGTTTCAATACATATATAAAACCTTAAATAAATGTTAGGATTTTGATTTTTTACAAGGACTGTAATATCATTTTATTCTCTAACTTTAAAATTTTTACTTGCAATGTATCTTAGACTATTTCTGTGTCTGTATTTACAAGTATATTCCATTCTCCTTAACTACAGAGTAATAATTCTCTTGTACGGCTATTTCATAATCTATATAACCCTTCAGTAGACATTTGAGCTCATTTCAATATTTTTCTACCATGCTAGAGTAAAAATCCTTGTTCATAAATCTTTGTACATTTGTTCAAGTATTTCTCTAGAATAAATTTTGAGAAGGATAATTACAAGATCAGTTTATGCACATTCAAAATTTTAATAGATACTGATAAATTAGCCCAATGAAAAATTTGTTCCATTATATTAATACCAACAGTATATGAGTGCCTATTTCCCCACATCATCACCAACATTAGGTATTATTTTTATTTTAACTTTTGTCTTTTTGGTAGGATAAAACATTTATTTTTGCTCTGATGGAATAAAATTGAGCAATTTTGTAAATTGCTTGTGTAACAGGACGCTAAATAGGAAGTATTAACAAAGGCATCCAGATACACCATCTGTCAGGATTCAGAGTTGTGTGACTGACATTTCACTACATGTGTGTATCAAAGGGTCAAAAAAGGTAGAATGGAGGTGATTTTGTGAGAGCTTCTCTGGAGAGAGCAGCTGCTCCTGTGCTCTTACCCCTTCCCCTGTAAGGGGCTGGGTGAGAGCTGCCTATTCTCCTGGGAGGGATTTCAGCAGGATCACTCAGAGAGTACAAGGCGTGCCTCCTGAAGTCAGGGGACAGTCAGCTGTAAATCTCCCCCAGGCTGAGAGACCAGGAACTGCCCAGAGGTAGGCTGGTTCTCCTGCCTCTTTACTCCCCTGCTTTACCTTGGTAGGTTCACAAGACAGGCCAGCAAGGTGGGGTAAGAGGAGCGGGAGCTGAAGGAAGGGAAGAGGAGAGAACAGAGCCTGCTTCCTCATTCCCAAGCCTCTTGATGCCAAAAGCCCTAGACAGCAGTAGGGGGAAGTGTAACTTTAAATCAAGTCTAGCTTTGTGATTATTACATGGATAAGGATATTCTGATTTCTGAACTGAGATGTTTATGTGACAGTGTAATCATAGTAATTATGATTACATTAATCATCTGAGCAAAACATTCTGACTGTGCCCAAGTTTTTACCCAGGGTCAGGGAAAGAACTCACCCCTTAAATACATTTTAAAGGGACAAAGGGGATTCAGATGAAGGTGCTTGCTGCGTTCAGTAGACCATTTATACTTTTCCCTGTCCTTTGCCCATGTTTTTCTATTAAACTACTTTTCTTTTTATGGACTTGTGAAAACTGTGGCTATTATATGCTCTAGTAATTACTGGTAAAGGAACATCATGTCTTTTTCAACGTAATTTTAAGTGGTTCATAAATATGTGTATACACACATACGTATGGAAGAGAGAGAAGATAAAACAAATATGGTTAAACATTAAGTTAGTGAACCTGGGTAAAAATATCATATTTGCAGCTTTTCTGTAAGTCTTAAATTATTTCAAAATAAAAAGTTATCAAAAAAAAAAAACCTTTGGGAACCAAAAGTTTTAATCCTTTGTAAAACGCATTACAGTATTTTACCCTACTTGTGCATCATTTACCATTTTTTGGTGTGGATTTTTTACCATAGAGTTAATTAAAATTTTGATATGTTCATATTTATCATTATTTCTCTTGATGACTGTAGTTTTTATGCAGTGCTTAGAAATACCTTTCCCATCCTAGGATTATAAAATTCTTTACTCATATATGTTCTTCATTCTTTTCCTTAAGTATTTAAATTTTGATTCATCTGGAGGGGTGTGAGAGGAAACCAGTTTCATTTTTCTCCAAATGTAGTCAGTTATATAAACAATTTTTATTGAATACTTACAGGGGTTTTTTTTAGCGATGAATTAAGAAATGCCCTGCTTATTATATTCTACATTCTCATCTTATTTTGGTCTATTTCTGCCCTTTGCAGTCTCATTCCTATGCCACCACCACTCTTCTTAAATTATTGTAACTTTCTAATTCCTTTTCGTATGTGGTAAGGCAAGTCCTCCTTCATTATTCTTCTTTTAAAGAATTTACCAGGCTGTTCTCCCATGTTCATTCTAATTGAACAATCTTTGTCTCGAGATATTTTCTGATTTTGTTTTTGATTTCACCGTTGACCTGTTTGCTTTTTAGTGGCATTGTTGTTTAGTCTCCAGATGTTCATTTTTTTCCTGTTTGTCGTTTGAACAATCTTAGTATCATGTTTTAAAAAAATCATGTGGTGATTTTGGTGGGAATTAATAGATTGATTTAGGGAAAATAGATTCTATTTTGCTCTATTTCTTTATGCCCCTAGAGCAGGAGTTTATAGCTTTCTCCATATAGTGACTGCATGCTGCTTCTTAACTTTATTCCTAGGTGTTTTAAATTCTCTATTATGAGCAGTATGGCTATTTTTTTTCAGTGTATTTTCTGTTTGTATTATGTATTGATTTTTTGTGTATTTACTTTATAATAAGCAACCTTCTTGGATGTAGTGGATTCTCTTTAATTTTGTAGGCCCAGAGACATATCATCTGCAAACAATGATAAATTTGGCTCCTACTTTTCAATATATATGCCTCCTATTTCTTTTTCTTGTTTATCGCAATATCAAGAATCATATTCCAGAACAATTACTCTGTCTTTCCAGGAGACACTGTGCTAACTTGTTTTAGGTATGTCTCTTGTAAACAGTGTAATGCTGAATACTATATTTTCCAACATATTTGGGAGGCTTTCCTTTAATCTGTTTACCAAGAAGAATGTTTTCTTAACCCCTCACTTTACGTATTGGTTTGATTTTTTTTTCCACTCCACTTTTCCCCTGTACTGGTTTAGAAGTTGTCATATCTCAGTGTCATTCTGCTGCTGGTCACCTGATATTTTCCACACATGCATTTAAACTTGACTTAATATCTAGACTTAATCAGGTCTACAGTTTCCTCCTTAGCAGGACAAGAACCTTCCTTCCTTTTCTCTTGCTTCACTTCCATCCCCCAGACTCATCCTCTTGTTGAAAACATCTGGGCGTTCAGCTCGCTCACTGAACCCTTTTGTTATATCCAAGAGTTTTCAGTTGGCTCTCTTGGGCTTTCCAGGTGTATACCCATGTAGGAGCTGCAGTTCATGATGATTTTGCCTCTTTAATTTTCATGATTTTTATTTTTTTCATTATTTTGGGTACCACTCCCCCAAAACAACCTGGAATTGTAGCTCTGCTTTTCCTTGTTGCTGACCTTCCTCGGAGTGCTTCCCACACTTCGCCACGAAGCTCAGCGCTGATGTGGCACGTCATCTGTCAGGGAGAGAGCCGTTCCTTTCAGTTCCACTGCGGCATTTGATTTTGGGAAAGAATGCCTTGCTTCATAAAATGTGTTCTCTGCAGCTATCAAGATGACTCTACTCTTTAACTCAATGTGCTGAGTTGGTTCCATGAACAGATTCCTCATGTCCATTTACCCTGCCAGCCAGGATCGGCCCTCCCTGGTCATGGTATGCTTTGATTTCATTCATCTGTTGAATTCAGATTAATGATACCTTTTTTAAGAACATGTTTAATTTATTTGTTCATCCAGCAGACACCCTGTTCTGGGCCCTAGGCCAGGCACAGGATAGTGCTGGTGCACGGCCCAGGAGAGGTACTGGCCCAGGAACAGCAGTCCTGTGAGACACGATCCAAGCAACCTTTGCGTTCTGTTTTGTTTTCCTCCAGTGAAGCTGGGCTCCATTTAAGGTGTGTTGAGGAAGGCACCCCCTTTGTTAAGTTGCAGAATTGGGACTGTGCTTCACTTAGAAGCTTAGTCTGTGCTCTGGAACATTTGATATAACATAAATTATCTGCTCCTTGAACGCTGGATGGAAGTTGCCTGTGAAACCCTATAGGCCTGTCTTCCTTTGAAGGGGTAGTTCTTGGGCAATATTTTAATCTGTTTTGTCCATGGTTATTGGCCTTATGGTTTGTGTCTTCTTGGACATTATTCATTTCAGCCAGAATTTAAATCCATAAAGAGGGAGTTATAAACATTCTTCAGATTCTGAGAAAGCGTATTTTCCCTGGATGTGATTCTAGTCTCTTTTCTACTCATACCACAAAGTATTTGCATTTTCCTTCTCTTTCAGTTTTTCTTGGTAGGACTTAGAAGGTGCTTATCTATCCTGTTACTGATTTTTTTTTCCTCAAGTCTATGGTTTTTCTGTTTTCTAATGCATGACATCTGCTTTGTGTCTTTATTCTTTTTCAAGCATCTTCAGCTGAATGTGCAGTGATAAATAATTGATAATAAAAATAATTTATTTTCATTCTTTCTTGTTTGATATTAAAAGTATTTAGACCAAGACTCTTCTGTGTGCAATTCAGGCGCATATCCCATGGGCTCTGCAATATATGGAATTCTTACTTTCTACACTCTAGCTGTAGATTTTAATTTTGTTTTTCCTTAACATTTTTGAAAGTTATTTTTTTTTCTGTTGATGAGGTGGTTCACATTTTGTTATTGGGTTCTGGTTTTATTTCACTGTGGTAAGAGAATGTCCACATAGGAGACCTTTCTCTCTCTCTTCTATTTTCTCTCCCTCTCTCTCTCAGTTCTCTTTTTCTCTGGATTCCCAGAGTCCAGTCAACCATATCTCTCAGGTAAAGACCTACACACTGTCATTACTATCTTGATTATCACTGGCTTGATTTTCCCCTTCATCTTCCATTATCTCTCCCTACAAAAGGCACCTACTGAAATCTGTTTAGTAGATAGCTTTAAAGATGTCTGTGTCTTTGAAAAATACATAGTGTTGCTATATGTGTATTTTAATTTGCATAAATGATATTGTGCTACATTCCCCTACTGTATTTGTTTGTTGTGGAATCTCAGTTTGTTAAAGAATTCACATTAAACGGTTTTATTCTTTCAAGTCATCACCCCCACATGCCCTATGTCAAATCTTCCTCTGTTCTCCAAACATCATTTTGGGCAAAGCCCATTATTTTCAGTTAGTTTCAGTTATTAAATACCTTGTCATATTATAAGTCTCTATTTAAAAATGGATTTGATTTAAACTGCACCAAGCCCCACTCCATCTCCTTCCTCTGGTACTCCTGGAGCATGGGGGTCTGGGCACTGGGAGCTGGCAACTGGGTAATCGCCTATACATGGAAACCCTCAGATCTCCCTCAATTCTCTTTCTCTGCTTGCTGATTTTCAGGATTTCCCTAGATATGCTAAACATTGATCTCTGGTTGGTTTTAGACAGAGCAAGTGCCCTATCTTAATTCATCATCTATCTTCAATGAGATCTGGTGTCCTTCACAGAACAGATAGTTTTAATTATGATGTAATTAAGACTAACACATATGCCCTCTTGAGGTTTGTGGGTTTCGATCTTATTTTAAAACATAGGCTTCATCCCAAGTCATACAGTCATGGCCCTGTGTTTTTAATTAGCTTGTCTTTCTAACTTTTCACATTTTGAGTTTTATTTCCTCTGGAGTTTTGTTATGGTTGGAATCAACTTCACTTTTCTCCATCACTTTCCCTACCATCTATAACAGAGACCTCCTTTCCCATAGACATTACCCTTTCTGGGGCAAGTCTCCTCACCTGAAGGCATCAGGCTGGCTTTCTATTGCCCCATTGGTCTGTTTTTCTGTTACTATGCTAATATCATGGTTTCTATAATTATAGCTTGGAAATATTTCTAACTCTCTGGTTAGATGTATCTCAAGCCCCCAGCCTCTCCAATTTACTCTTTTTTTCTCTCAAACCTGTCATAGAATTCATGGACTTTTTTTTTTTTAACCTTCTGTAAACATTTATTCTACTTCAAGTAACAAAGCTATGAAGTTCCAAGAATTCATGGACTATTATTATCCTTCAATATCAGTTCTAGAATCAGACTGTCAGGGTCCTGAAAAAATCCTGCTGGAATTGCTTGAACTTTAGAGGTCAACGTAAGGAGAACTGACATTGTTATGATTTTTGATTGTTCTATCCTCTATTGAATAGATAAAAGAATATTTATAAAATATGTGTGGAGAATAAAGAATAGTACAACCAACACCCATACCTTCACCACCAAGCCTACAAAATAGTGCATTACCAGAAACTTCGTGGCTTCCATGTGATAGTTTCCAAATCTTAAACTGTGAAGGCTCTGATGCAGCTCTTGGTTTTCCTGCTGGCTGGCATCTGCTCCTGGTGCCTCAACTTCCCTGTGTGCAGGGTGATGTTTTAAGAGTGAGGACATGTTCCGTAGAGTGTTCTTTGTCAGGGTTTGCTAAAGTGTGGCTTGAAAAGTGGGTTCCTTCAGACAGAATCTATATTTGCTTCTGCCAGATACCTGGGCACAAGACCAACCCAGGACCGCTTTAAGTGACGTTCCTGGCTGGGTTTTTGAACCACCCAGACAATGTGAATTCAAGTTGCAAGTTCACATGAGGGCAGGTTCTCAGTTTATCCTCACTTGGAAGGTGTGGTCCTTTTTGGGAGGTTTAGCTTTTTGTAGATTTCCTCTTAGGCTTCCCTCCTTGGGCAGGCCCTGGATTTTGCCTTTTGTCTCCTGCACTCATGAATGAGGCTGTGAAAACCAAAGCTCAGTTTCACTAGGTTTGGCCAATGGCTCTGGGGCAAAAGCCATCTTCTGGGCTTTGCTGACAGCTCTCTGGGTTTCAGCCCTTCCTTGGGTTTTGGACTCTGAGGAGTCTTTATATTCTTGCCAGCTCACCCATGCATTTAAAATGATAATTAAAAAAAAAAAACTCACATGTTTAGTTATCTTCAACAAGATGGGATAGAGATCTAGTCTTCTATACTGCAGGAAGCCAAATGCTGAGAATTGACATTTTTACATTGTTTTAAATTGCCTCCTCTAAGAACAACGGTGTATCTGTACATTCATGTAGGTCTTCCTTTATGTTCTTAGGTATAATTTTATCATTTTTCCCTTACATGTCTATGCAGTCTTCATAGATTATGTCCTATAAATCTTGGTTTACATTAAAATACATATATATAGAGAGAGACAGAGAGAGAGACAGAGAGAGGAAAGGAAGGTGCAAGCTGTTTTTCTGATTTTTTAAAACTTTTCAGCAACACAGAAGAGTTTAAGTAAGTTTTAAAAAAATCATAAACCCACCACCAGCAGAAATATCAGCTATTACCTTTTGACGTATGCTGTTGTAAATATTATTCTCATACCTGCTTTGTACAAAAAGAGCTGGGGGCAAGGTTACATTTCAAATAGCTCATTCTGCAAGCAGGATTGTAGGAAGGAAGAAAGTCAAGAGCAACACCTTGGAGGCCCACCAAGATTTAAAGGGAGGGCAGAGGAGGGGACCAGGGTTACGGTCAGAGAGTTAGCAGGAGAATGAAGAGAGAGGTCAGTGTGATCCTGAGCGTAGGCCCCATGCAGTGCTTCCATGTCATAGAGCAGGTTCATAGCCTCATTATCAGGGACAGCATGGGCCTAACACAGCTCATGCTAAGGATATGGCTGAGGAAAGGACAAGCTTGTTTATCCAAGACCTGCAGGGAGGCTCTCCTGCTGCCTCCCTTATGCCTTCCTCCCTCTCTCCCTCCCTCCGCAGGGTAAATCTGGCAATTCCCTTGTCTGCCAAGTGAACAAAACCTGGATTCAAATGGGGGTGATGAGCTGGAGCTTTAGCTGCAACCAGCACCGCTTCCCGGGCCTCTACACCAGCACCTCCCACTTCACTAAATGGATCAAGAAGCAGATCAGTGACGTGAGGTTCGTCAGTAGGGCTGGGCCCGCCTTCCTGAGCCCAGTCTTCCTCACCAGCTGCATTCTGCTGCTCTCCTTGGGCTCCCTGTGGCTCCTGTGAGTGATGTTTCCAGGGCAGTCCCCCAGGAGGCTGTTTCTTCTTCTCTGTCCATCTGCAGGAGAAGTGGAGACTGGCAGAGCACAGGACATCAGGCAGAGTACCCTGGGGGAGGGTCCCAGAGCCACTGTTTTTTTATAGTTCAATGAAGATGCTCTTGAACTTTGTACCACTGAAGTCATCGTTCTTGACTTTGGCCAGACCCTTCAAAGCCTCCCCACCCCCAAGAGACCTGGCTGTCCTCTCAAGGGAAGCCTCCCTGACAGTATTCCTTGTACTTGTGCTCAATGTGTTCCCCTTTCTGGGCTACAGTTTCCTCTTCAGCCAAACATAGAGCTGGATTCTGTGATCCCCACTCTCTGCTTAGTCATCCCAGTACTCCAGCAATCCCCAGGCCCCCATGGCCCTTCCTTGGGTCTCTGACCAATGGTTTCCCTCAGGTCTTACTGTGAGGGTTGGCCTCTTCCCACGAAACTCACAATGACCAGACCTGCACTTGTGGACCGGAACATGTGGGCCTCTCCCAACCCCTCATATCACCTACAGATCCTGACTGATTCCTCTTCCATCCTTGGCAGGGGTGGGTGATGATAAGGGGCAGGGAGGAGCAAGGCAGAGTACTTGGTTGGGTGACTGTGTGAGGTGACTGCATCCTCAGCTCCTGAGCTGCTTCAGTGGCCTCCATCAGACTCTGAAGAGCAAGGACAAGCCCAAGCTAGCCAGACTGTGAGGGCAGAGCCCTGCTAACGGTGTGAAAGGTAGCGTGGGGGCCCCTCAGACCTGGTGGGCCTCAGGTTCACAGTGGCTACGGGCTCCAGAGGGTGGTGGATATGGCTTGCAGGCGATTGGAGCACTGAATGACCAGCCCTAGTGTCGTTCCCAAGACAGCAGGCCCTGGCAAAAGTTAGATTGTCCTGACTTGATTTAACTTTCACCCTTTTATTAGGCTAGAATTTTAACAACTTTGAACCAAAGCTTTTCACAGGATTTCCCCACACTACTTTTTAATTGTATTATCCATCTGTGTCACTGAGCCATCAAAATGTTCCCCCAGTTCCAACATACAAAGTGGCCTTCTGCTCCCAAAAGGGCCCAATGGTTATCATCACACATTCTTTGTGAATGGAAACCTCACCTGCGCCATCTTTCCCAAGAAGGTGGATCTGTAAGGGAAGTGTATTTGCTGAATGGACGCTGAGGGAGACGCTGCTTAAAATTTTGCACTCTTGAAAAATCACTATCGAAAACATATCAATGTGCTTAATTTCAGTGCCCTGGGGCAAGGCCCCACTGTAGTCATCAGGTTGGAAGGCAAGTGGGGCCGCCTGGAAATCCTGGATGTCAGCCCCTGGGGTTGGGCTTTCCTCTCATCCAGTAGGGATGGAAATGGGCTGCCGGAGGAGGAGGTGCAGGAACCAGCCGTGGTGAGGTTAAGGGTCTCCAGGAAACTGCTTTGCCAGGCCGACTGAGAGAGACGGGGTTCCAGGAGGGGAGAGGGCTGGCCAGAAGCCAGGCAGTCATGGGCGCCATCAAGCCACACACGAGTCCAGCCGGCCTGAAGGCGGCCCTGACACCGGAAGCACCATCGCGGGGGGTCACTGGGGGGGGGGGGCGCTGCGCGGGCGGGACCGGGAGCGCCAGGGCCCACCACACCACAGAAGCCGTCGCCGGCCGCCAGTGGGGGGCGCCGTCGTGGAGCGGGTCCCAGGAGCGCCGTCGCAAGAGGAGCGGCGCGGTTGCTGCTTCCCGCGGATGGAACCCCGGTGTGGGCCGCGGGCCGGCAGGCCCAGTCCCCAGCACCCTCAGACACCCGCCCGGGCCCGGGCCCTCGCCCTCGCGCACGCCGGCCTCCTGCTGCTGCTGCTGCCGCCGCCGCCGTCCGCGGGTGAGCCCCGCCCCCGGCCCTCCGCGCTCAGGCCCGGCCTGCACCTCTGATCCTCTCTGCGTCCTTCCACAGGTTGCCTGGGCGCTGGCCAAGCGTCGGGGGCACTGTCCATGGCTGCCCCCGCCAAACCTGACGCCCCTTGTGCTCCCAATGCCACCTGTCGCTCGGGCGGGCATCGCCTCCGCCGGCAGGCCTCCACCAGCCCGCCGCCCACGACCAGCCCGCCGCCCACGACCAGTCCCTCGCCCACGGCCAGCCCGCCGCCCACGACCAGTCCCTCGCCCACGGCCAGCCCGCCGCCCACGACCAGCCCCCAGCCCAGGACCAGCCCGCCGCCCACGGCCAGCCCGCCGCCCACGACCACACCACAGGCCAAGACGACCCTGCAGTACAGTGCTTCTAAAGCTGCTGACGACGACTTACTTCCTGGTGGGTACTGTGCCCTCCACGCGGGAGGAAGGTGCCCAAGCAGTCCTGAGGCTCTTAAGGGGCGGAGGAAGAGGGGGCAGGGAGAGTGAGAGGAGACCTTCCTTTTACCAGTGTTTAAGAGTACCTTTGTGGGCCAGGCCTCTCATCCTGGTGAGTTAGGAGGCAAGGAAGGTGGAAGGAGCCTGGGGTGGGCCGCATGGTCCTGCCTCCCTGAATGGCCTGTGGGGCCGGCGCCTCTCAGCACGCGCCAGGCCCTGACCCAGGCTCCCAGCCAAGGCCTTTGGGGATCTCCAGCATAGCTTTCAGGGAGCCTTCCCTTTGGGTGTCTCGGGGGCACACCCACAAGATGTTCTCTCCAGCAGTGGCTTTAACGCATGTTTAAGTAAGGTCCACATAAATATTTCTCATCCTGGAACTCAGTGCACACAATTTAACTGCCCCAGAAAGTCTCTCACACACAACCCAGCATCACTCTGCTGTGTGTGCTGCTGTTCCCTCTCCTGTGTTAGCCTTTACAGCTGCTAGTCGTGGTGCCCCTGGTGCTACTGATCTCACAATCCGCTAATCCATTTGCAACACCTAGGAGTGGGGCTGCTGTGACGTTGTATATGTGCATCTTCAGTTTAAATAACGTTTCCATAAAAGCTTTTCCAAAGTGGCTGCACCCATTGACACCCCCACCAGCAGTGAGTGAGCAGTCTGGGGCCGTGATCCTCACCAACACTTGGTATCAGGGACATTTAATTTCACCTGGCAGGTGGCGGTGAGCAGAACCTCACTGTGATTTGAGTCCGTACTTCCCCGAGGACTAACGGGGCTGAGCATTTTCTGTGTTCATTTGCTGCTAGGGTTTCATCCTTAGAGGTGTGTGTTTGTGCACATTGCCCAGTTTTCCCTCTTAGGTCATCTGCCTTTCCTTTCACTGAGGAGGAGGATCTTAGAGGGGGAGGGATCTGCGTTGGCTGAAGTAGGGGAACCAGATGGAAACACAGATGAGTTTGTGAGGGGCCTGGCCAAAGTTGAGATCTGCTCAGCCAGGACACAGGGGCCAGTGGCACACCAGGCTGGTCTACTGGGAAGGCCCTGAGGCCTGGTCTGTGGGATCAGGGAGAGAAGGATACCTGGGGAGTGCTGAGGCCCTTCCGAGGCTGGAGACCCCCATCCTCACATGGACAGCATCATTATGTGATGACCAGTGGTGAGGGAGAATCACTGGATGGGTGCGGGCCAGTGGCTAGCTAGGTGGGAGATTGGGCTGAGGGGGAGGGGAGGAGGGAGAGGTGCTATGGAGTGTGGCTGGAAAGGCCCATTCCTCATCAGACTCCTTTTGCTTTCCTCCTCAGCCTGTGGCTTCTCCTATGAGTTGGACCCCACCCTCAGGGATCCGGAGGCCATGGCTCGGCGGTGGCCATGGATGGTCAGTGTGCGGGCCAATGGCATACACGTCTGTGCAGGCACCCTCATTGCCTCCCACTGGGTGCTGACTGTGGCCCACTGCATGACCCAGTGAGTCGGGGCCTAGATGGGTGGCTGGAAAGACATTTGGAGCCACTGGGGCCCCAGTCATCCTGCCGGCTGGCCTATCAGTCCTCTGCAGAACCCCATAGTCCCAGCCCCCCTCACCCCAGCTCCAAGCAGGTGGGGGCTGAGCCCTGCACATTCCTTGCTGGGAGCCGGAAACTTGCTCCCCTCTCCTGGCCCCCCAGTCCTGTGCAGTTGTTCCACAGATCAGAAGCGGAGGCTTGCAACCCACTGTCTAGGCCTCCTTCTATCCACGGAAAGAAGGTCCATATTCTTTTGTTCCACACCCTTTGCTTCACTTATTCCTTCCTTCCTTCATTCAACCAACAGCTTGACACTCTTTGAAGCCAGGCCCTGGCCTGAGCACTGGAGGCAAAAGGGGGCTGCACCACTCCTCTCGGGTTGCTGGGGAAAACAGACAAGAAGATAGATGCTCACAGAGGAGTCTGGTCTATGGGGGACAAGAGAGCGGGCATATTCATGTTCTGGGGCCAGGGAGTGGCCTGAGAGCCACATCTGTGTTGGCCATGAGGGCTGGCCAGTGGAGAAGCATGCTCCAAGCCTAAGGGTCGACATAGAGACTCCAGGGGCACTAAGAAGGGAGACCAGGAGGCAAGGCATGGCTGATGGATTGCACAGGACCTCTATCACTTCCAGGGCCCAGCATGGGATGCTGGACAGAGTCCAGAGTTTGGAACCAGAGACAGCTGGGTCCACGTCCCAGCTCCACTACCTCTTAGCTATGTAGCCTTGAACTTGTCACTTGAGCTCCAGTTTCCCTCTCCATAAAATGAAGGGTTTTTGTGAGGACTGGACCACGCAGTGTGTGTGCAGAGCCCTGTTCACATCTGTTGTGAGGAGTGGGCTCAAGGGGCTTGAAGCAGGTGGGTGGCCTGCCTGGATTAGCTCAGAGTGCAACTGTGGGGTGAAAGGTAGGGGGTGCAGGCTGGGGTGGGGTTCCTGGAGCTGATGGCAGGCTCCCCTCCCTGTTCCCCTAGGAGTGATGTTACCTACTCAGTGCGGGCGGGAAGTCCGCAGATTGACCAGGTATCGAAAACTACTGTCGACGTGCTGGCACAGCAGGTCATCATGAACCGCCATTACCGGTCCCATCGGTACTGGTCCTGGATTGGCCGGGCCAATGACATTGCCCTCCTTAAGCTTGAGCGACCACTCAAGTACAACAAGTATGTCTGGCCCATCTGCCTGCCTGGCTTGGACTATGAGGTGAAGGACCACACCCTCTGCACCGTGACAGGCTGGGGACTCCCCAGGCTTGACGGTGAGTCGGAGCCTTCCCACAGCAGGGTGGGTGGTGTGAGAGAGGAGTTGGGTGCAGGCCCAGGTCTACCGTGAATGGGTGTTTCTGCGACACCTTCCCTAGGGAGTCCACTGCCCCCTCACTTCCTGTCAGACTCTCATATCTGAGGTCTCTTTCCCCCTGAGAATCTCAGCAGTGAATGCATTGTGGCCATTCAGACCTTAAGGGGCCCAAATTGCCCTTGAACCTTCAGGCCCACGCCAGGGCACGTAGACAGGACTTCCTTGAAGGCAGAGGGGGCACAGAGTAATATTTTGCTGTCTGCATACAATCCCAGGGCATCCATGTCATGAAGCAGAACACGCAAGGTGAGAGGAGCAGGGTTCTGTGTCTGTAAAAAGCTCCCCAGATCCCCCTCGTGGCTGGCTAAGGGCAGTGTGCACCCAGAAGATGGATGTCAGTGAGGGTCTACTCAGCTCCCTCCCCTATCAGTGGCCCTCAATCCCTCATTATCCTGATTTAGGAGCAAGGACCAAAGAGCAAGGAGTGTTGTCCCAGGGTCATCCAAGAGTTCATTTCCTTATGAGCTCCAAGAATGTCCATCCCCTTCAGGGAGTCCCTTTCCCTTTCCCACAAAAGAGGTGCCCTTCCCTGTGGCCTCGTGGTGCCAACTTGCCTGAAAAAGCCCACAGGGGCTCCAGCCTGGGGCAGCTTTTTGTCTTCCTTGCCATGGCCTGTCTGGGGAATGGCTGGGAACAGTCTGAAGCCTTCCGTCCTCCAGGAGCTCAGACTAGGGACAGACACACTTGGGAGAATGGGGAGGGGAGTGAGGAGTGCCTGAGAGCCACAGAGGGGGGTCTGGGGAAGCTTAGGGACAGAAGAGACCTTTGGGGAAGATTTGAAGAAAAGGCAGGGTTTGGACCTGAGATGGGCTTGGTAGGCATTTGGGATAGAAGGAATGCAGAAGCCAAGATGCTGAGATCAGAATGGACTCAATGGACGTGAGACCAGGTCTAGCAAGGCCAGAGCATTGGTAGTCTGCTCCAGGGTCTCTATATTGAGGGGCCCTTGGGAAGTGTCAGCTGGAATAGTGGGTGGGCTAAGCCTGGAGAGATCTCCAGGACTGCTGTGTGGCAAGGAAAAGAGGCTGGAGGAGTGGTGAGGGAGGATGGACACGAGGCTGTGGGCAGGAAAGAAACCGCCAAGCCTGAATGGGGCCCCTGTCCCACAGGTGTATGGCCCCAGTTCCGGACCATTCAGGAGAAGGAAGTCACCATCCTGAACAGCACAGAGTGTGACAGCCTCTACCACAGGTTCTCCAAAATCCCCTCTCTGATTCAGATCATCAACTCCCAGATGATTTGTGCAAAGGACGTCGACAGGGAGCAGTTCTGCTATGTGAGCACCTCTCCTACTCGCTCACTTGCCTCCAAGGGCACCTGGCCAGGAGTGGGATGGGGCACAGGGGAGACAGGACCTGAAGGGAGAGGGAACAGAAAGTGGAGGGTTGGGGATGAGCAGGGGTGACCGAAGGGGAAGATGGGAAGATGGGGGAGGGAGATGGGATGAGGGATGGAGACTGGGAGGAAAGAGAGGGGGGTTGGGGTCAGAGTGATGGGGATTGGGGATGGAGGTTGGTGATGAGGGAGAAGGATGGGGGTAGGTGGGAAGGTGGAGGGTGGGTGTTAAAGAGATGGTGGGTGGAGGACTGGGAGAGAGATGGGAGATGGAGCCCTTGGAGGAAGGTCTCCTGGGTCAGGACCTCAAGGGCACCTCCTCTCAGCTGTGTGACACTAGGGGACTGTGGGGAAGGTCCTGTGTGAGGGTTCCCTGCTTGTCCCTGAGCTGGATCAAGTCTCCCTTGGACCACATCTAGCCTCCCTGACCCTTTTTGTTCCCCAACCCCTCCCCACAGGAATTAAGTGGTGAGCCCTTGGCCTGTCCTGTGGAGAGAATATGGTACCTGGTGGGAATGGTGAGCTGGGGCCCAGGCTGCAAGAAGACCGAGTTCCCACCCGTCTATCTACACATCTCCTCCTACCAGCAGTGGATCTGGGAGCGCCTCAATGGGCAGACTCTGCCAGCCCCGTCCAGGGTCCTACTCGTGGCACTCTTGCTGCCCCTCAGCCTCCTTGCTGTCCTCTGACACTCTCTTTCTGTTCCTGGGTGAGCCCCCCCTTGCCGAGGCCCCTCCTCACCCTCTGTGTCCAGACTGCCACAGGTGCAGCTCTCACAGCCCCACAAGGCAGGGTGGAGAGTAGGTGCTCGATTAAACACTTCTCTTCCCCATGCCTCCTCCTTCCTGGGCCTCGGAGGCCCCTCGTTCCCTGGTCCTGCTCAAGTGGGAGATGAGAGAACTGGATGGCTAGGATGGGTGACTCAGGCAGTTTATACTGAAAAGTGTAGAGTCCCAGGGTCTGCCTCCAAAGGTCCAGGGTGGCTCCAGCAGAAGGTGGAGGGAGTGTGTAGGGATGATATTGGGGTCAGATGATGGAGGGCCTAGAATGTACTGCCCAGGCTGAAGCTGGGGCTGCCAGGACACAGCATGAGGCTTGGGGTGAGCGTGCAGCTCTTTCTGGGCCAGGGAGGTGAGTATGGTCTCCTTGACTTTGGCCCGTCTCCTCGCCAGTGGCTAGAACACATCCTGTCATTGCCCTGAAACACTGCAATGGACCTTGACCTTTTAGCCCAGCCTCCTGCCTGGAGACAGGGGCAGATGCCCACTGGGATCAGACATTATCCCCACCATCAGCAGACATGCCTGTCCATAAAGGGCTAGTGGAGGCCCAGGTAAGAGGTCAGAGAGGCAGCTGGCAGGACAGATGGAGCTCGGGCCTGGACTTCTCCCAGACTTTACTAGCTGCTGTTTGACTTCAAGTGGCCCCTGCTCCTCTGGGCTTCTCCTGCCCAGCCAACAGGAAGGCTCTGCCCTGTGTGGGTAGAATGATCTTTGCCACAACCATATATGTATGAGAAGCCCATTGGCTTGTCCCTGAGGGCAGAGTCAGGGTTCCTACCTAGTGATGGTGAGTACTCAGCTTCCACATCAGGGCCTTCTGTAATTTCTCTGCCCACTGATGGCTCTAAGACCTGGTGCTCCTTCCCCTTTATCAGCTTGGGTCCTTCTCCTTGTGTAATAATGATCTGGGTCCAGATCAGGATCCAGGTTTGACTCCTCTGTGTCCCAAGCACCTGCCTATTGAAACCCACGGGATGGAGCAGAGGCAAGTGGAGAGCAGGCAGCTTCCTCCCCGGTCCTGACACCCTGCCTTAGGGCCAGGCCCCACTGGCTGCGGCTGA
Organism: Camelus ferus; assembly: GCF_009834535.1. Taxonomy (NCBI): domain Eukaryota; kingdom Metazoa; phylum Chordata; class Mammalia; order Artiodactyla; family Camelidae; genus Camelus; species Camelus ferus. The sequence continues at coordinate 27,725,559 of NC_045712.1, forward strand.
CCCTCTGCCTCTTGGCCACCATTTCTCCCTCCAGCTCATCTGAATTCAGGCTGGGAGAAAAGTCAGGGGAGGGAACGTCCCTATCACTGATCAATGCATCACCCTCCACATAAATGCTCCAGGGACGGCGCATCTGAGGGCTCATCTCTGGTCCCTTGGGTGTGGGAAGGCACTCAGCTTTATTTACAAATCTCTGCAGGCTGCAGAGGCAGCGTGAGCGTTACCAGCAGCTCCACCTGGCTTGGAAACCTCTGGTGTCTCCAGGCCCAGGTCTGAGTTCCTCAGCTGATGTTCACTGCCACCTAGAAACCCCTCTCTGTATCTCCCCTCCCCAAGGATTCAGTCCCCAGGTGGCATTTGGGCCTTCACCTTCAGGGCAGCAGTGCGTCTTTTAGGCACTGGAGTTGAGAGTAGAAGAGGAAGCTGCGTGCTGTTATATTCAGCAGATGGAAGGCTATTTGCTGCCTCAATCTCTCACTGCCTGCAGCGGTGACCTCCTGGGGCCCTGACACCTCCCACCACAGTTGAGCATAGAAAGGGCCACCAGAACAGCCCAAGGTCTCCCTTGGCTTTTCAAATATTCCCTGGATTCCCAAGATGGGGCCCAGGTGCCAGCTTTCTTCCCTTCTCCCTCTAGCATACTGGCCTCAGCCTTCTGCACCCCGACCCACCCCTGCAGCCCCCAGCCCTGAGCCCCCGGGCCTTGTGCTAGGCCCCCCAGCAGCCTCAGCTGCATAGCAACGTGTAAGATAAGTGCATCTACTGCCTGGAGCTTGGTATCTTCTGGCCTGGGGGTTCTGCTTCTGGTCACCCTCTGCTCACCGCCCTGGGCCAGAACCCTTTCCGGGCTTGGGGCAGTCCCCTCACCACCAGGGCTGCTATCCACAGCTGTCCCCCAGCAACCCTCTCCCTCCCTGTGGCCAGCCCGGTGTGACCTTACATCTAGCCCGTCCATGTCAGCCTTCCCCTTCCAGAACGAAACCCTCATCCCACTACCCCTTTAGCCACTGCTGTTCCTGGCAGAGGAGGGCCAGAGGCACATTTGGGTGAGTACAGGCCACTTTGGATCTACAGAGGGACAGTGGCCCAAGACTACCTCTGCGGAGTGGCCATGTGGATGGGGTGGAAGGAGTGGAGTCCAGGCTCGGGGGCAGCATACCTGATGTAGTCTTGTCTCTGCCCTGGATAGGTCCCCTGTCCTGGGCCTCAGCAACCCCCTCTGAGCAGGGAGAGGATGTTCTGCCACCTCTGGTCCATGTATGAGCTTAGAGTCTAAGATGTCTGGACCCTGGCCAGGACTATGAGCCCCAGGGCCGGCCAGCTTCCAGAGCTTCCAGAAATGGGGAATCTCTCATTTCTCTCCTTTCTTTTTCTTGGCCTCATTCTTCTCATCCTCCTCTACCTTGATGGCCACTGTATCCACACTGTCTTTCTTCTTCTTCTTCTTATCCTCTGAAGGGTAGAGGAAAGAGGCATGCAATCAGGGGTTAGATTGGGTCCTAGGGCCCACGCCAGAGCCTCCCAGTCCAACCCTTCATTCTTTCTTCCTTCCAAACCTCCTACCTGCAGAATAGCTCCTTGTTTTCCCTGCCTCACTCTGACCCGTTATCTGTGCTCTAGTCTCCAGGGACAGGGCAGGGTCCTGGCCCTCAACCAGGTGGAGGGGAGGAATAGGGCAACTCCAGGCAGCAGGACCAAGAAGCTGGTAGGCGTGACAGGGTCAAATAGTGGCTGGGTTGAGGGCCGAGGCCTGCTCACCTCCGGGGACTTCCGTGAGCTCGTTGAGGGGTGGCACAGTCTCCAGTTTGTCTGTGTACATCTTGGCTGCCTTTCGCTGCAGGTACCGGGCTTCAATCTCCTTCCGGGTCCGTGGCACACGGCAGTTGAAGACACAGCAAAGAGTGATAACTACAGGGGGAGGGCAGAGCAGGCTTGGCCAGAGCTGGTGCTCAGACACCCCAGGAATGGTACCCAAATTTCAGGCCTGTCTCCATCTACCCATGTGTGTCTCACCCAAGATGTCTTTCCTGAGTAGGGCTGGCTTCACATAGGGCCCCACTCTCAGAAGAGCCTTGTGCTTGGTTAACGCTCTGCTGTCCCCATCTTGAAATTCTTAAGAATTTTTGAACAAGGGGTCTCATATTTTCTTTGAGTACTGGCCCTGTATGTTATGTCATCAGTCCTGGTCCTGAGGACTAACCTGAGAGCACCTGGAGGGCAGGGCACTGGGCTGCACCATGACTCAAGCTACAGCCTCCTGGAGGCTGCCCTGTGCTTCCAACCGAGGCCTCTGGGCTCCTGGTGCATCCTAGTTTTTTCTTCCAAGACTCCTGAGAGCACATCAGACCCTGGAGAATGTGGCTTCAGTCCTTCTCAACCTCCCTAAGGACTAGCAGGGCTCCTCCTGGCTGTGAGAACCTAGGAGAGGGCATAGACCCTGCCCTGGGGTGTTCACATCAGACAGAGTTATTCCAGGAGTGGTTTTCCGGCTCAGGGCAGCTGTGCCCACACAAACTGGGACAGGGCATGGAGTTGGCCTGTCTAGGGGTGGGCAGGGCAGGGCTGCCAGGACTCGGCTGGACTGAGTTTATTTTTCTAAGGCCCCCACAGTCTGACCACCTTGGCCCTAGCCTCAGGGGAGGGAATGGAGCTGCTTCCTATTATAAATCAGATGACCAGACATAACTTCATGGCAGACTCTAGGAGCAGGAGGGCCAGGGAGGACAAGCCAGTCCTATTTTGGGGAAGATGGATCAGACCTATGTGGCCTGGGCTGGAGCACCCCCTGAGGTCATCTTGTGCAATCCCTCAGCCAGTATTGTGGCCCCACCGAGTCTCCCCCAGAATCACAGAATTTACTGCTAAAGGACTGGGTTCCTGAATGAATGGATGAGGCAGACAGCAACATCCAGGGGCAATCTGGGGCTGGGGGGCTGCACGAGGGCCCCAGCAGCAAGTCTGACTGTGCATTGCAGTTCGGGGATAGGCCTGAGAAGACAGCAGGCCTTTCTTATCCAAAGAGCTGGGTTCTGCCACCTTCCAGACCTCTATACTTAAGGCCCAAGTCTGGCCCCCAACCCCACTCTACTGGCTTGGGCCACCTCTCCCAGCCATCCTACCAGGCACCTCCTCAGGACCATGCCCACTCAGGCTCTCTGCAAAGGCTGGTTGGAGTCCCTGGGAGGCCTGGGCTTTAAGGGGAGCTCAGTGGCAGCTATTGGCAGCCAGAGCAGGACTCGAGCACCTCCCCTCACACCAGGTCTGCCCCATCCAGCCTGGCCTGGTTACTTCTCTCCAAAGAAGCAGAGAAATAGAGTTCCTTGGATCGAGTTCCAGGGCCCTGTCAGGGGCTTGGGATAGGAGTCCCTGGGGGTAGAGGTGACTTCCAGAAGCACCCTGTCCAGCTCCAGCCCCTCCACAAGGTTCTAGGGGTGCTGCTCCGCTAACAGCTGTACCACCCAGGTCCAGGCAGACTGGGAAGCGAGAAAGAAGTTTCCTCCCCAGAGATGGAGCTGTGTCATCCCTGCTCCCTAGAGCCCTGCATGGAGGGTAACAAGTGCTGACCTGCTGCTCAGAGGCCTTTACCTTCTCTAGGAAATGGGGTTAAGAGTGGAAGTTGATCTGTGTAGTTGAGGTTCAAGTGCCTCTTTGGGTCTGACCTGCAACTTTCCTGTGTGGCCCCAGACACCTCCACCATCTAGGGCCAAGCAGAGGTGGGGAGAAACCATTGTGTGTCTTGAAGCCCCACAGTGCCCTTACCTGTACTCCCCAGGGTGCCCCAGAGCTGCTCCCTGGACCTGCACCCTGGATGGTTCTGTGGCTTCTGCAGGGCAGATGCCTCCCCCAACCCTGCCTCGGTACTGGGGGTTGTTCCCCTCTCTGGACACCTGGAATGGGGCTATAGCCACACCTGTCTGTCTGTGGGGTCCTCCACTCAGAAGCCTGATGGATTCTTGGCCTTGGCTAGGAACAAAATGTAGCCTCTTGCTCAGATCCTTCTACCCTAGCCGTGAAGCGATGGCAGTGGGGGGAATGGATATTTTCTTGCAGGTAGGAGACTTCTGGTGCCAGGAGAAGCACATGCAAATTAGATATGTCCTTGTCTCCTCTGGTGCGCTCACATCTGGATGGGCCCTTGTGATCAGTTCTGCCCCTCTGGGAACTTAAATGCCCCTTTAGCCCCTGACCCAGGGTACACTCAGTAAATGTCTTGCAGGGGTTATCTGAGACCTGGGTGGAGGCTGTTTCCACCCACCTCTGCTCACACTATCCTTCTGTCTAGGATGCCTTTCCAGCTGCCTACCTGACAAAACCACTCATCCATCCTACCAATCTACAGCTCAGAGGACCTGTCCTCCATGAAGCCTTTTCGGGGGCATGGGTTTTCCTTTCCTTCACTGCCTGTGCCCCTGCTCCTCCCTTTGGCCTGTAGGAACTTCTATCAGACTATGCTTTGTACCCTGGCGGCCTCCCTCATCCAGCTGACATTTCTTGGCCCCCTTTTCTCTAACTCCAGATGCCGACTCCGGAAGGACAATTGAAGGGAGCATGCCAAGCCTGCTTCTATTATGACTTCGCATCAAGTAACTCCCAGGTCCAAGGGAGGAAGGGGTCTCTTGCTTTTAATTGAAGTGGGTGTGAGTCATTCTGGGGAAATGGTATTTGACAATGCAGGGTTTGCAGCCTGGGAGCCACGTGTGCTGGGCTGAACTGGGGAGCCTTTAGGACTGAACTGTGGCCAAGAGTGGCCTTGCTGGGGCCCCTGGGCTTGGGCACTTTAAGTTGGCCAAACTACAGGAAAAGCATCAGGAGGCCAGTGATAGGGAAAAATGACACGTTCTCGTCCTGGTTCAGTGGAGTCCCCTGTAATTACCGTAATTGCCATGTGGCTGCATCCCTGATCGGGCAGAATACTTCAGGTCACCACTGGTCTGTCAGCTCTCCACAGGGACTTTGTGTGGCTCAGGAGGTGCCAGAAACCACAAGCGGGCCTCTTGCTGGCGCCTGGCCTGCTTGCACTGCCCGGAATTGCTGCTCTGAGCCCCTGGGGGTGGTGCTGAGGGGGAAAAGGATTTGCTATGCTCCCACTGTGTTATGGTGGGGAGAGCGAGGAGCAGCTACTCACTGATGGACAACACGAAGAGCGAGAAGATGCCAACCACGTGCCACAGTCGCATGTCCCAGAACACCACCGTCTCCTTGGTCAGTGGGGGTGGCTTGGGCTTGGGCGGAGCCGTGCTGGGCTGCAGGTCAAGAGAGAACAGTGAGCCAGGCAGAGGCCAGGGGCTAGGACCGAGGCCGAGAGGGACCCAGGTCTCAACAAGGAAAAGCATTTCAGACTCTCCTAGAATCAAATGACTTAGACATTCATAACCAATGCCCCAAACTTCGGGAAGTTCCAGACTTAGAACAAGAGAAGAGGGCAGGGCCCCAGAACAATGGAGCCAGGAACTTAGAGTACAAGGGTGGCTGATGTTTGGAAGAAACCAAGGCCCCAAGGGGCAAACATGAATGGCCTGTCTCAATCAACTTCAAGTCCCCTCCTTTCCTCTCCAGTCCTGGGCCCCACACAGGCAGATAGGGTCTCAGGACCAAGGCCAGAGACAAGGCAAGGCTTGTACTATCCTGGGGGACTTTGCTCTCACACCCCCCCAGTGGGGTGAGGTGTGGAGCTAGAGCCAGGGCCCTGTGACTGTTACTTGACCAGGACCCCCCACCAGGTGGCCTCAGCAGTTGCCTGTCCTACTTGGGTCACCTCCTCTGACCAGAAGGCTAGGCCAGATTCCTTACGGGACAGGACTAGCTAAATTGTCCGAAATGCATTAGCGACACCTGGAGGCCAAAAGTTGTAAGCATGGCTGGAGAAAAGTAGAGCGCCGTGAGCCACTTCTCACCTTCTCAGTGGGACACCAGCTACCCTGTTCTGGGGGTCTGAGTGGACGTGGCTCTGCTGTGGTGGGTCTGAGCAAGACCTGTTCCTGACCTGCGGGGCTGAGAGGGATATGACCCTATCTCTTTCACCAAGTTTGGCTGAGGGGTGTGGATGGGGGTTAGTACTTGGAGGGAGAGAGGACCCTGGGGCATCTGTGCAATGAGTTGTCCCCTGATTAACCAAATAAGGACAGACATGAAGAATCTCTTCCAGCTCTCTGGGAAGGAAAGGCAACCCACAGCTCAACCACCTGTCTAGTCTTTCCCTGGTCCATAAGCATGGATGGGGCACCTACCAAAAGCCAGATACTTCGTCATCAGATGAGCACCACCCTTTAGCATGTTTTGGGGATGCTTGGAGAGGATCAGCAGCCTGTCCTAGGTAACCCAGAGGATCTGTGTCCCCAGGATTGGTATGTGATTCCCTGGTTCTTTTCTCTTAACCAAGGTGGACTGGGGTGGGAGCCTTCTTTTCTCTAGGCTTTGGTTTCTCCATCTGTAACATGATTGAGGTGGTTCCAGGGGTCTCTGGGAAGCTCTACCCTGTCTAAGTGGTAAAATTGATAAGAAGACTCTCCTCCTCAGCATCATCTCTGGGGCCTGGATCCATTTGCGAGGTCAGACACATGTATATGGGGTCCAGCACATGTGTGGGTTCAGGGCAGATGGGAGGGGGCTGGGGCACACATATGGGGCTGGGGTTGGGCACTGTTGGTACAGGGCACATGCATGGTTGGGGCACACATGCATATGGTTGGCACATGTCTGTAGAGTCAGGACCAAGGTCTGGGCAGTGGCAGGGTTCCCTGATTGTAAGGCTCAGTGAGTTGGCCCAGCTGAGTTGTATGACTAGAAGACTCCAAGGCCAGAGTAAATATCTCAGATTCAGAGCCTGGGCAGCCAAGAGCTCACTTCTGACACATTTTTGTTCCAGCTTTGTTCAAGACACCCCCAAAGGGGTCTTGGGTAGAGGGCAACAGGTAACAGTCGGGCATCTCCTTGTAGTGAGTACTGCTAGGGGTCTGGACTCCGAAGCTTGGAGGCCCAGCCTGCATCAGAGCCTCACAGGCTGATGGAAGATGATGCCTGTAGGGGCTGGGTAGGTGGTGTCATGGACCCCACCCTGCCCATCTTTCTGGTGCTTCCCTGGATCCCCCAGGCTCAGCCAGGCCCTTGCTCAGACTGTAGGCAGATGGCAGGCAGATAGAATCCAAATGCAATTTCCCTTGATAAACTGGGAGAAGGTGTGCTCCTGGGGGACTGGGGGAAGAGTCCTTGGCTCAGAACTGATTAGATACCCGCCCTCAGCCTTCTCCTGCACCCTGACCAGCTCAGTTTCTGCACCTAAGGCCTCAGGGCAGTCCGTGAGGGGCCCAAGTACACTGCATGGGGCTGAAGCCAGCCTGGCTCTCCTTACAGGGACCCGAGCTGACATCTGACTCCAGCTCAGCCTTTTGATCACACCCCCTGGTCAGCAGCAGAGGCAGGCTAGCATGGGGGTGCAGGACTCTGTCCCCATGTCCCTTAGACCCTTTAGTTCAAGGCTTTGTTCCCTCACACCCCAAGGATAAGGCCCTGTTCTCCCTCTCCCATTCTGTCCCCCAGCACCTCGAGGGCTCTCCTGAGTACTTTGCCATCTCTTACACTTGTTTCTCTGCTTTCTCCACTCTGCCCCTGCCTACACAGGCTCCGACCCCACTCCTCCCTGGTCCTGCAGATGGCCTCCACCCTTCCCTTCCTGGTCCCAGTCAGCCTTCTGGCCAAACCCCAGCCATCCTCCTCACCTCTTCCTGGGCTGTCTCAGCAGCTCCTCCCAGTTCTCCCAACTATGCGTCCTCTTCCAACTAATTCTCCTCCTTCCAAACCAAGACTCATCATGACTCTTCCCTGCTCATAAACATTTGCTAGCTCCCAGCTGTCACCAGGACAAAGTTAAGACCCTTGAGTCCCTGGGCCCTGCCTTTCCTGCCCCTCCTCTCCAGGGCCTAGTGCACCCCATGTAATCAAACTCAACACGCGGCTGCTCTATAAAGGGTATTCTCATCCTCCTGCCTGGAAAGCACAAATACCTCCTTCCCAAGGCTGTCTCTCCCTTATTAGCCAGGGTACCCTGGAGGATCTCTGGAGCAGATGCTGTTTCCTCCAGCAGATTCTAAGGTCAGTGACTAGATCTCGCCTATCAGATTAGGGGTCACTGAACCCAAGGCACTATGCAGCACCACTCCCCACCGCCCCCACCTTCTGACTCCACTAAACCAAAAACTAAAGGATAGGGGCGAAGTGTCTGCCATTAGGCTGGGCCAAGCTGTATCCCCAATCAGACTGGGAATCCCTAAGGTCAGGGTAAGTCTCCCATCAAACTAATGTTCCTGAAATCAGGGGCTGTGCCCTTCCATCAGACCAGGGACACTAAGATTGGGGGCTGAGTCTCTCCCACAGCCTGGAAGGGCTTGGGACAGGGCTGTGTCTCCCATTTAAACAGGTCTCCTAAGGCAAGGGGAAGGGAAACGCCAGCTCCCGGTCAGAAAGGCGCTCCCAACCTTCTGTCTGGATGGTGACAGCCACCCCGATCCCCTCCGCGCCGCCCCGCCTCACCTCCACCAGCTGCCCGGCGACCGCAGCGAGGCAGACCCCCAGCGCGGCGCCGCCCAGCGCCCAGAGCTGCCCCGCCATCTTCGTGCCCGTAGCGCCGCTCGGGCTCGGCCACAGGTCGGGGGAGCCGAGGGATACTGGCCGGGCCGCGTTGGCGCGGTGACTGCTCCTTGGGCAGCCGGCGCTCGGCGGTGGCGATCTGGTCGCAGGCTGCGAGTGGGCATCATTTATTCATCGTAGGTGTCTGGTTCCTGTTGCTGCCCGCCTCCCGCATCTCTGCGGGTGGAGATCCCGCCCCCGTCGGGAGATCAGACTCCAGACTGCCCCCACCCCCACCTCTAACTAGACCAAGACCAACACTGGTGGGAGTGGGTGGGAGGGAGGACAGTTTGGGGCCAGGTCCTCAAACAACAGGTCCCATCCTCCTTTCCCAACTCGGGTCTCTGTTTATCTATTGGGACAGGGGGAGGGGCTGGAATCTGCTGATCCGGGAGGCCCTTCCCATTCTGACGTTCTGAATTAGAAAAACCAGTACTGGACCCATATTGGGGTGGGTGAGGAGAAGGGAGGCAGGCAGGTTGCTATGGTGACAGTCACTCAGGGATGTCCTGGGCTTTCTGGGCTGGCTTCCTGCCCAGAGGCAGCTCTGGTCACCCTGGACACCACAGCAGAGGAGTAGGGGGATGGCGAGCAGGGGATGGTATGGTCAGAGCAGCCAGCTGCAGGTGCTATGGAAGCTTCCTGAAGGAGCCAGCATCTGTGGCCCCAAAGGACAGTGTGAGCTCCCCGGAGAAGGGCTGGAGGACCATATTCTGATTCTGGCTGATCCTCAGCCTCTGCCCCAGCCTGAGCTCTGACTGTCACTCCAGTCTGAGCCTTAACTCTGACCTCACACTGAACCCGGCCCACATTGCACTCTGGTCCTGATCTCAGAGTGAGCCCTGACAACTCCAGGGATTGAAGGAAGATCTGAGGAGCTGAAGAGACCTGGGGAGGACTTTGGAAGAGGAATAGGGAGGCCTTGGGTAGGGGGACTCTTCTGGTCCATCCTCCCCTGTCTCCTTTCCTTCCTTCCATTATTATTAATCTCCAGCCTGCTGAATGCTGGAGAAGCAGTCCAGCGTTGGACCCCTGCGTTCCTCATCACCAAAAGCACCAGTGGAGACCTGCATAGGCTGGGGTGCTTTGGGTCTTGGGCCCACCCTCAGAACTGGGGACCCTGTAGATCCAGAGCTTTGTAGTTTTGGATTCAAATACTGGCTTTGGAGTCAAACTGACTTAAAATAACAAGGTGGCCTGCAAGGCTTAGTGCAGTTTTAAGCTTTAATAACCTCAGTTTTTTATTTAATAACCTCAGAAGTATAAAGCTACAAACTTATAAGAAACACAATTAAAAGTTTAATTATTTAAATTTCCTTTTTTGCCCTCTGATGGCAAAACTTGACACAAAAAAATTAGTTATCCAAAATTCACAAAATGAAATTAGCATAAAGAAAATACAAGCAATGAAATTTTCAAATTCTGTTTCTCATAAATTTGTAGCTTTATACTTTATAACTTCTGAAATTATTCAAGCTTAAATCTAAGACTTCCGGATATGATCATAGTGACAGCTGTGACCCCTCTGTGGGCTACTTAACCGCTCCAAGCTTTAATGCCTCATCTGTAAAATGGATGTAACTGCAGTATCATGGCATCTGCCTTCAGTAAATGTGAGTCGTTAGGATTATTGCTGTCATTGTTAAAGGCAGTGTGAAATTACACTCTGTAAAAGCCAACTGTACTTTGTTCAATCAGTGCCCTAGTCTTGAACATTTTCATATTTCCATTTCTCCGATGTTAAACACCACTGTGAGAGAACATCCTGAAAGTTAAAGCCTTTTCCATCTTTTTATTCCTCTCCCCTGTTTACTTGTGAAGAATTGAGGCCCAGAGAGGGGGTGTGCCCTGCCTAAGGTCACTCAGGAAATGGGGCCTCAAACTCAGCTTTCAGCTTTTAACCCAGGGCTCTTCTCACCTTCCAGTACTGTTTCTACTTCTTACGAGGGTCTCCATATATCTCTGCACCCCAGCCCTGAGTTGGGCCCATCATTTCTAGGGTGGCAGAGCTCAGGAGCGTCAAGCTCTCCAGCTTGGTTCCCCTGGAAGGCAGTCTCTCCTCCATGTATGGTGGCGTGAATGCTGGCCTGCAGAATGCTGTTTGTCCCTTGTGTATTATTTTTAGCTCCTATGGGTTTCCTGTAGGGATCTAGTCCAGCCTCCATGGCCTCTGGCTTGGAAGCTGTGGGTAGAGTTTGGCAGTGGCCAGGAGACCCTCCTGGACATTCTCTTCTGGAGCCTGAAACCCTAGGGCTCAAGATTCAGCTCTGGGGAAGCAGGGGATAGGGAGCAAGGATCCCCCTAGTCTCAGAGCCAGGCTGGGATCTGGTGCATCTTGCACTTAGCCTGGACTGGGGGTGGGGGCTGGGCAGTCTAGGCCTGTGACACAGTGGCTGGGGCCTGCTGGGAACTGGCAGTCTCTGACCTCGTTGGCCTCGGGCCTGGCCCAGAATAGCTCTGGGGATGGGCCAGGCCTGGATGAGACCTGTGTGTGCATAAGCATGTGTTTGTATCCCAGGGCACTGGAGTGCAAGGGAGTGCATGTGCACTCTGCCTTTGTGCGTGTCTAGATGTGAGTCTTGGTTTGTATTCCAGGCAGGAGTGTGTGAGTCTGTGAAGCTGCACACATGTACAGGGCTGCCACCCAAGTTGTGCAACGTGGAGGCCCTGCCAGTGGGTTCTATAACAGATGGGTCCCTGTGGCACAGGTGAGTGTACACACCACCACATTCTCATGACTGTGGAATTGTATATGTGTGTGGGGTATGTGGGAGAGGTGCACATCTGTCATAGGACTGGGCAAGGGCCCTGGGCTGCGCTCCAAGGGGCCAAGGGCAGGTGGACCCAGTGGAGGCACTCTTTTAGGCATAACAAATTACCAGTGATGCTGGGAGAGAGTCTGGGCCATCTGGTAGATAGTGAAACTGGACTTGGCAGTGACTGTGATGTCACCTGGTGAGTAGGGAATGGGTGAGGGAAGACTTGTCCCCAGCCTTCCAATTCCCCTATATATGGTTGAACAGGAAGTCTGGGCTCTGGGGAGGAAGCAAACAAGGCCTTTCCCTTCATGCTGGAGTCCAGGCAGCACTGCCTTCCTGGGCTGCAGGTACAGAGGAGGAAACTAAGGCCCAGAGATGGGAAAGGGCTGGCCCAGAGACACCCAGCACAAAATGGGATCCCTCCTTCTCAGGGCCTGGCCTGCCTGTCCCATTTATCACCCATGGTGAGAACACACGTTCCTGGACAAACTTGCTCTCTACACATGTGGCCAGCCCTTGACCCTTCCTCCCAAGCCCCAGAGACCTTTTGCCTGCCCACCTCCATGAGCCAGGGGACCCACAAACCCTCCAATACCCTGCTCATATGCCAGGAGACCCTTCACACCCTCCATGTACACCCCTCCACTGGGGATCTCTCTTCAGCTTGGCAGAATGGGGCATGCCTCCCAGCGCCTCAGACTTGAATTTTGGTGGGCCACCCTTCTTTCTCTTCCATTGCCAGTCTCTGGACGGGGCCTCTTGGCCTCAGTGTTGTTCTGTGAAAGGGGCACTGAAACGGGTCATCCCCTGGAACCTGCATGCAGGAGCGAAGTGATGGGGGACCCGCCGGCTGACAGCTGGCTCCTTTGTTACAGGCTTGAACCATGGCCCCTCTCCTTCCTGGCAGGTCCGCAGGGACTAGACTCCCGCCACCTTTTTCCAAGGTCGCAGGCCTTGGCACAGACAACCGCTGGCTTCACGCTCCACGGGGCCACTGTTGAGACTCAGGAGTGGGGGCAGGGGACTTCCGCAAGGTCATTCAGACAAGAGTGGCGGCTGACTGCGGACGCCAGGCCCACGGGGGCAGCCTCGGCCACTTTTGGCCACAGGTTTCACCAACCTACCCGGCGCTCCTCTTCTGCTGGACTCTGGTGACTGGTGGGGGTCGAGGAGGTCATGGGGTTGCACCCAGGCAGGCAGAACGTCAGAATGGGGGTAGGGGCCCGAGGGGGCTGGGACAGGGAAGCCGAGGTCGCCTCCCAGACATGGCCCTTCTCTCCTGGGCGTAAGAGTGTGTGTGTGTGTGTGTGTGTGTGTGTGTGTGTGTGTGTGTGTGTGTGTGGCGGGGAGGGTGGGAGAGAGGGGGGTGGGGAGATTAAGCTCCCTTTCCTCTCCTCCTTTCCCCACCGACTCTGGGTCCCAGGAGCGTAGGGATCCTGGAGGACGCCAGACGGAGACCACGGGAGAAACCTCGTGCGCAGGGGCTGACGGACGCCACTTCCCGCCTCCTCCTAGGCGGGCCCCAAGCCTCCCACCCCAAGCGACACCCCAAGGCGGGGCGGGGCGGGGCCGGCGGGCACGGGGGCGGGGCGGGCGGCGGAGGGCGGGCGTCCGCGAGCCAGCGACCGCCGCGGCACTCCCGGCGCGGGGCCCCGCACCGCACAGGTAAGGGCGGGGTGGACGTCGCGCGTCTGGGGACGGGCTCCTCTGCCCCCGCTTTCCTCGCTGCAGGTGGGACTGTCGCCTCGGTGCCCCCCCGGGCCGCCGTGTAGCCGACACTCCGCGACTCCTCGGTCCCCGGAGGCACTCACACCCAGAGCCGTCTGAATTTGTCCGAAGGCCCCTCTGTCCCAGCGGGGTTCAGCTTCGTCCTCCCCGCCCCGCGGTCACCCAGCTCGGCTTTAGGGGCAGCGCAGGGACAGCTCCCCCCACCCCCCGCCCAGCCCCAGAGCCGTGCCTGGCACGAAGGTAGTGCCTAAGGACTTGCCTGGGCCGTAGGGCGACCCCGCGGGGCCTCACCCAGCCTGAGAGACTGCCAGGAGGAGGTGACACCGACTGGTGTTGCCTGCAGTGAGAACGGCATGGGCAAATGCCTGATGGCTGGAACAGGACCCCATGTTTGGTAAATTAGAGTAACTGCGTGTGCCTGGCCGGGGAAAGGAAAGAAAGCTGTGAAGAATGCGACTGGAGAGATTGGGAGGGTGAGGGATGGGGTCTAGGACAAGAAGCCTTGGAGTCAAGGAGGGGCAGAGGAAGGGTGCAGAGAAGAGGTCGAGGTGGAGACTGTGAGGGGTGAGCTATGACAGCTCAGCGCCCCCTCCCTTGGACAGCCCCTCCCTCCTCTGTCTACCACTGAGCTTGCTGCTTGATCAAGGGGGTTAAAACACAGCTCAGGAAAGGCAGCACTTCCTTGCCTGTCCAGACCAGGAAATAACAGTGGGTGCCATGACAGGGTGTGGCCAAGGGGCCTGAGGGGCCAGGCCTTGGAAAGGGCGGGGGAGGCCTCAGTGACCCTGCCTGAGAGGGACCCAGCATGGTCAGAGGCCAGGAATGCAAGGAATAGAGCAGGTCTGACTGCTGGTTAGATTGCTACAGGGACAGGCAGCTGACTCACCTGGGCACGTTAAGACTAGCTGGTCTATCCTCACCCGCCCCATGGTGAACATGAAGGCTGCCTGGAGAGCCTACGTGCTTGCTGTGTGCCCTCAGGTGAGTTGCCAAGCCTTCTTGAACCACCTAGCTCTAGTGACCTTGGTGGGACTGGGAGCCAGAGGCCTGGATCGGAGCTCTGTACATGCTCTACAGTTAGTATCTCTGGGCCCTCTCATGCCTTCCTGGGCCTCAGTTTCCCCATAAGTACATCATGTGCAGCTATTACTAAGAAACCTTAAAACTGGTTGGAGCAAAAGGGTTAGGAGGCCATGCTCTTGACCAGAGAGGAGTGAGTTGGAGGTGGGAATGGGGTTTGAGGGGGGAGACTTCTGCTGGGTCCCTGTTGTGGTAGGTTCAGCACCTCTTCCTCCTCCCCTGACAACATGTACACTCAGGTACACTCATGCCTGGCCTGGTCCCTGCCCTCACACTCTCCACATCGCCTCCAGGATGAAGCCCCAAAACTCCTTAGCCTGGAGCAGGGGCTCTTGGGGCCACCAGACCAGATGTCGAGCCTCAGCTGCAGTCTTCCCCCCAACCCACCACCTCACCAGCCACGCTTAACCTCTGACCTTTCCTCTGGGCAATGTGACTCAGTTCCCTAGGATTAGGGATGCCTTTGGGGCCACAGACCTGGATGGGTCCCAGAGTAGTGTTGCCAGTTTGGGTCTGTAAGACTCATCCTGAGGGGCCCCTGGCTGCGTTGAGAGTTAAGGGAGGCTGAGGATCAGATCTCCATACCTAGAGCAGCTCCACTCTGCCAGTTTATCCTTTCTAGGGAAGACTAAAATATTTTGAAAAGCTGTGGTCTAGTCAGACCCCGTTTCATAGAGGAGGTGATTAAGGCATGGCTGTGGATAAGCTGGGGGATGGCCAGGGCTGAATAGCTGGGTGGGGGTCAGAAGAAGGCCGTCTGGGAGCTGCTGAGGTGTGATCCATGGGTCAGGGGTAGGAGAGCAGCTGCCTGCCCCCGTAGGGGGAAAGGGAGGAAGCCTGAGAGGGAGAGGAGCGCCCTGGGCGTGGCATTGGTTGGGATGATCCCCAGGTAAGTGTGAGTGTAGGGGATCTGATATTCAAGGCCTCTCAGCTCATCCTGATCTGGTTCCTAGTCTGCACCTCCCATCCTGGCTTTACCCTCCTCCCTTTACCTTTAGCCAGTGTCTTCACCTCTCAGCCCAGACCCCAGCAGACTGCCAGCTGAGGGTGGAAAGGCCACTTCCCAAAGGGCCTTTCCATTCCACTGGTTTCTGGAGACACAGGTGAGAGGCAGATGGGCCCAGGCTACACTTGTTGCACCACTGACCCCTTGGCTTGGCTTTCCTGGTCTGCCTGGAGACCCACAGGGGGCTGGGGCTGCTGCAGGGGCCAGTAGAGAGAGGCTGCAGCTGGATGTCCAGCTGCTTCCCCTTCCTGCCTCTCCCTCCCAAGGCCTCACCCTCCTGAAGCAACAGCAGCAGGAAAGGTGGGGCAGGAATGTCTGGGCTTGGGCCTTGGCCAGAATTCTCAGGCACCCGCCCCATTCTGCCCCAGAGCCAATTCCCTAGGAACTGCAGGCTCTGCCAGGGACCTAGAATGCTCATTGGTGTCCTTGAGTCTGGGTGGGGAGGGAGGGATAAGAACCCTTCCCATTTGCTCTTTTGGTCTAATCTGTGTCGCCTTCCGATCATTGGCTGCCTCAGTTTTGTCTCCAGCCTAACCTAGGTCAACTAACTTGGAGCCTCAGAGTGTCAGAGCCAGGGAGAGGCAGAACCTGAGGGTCTTGGGTTAAAAGACTCTCTAACTCTCAACCCCGAGGCATATGGTTTGGTCACCTGGGCAGATGACCTCTTGCCAGGTCGGATAGGAAAGGGCTGTATCTGATTGGAGGCTGCAACCTGGCTGTGGGGGCTGGGTTTGAACCCAGGCCCCTTGCTACCCCTCTCTCCAGTCAGGAGGCTGCATTCCCAGGAGATCCTGTCTGCTTGGAGGGTCTCTCTCTCCAGGGCAGAAAGTCCAAAGACCTGTCCACCCCCATGGCCCCCACATCTTGAGTGGGACCCATCCTGCAGGGTCAGCCAGGAGGGTCTGGCTCCTGCCCGTGCTGACCTCACCTTCTCACTGCTTGGCACCATCTCCCCAGATCTGACTTTGGATCCCACCACTCCCTCACTCTGAGGCCCTCCATGGCTCCTCCATCAGCTGCATGGGCAGCTCTTGGTGGTCCACTGTGGACTTCATGCCCATCAGACTTTGCTTTCATGGTTCTTCACCTGCACATTTTGTCTTCCTCTCTGCCTCTTTATTTCCTGCCCATGCTCAAGGCTCCAGTAGGCTATTCCCCTCTCCCCGCAGACCTCTCCTTGCTTACACAGCCCTACTGGGTGATGGGGGCTCCTGAGCCATGGCCTTAAGAAAAAGGCTGGGCTCCTCTGACATTCCAGAGATCCAGTGGAGAGGGGACTAGGTCAGAGCACCACTCTCTAGGTATTACTCTGAGCCCTTGGGAACCTTGGTGGGTGTTTGAGCACAGGAATGAGCCGGCCAGAACTAGGCTTGAAGAGCACCTGCCTTTTGGGGTAAAAAGGAATGCTTCCTTTGGCAGTTCTGAGCCCTCTCTCCCACTCCTTCAGGCTCCCCTCATCTGGACTCAGGTGGAGAGCAGGCAGGGGTCACTGACCAGTTCAGGAACTCCCCTTTGGGATGACCTGGGCTCATTGCTCAATTCCAAGGTACAGTGATCATGGGCCTTTCTTCTGAGCATAGCCTGGGAGGATGGGCACTGAACCTGCTCCCACCACTGCTATTCACTCTAATCTATGCCCGGTTCACAGGCCCTGAGTCCGGCACCCTGGCCATGTGCAGCCCTGAGGAGGCAGCCCTGCTGCGGCTGGAGGAGGTCTTCTCGGAAACCCTTACCCGCATCAACAGCCTTGTCCTCCAGCCCCTGCTCACAGCTGGTGAGTCTCGGCTCTCCAGTGGGGAGGGTGCGGGGTGCAGGAACCATCCAACAGGACTCCTCCCCTTGTTGGACCTTCTGAGCTGCAGCTTTCTCAACTGTAAATGGAGCAGTGACATTTGGTATGACCATCTTCTGATGTGACCAGGGCCCTTGCCCTGGTGGTTGTTGGCTGCTCCCTTCTCAAAGGGACCCTGAGGGGCCAGGTCATGAACCCCATGCTAGGCCAGACCTACTGTGAATGGAGACAATATTCTACCTCTTCCAGGGCACAGGCCTGGATTCTCATCCTGCTTTCACCCAGGGCATGACTAAAAGGCAAGATGCCCAGGTTTTACTTCCAGCGTGGATCTCACTTGTGAAGTGACCAGTCACCTTGGGCAGGTGCCTTCCTCTTGGGGGCTTTGTTGGTGCATCTGTGAATGTAGGAGACTACCGGACCCTATGACTCAATGTTCCAGACCTGAGGAAGCTCAGAGACTTGGGGAATTAGTGTACTTGGTGGCCCTAGGTCATCAGTGCTGCCCCTGTTTAGTGAGGCAGTGGACACGTGCCCCTGTTTACTTCACAAGGGTGCCGCCCACTGCTCCAGCCTGCCCGTCCCCTGCAGAACTCAAGGGGGAACATTGGTTTCTAGTCCTGTTCCAAGGGATGTGGGACCCTGACTGCAGCTCCAGGGTTATGGGTGCTGCTTGCCCTTGGGTGGCCACACGGGGCCTCTGTGTGCTCCCTGGAAGGTGGAGCAGCCCTGTTCCCCTCACAGTGTGCCTGTGCTCCTGCCCCAGCCCCAGACCCCTCAGACTCCTGGGGCAGAGAGTGCCTCCGGCTCCTGCAGCAGCTGCAGAATAGCTCCCAGCAACTGTGCAAGGTGACTGAGGAAAGCCTGCAGTCACTGCGGGAGAGGCTGCACCACCCGGACTCTACTGGTCTGGAATCCCTGCTGCTGCTGCACAGCGCTGACCGCGTCCTGCAGGTCCACATGGAGTAAGACAGCCGAGGCGGGGATGGGGCTGACATTGGGACTCGCCTAAGTCAGGCTTCCGCAAAGATTTGGGATTCGGATGTTAGGCTGGCGTCAGGCTCAGACACCCCAGATCTGAGCTTGGGGGTCTCCCAGGGAAGAAGGGCTTTGAGTTAGAATTGTCTAGTTGGGTCAGTCAGGACTCAAGGTCACCAGTGCCCAGAGCCAGGTCCTCAGGGCTGCAGCCACTCAGTGGGTGGGATCTGGGGACCCCAGAAGGGCAGGGACTTGGGTTTGGAGCTGGGGGTTGGGCCTGCAAGGTGTCCCATGTGCTGCCTGCAGGTACATTGATTCCTACACAAGCTGTGTGGCGGTGCAGGCCTTTCAGAAAGCAGCAAAGAGGAGGAGGTGAGCATGGGGGTGCTGCAGTGGGCCTCTGAGTTGGGGGGTGTTTGGGAGGGAGGGCTTGGGGAAGCCCCATCCCCAGAGCAGCAAGTGTCATGACCCTGGGGACTTGTCCTGAGCACTCCCGGTTCTATCAACACGCTGATCCACATCGGAAGAGAGGGAGGGAAGCCTAGTGAGGCCTTGAGCAGAATCTGGATACCAGCTTGGGGAGGAGCGACCCTGAGGCCGGGAAGCATTCCCACTCAGAGTGGGCAGTTGTAATCAGTGATCCCTTCAAACTCTGAGATACTGCTACCAGGTCTCCAAGGGGGTGACTCAGCCACTGTTTTCCTGGTGGGAGAGATATTTGGGATCTGGGACATTAGCCAGGCAGGGGGTCGAAGGTGGTGGGTGCGGAAACGGAGGAGGGGAGAGTGACGGGCTGTGTGGCCTTCCCTCCACTCAGCGAGTACTGGCGGAGCCAGTGGAAGGAGCTGCGGCAGCTCCTGTCGGGCATGAGTTCAGAGGGCTCGGTGGGCACGGCACTGGGCCAGGCCCTCCGCCAGCCGCTTACCCATCACGTGCAGCAGTACGTGCTCCTCCTGCTGAGACTTGGGGACACTGTCGGCGAGGTAGGTAGCAGGGGTGACGAGGTTGGGGGTGGGGCAGGTACTGGTTACCAGGCCTATCTCCTGTGGGAAAGCTGAGGCTAAGGGAGGCAGAAATGGGGTCCTGGCTCAGGGGACCTGCCTTACTCTGGAACCCTGGTTTGAGAAGGACCTGACCATGCCTTAGGGACAGAGCCCCGTTCTAGGGGGTTTGAAGGGATGTGAACTTGCCCTGGGGTATCTCAGGTACATGAGTCAACAGAGGCCCAGAGAGCAGATGTAGAATCAGGTACTGGGTAAGAGGACCCAGGTGGGGGAATCATTGAATAGTTCTGAATCCCCTGGGAGCATCCTCCAACAGGCCCCTCCCTGGAGGAGGAGCTGGGAAGGCTAAAAAGGCAAACTTTGGTTTAGACCGAGACCTCCTGACCAGCTGGGGCCAGGCCAAGGATGGGGCAGCCATCACAGGGTGGGGGCAGGTTCTTATAAGCCCCTTGCCCTGGCTTCTCTGTCCCCCCGCAGCGTGACCCCACCCGAGAGCTGGTGGTACACGCAGCCACTCTCTTTGGGAACCTGCAGTCCTTCATGAGGCAGGCGCTGGACCAGGCCTTGGCCACGCAGGCCCTCTGGCACACCTTGAGCAGCCGTCTGAGGGTGAGTTCAAAGCCTGAGGGGCGGTCAAGGAAGAGGTTCCTGTCGGCCAGGGGCCGGCCAGATGGCTCGAGCTTCCTGCTGTGTTCTCTGCACCTGAGCCTCCCCATCTGGAGGGTGGGGGCTGAAGCAGGTGTCTGAGTTCCTTCTGTCCAGCCATCCTCACCCATTTGCTGAGTGCCTCCTGGGCCAGGATGTGAGCTGCAGGCTCTGGGGAAGGGTGGTCAGCAGACTTCACCCTCTCTCCTGGGATATCGCTGAATGATCACACCCCTGCATCACTGCCCACCACGGCCTGTACTGTCCCTGCAGGGGGGAGAGTTCTCGGTGCCCTGAGAGGGCGTAACAGGCTTGGAGCCCAGTGCCGACTGTTAGGAGGACAAGTGAAGGGGATAAGACTAGCCAAAAAGAAGCAGAGGTGGTAGAACCCTAAATGAGTGTTGGTGGGATTGACTGGGGCCGTGGCTCGAGATGGGGTGGAGGAGGACAAAGTGAGGCTTCAAGAGATGTTGTGCTGTCCTGCTGGGAGGAGCCAGGAATGACACCCCCTACCTCAGAGCCCCAGTGCCCATCACGGACTTGGGGGCCTCCAGGAGTTGCTCAGAGTGCGAGGGAGGTGTCTGGGGCAGAGGCAGGCAGTGGAGTGGCCGGCAGTGTCCAGGACAGGGGTCCCTGATTCTTGCACCTCCCTCCTCGCCTCACCAGGATGTGCTCTGCACCCCTGCTCGCCGACTCTTGCAAGATAGCCAGGACTCACCCGTGACGGTCACCCCGCTGCGGGCAGAGCGCGCGCTGCTCTTTGATGATGCCCTTGTCCTGCTGCAGGTGAGGGCGGGGGCTGGAAGGAGGCCTTGGGACCACAGTGGGGGTCTAGGGGTGGTAGAAAAAAGGAGTGGGGAAGAGACACGTAAGTGGAAGTGAGAACTTGGGCCCGGGGTGGGGGTGATGGGGCGGAAGGGCAAGGTGCTGGGGTGGGGGCAGCAGGTGGAGCCATCCCTGAAGCAGTGTGGGCTGTGGGGAGAGGCTACTCGAGGGGCACCCAGCCTCAGCGCTCCCCAGCTGGCGCCCCTGCTAAATGTCTTCAGCTTGGCTTCCTTATTTGGAAAATGGGATAATTGTGAATGAGTTTGTCCCTCAGCAGATGCCAGACAACTCTCAGTTCTTTCCTACAATAGAAAAGGAATCCTGGATGGAGGTCATGGGTGGCCCGTAGTGGCTGAGAAGGTTCTGGACGAACCATTCAGGGCATTTCAAGGCTTCTAGAGAAGCAGCAGCAGGGCCTGGGCTCTCGGCATTACAGAAGTCAGGAGAGCCAGGCCTGGGGTTTGGGATTGTTATGTGTCCTGTAACTTGACTGTGCTCAGTTCCGCCTGAACTCATGCCGCCCTTGTGATAGCCACATCAGTGTCTTCTCTGGTCCCCTGGAATGTCAGCCTGGAACTCCCCTACATGCTCTACCAAACTTGTATCTCCCAAAGTCTGGTTTTGGGGTTTTGACTCAGTTTAAGTTTCCCTTCCACTCCTGGCTTCACCCTCTGTGCTCCAGGTACACTGAGGAGATACTGCCACTTAAAGGTCCTGAGTGCTTTCCCACCTCTGGAGCTTAGCACGCCCTGTTGTCTCTGCTGGACCCTCTCTTGTCTATGGCTTGTGTCTGGTGCACTTCTCCTCCCCTTCAGGCCTGGGCCTGGTGTCGCCTCCACCTGTGGCAGTGGGGCAGGCAGGAGGTCGCGCCACAAAATCTCCCAGAGGAAGGGACATTCAGTCTGGTTCTCAGAGCAGGGATGGCACTCCAGTAGAAGGACAGCACAAGCAAAGGCTCAGACTGGGGAGAGTTTGGGGAGAGCTGGAGGTGTGGGTACGTGCGGAGAGGGTGAGGTGGGGTGCACGTGAGCCAGAGTGGTTCGTGAGGCTCAGGTGTCAGGCTCAGCAGTGAGGTCTCCATCCCCCAGGCAGTAGGGACCCTAGGGAGGTTTCCAGCAGGGGCTGACAGGGTCCAAGCTGCTTTTCCAGAAGACTACTCTGGTGACCCTGATGGAGCAGGATGTAGGGAGTGTGGGGGGAACTGATCCCAGGTTTCCCACCAGGCCTTCAGGTGGGAAGGGAGATAAAGGTGCTGTCTGGGAGGTAGAGGTGCTCTCTTGAAGATAGGGAACAGGCAGGGGTGGTGAGGGACTCAGTGCTGGGCATGCTAGGTTGAGCACAGCCTGGGGACAGCCCAGCAGGCTGGTGCATGGGAGCAAGGCCAGACCAGAGGAGCAGGTGAATGTCTAGGCTCTGGACGACACCTGTGCCCCATCTTCTTCCAGGGCAACAATGTCCACACCTTTGATCTGAAGCTGATGTGGGTGGAACCTGGGCAGGACGGGTGAGCACTCCTAACCAGCGACACCCAGGCCTTCCCTCCCTCCACCCCATGAAACCTGCCTGCACCCCAGGGCTCGGACTTGAGCCCTCCCCCAGCACCCTCCTGGACAGAGCTGGGGCCTACCCGTCACTTCTGTCTGTCTAGGTGCACGTTTCACCTTCTCACACCCGAGGAAGCGTTCTCCTTTTGCTCCAAGGACCCCGAGGGCCAGGTGAATGTGGGTGAACTATGAATTTGGGGAGTGGGTTGAGGGGAGTGAAGGAAGGCGGCTCCAGGGGACAACCCTGGAGGCTCCTTGGGAGTGTCAGGCCTCTGGGGTCATGGTCAGAGTGGGTCAGCAGTCAGCCCAGGCTCAGGCATCAGAATGCTGTAGAGAACAGGTGTTTTTCTTTGTGAAGCCAGGACTGGGGCCTTTGTTGACTCCTGTCTAGTGGTTTTGTTTGGCCCCTCCGGGCAGGTTCTGAAACTGCAGACAAGCATCTCAGGTCTGGATGAAGCCTAGGGAACAGCGTGGAGCAGTTGAAATTTCCCCCAAGTGACAGAAGGCGATGGGGGGTACCTGGAGCCACCCCAGAAGGCTTCCTAGAGAGGCTGCCTCCAGCAGCAGTGACCTGTCCTGTGTTTCCCTGTCCCCCCAGGTGGCCTGGCAGTGGAAGGTTACCCAGGCTGTGTGCCAGGCCTTGCGTGGGAAGAAGGACTTCCCGGTGCTGGGGGCGGGCCCTGAGCCTTCCGAACCCCCCACCTGCCGCTGTGGAGCATACACCTTCTACGCAGAGGGCCGCTTCTGCCAGGCCACCTACGAGGGCGAGTGGTACTGGGGCAGGCCCCATGGCAAGTGAGTGACCTGAGGCTCTGGGCCAAGCAAGGCAGTGTTGGATCCTTCTGGGAGTCTGAGGGGCAGATGGGACCCGGATGGGCCTAATTGCCTTGGGACATGAACCAAAGGCTGTTATTCCCTGTGGTCAATTCTGTTTGTCTCCCAGAGTCTCTCTTAAGTCCTCTTGGACAGGACCTGGCCCATAGTAGGTCTGTGCCAAATACAGTCATATTGGCGGTGACGCTGGAGAGCGTGGGGCAGACATCAGGTAGCCGGCCTGTGGGACCTGCAGTTACCGTTCTGTTCTCAGGCGGGTGAAAGAATAATTCTCATGTCTACGCAGCATTGTCTGGTGGTGGTAAAAATGGTCTGCAGACATTCTGTCTTCATTAATCTTTATAAGAATGCTCTAGGGGAGTGTTGTCACCCCCTTTAGAGGTAGGGAAACGAAGGCCCAGAGACTGGCATGACTTGCCCAAGGTCTCAGAGCAGGTTCTAGAGTAAGCCTGGTCTCAATTGCAGGTCTCCAGGACCCCACAGGCAGGTAGGCTTTTGAAGAACGTGTGGCACCACCCTATGCTACAGCCAGAGAAACCAGGGCCCAGAAAGCAGAAAGGACTCACTGAGGTTACACTTGCAAGCATTCCACTAGATTCTGATACCATGCCTGCTTCCAGAAAGGGTGTAAGGAAGCTTGTGAGCAGAAACACAGAAAAAGCAATGCCATGTCACAGAAGGAGAGGGTGGTAAGGATCCCACTGACTAGCACTTGGCTTGAGCTTGAAGTTTAGCTCTGAGCTTCCTTTTGGTCAAGGGGATAAGGGAACCTGGTTGCTTCCAGAGCTCCCTCTGTTGGGTGTGGAGTGTGCTCTGTGAGGCTGCTGGGTCAGTTATGGCAGGAGTAAGAAAGGGCTGAGAGCCCCTGTGGGCTCATAGAGCTCAGAGAAGAGGACCAGGTAGGGGCAGAGAGTCCAGTCCAAGGGGAGTTGAGGTCTCAGAGAGGGTGGAGGCTGGCTGGGGATCCTGTGTGTGTGGAAGGATGGGTCTGGTGGGCCTGATGCCTGTGGACCTCAACTTGTGTTCCAGGGGAACCCTGAAGTGGCCAGATGGGCAGAATCATGTGGGAGATTTCTGCCAGGGCCTGGAACACGGGTAAGGCTGGGGCTGATGTGGGACTGTGTTGGGCAGGCAGTGGTTTCCTCCCCCACTGCCATCACCAGCCTGGCCCTGTCCTAAATTCCCAAACCTCAGGCAGGAACTTAGAGGCCATCTGTTCCAGCTCCCCTTGCTGTCCGAAAGGGGAAACTAAGCCCTGAGGAGGGGACGGGTCATGAGGGAGTGGCCCAGGGCCAGAAAGCCCTCCCAGGGTGCATGGGGGGTTGGGTGGGTGGGGTGGAGGCGAGGCGTCCTGAGGGGCCCTTGGGAAGAAAAAGGGTCTGAGCACCTGTCAGATTCTCATCATCTGAGGAGGCCCCCTTGGAGGCAGGGACACTTCTGGGTGGCATAAAGGGAGTGTGATGGGTGTCTCAGGCCCTGTGCCGAATTCCCTCCCCACCCACCCACACTGACAGCTTTGGCATCCGCCTGGTGCCCCAGGCCTCCGAGGACAAGTTTGACTGTTACAAGTGCCACTGGCGGGAAGGCAGCATGTGCGGCTATGGCATCTGTGAGTAAGTGACTCCCGGCCTGATGGCGGGGTGGGCTTGTGGGACAGGCACATCCCCTGGGCTGAGCTCTGGGAGGCAGGGCGAGCCACTGGTGGTCCTTTCCAGGTACAGCACCAACGAGGTGTACAAGGGCTACTTCCAAGAGGGCCTGCGGCATGGATTTGGGGTCCTCGAGAGCGCCCCTCAGGCCCCTCAGCCCTGCAAGTACACAGGCCACTGGGAGAGGGGTCAGAGGAGCGGCTATGGCATCGAGGAGGACAGTGACAGGTGAGCTCCCCGCAGCCCCCCACTTCCCCCACGGGACTGAGGAGGCAGAGAGGACCCTTGCAGACCAAGTGCCTCAGGGCCTGGGTTCCCTGTTGTCAGTGGGTCCACTCTGTCTGTCCCCAGGGCCTCTCTGAAGCCCCTCACTTCCTCTCCACTCCTTGGTTGTTGCTGAGCTGAGGATGAGGGACCCCTGACCTCCCTGACTGCAGGAGCCCTCCCACCTCCTGGCCTCTCCTTGCTCTGTTGGAGGAGTTTCTGATCCTCTGATCTGTTCCCATCAAAGGATCACAACCCTTCTAGGCTTTCTGGGCTATGAGACAAAGCCTGGGGTCCTTGGCCTGGCATTTGAGGCCTTGCCTGCTCCTCTGACCTCGCCTTTGCTGTGCCGCCTGTGCGCCCCCGGCCTTCTAGAGCCCCGAGCGTCCCCACATATCTGCCGTACACTCCTGCCTCCATGGCTCTGCACACGTGTAAATGGACCCCCACTCCATCTGTACTTCCCGCCACCTCCTGCAGAAAGCCTGCCAGGTTGCCCTCCCCATGCCAGGCTCCCTCCCTCCTCCACACTCTGTTCCTCTCACCCGCCCTATGTCTGACTTGAGTGGATTCAGGCCATGTCATGGCTCCTATCTGACCCCCACCCCAACCCCAGCCCCATGCCAGCAGAGCACAGAGAAGGTGCATGGGAACAGTTCTGGTCCAACTCTGGCCATACTCCCCCGCAGGGGTGAGCGCTATATTGGCATGTGGCAGGCTGACCAGCGCCATGGCCCAGGGGTCATGGTCACCCAGGCGGGCGTCTGCTACCAGGGGACCTTCCAGGCAGACAAGATAGTGGTGAGTGGCGTGACCCATGTGAGGTACTCTCTCCCTCCACCCGGGCTGAATTCTGGAGCCTCCCTGCTCTGGGGGGTCCCAAAGCTGAGCAGGGGCCAGTCAGGGGTGGATGGAGCAGGTGCTGGAGGGAGCCTGAACCTGGGCAGGAGTCCAGTTCTGCCACCCGCCTACCCTGTCCTCGATCAAGTCCCTGCCCCTCCCAGCCTCAGTTTTCCCATAGGTAGCTCAGGTTAACTGCTTGTTGTGAGGAATCACTGAGATAGCAGTGGTGAAGTGCATGGTGGTGGTGATGCCGGCAGCCTCCACAACTGACCTTCCCAGACCCCTAACTAGATGCCTAGCTCTGGGCTAAGCCTCCCAGCATGGTCTCGTGGGATCTTCCCAGTAGCTCTGGGGTCATGTCGTTGTCCCTAGTGTGTCAGTGATAAATGTGAGGCTCAGAGAGGTCCGAGAACCTGCCCAAGGTCACATTCTATTGAGTGGCAGAGCTGAGAGCAGCCAGCACACCAGCCCTCACCTTCTGCATCACCCACACCCTGCCAGGTTCTTGGTGCGTGGTGGGGCTCTGGACTGATGGCTGTTATTGTTATTGTGGCTTGTTTGTTTATCTATATTTTGTTCTAGAAAGGATTAAAGGAGGAAGAAAAGACAAGAATAGGTACATAAAATAGAATCAGAAGTGAGTAGAACACAAATTGGATCCCATTTGGCTCTGAGCTTTCTGGCATCCAGTGCAGCAAGGGAGCCTGGTCAGCTCCACTGTCCCCGGCGTCAGCGGCAGGGAAGTGGGGATGGTTCAGGAGAAGCCCAGCACTTCCTGAGCTGTAGGTGGGAAGGAAGGGTCCCCCAGGAGGCTTCCTGAGACAGACCACTGGAGGGGAGAGCCAGGTCCCTGGGTGTCGGTCAAGGTAACCCAGGGACGAGGTCCATGGGGCTGGGCCAAGGGCTACATCCCATGTAGGCACAGTCCTGGGAGGTGTGACAGGGCTCAGGACCCTTGTGCTGTGGGTCACTGCCTGCCTCCCTGACCCCCAACCCCTGGTCTCTGGCCCTTCCTAACCCGCTGCTGCTTCTCTCCCCGGCTTCCTTCCCTAGGGCCCAGGGATCCTTCTCTCTGACGATGACTCCTTGTATGAGGGCACCTTCACCAGGGGCCTGACCCTCTTGGGGAAGGTGAGAGCCACTGAGATCCTACTCCACTCCCTGCCCAGGTCTTGGCTGGAGTCTAATCTCCCTGCTTGGAGCCAGGGCTGAGGGTACAGGCTGAAGGTAGGGGAGGAGCTCTCCCATCTCCATTACATCCAGGAGGCAGGTACAGCGACCCCCTCCCTGCTGCAGAGGTGTGATTTGATCCGGTGTGAGTCAAGAGGGGACAGGTGGGCTTGCCTTGGGTATAGAGGGTGCTGGTGGTCTCCTGGCTGTGTTCCCTACTGCCCTCAAGTTGGGGATCCACCCCGTTCATCACCACCATCAATGCCTGGAGGCATTGTCTTTCAGTGTGTTCCTGCCCAAGCTGACCCAGCAAAAGACAATTGTGTCCCTAATGGGGCATTTGAAAATGTGGGGACTATTTTGGTTTCCTAATGACTGGACGTCACTGTGGCATCTAACGGGTGGAGACCAGGAATGCTGTGAATGGGATAGCCCCGTGCAGCCAGGAGTTGACCTCCTCAAGGCCAGACATACTTCCTGCCCTCCCTAGGCCTCTGCCTACTTCTGGACTTACCCCCATGCCAGCCCCACAGTGGTGGTCCTCCCCACTCTGACCTCTGAGTCCCTCCTCTGTCTCCCTTCCCATCTCCTACCTCAGAGATGAGCCCCTTGGTGGTGGGCACAGCTCTTGGTCAGGGGCTTCTGCAGGGGTGGAAGATTATGGGCCTCTCAGGGTGGGATAGGTTGAATGGATCGTGGGAAGGCTGCCCACCAGTCCATAGCCTCTGTGACCCAGGATGGACAGGTATGATTGGATGGAAGGGCAGGTGGACAGACAGATGGACAGACATTCCCGTAATCCTCTCCTGACTTCCAGGGCAAGGTCACCTTCCCCAATGGCATCACCCTGGAGGGCTCTTTCAGCACTGGGGCAGGGAGAGGACTGCATACGCAGGGCGTGCTGGACACAGCTGCCCTCCCTCCAGACCCAAGCAGCACCTGCAAGAGGTGAGAGCCTGGCTGTGCATTCCACAGCCTGTCTGGGGGTGTGTCTGTGTGTCTGTGTCTCCACCCCAAGGACTCAGGTCTCATTAGAAGGGCTCCTCTGTTCTTCCAATTAGCTCTTTGGAGAGTTCAGGGAGCTCAGGTCATGCAACCGTAACTCCATATGCCATAAAACTGGAGTAAAATATTATGTGTAGGCTTTGCTTAGACCTTACTTTTTTTCCAGGAAGGGTACAAGGCAGTTTATGAAACAAAACAGACAAACAAGAATAAAATAGGAAATAAAAGTCTGAGTTGAACTGAAAAGAAAGGGAAGTGCAGGTAGGCCCTACGACAGTTATGACCATGTATTGGCCTGGCTCTGAGTTCCCTGGCAGACAAGATGAAGAAGGAAACTTGTTAAGTGGAATCACTGTCCCTATCATAGGATATCTGAGAAGGGGATAGAATAGGGACAGGGCTCTTCCTTAGAAAACTGTGTTCAAGTCGTGGCTCTTGTTATGTTGTTGAGGTGTGGGTGGTGGTTCTAATGGTGCCAGCTAGCATTTCGGATGTGGGGAGGAGATACAGGTGATTACTTGACCCATCGTCCCTGCATGTTTCTTTTCCCTGACGGTAGGACCTAGAAGTGGACAGCAAACCCTAGGGACATTACCCAGCCTGGGTAGGGTGCAGGTGTAGGAAAATCTGTGAGCATGACATGGAGGGCAGTGTTTACTAGACACACACACAGCCCGACCCCTGGGCCTGTTGGCCAAACTTGGGAAGGAACCAGGTGTGGTGGGAGGGAGAGTGGGATCTTGTGGCAAGGGAATCCTGGGCTTCAGGCCCTGGTCTCTCTTAGGCCAAGACCTCACTCTCTGGGCTTGGTGTCCAGCTCTGCAGCTCTTTCTTTCTCATTTCCAGGGCTCTGTGTGCCCCCTCCCTCTTCTCTATCATGGAGTAGATTCTCTCTGTCCCTTCTCTGCCTGTCCTTTCTCCTCCTGGAGCCCTGGAGGTCAGGCCCTTCTGCATTCCTCTGTCCATCTGCCCTACCCAGGCCCTGACTCTAGGCTGGGTGGGATATCCCCACCTCTCCAAGGGCTGGGCAGGGTCCTGCCCAACATGAGTCCATCCCTATCCCGTTTCCCGCCACCTCCATCGCAGGCAGCTGGGTCTGGGTGCCTTCCCTGTGGAAAGCCGCTGGCAGGGCGTCTATGGCCCCTTTGGGGACTTTATTCGTGCTGGCTGCCCCGGAGACCTGCGGGAGGCCCTGCTGGGCTTCCATGTGCAGAGCTCGAGGGAGCTGCGCAAGTCCCAGGAGTACCTGTGCTGCGAGAGGTGAGGCCCAGGCGTGCATGGGCGTGTGTATCCACGGGGCATCCAGAGAGCTGGTGCTGGGGTCAGTGGGACTCTGAGTGGGCCAGGGAGGAAGGCTTCCCAGAGGAGGTGGGCCCGGGCATCGGTGAGAGACACATGTGCGTGGTGCCCCAGGACCCACCCCGAGGACTGCGTGGGCAGGATGGAGGACATCCTGGAGGAGCTGCTGCAGCACCGGGAGCCTGAGGCCCTGCAGCAGTACCTCAGGAAGGTGAGGGTTCCAGGGGAGGTTACTGAGCAGAGGGGACAGGCCTGTGGGCCCTTTCTGAGAGGGCCTCGGTATTCCCATCTAAGAAATGGGAGCAGTCTTGTGGTCTTGCCTGGGTATGCTGTGCTGCGGCCCCTGGTGCTGAGCATCTCTTTGCTGCCTTTTCACCTGCCCAGGCTCTGAGCAACTCACTGCACCCGCTGGGAAAGCTGCTCCAGACGCTGATGCTGACCTTCCAGGCCACATACACAGGCATCGGGGCCAACAAGCACCTGCAGGGGCTGGCGCAGGAGGAGGTGAAGCAGCACGCCCGGGAACTCTGGGCTGCCTACAGGTGAGCTTGGCGGCACGTGGGGACAGCCACTGCCCTGTGACCCCAGCAGGGTGGGGCTCTGCTCTTTCCTAGTGCCTGGGCAGCAGTGGAGCCTCTGCCAGAGGGTGGATTGGTCAGCATGCAGCTGGTGCACACTGAGGTCAGAGGTGATAACAAGGCCTGACCGCAGCCTGCAGCCAGAGTCCAAGCCCCAGTCAGGCCCTAGGCTGGCCCTTGACCCCAGGGGAACTCTAACCCCACTGCAGGCTGAGCCTGACCCTGGACTTAGACCCTATCTCAAGTCCTTGCTGAGCTGTGATGCCATCAAACATTACACACAGGAGCTCGAGACGCTGCAGTTCCTTCTGCTATGGCTTTCCAGGACTCTTGCGTGGACATCCAGTACTTCCAGCCTCCTAATGGCTGAGGTTTCGGAGGCTGGGCTCTGCAGACTTCATGCTCCGTGGTTCTGGGGGGCGCAGCCCACCTGCCTGGCCTTGGGTAGACTCGCATTCTGTGGGAGACGGCAGTTTCACCGCCTCTCTCTTTGGTTTGCAGGGGTCTGCTGCAGGTTGCCTTAGAGCGCAAGGGCCAGGCCCCAGAGGAAGAGGAAGATGCAGAGACAAGGTGACCGCCCCCATGGAGTCTGCAGGTCCTTTCCCCTGATGCAGCCTCACACCTTTGCTCCTGGGGCCTCCCTCAGGGGAAAGGGGCATTTCTGGGGAAGTGCTGGGGTTCATGCTGTTGACCAAACATTGTTCATTGACCCTTCGATGATCAGAAGGACCCATGACCTCAGTTCCTTGATCAACCTGGGAGGGGGCACTGCATGATACAGCAAATGCATCTTTGTTCTAAGCATGTTGTCCCAACCTCATCTGTTGAGTGCACAGATGGTGAGCAGCTGCCCCAGGCACCTCCTTCTCCCTGTGCACAGATGGGGAAACTGAGGTCTGGCAGGGACTGAGCCGGAGGTCACACAGGGCAGGAGTTAAGTGGGTTATTAAATCTGTCTCTCCCAGTCCCCCCAGACCAAACCTTAAAATTTGCCTTCAGATTCCAGGCCTGGAGATCCTGATCGGAGAGGCCCTTCTGTCATTGCATTGCAGGAGGCATGGGAAATGGGGTTAGACATTAGGGAGCACTTGCCCCGAAGTCCTAGGAATCACAGAAAACTAGGAGGCAGAACCGAACTCGCCTGGAATGGCTGCTGAGAGCTTTGCCACAAGTCACATGTCCATTAGGGCCCTGGTTTTGCATTCAATCAGATGGGGATCAAAATCCTGCCCCACCTGCCATATTGGTTCTCAAAATTAAATGAGAGAATGAAGTGGTCTTGGATATCAATTGACTGTGATGTGACTAAGAACAGGCTGGAAAGGATCTTCTCAGGAGTGGAGGAGGGTCACTGTTTGTGGTGGACGAGGAGCTCTGTGGGCTCTTTGAAAGGCAACCCAAGTAGATTCCTCACCATCACCCTGCTGACCCCGACCTGTCCTGATGGCTCTCACTCAGGGACCTGCAGGTGCATGGATTGGTGCTGCCCCTTGTGCTGCCCAGCTTCTACTCAGAGCTCTTCACTCTCTACCTACTTCTTCATGAGAGGGAGGATAGTCTCTACAGCCAGGGCATCGCCAACCTGAGCCTTTTCCCCGACACCAAGCTACTTGAGTTCCTGGACGTGCAGAAGTAAGCTTCACCCCTCCCACCCATCAAACACCACGTTTGCCAGAGTTCTTGTGTAGCAGAGGATACAAACTCAACTCAAATTGTTTTCAGCAAAAAAAGGGGGGGGAGGTTAATTAGCTTATGTACCCAAGAAGTTCTAGAGTGTATTGGGTGTGACTAGATTCAGGTGTGGCTGGATCTAGGTGCTCAACTGCATGATAAAGGGAAGCAACTTCTCTCTTTCTCTGTTGGCCTATCTCTGGTCTACCTTGCTGTCTGGCCCGACCCCCAGGACTTTGCCCTTGAGGGTCCCCTGGCCTACAGCCTTCATCTTCCACTGTGTCCAAGTCCTGCTTGTGTTTTGGGGCCACATGGAGGGAGGCCCTCTCAAGGAGCCCCTCCTGGCCTCCCCTTTCCTGGGCTCCACACAAGCTCTCTGGGATGTCATTGTGTATCCCCTGCCCCTTCCCTGTGCTCAGCCCTGCGGGGGGACATGGGGACACAGGAAATTTGCCCTCTGACCTTAGACCCTGCCCCCTGATCCTGGTAAAACCTCTCATCTTGCTTCTTAAATTTCAGGCATCTGTGGCCCCTCAAGGACCTCACACTGACGACCAATCAGGTGAGAGAGTGAGCCCATCACCTGCCTGGGAGAGGGAGGTCTGAGCCTGAGCGAGGCCCCCAGGTTCGCCCAGGCTTCCAAGCAGCTCCCTGCCTCATGGTCACTGGTCAGAGGCTGCAGAGGAGCTGGGGCAGGGCAGAGGTGGGTGATGGAGGAGATGGCGGGCTTTCTGTGCCATCTGACTCCCATGTGGGTGAGCGCACAGCCACTGTGACCAGGCTTACATGTGGGCTTCACCCCTTTTACTGGCTGTACGACCACGGGCAAGATACTCGATCTCCATGCCTCAGTTTCCCCATCTGTGGTAGTACTCCCTGTTGCAATACTCATGTAATTATCATGGGGGGAAGCAGGCCAGAACACAAGGGCCAGTGGTTCTCAAAGTGTACTTGCCAGGCCAGCAGCATCAGCCTAGATCTTGTTAGAAACGCAGACCAGACCTACTGAGTCAGAAACTCAGGTAATGAACTTGGAATCTGTGTTTCAACAAGCACTGGGGTTCAAGAGCCATTGACATTGGCACTTAGAACTGGGTGGCACCCAGTGACCATTGGCTGTTACCATTTTGTTTATCCATGTTACCAGAATGTTTATCCATTTTGATTCGCTCAGCTTCCTGGAGACCATTTACCCCACCTTACAGTTGAGTAAACTGAGGCTTACAGTGGAGCTGTGACTTACCCTGGGTCACTCAACCCTTTGGGCAGAGCTATGCTGAAACCAGTGATGGGGAAGGGGTGGGTGACGAGGGGCTCAGGGCCAGCCTTGACCCTGGGAGGGAGGAGGTGACAGAGCTGGGGGACTGGGACCTCATCTAACCTGCTTCCCCACCACAGAGATACTCCCTGGTCAGGGACAAGTGCTTCTTGTCAGCCACGGAGTGTCTGCAGAAGATGATGTGAGTCTACACCCTGGGGAGGGTGGGGTGGGAGGCAGGAGTGTTGAGGCCCCTGGTTGGGATTGAACCTGAGGGCCTTGATCTGGAGCCAGCTACCTTGCTGCAGCACCACCGTGGACCCCCGGGAGAAGCTGGAGGTGCTGGAGAGGACGTACGGGGAAATAGAGGCCACCGTGTCGCGGGTGCTGGGCCAGGAGCACAAGCTGCCCATGGATGACCTGCTGCCGCTGCTCATCTATGTGGTGTCACGTGCCCGGTGAGTCCCAGCCAGGCTGGGAGCTGGGGATGGGCTGCAGGAGTTTCCCTTCCCATCCTGTCCACCCTCAACCAAGGCCCACTCTGAAGTCTTTGAACGTCAGGGTTTATGGACAGAGCCTTACTTGGTACAGTTGAGGAAGCTGAGGCCCAGAGTGGCCCACCCAGAGTCCCATGGGTGCCAGATGCAGAGCAGAGACCACATCCCAGGTGTCCAGCCTCCCAGACCAGGGCTCCTTCCCAGCTGCTGGGTGCCTGTCCCTGAGAGGTCCCCTTCTCCCTCTCACTGTGGGTCGGTTGTCCTCCAGAATCCAGCACCTAGGAGCTGAGATCCACCTGATCCGTGATATGATGGACCCCATGCACACAGGAGGCCTGTATGACTTCCTGCTCACGGCCCTGGAGGTGAGGGGCAGAGGAGGTGGGCCCAGGCAGAAAAGCCCTGGCCGCGGGGGCAGACCCCTTTCCGGCCCCAGACACCGTCGTGGGATAAGCTCAAATTCACAGCTCATGTGTGTCTCCATGGGAAGGGTCCTCACAGAGCCCCTGCTCCTGCCCTTGTTTAAAGGGGCTGGGTGTGGGGATGTGGGCACAGTGCATCCCGGCTCTCAGCTCGCTGGGGCTGAGGGTGTTCCAGGCTGCATCCCCGAGCACCATAGGAGAGGGAAGACCCCATTTCCTTGCAGACTGTGGCTGAGGCCTGAGTTGGAGACATAGTAGTCCAGGCCCTACACTCCTGAGCCCAACTGGAAGCAACCCAGTATCAGGCCTGTGCCCGTGGCTGGGAGCAGGGGGGCCAGCTGGCCTCAGCCTTGCCTCTCTCCCGCCAGTCCTGTTACGAGCACATCCAGAAGGACATGAAGCTGCACCGCTTATATGGCTGCTGGAACTCCAAGGAGCCCTGGTAGCTTGACTTCTGGACAAACTGCAGAACTGAGAGGGGCCGCCGTAGAATTCTCGTGGAGCAAGCGCAGCCCAGCGTGGCCCCTGTGGCCCAGGGGGCAGAGGGCCGGATGGGTCCTGGGGGTGTCTCTTGGAGGAGATGAGGTTTCTCTCAGGAAATGCTGCTGCTGTCCTGACTGGGATGAGGGGTGGGGGGTGACGGGCGTGGCCCCAGAACTGGTGGTTTCCCCTCCTCCCACCCTCTGCCTGACCCTTGCCTCCAAGTTACTGAGCCTCTCTGGGCCTCAGTGTTGCCATCTGTAAAATGGTGGACTAGATGGTCTGTAAAGGACCTCTCATCCATGTTGCTGAATTCTAGCATCCTTCTGGAAGACTGCCTTTGGTCTGTTGGGCTGTAACTGAAGTTCTCATGTCACAGTCCATGTCGTTCTGTTTTTCCATTCCCGGCCAGAGGCTCCAAGCTGCTAGTGACCACTCTGTTTATCGAGCCTTCTTCCCACGAGTCATCTCCTGTGGACCTTCTTCCTTCCCGACTCTGCCCCAAGGCCATCTGGCCTCTCAGGGCTGCAAAGCAGGAACAGCTCCAGCTCCACCCGACCTACTGGGTGGCCTCTGGCAAGCCCTGCCCCTCGTCGGGTATGCGGTTGAGGGGGTGGGCTTGGAGGTCTCTGACCTGTGCTCCACATATCATGGCGGTGCTGGAGAAAGCTGAGGAGGTGGGGGGAGGAGACGCACCTTAACTGCCTCACCCCAGCAGGTGCCATGGGAATTACACACCTGTGACCTCTGTGGGCCTCTGTGCAGGAGGGACAGCAGGGGCACAAGGCTGGCCTGTGCTCTGACTGTCAAGCGCCTCTGGTTTAG
Source organism: Camelus ferus (assembly GCF_009834535.1). Lineage (NCBI taxonomy): Eukaryota > Metazoa > Chordata > Mammalia > Artiodactyla > Camelidae > Camelus > Camelus ferus. Next base: position 27,760,337 of record NC_045712.1, read on the forward strand.
GACCTGCCAGGAGTTGGGGAGGGAGGCAATGGGGGTTCAGGTGCCTTGGGGCAGGGAGGACTTTATTTAATTAGTGGGTCTAGTGTGGGACCAAAAGAGCTGGGTCTTGTCGGGGGAGGGGGGGGAGGGCTTCATCCCTGCCGGGCCTCAGTTTCTCCTCCTGATAGGCCTGGTGACGTGCAGGGACTCCCCCTGCCCTAACGGGAGATGTGAGTGTTCTGGCAGGGTGACTGTTCTGAAGTGGTCCAGGGGCACAGCATGGGGAGAGGGTGGATTTATGCAGGGCCGTAGCTCTGGAGGACAAGCTGGGCCCAGTTGACAGGCCCATCCTGGACTGTAAGCACGTTGGGTCACCTGTCTTGGCTCTAGGTGTGCCTTCCATAAATGAAGCCCCAACCTCGGCCTGTGAGGGGAGGGCTGTGGGGGCCTCTGAGAAAGCCCAGCCCTCCTGAGCCCAAGGCTGAATCCCCTCCAGGAGCCTGATGGGGACAGTGTCCGAAAGACCCTCAGAGACAATGTGGGGCAGTGGGCTGAGAGACTCAGCTGGCCCGCTGCGCTTCCACCCCCAGGGGAAGGGGTGGGGGAGAGCTTTCTCTGGCTGGTTCCTCCAAATATGGCAGCTTGAATGCAGAAAGGTCTTGGGCTCTGGTTTTGTCAGAGACCCCTGTGGTGGTCCCATGGAAGTCCCTGGAAGGGAGTCGAACTAATGAAGAGTGAGGATATCCAGAATCCCATGGGCAGCTCACCAGCATGTTAGCCCTCTCCAATGGTTATCAGCTAGTTCCTGTCCCTTGACAAGTGACAACAGCCGTGCCTGAAGGCAGCCCTGAGTTGGTGCGATGCTGCAGCCTCACTCCAGAGAACCCCACATGCTACTGGGCCTCCGTCAGGATCAGCAGAAGCTCACTGCAGTTCAGATTGACCAGGACCCTTCCACCCACCCTCTCTCTGGGCATCTCCTGCACCTACTGAACTGGGGCCTCTGGACAGGCCCTCAGGAGATTTCCAGGGCAGCTCAGGCTGCTGGGTCAAACCCTTTCAACAAAACAATAGGGCTGGCAGGAACCTTCGCATTAGCCATTAGTGAGTGAGCAAACTGACAGCTGCGGGCAGTGCTTCTTTACCGAAGAGACACCTGGAGCCAGGTCACCACCTGCCGTGTGGGTGCCTCTGGGAGGCTGATGGAAATAACTACCCACAGGCAGGCGAGTCCACACCCCAGTGATGATCTCTTCCGGTTGCTGCAGGAGCCCCTTCGGCCACAGTGAGAGCACTGGTGTCCGCTCTGCAAGTCAGGTTGGTAACCAGGGACTCCAGCACCTCCGTGAGCTGGCTGGCATCAGAAGCAGCCTGGAGGGGCCCAGTTCAGGCCCCCTCTGCCCTCCATCTTTCTGGTCCCTGTCTCTTCTCCAGAGTGAGGACTCGGCTTTCAGCAGTGATCGTGAGGAAGAGGTAAAATTCTTCATAGTAGACCTCAGTCAGGACTTGAGGATCACCAGGGCCAGAGAGGAGAGAGGCCAAGGGTGACGCTGCTCGTTGGCAGCCCACAGGTGGCGTTCTGACAGGCTATGAAGGACCACTCCTGCCCTGCCCTCGAGGGCCAGGACTTGGGGCTGAGAAAGACAGAGACACTGAGAGTTATTAAACGACCTCTCAGTGAGCAGACGTGTCCGAGTCTCACAGCCCTGGCCCTGGAGACCCACTTTTGCCTTGGTGACCCAACCCCGCCCCCAGCTGCAGCCCTGGCCCTGTGTGCAGGCTCAGGCAACTTCTCAACCTCGGCTTCCCCTGCCCGCTGCTCCCCCTCAACAGTCAAACTTATCTGCTGCCACCCCCTGCTCTCCAGCTCCTGCCCCTTGATGTTCTGTCCCCAGAAATGTCCCCCTCCAGTCCCACTGGGTCCCAGGCTGCTCTGTCCTCACATTCCCAGCTCCTGTGAAGCCCTGTGTCCCAAGGCAGGAGCGTCCTCACTCCCCAGCTCTTCCCCAGAGCCCCTTCCCCAGCCCCATCACCTTATTGGTGTGTGACAGAGGGGTGCCCGCTTCCCCCTGTTCTGCAGGCACACTGCTCACCACCTCTCCCTGGGCTGGCGTCAATAGCAGTGGGAGCCAAGAATGGAAACAGCTTGACTCAGGAGAGGCCAGACTGTGAAGGTCCTTGGTCCCCAGGGCAGGTCTGCATTTAAGGCTGGCAGCGCCTGTAGCATCTGTGCAAACAGAAGCCCCTCAGGCATGACCAGGACAGGCAGGGATCCACAGGGAAATGGAGGCCCGGTCAAACTTGAGCCAGGAACAGACGGGAAGTTGTTGCCAAAGCCTCAGGAGAAAGGGAAGAAAAGACAGATGTCCTCTCTGTCTCTGAGGCTCGGGTGGACCTCTCCAGGGCACCAGGGGCTCAGGTCTGGTCCTCCTGGCCCAGGGCCCCTTCCACACCTGGCAGCGATGTTGCTGGTCTGGCAGGCGTCTCCATGCAATGATCTGCTGCTGGTCATTGAGCTCCCACTGCAGGATGTGGTAGCCAGGCTTCAGCTGTTAACCCAGTTGTGGTTGATGAGCTGGTATCCTCCTGAAGAAGACAGGGGCCAGAGAGTCCTGCCTCCCTCCTTCAGTCAGTGAGCCTTGCCAGGAGCCTCCTGGATGCCAGCCCTGTTCCCTGCATGGGGTATGGTCTGGAACACATCAAATGAGATCCCAGCCCTCTTCAGGTGAAAAGGGCTGGCTCTCCTCTGCCAGAAAGGCACCAGCAGACTGCCTGTGCTTGCTGGGCAGAGAGGAGGGGGAGCTGAAGAAATTGAGTCCATGGCTAATCCAAAGTGGGGGCTGGTGAACAGCTAGAGCTCTGACCAAAGGCTGTTTATTCAGACCACCCTTGAGGGTGCTGGGAGCCAGGGTAGCCCGGGCAGCCCCTTGCCCCCTGCAGCCCCAGAGAAGGGGCTATGCTGTGTATATGAAGCAAATGCTCCCTGAGCAGGAACCTGAGTGAAGGCCACCTGGCCTCAGCTGTCGGTGCTCCCAGATGGATAGCTGCCCACTGTGGGGTCAGCAAATGGTGGGGACTGCCCTCCCGTGGGCACTGGGGAAGGGATAAGTTCAGGGTTAGGGTCAAGATCAATGTTAGGGATTAGGGTTAAGATCAGAGTCAAGATCAGTGTCAGGTTAGGGTTAGGAGTTAGGACTGAAGTGAGGGTGAGAGTTTAGGATGAGGTAGGTTAGAGTGAGGGTCGAGGTCAGGTTTGGGTCAGCTCAGGTCCAAGTGCGGTCGGGGCTTTCCTGGTTGGCTTGGTCAGGCGTTGAGCTCTGGCTTTTACTCTTGTCGTGAACAAGAACCAGGGGTGGAGCCAGGCTGCCAAGGCCTCGGTGAATTCATCAATGACCTTGGCCAAGCCCTTCCCCTAACTGGGTCCTGTGTGCTGTGTGCGAAGAAGGTTGCAGCTCAGGCTCTGTTGTTCTGCCGTCCTAGAAGGAGGAGGAGACCCGGAATGCCTTCTGGGGAGAGCAGGAAGAAGTGCAGCTTGGGCTCTGGGCTTGGAAGGGGCTTCTGCAGGCAGCCCTGCACCTCCGGCACGTCAGAATGTGGTGGCCATGCCCGGGGGTCCACTAGCAGTTGTCACCATGTCCTCATGCTTGGTATCAGCAATATCTGTAACTGCCCGATCCAGCGAGCGCAGGCAGGAGGTGAGAGAAGCCCCAGGCTAGCATCTCCCAACCCCAGCTCTACTCTGCCAGCCACAGGCCCCATCACCTGCTTCCTGAAGGTAGGCATGGGAGGGAAAAAGGGGAAGCAGGAGGAGGCGCGTTATGTGGCTGGGATCTCTTGTAGCCTGTGTGGGACTTTTCTTATCCCCCCTCCCCACTTCATAATTAAATATTGTATTTAAACGGTAGTACTTTTCTGGGGAACTGCCACAATTACAGTCTACTTATTCTTCCCAGCTTTTATTTCTGAAGAGTCCACTTCATCTTTCAGTGGTACCTGTTGTCTGTGGGTGATACTGGGCATGAAATGTCCCATGAATGCCAGAGAGCTGCTTGCTGCTGCTTGCTGCCAGAGACCGTGAGGGCTGCGTCATTGTCTGATGGACTGTGTTCAAGGAGTTCAGATATGTAGCAGCACATTTAGGATTCTTCCCTTGACTGCCGGAGGGATGCACCCCTTTCTCAGAGTTCTGGGTTCCTGCCTCATGGGGCCCATCTTCCATGGGTT